>NW_024425341.1:20921080-20932557 GCF_017311325.1 Ursus maritimus
CGGGGAGACACCCCGGGCCTCAGATCCCGCAGGGGGGGGAGGGGGAGCCAGTCTCAGACCCCACTGGGGGGGCGCCGGGTCTCAGATCCCCGCTGAGGAGACACCCCGGAGCTCAGATCCCCGTAGGGGGGAAGGGGGAGCCAGGTCTCAGACCCCACTGGGGAGACCCCGGGTCTCGGACCCCACGGGGGGACCCCGGACCTCAGGTCCCCGCTGGGGGGACAGGCGGGAGCCGGGTTTCACACCCCGCGGGGGGCTGTGGAGACCCTGGACCTCAGATCCTGTCGGGGGGGGGGGAGGCGACCCCGGATCTCCGATCCCGCAAATGCAGGGGAAGTTGGGTCTCACACTCCTGTATGGGGACCCCGGGCATCGACTCTGCGGGGAGCTGTGGGGACGCTGGACCTCAGATCCCGGCTGGGGGACGCGGGGTACCCTAGATCCCTGACTACAGCTACGGGGTCTGGCGCTTGGCAGTGCCACTCCTTGCAGCCTGCAAATCCCGGAGCGGACTCATCCGGGCTGGAGCGAGCGAACCCGGGAGGGAGCTTGTGAGGTCCGCGTTGGTAAACAGCCCAGCAGGAGCGCCGCTGAGCCTCGGGGGGATTCAAACCTCCCGCCCGCGGAGCCCCGCCCACGCCTGCGGTCCCGCCCCGGGGCTATGCAAGCGTGTGGTGCCGGGAGCAGCTAGCCTAGGTGGAGAAACCCTAGTCCCAGAATGCCGGGTAGAAGCGGTAAGAGTCTCATCCTTGTCTAGTCCCGGGTCTTAGGGAGATTAACAGGAGAAAGAAACAAGTCTTAGGGAGAAAGCATCTGGCCCTTCAGTGTTAGCTGTGATGTTAGCTGTGGGTCTTTCACGGGCGCCTGTTACCAGGTTGAGGAGTTTCCTATATCTTCCTCTTTTGCAGGACTATTCCATTTTTTAAATGGAAATGTTTGAAATCAGGATGTTTGGTTTTGTGAAATGCTTTTTTTTTTTTAATCTATTGAAATGATCATATTTTTTTTCTAGGTTGTGAACAGGAAGCTACACTGATTTTTGAATGTTGAAATAAGCTTGCATTTCTAGGATAAACCCCACTTCGTCATGATGTACCAACCCTTTAACATGTTGTCAGACCTGTTTTGTTAAAATTTGTTTAGAATTTTGTCCTCTGCATTCCTGACAGATTTGGGTCTGCGGTTTTCTTGTAATGGAAACTTGGAGATACAGGAAGGAATTAAAAAATAACAAAAAGTGTTAAAATGTGGGTAAATCTAAATGAACATTATACAATCAAAAAATAACATAAACACTGATTGTATAAACCAACAATAATTGTCTTATGAGGTTAACATACAACATATATACAGTAGTAATGCCCTACAATAGTGGTGAATCGGTCAGGAGGCTCAGGGAGTGACAGTCCTCTCGGGCCCTTTCATTTTATTTAATTTTTTTTAAGATTTTTTTATTTATTTGAGTGGGAGAAAGAGGAGAGAGATGCAAGTGACAGCACATGAACAGGGAAAGGGAGAAGCACACGCCCCACTGAGCAGGGAGCCTGATGTGGGACTCGATCCCAGGACCCTGGGATCATGACCTGAGCAGAAGGCAGATGCTTAACAGACTGAGCCACCCAGGTGTCCCAGGCCTTTTCATTTTAAAGGAAGTAGTGGAAGTACTCATGTCTATTACAGTGTGATCAGGCAAGGTTGTATTTTGTAATCTCTAGGGAAATCAATGAGAAATTAAATATTATGTAACTATCAAAATAATAAAAGGAAATGAAAGAATAAAATATAACTCATTCTAAAAAAGCAAAGAAAGGATAAAAAATATGTAGCAAGCAGGAGAATGAACATAAGAGAGGAGAGATTTAAGCCCAAATTTGTCAATAATTATATTAAAGAAAGCACCCATTCTTAGTGGAAATACTCAAGAGAACAGGAATTTGTTGTTTCTTAGCATATATGCATACACCTAAAGCCAAGATCTTACTCGGTGGGGGAGCACTGCAGGCATTTCTTCTGAGACCCAGAAGAAAGCAAAGTGACTCCCACTGTCTGCACAACTATTCCACGTTATTCAGTGGATATAGTGTCGACTCCAGTTAGACAGAGAAATCAAATACGTGGACAGGAATCTTAAAATAAGTAAAACTATTTTTATTGCAGAGGAAATAGTAGGACACCTAGAAAGCCCTACAGAATCGCTGACAAAACGAACTTAAATAATCAATTCAGTAAGGATCCAGAAATGAAATGTACATGCAGGTAGAGGATGCATGGATACAGAAAACTCCGTCTGCAATAACAAAAATAAAGAACAGACTTAACAAGAAAACGTGCAAAACCTATTTGAGAAAAAGTTTGAAACACTCCTGAAAAACACAATAGTAGCTTTGAACAAGTGAAGAGGCATCCCTTCTTCTTGGCTGGAGAGCTTAACATCATAATGATGTCTGCTCTAACTAACTGAATGCAATCCCAATTTAAAAATATTAATAAATGTTTTAGGGCTCCTGGGTGGCTCAGTGGGTTAAGTGTCTGCCTTCAGCTCAGGTCATGATCTCAGGGTTCTCCGATAGGGCCCCACATCACATCAGGCTCCCTGCTTAGCAGGAAGCCTGCTTCTCCCTCTCCCTCTGCCCCTGACCCTACTCCTGCACTCTGTCTCCTAAATAAATAAAATGTTTTCTAAAAAAAATCAATAAACATTTTGATGGAGCTGGACAAGTTGATGCAAAAACTGATGTGGAGAAACAATATACCAGACCAGGAAGTCACTGGAAAAGAAAAGCTACAAAGGGACTAACACTACCAGACACAGCACATGCTCTCATTAAAACTGAGGTCTGATGCATGACCAGACAAACAGGCCAGTGGGGCAGGGGGGAGGGTCCAGAAATATGTCCAAGTATGTGTGGACATTTGATAAATAGTAAAGGTAGCATCTCAAATCACTGGATCGAAGATAGAGTTTTGGGAGCGCCTGGGTGGCACAGCGGTTAAGCGTCTGCCTTCGGCTCAGGGTGTGATCCCGGCGTTGTGGGATCGAGCCCCACATCAGGCTCCTCCGCTATGAGCCTGCTTCTTCCTCTCCCACTCCCCCTGCTTGTGTTCCCTCTCTCGCTGGCTGTCTCTATCTCTGTCGAATAAATAAATAAAATCTTAAAAAAAAAAAAAAAGATTTTTGGTGTCGTCAGGAAAAAAATATAAAATTAAATCTGTATCTCTGACCATATATGAAACTAAACCTAAAGTGGATTGGGGATCTGAATAATAATAATAAAAAAGAATGCAAACGCACAAGTTCTAGAAGCACACATGGGTGACTGGTGAATTCTGATATAACCTGGATGTTGAGAACAGACTTTGCAACCGTAGCTCCAATCCAGGTGCAATAAAAGAATGATTAAAAACAACAACACACCATAAAGAGTCAAAAGACAACTGACAGAGATCTGAGTCAGAGAGATTTGGAGATGCTGGCAAGGACAGAGGAAGGGGCCAAGGAGCACAGCAGCAGCTGGGAGGAGGTGGGGAAGGCCAGGGAATAGATTCTCCCCACGTTCTCCAGAAGGAGCTGTGCCCCACAGACACATTGACTTCAGCCCAGGGAGACTCATTGCAGACCTCTGTTATTACAACTGCAAGATAATAAATTTCGTGTTTTAAAGCACACAGACAGGTAACTGGAAAAACTGGAAAAAAATATTTACACTATTCCTAGCATATTTTTTTAAAAACTCTAAAAAGCTGAAGAAAAAAGACCAAAAGTTATATAGAAAAGTGGGCAAAAGAAAAGATTGCCAACCTTATGCATAATTAGAGAAATATAATCTAAAACTACACTGGGATATCATTTTCCTTTCAAATTGTCCAAAATGAAAGAGCTAGACAATACATTCTATTGGAAACACCATGGGTAAATACCACTATGCATGCTAATGGAAATAAAAATTTCACAACTTTTTGGAGGGGAATTTGGTAATGACTAAAAAAGGTACACAGGCATCTACTTTCTGACCCATCCATGCTACTCCTAGGAATTTACCCTGAAGATATTCTGCAATCTGAAATACATAGACACAATCTTATAAACGTTGCTTATGTCTGTAAAATATTTGAAACAGTGTATCTGCTCTATGTGGAAGAGTAGTTGACTAAACTGTGTTCTGTCTACACAATGCAGCACTTTGCAGCTATGAATAAAGAAAGAAGGAGGATGATTCCTATGAACTACAGAATGATTTGCAAGTTGTATCATAAGCGACAAAAAGCATATTCACGTGTGTGTTACGGGTTGGATTGTGTCTTTCCAAAGTTCCTATGTTGAAGCCCTAACCCCCAGTCGTTCCGGATGTGACCTTATTTGGAAATAGACTCATTGCTGCTGTACTGAGTCAAGACGAAGTCATACTAGAGTAAGGTGGGCCCCTAATCCAACATGACTGTGTCCTAGAGAAAGAGAAAATCTGGACAGACTCGCACACAGGAGAACGCCACGTGAGGACTGGAGCTCTGCAGCCACCAGCCAGGGAGCCCCAGGAGCTGGGAGTGGGGCGTGGATCCCCTCCTTCCCCACTGGCTTCACAGGGAGCACGGCCAGCCGGAACCTTGAGCTGGACTTCCAGCCTCGAGAGCAGTGAGAGAGTAAGTGTCCATCGGGTAAGCCACTGGGCTTGTGGCACTTCGTTACGGCAGCCGCGGAGACTAACACACTGTGCTACTTTTGTGCAAAAAACAAACAGAAAATAATACCTGCAAGTATGTGCAAAAAATAATCCAACAGGAGGGATACACCAAAAGTATATGTGATTTGTTACCCACGGGGTGGGTGGGAATGAGTCGGAGAGGAGGATGGGAACAGGGTGGAGGGGTGAGTAGGGACGCTTCTGGCAGAATGCCTCTTTATAGTTCTGTTTCTAGGGTCATGTTAGTGTGCATGTGCTCCACACATAAAGTCAGCAAAAAACTTAAAATATCCAACCGCATTTCAAATAAATAACATATTGGCACCGAAGGGCAGAAAAAAATAATTTAAGTAACTCTAGACACAGTGGTAAAAATAATAACTCTAAATAAATATCAAGTTTCAGTTAATTATTTTGTCTTCCACATGGGTACAGGTTAGCACTTTTGAAGCTAGAGCTTACATGGACTCAGTATTGGGCTGATAAATACACTGCACTGAGAAGAACCAGGCTCAGTGCTAGAAAAGGGAGCAGCAAAGGTGGAAGAAGCGAAGGCCGGAGTAAACTGGTGGTATTACGTTGGAATTGGTTTATGGTTTTTAATGTGCATAGATATAGAGCAATAGAAATAGAAGATCTGCTAGAGGCATAGATATGTACGTGGGTATTGATTTGTGCAAGCGTACATATATCGTCTAGCTCTGTCCTCCGAGAGCGCCTGTGATATCCCAGTGAGAAATGCACTCTGGTCCAAACTTTGGTTTCTAAGTACCCTTTTCCACTAACGAAATTCAGGTTCCTTGATAAATAGTGATATCAACAGTTTACAACCCATACCAAAAAAGAAAAACAGGAAATCACGAGACCATATTAACACAAGTAAATGAAAAAGTGAATGAAAGCAGGAAACTGTTCATTACAGTAGTATTCTATAAATTTGAAAGAATGATGGAATTAGAGTATCCCTAATTGGCAACCATAGTTAATTGTTTCAGACAACAAGCATCCACTGATGTAAAAACTTGTGAGCGAAAGTATAATGAGAAACAGGGCATTTTCATACACTCTAAGTATCCCTCTATATCATTTGTATTAATTGCACAGGAAAAAAACAGTAACTTTGCAGTGGGGAAACATAAAAGCACCCCCTGTAAAAAGTGATCAGCTGTCCCCATTATAGGACAAATAGACATCCACACCTTGTGTTGATGAATTGAGAAGGACACACTATCCCTCTGGGCATTCCTGCCAAATGATGTGTAACTTGAATCTAATTCTGAGGAAACATCAAGCAAATCCATACTGAGGGGTCTTCTGCAAAATAACTGTCCTGTTTGCTTCAAAAACATCCAAGTCACGGGAAACAAAGAAAGATGAGTATTCACGCCAGATCAAAAGAAACTAAAGAGACATTTAGCAACTGTATACAGTGTGTGATTCTGGATTGAATCAAGGACTGATTCAAGTTATAATTTTTTTTCTATGAGAATGTTGCTAGAACAACTGGTGAAATTTGAAAAGGGCCCTAATAAGAATATTAGATAAGTGTTAATTCCCTACTTTTGGTTATTGTACTGGGGTTAGTGAGGAAAATGTCTTATTTCAGGGAAATACACAGTGCAGAGTTTAGAGTAAAGGGATGTCATGTCTGCAACTTCCTCTGACAGATTTCAGAGAGCACTGGCACACTCACATCCATTCATATAAGTAGGGAGGAAATGACAGAACAAATGTGGTAAATGTTAAATTTTGGGAATCTGGGCAAATAACTAGTGGGCATTCTTTGCACTGTTCTTGTACGTTTTCTGTAAGCCTGAAATTCTTTCAAAATAAAAAGGTTACAACAATGGTGGCAGGGACATAGTGGACTGGCCTAGGCTTTGCTGAGCCCGGATGGTCCGAACCCCTCAGGGGAGAAGACAAATACTGACAGCGAGTAAGTTGTGGCCTCGCTGCGCCCAGTGCAGTTCGACCAGCTGGACTGTTCTTGCTTATGTGAATAGGGGGTCCCAGGTTAGGCAAGCAAGAAGTCAGTGTAATCAGTTACTATAGCGATCCTATCAATAGAAGAGCAGCTCACGCTCCACCATTTAAGATCATTTGTATGAAGGACAGGATGATTTTAGTAGAGAATTCTAATGCCTAGAAAAATACTGACATAAAATGCTATATTAAGAAAAAAAAATAAAGCTTAGTCCTCATATAAACTGGAAAGATAGTTGCTCTGTCCAGGAGAGAGTCTCGAGAGTAAGAGTGTTTTGATTTAGCTCTGTTTCAAGGGCAGTTTCAGAGCGGTAACAAAAGGCCTTGTTAAAATAAATGCATAAGTGAAAGGCTTCACTGAGCAACAGCCCTTTGAAAGGACCCATCCCCAACACAGAAAAGATTGTAAAGTTAACCAGTGTTACCATCCAACTCAACGTATTGGTTCTGCAGATTAGAGAAATAAAGCCAACAGCTCAAAATCATGGGACCACTTAGATTATAATCAGCTCTAGAGCTCAGGTCTTCTGACATATTAAAAAGAAAACCATGGGCCCAAAATGGAGTGACTTAGGTTAAGTCCCCAAATCAGTAGTCTAAGACTTACTACCTAACCTAACGGAAGTTTCAACCCCTCAGAAAATTAACCTTTCAGCAGACAACAGAATTTCCTGGTCATCACAAGACATTTGCTCCTATTGGGATAGTAGAGGAAAGGGACAGACCCCTTCCACTCCCCTTAGGAGGGCAACTTTGCCTAAACAAGACATTCTTTGCTGATAAATTCCTTTCTTCTTCCTTTTATTATTTTTTTATGAGCTCTCTCTGCCTTTAAAAACCTTCCTCTTGTTTAACTCAGCAGATCTCCCCTCCAATTGCTAGAAGGAATGCTGGATTCATGAATTGTTTAATAAAGCCAATTACATCTTCGAATTTACTCAGTTATAGTTTGTTTTTTCACAGATGATACGTCTGGTTTGCTCAGTTTTTTAATTCTAGATTCTTTCCACAGGTATTTATCAGCACCTTCTCAACACCAGGAACTGTGCGCATATGCTTTAAACATACAGTGATGAACCTCTGCCCTCGACTGGCGACCTCGTCGTATCCAAAGGAGGATCTATCACTGAAGCTAAGGACTGTACATCTCATTAGTAAGGACAAAGTTAATTAAAACTGATGCACTCAAAGAAACGTGACCTTTCCACTAATATGCTCTACTTTTATTTTTTGTCACTGCATTTCTATTCAGGGTTTTTAATGAAATAATATAATCCAAAGAAAGGATCTCCTGAAGTCTAAAATAAGTTATCTGTGCTTCCTCTCCTCTCGGCAGAAGGATAGAAGATGAAAGCCATTTTTCTGTGCCAATACTCACCTGCAATGAAAGGGATATATACTAGAAAGCCCTTTCATACACACTCAGGACAAAGGAAAAGCTGAAAACATTGACTTTTCTGGGATGCACGCTTCAGCTCAGCAGGCGGTGAGCTTTTCAGAGGTTTCTTTCTGACAACCTGACAGTTCTGAGACATGAATCAAGATGCTCACATCTCTGAGAAGTCCTAGCAGCCAAGTCCGATAAAAGGCCCAGTGCTTCAGAAGGGAACCCTGGTGCCAAGTCTCTAGTTCCCTCTGGAACGTTCCCTTCTCAACAGCACGGCATAAACATTTAGGGCAGAACTGGGTCTGGGTTTTCTAGGAGTTCATGAATTTCAGAGGTGAAGCAGAGACCACTGAGTTACACTTTCCTTTATGGTATTTCTCAAAAAAAAAAAAAAAAAAAGTGGGGAGAAACTTGACTAGCACATAACTCTAATAGAAAACTATAATTTTCTAGTGAAAATTCAAATTATTAATGTTAGAAGAAATATGGCATTTTCTTGAACAATAATAGCAAAATGCACTCCTTTCGAATTTATTATTTTTTTAAATAAATGTTTTACATGGTTTAGAATGAGACTGTATTATGATATGGGATACCTACCATGCTCCTGATGGGGGAGCAGAAGGCAAGCAGAGGGCAAAGAACAGGCTGATACCCTGCAAAACCCCCTCCCACTCCACCCCCCATCCCTGCCCCAGGGGGGATGAGTGCGTCATTCCTCAGGCACCCGTGGCCGCCCAGGAGCAAAGGAAGGGAAACAACAAATGGTTAACTGGACAGTGATCACAGTCACACAGGACATGAGTCTCCATCAGTTTGCAACTGTCTTAATGATTTATAAGAAAAAAACCAATTTTATCAATAGCTAGAGCCCCGGAAACCTACAGACTCACATTCCTGGGGCCCTAACATCACCCTCCCCTCCATAGGATAGAAAACCTTATATAATCAGTCACTGCTTACACTTATATTGCAGCTCTTCCTGCCCACAGGTCCTGTCCCTGTGCTATAATAAAAACCGCTTCTTTTTTGCACCAAAAACATCTCAAGAATAATCTTTCTAGGCAGGTGGGTCCCAAACCCCACTCCAGACCACATCATAGGCACCCACAAACGTGGGAACAAATGTAAAAGCCATGAATGCATGAACTGAGAGAAGTAAATGTCTGAAAAGCAAAGAAAATGCAGAGGGTATGAAAACCTGAAAAACTGATATTACCTGCAAGAATCATCGGGAATTATTTTAGTTTTGTGTCTGGGTCCTGTTTCATCCACAGCGGTACAGGTCGAGCTCTACAGCTAACTGGAGACGTAGTGTGCTTATCCCAGTGAGCTCAAATGTGAGTTCAAATGAGAGGAGCGTTTCCTATGAGGGAAGTTTCACCTTGACTGAGCATTTATTTCATGTAAGTGCCAAGAAGCACATACCCATCATCTTCATTCCTACCAGGATCTACACAAGACTCCAGCAGAAAGCCAAATGCTGCTGCGCTCGTGTGTGTTGATCAGATGACACACTGTAGGGCATACCTCCAGAGAGCTGCTCCAGGCAAATGCTAGCTGTACATTCCTTTGAGTTACCCAAGTGACCGTAATGGAAGACTGGAAGTTAGCTTCTCTCCCCACCCTCGTTGTTTTGACTGCTCTTAGTGTCCCCCTCTTCCTGCATTTCTTCAACAGATGTTTATCTCCCAAGTCCTGTGGTCCAGGTATGGTGGAAGGATCTCGGATGTAACAGGGAAGCGGACAGACGTAGGAAAGGGAGAAGAACATGCTCTCAGGGAGCAGGTTGATCAAAATAATCTTCTGTGGCCTGAAGAGTTCCTCAACACTATTACTCTGGCTCAAAACTAAGTCACCTCAAATCCTTTCTGGAAGCAAAGAGATAAACACAGAAAGTGAGCAATGTGGAAAAATGCTCACCACCTACGGCTGAACTGAAGGAAGGAGGGCACCAAATTGTACATGGTATGGCCTCAGATTTGTTAAAAACTCTCTACCTCGGTATGTAGTCAAGCCCGGACACATTAGCACAGCAAGACTGGTTCCTGACGATTGGAATATATCCGGATCGTTTGAAAGCCGCTGCTGTCTCGAACCAGGCTAGGGTTTGCTGTCCCTGCTTCCCCCACCCGCTCCACCCCTGCCACCTTGCTTCCCAGGCCCAGCTGGCCTGCAGATCTGCTCCGGACCTCAGCTGAACTCCATTCTCATTGGTGGCTTCCTATGCCATGCTGGCTGTTAAATATTTTTTATCTATTATCCCTGTTTATATGCAGAAATCATTTTTTTCTAATACCCAGGCTGACTGCAATTACTCATGCCTCCTAAGACAGATTTTAATTTTTCTCCAGAGCAAAAATGCTGTTGTTCATTCACTCTCCCTTCCTCCCTTGTCCGTCAGGCCAGGGCAGCTGAGGAGAAGCCTCGTGAAAGAGCTTAGCTGGTGCCCAGGCCCTGAGCCAACACAGAGCCCCAAGAGTCAGAACCCCAGGAAGGCCAGTAGAGGGGAAGGTGGCATTGGTTGAGCGTGAAGAGTTCAGCAGGGCCAGACCATGAGGTTCCCCGTGGGGTAGGGTGAGGAGCTTGAAATTCATGAAGGGCAATGGGAATCCAGTGGAAGATTTCAATCCTAGTGCCCAGACTAAACTCAGTGCGAGAGATCATTCTGGAAGCTGTGTGGAGATTGGAAGGTGATGAGGGTGGAACTAAGAGATGAATTAGATGTTATTTCCATGACACGGACGAGCGCTGTTGGTGTTTGGGAAAAGGGTGATGTTGAGGGAATGTGGCAGATCGCCTTTCACTGTGTGGCTGCTGTGCCCATCCCCCACTGCTACAGGTGCTGAGGCTAATGGCTGCCATATGCCACCTGCAATGGAAGCCCAGACTGGGAAGCCCAGCCCCTTGGCCAGCGACTCTCTCTTGGGTAGAGGAGGTTGAATGCAAAAGCCCTGCTCCTTTGTTTTGAGGCTGTTCAGAAAATCACAGAATGATTTTCACTTAAGAGCTCTCTGGGGAGATTGGCTGAAGCTAGGCTTCCCCTGCACATCCATGCTAACCTCCCTTCCTGATCCTGCCTCCTACTGTCTGTTGCTGTGGAACAAACACCTCTGATCTCTGTGACTTTAAAACAATTTACTACTGTGCCTGATGGTTTTGGCAGTGGGCTGGGCTCAGCCTCCTGTTCTCATTGGGATTCTCTGACGCTCTTACTTTCATATGGTGGGTGGGGCTGAGTTCATCAGACCCATTTGAAGGATTCTCCACTCCCGTGCCCAGCATCTGAGCTTCAATGGGCTCTGGTCTGGCAGCTCTTCCCCACTCTGTGGCTAGCTTGGGGCTTTCTCAAAGCCTGGTGGTCCCAGGGTAGTTGGACTTCTCCTCCTCCTCCTCCTCCTCCTCCTCCTCCTCCTCCTCCTCCTCCT
>NW_024425341.1:20932567-21211196 GCF_017311325.1 Ursus maritimus
ATCTACACAAGACTCCAGCAGAAAGCCAAATGCTGCTGCGCTCGTGTGTGTTGATCAGATGACACACTGTAGGGCATACCTCCAGAGAGCTGCTCCAGGCAAATGCTAGCTGTACATTCCTTTGAGTTACCCAAGTGACCGTAATGGAAGACTGGAAGTTAGCTTCTCTCCCCACCCTCGTTGTTTTGACTGCTCTTAGTGTCCCCCTCTTCCTGCATTTCTTCAACAGATGTTTATCTCCCAAGTCCTGTGGTCCAGGTATGGTGGAAGGATCTCGGATGTAACAGGGAAGCGGACAGACGTAGGAAAGGGAGAAGAACATGCTCTCAGGGAGCAGGTTGATCAAAATAATCTTCTGTGGCCTGAAGAGTTCCTCAACACTATTACTCTGGCTCAAAACTAAGTCACCTCAAATCCTTTCTGGAAGCAAAGAGATAAACACAGAAAGTGAGCAATGTGGAAAAATGCTCACCACCTACGGCTGAACTGAAGGAAGGAGGGCACCAAATTGTACATGGTATGGCCTCAGATTTGTTAAAAACTCTCTACCTCGGTATGTAGTCAAGCCCGGACACATTAGCACAGCAAGACTGGTTCCTGACGATTGGAATATATCCGGATCGTTTGAAAGCCGCTGCTGTCTCGAACCAGGCTAGGGTTTGCTGTCCCTGCTTCCCCCACCCGCTCCACCCCTGCCACCTTGCTTCCCAGGCCCAGCTGGCCTGCAGATCTGCTCCGGACCTCAGCTGAACTCCATTCTCATTGGTGGCTTCCTATGCCATGCTGGCTGTTAAATATTTTTTATCTATTATCCCTGTTTATATGCAGAAATCATTTTTTTCTAATACCCAGGCTGACTGCAATTACTCATGCCTCCTAAGACAGATTTTAATTTTTCTCCAGAGCAAAAATGCTGTTGTTCATTCACTCTCCCTTCCTCCCTTGTCCGTCAGGCCAGGGCAGCTGAGGAGAAGCCTCGTGAAAGAGCTTAGCTGGTGCCCAGGCCCTGAGCCAACACAGAGCCCCAAGAGTCAGAACCCCAGGAAGGCCAGTAGAGGGGAAGGTGGCATTGGTTGAGCGTGAAGAGTTCAGCAGGGCCAGACCATGAGGTTCCCCGTGGGGTAGGGTGAGGAGCTTGAAATTCATGAAGGGCAATGGGAATCCAGTGGAAGATTTCAATCCTAGTGCCCAGACTAAACTCAGTGCGAGAGATCATTCTGGAAGCTGTGTGGAGATTGGAAGGTGATGAGGGTGGAACTAAGAGATGAATTAGATGTTATTTCCATGACACGGACGAGCGCTGTTGGTGTTTGGGAAAAGGGTGATGTTGAGGGAATGTGGCAGATCGCCTTTCACTGTGTGGCTGCTGTGCCCATCCCCCACTGCTACAGGTGCTGAGGCTAATGGCTGCCATATGCCACCTGCAATGGAAGCCCAGACTGGGAAGCCCAGCCCCTTGGCCAGCGACTCTCTCTTGGGTAGAGGAGGTTGAATGCAAAAGCCCTGCTCCTTTGTTTTGAGGCTGTTCAGAAAATCACAGAATGATTTTCACTTAAGAGCTCTCTGGGGAGATTGGCTGAAGCTAGGCTTCCCCTGCACATCCATGCTAACCTCCCTTCCTGATCCTGCCTCCTACTGTCTGTTGCTGTGGAACAAACACCTCTGATCTCTGTGACTTTAAAACAATTTACTACTGTGCCTGATGGTTTTGGCAGTGGGCTGGGCTCAGCCTCCTGTTCTCATTGGGATTCTCTGACGCTCTTACTTTCATATGGTGGGTGGGGCTGAGTTCATCAGACCCATTTGAAGGATTCTCCACTCCCGTGCCCAGCATCTGAGCTTCAATGGGCTCTGGTCTGGCAGCTCTTCCCCACTCTGTGGCTAGCTTGGGGCTTTCTCAAAGCCTGGTGGTCCCAGGGTAGTTGGACTTCTCCTCCTCCTCCTCCTCCTCNTCCTCCTCCTCCTCCTCCTCCTTCTTCTTCTTCTTCTCCTCTGTCTTCTCATTCTTCTTCTTTTTTTAAGATTTATTTATTTGGGGGGGGGAGGGACAGAGGGAAAGAATCCCAAGCAGACTCCCTGCTGAGCACAGAGCCCAACATGGGGCTCAACCTCACCACCCTGAGATCATGACCTGGGCAGAAACCAAGAGTGGAATGTTTCACCAACTGAGCCACCCAGGGGTCCCTGTCCTTGGACTTCTTGGCTTCCCTTGGAGCAAGTATTCTAACCCCCTGAGCAGAAGCTACAAAGTATCTTTTGTCCTGATCACAGAAGACACACTGTGTCACTTCCACCACATTTTACTGGCCAGCAACGACTCATAGGACCAGACCAAGAGGAGGGGGCTACACAGGGGTATGAATGCCTGATGGAGGAAGAGTGGGATCTGCAACTTGGGACAGCAATGTCTGCATAGATGAGCCCTTTGGGCCTGTGGTAAGAATTGTGCAGGGTCTGGGATTTTATTTTTTTGCAAGCTGACAAATTAGCCTGATTTGTTGCCTGGATGGCAGCAGAAGACACAGACTCTCGAGTCAGAGACATAGGACTTTATTACCCACTGCAAAACACTAGCCGGAGCTCCGTGTCGGTTGGCATTGGTTCCGCATGCCCTCTGATTCCCACAGCAGGGATGCCAAGGACCCACGATGGGAGTCAGAACTTGCCATGGGTTGAGTCATAAGACAGGGACACAGAGTGGGTTCTGAGAGGGGTGAATGCAAATCTCTAACTCTAGTTGATTTATTTTTCCTTTGGTTTTGTGAATTGTTTCTTCAAGTACTTTGAAGCAGATATGCTCATGGAAAATTACCCATTCTATTCCAAGTCTTTGGTTGGTTAGCCCCTACTGACCTACATCCTGAACTCATTTTCCATGTCAAGATCCTACTGTCTTTTGGCACAAGGTGGTAGCCACAGTTTAAAGCTTAGCATAGCTCTTACTGTGCCCCTGATTGGAAACACCCTTCCTCTGGGAGCCAAGACCTCCAGACCCGTAGAGCCTAGAACTGTGTGGGATGGGACACACAGATTCCCTAAGTGAGTCCCAGGGAGTGGTGGTGAACAAGGCCACTCCTGCTGTCACCCCTTGGTTCTCAAATCCATATATTCTACCAAACGATAGACTGGTAGGGGACACAATAGCATAAAAAAGCCATTGCTTCAAGGTGTCCACTGCATCCTAAAGATGGTACCCGTGGCGGCCACAGGGACGTACGTCACAAGCCTCTACTCACACGGCATAATGGACCTAGGGATCTGGCTGCCGCAGTCTGAAGTCTACCACCACATCTGCACCAGCCATGCCCGTAGCCTGTGGCCCATGGTAGAGACTCCACGTGGCGACAGACACTAAGCCAACCACAACTGAAGGAGAAAGTCGCAGTGCTGCAACCATCATTCTTTAAAGTGTGTACTTGTGCACGTGTCGTACATACTTCCATAGACCACATCTCGAGATGGAGTGGCTGATTTCTAATCTAATTGCAAGGGGCCAGAAGGAAGAGCATAATCACAAGCCCCTGAATGACCATGAATGGGAGGTGTGCTAATTCAAGTGTAATTTGTACAGAATGGAATTTGCCCAGTGGTGGGAATGAAAAACATGAAACATGAAATAACGCTTTCATGTTGATGATGAAAGACAGCTGCATAATGTTACATGTCCATGAAACCAGATTTAATGCTCTTTTTGAGACTTTCTTAGGTATCCCATTAATACCATAAAATCAGATATGTTCTCAATTAAATTAGGGTTGTGGATTATGTTAAAGTAAAACTATTCTCATTACTTTTTTGGTCTGCTTAAACTCTTCACTTCTGCTACAGATGAGTTAAATTCTCCTACTGTATTTTCTCTTAATAATTCCAGTAGTGTTTTCTTTCCACATTTCATCAACTTCCTCTTTATGAGTACGGTCTCCAGTCTAGCTATCATCAATTTTATTTTAATTTTGATATTTATATTTTTATTCCTAAAATTTCAGTGTGTTTTATATACATTTTTAAAACAAATTTGGAATAATTAAAGATTTACAGGAAAGTTGCAGACATAATACAGACTTCACAAATACCCTCCACCCGGTTTCCCCTACTGGAGTATCCTCTAGAACCGTGCTGAGTTTGTCAAAACTAAGACAATAACATTGGTTCGTTGCTATTAAATAAACTCATGACCTCATTTGGATTTCAGTAGCTTTCCCCGTAGTGTCCTCCCAGGATCCCACCGGGACACGCCCCTCTCTCCTGGGCCCTGCCTGTTTGTGATTGGTCCTCATCCTCCCTAGCTTCCTGTGATCTTGACAGTTTTGAGGTATTTTGCAAAATATTCCTCAGTCTGGGGTTGTCTGAGGTTTTTCTCATGATTGGACTTGTGTTGTAAGTGTTGGGGAAGAATACCAGAGTTCATTAAAAAATGGGTCAATTTATGCTGTTTATTATAGTTTCTCCTGATTCTTCCTTATGGAACTTGTTTCCTCCTGTGTTTACTGATTTATTTTTAAAAAATTTTTTTTTATAATAATATTTTTATTATATTATGTTAGTCACCATACAGTATATCACTGGTTTTTGATGTAAAGTTCGATGATTCATTAGTTGCGTGTAACACCCAGTGCACCATGCTATATGTGCCCTCCTTACTACCCATCACCAGCCTATCCCATTTAAACAGTGATCTATTCTTTTTCCTTGGCAAATTATTTGCCAGCATTCTTTGAGCCTATGATAAAGTGTGTATGAGTTCCCCAGGGTCTGTACTTCCTTCTGTTGAGGGCCTGGGGGTCCCACCGGCCTCAGAGCACTCTAAATAAATACAGACGTCATTGTGGTTTAGAGCACCCGGTCATGTGAGTCTGCATATAAATCTGTGTGATTACAGCTTCTCAGAGACAGGTTTCTGTTTTCCAAACTGGTTTCGTGTAAACCAAGGGAATGATCCTTGAAGTGCCCTAAAGTGTGAGGTGAGGTGAATTCACTTTTGATAGAGCCCTGGGAGTTTTCCATTTTATGGGACAGAATCTCATTAAAGTCCCTACTTTGGATCAGGCCAGGGATACTGACATTCGAGGACCAGACCCCTGTGGTAAAGGACGTTGGGCAGAAGCTTCTGCATGCCACCTACGTGGATTTCTGCCTGATGGGCTCTCACTTTTCCTCACAGGGTTGTTTTAATGGTTTGAACTGCATTTTCAGTCCTTTAAATAGGAGGGTTGGCCTAGACTGGAAACGGTATAGGTTACTATAATTACTCAGTTGTTCACAAATAGCAAGTAATTAACGATACAGTGATTATTCTAGCTTAGAACTGTGTGCAGGTATCTTGTTTTAGCTCAAAAACACATCCAAGTGTCTAACTCACTTGGAAACAGTATGGGACTAAGGAATAGTACTCCAAGAAATTCTGAGTCATTTTAGGATCCAGATTAAACACAATGCCACGTATAGAAAGACACGTGTATAGCTGGGGTGCCAGGACGCAAGAGTGCCTGGCTCTGGGGATGACAACCTGCAGGGTGGCCACTCGCTGCAGCAAAATCCAAAGGCAGAGAGACCAGTGGTGGGGAAGCAAGGAAGGGATTTACTTCAGTGAGGATAACACCAGGAAGCCTGCCAACTAGCGTCTCAAAGACTGTCTCCAAAGTGCTGCAAATACTTCCAGGTTTATATAAGGAAAATATGGGGCAAAGGTGGGTGGGTCCAGGCAGGTGGGCTGTGAAGGTCACATGGATCATTGTCTGGGAGTCAGTCCTGGTGGAACTTGCTGGTTGGGGCAGTCCTTATTGCTTGAGGGCATAGTTTCAGTTACAATCAGGGGAGGCTTTGCCCTCAGGCCCTTCCACCTGCGTCATGAGACAAGCTGGAAAGAAGAACCCAGCTAGAAATTTTGAAGGGAAAATGGAGGCAGCTGAAGCCCTCTCTCACGTGCAACTTGCACAAAGTATTCAAGACGACCTAAGTCTCTGGTTGCCCCAGAGGTCAGGGGGATGGACCGAAAGTTCAAACTCTAATGACTGGCTCACTGGCACCCAGCCCCCATCCTTAGGTGTAAAAGTCCCCTCATGAATGCAACAAAAGACACCTTTATTGCCCTCATCAAAGGAAATTCCAAGGTTTTTAGGAGCTCTGTGCCAGAAATGGGAGGAAGACCAAATATGTATCTCTTAGCATAAATCACACTCTTTCTCGCAAGCAGAGATACAGTGATACTGTTCAGCAATGTTAGGTACATTCACATTGCTGTGCAAGATACCGTGTAACAGTCCCAGTTTTCATTTTGCAACATTGAAACTCTGTCCCCATAAACGCTAACTCCTGGTCCCCCTCCCGCTAGCCTCTAGCAGCTGACATTCTACTTCTGTCTCTTGAATTCGACCCTCTAGGTACCTCAAGTAAGCAGAATCTTAGGTATTTGCCCTTCTGGGACTGGCTGATTTCATTTAGCATAATCTCCTCAGAGTTCTTCGGTGTGGTAGCGTGTGCCAGAGTTTCCTTCCGTTTTAGGGCTGAATCACATGCCATTGCATGGATAGACCACGTTTTGTCTGTCCATCCATCGATGGACACTGGGTTGTGCCTACCTCTTGGCTCTTGATGCTATGAAGAAGCATCTCTTCAAATCCCTGCTTTCAAGTCTTTTGGATACATATGCCCAGAAGTGGAATTGTTGGATCATACAGCGATTTGTCACCTAACCTTTCAAAAATAACTGGGTTTTTTTTTGTAAGGATATGTTCTCTATATATTTCTGATAAAGAAGGGGTCAACTGAGTAAAAGAAAGAAACTTGGACATATTATTTCATGTAAATATAAATCCCATTATTATATTTTGACATTCTTTTCTTTTCCCAGTCACTATTCCTTCCCTCTTTACTTCTTAACCCCTCAGTGGTAAAGAGGAGATGTGAGGAGTCAGGCAGGTGCGAGCGGCATAAATAGGACCCCTCAGAGAGCAGGACTCACTTTCACAGCTGTGAAGAACAGAAAACAACGAAGTAAAAAAATTGGGTGGAAAATGGAAAGATTTGAGAGGAACCAAAAAAAAAATGAAAGAAAATGAAAAGAGTACCTTTAAATTGTGGAGGAAATTGTTACGTATGTTCCCATTTACATTTTTAGGTGACTTCTCATATAAAATCTGGAGGAAAGAGTTATAGAAAAGTGCTCTTACATAACATATAGGCTCTCTCTCAAGGAGATCCTCAATAAACGGTACCAGGTGTTATCATCTCTTTCAGCTTCTGCATTGAAATTCACTCTTCTGTGAAAATAGATCTAACTTAGTCCGTAGAGGCTGAGGTGTTTTTAAAAAGTTAATAAAATGTAGCTACATTTTAATCAGGTCACGTCACTGTGAACTCAATTGCTTATCTGCTAGGAAGAATGGCAGAGAAAACCACATGGACAGTAGGTGTGTGTGTTTTAGGAATGCACACCTAGTTGATATTTATAGAGCAAATACAGAAAATTCTAGCCATATTAGTATGTGTAACTCATAAGATATTCTGAGAATCGTGTCAGTATAAATTAAATACACACACAAAAAATCTTTGGTGAAATTATAGCATTGAAACAAAAAACAATGTAGAAAGAAATTCTGATTCCAGGCCAAAATACTTGGACCGGATTGGCACATTGCCATAACTGCGTTCTCTCCTTGGTGCTTTTATGAAAGTCATCAGTGGGTAAACTTTTAAATTTCTCCTTTGATGAGTTGAACTAAGTGATGTGCATAATATGGTTCCTGAAAGAAACGTTTACATTAGACCATGACTATATCTTTTGTTCAACAGCAAAATTCGACAAGTATATTCAGTTCATATTAGAACATTTTTATATTTTACAATAAGTTCCCCCCAATTTTTACATATATGGCAGCATATGTGGGGTAAGAGTCAGTAGGATAGCAGGAGATGGAATTGAGAAGAAACAATGTGAGAGGCAATTGGCCCCAGCAATCAACTTAAAGAATGATACCCTCATTTATTCTGTAAATACTTTTGGTGCACCTAATATATACCCATCAACTTCTGGGTACTACAATAATACATTAGTTAACAAAACAAATAATAATTTTTATCTTCACGGAACTTATATTTTAGCTGAAGGGAGACATAACCGGAATAAATAAGAAAAACAGAATATGTTAGATGGTGATAAACCCTATGGTAAACAAAAATAAGAAATGTTTACGGTGAAAGATGGGAGGTGGGTCTGCAATTTTAAAAAGGCAGCAAGGGTAGGCCTCCCTGGGAAGGTGACACTTGAACACAAACTTGAAAGAGATGCAGAAATTAACCCTGAAGGAAAGATGGGTGTTGAGCACAGGAGGGACGGTAGCAGGTAGAAGAGTCGTAGGTCATGCAAACAGAGCTTTGAAGTCCCTAAGATGGGAGCAAAGGTGGGGGTGCTCGAGAATCCCCAGGAGGCAGACAGCTGGAGCGGTGAAGGGGGCAGATTGTGGAAGAACAGGGCAGAAGGGAAACGAAGCCTTTTCTTCGAGCAAAGCGGAGAATCACCGCGGACTAGGAACAGAGAGGCGGCAAGATTCGGCATAGGTTTCATGGGATTCTTCTCTGTTATTTTGAGAATAGGGAGCAAGGTGTACGGGTGGAAGCTGGAAATCAGACATCATGAGATTTTGCAGCTCCTCTTGCCAGAAGGACAGTGGCACGGGCCATGGTGGGAGCACGGAATAGAACATCGGTTCAGATTTCAGTGAGAATAGGAATAAACGCTTACTTATTGAGTGTTTACCGTGCCAGGAATCCCGGCAAGCGCCTTGCATACATTATCTCATGTAGCTTCTCAGTGAGCTCACAGGGTAAGCACTGTCCTCACCCTTAAACAGCTGACGAAGCTGGAGCCGAAGAGGTCGGGTGATCTAAGACTGCGTGCTCCAGCCGGGTTTGATCGAATCTGCGTGACCCCAACACTTGTGCCTATGGTATCCTGAATTCCATGAAATGAAAGAAAATGTGTAGATCGTACTGAGAAATGTAACAGTGTTGCTAACGCAAGAATTCAGGAATGAACGTCTCAATGTAATTTTGTTAAATTATCCTGTCTGTATGCGTAAGAACTAGGTTTTTTGGAATTTTTGAAGACTATAGCCCTTGTGACAGGTAAAACACCTCACTGTTCTTCTCTAAAATGCTTTCTGTGTGCATTTCTTACTATGTTGGGTTAGGGACTATGGTCCTATCCCCCTAAATACACTCCCCCAAAGAGGTTCATTTTCTTTCTTTTTCTTTCTTTCTTTCTTTCTTTCTTTCTTTCTTTCTTTCTTTCTTTCTTTCTTTTTTTTAAGATTTTCTTTATTTATTTGACAAAGAGAGAGCACAAGCAGGCAGAACAGCAGGCAGAGGGAGAGGAGAAGCAGGCTCACCGCTGAGCAGGGAACCCGACACGGGACTTGATCCCAGGACCCCGGGATCATGACCTGAGTCAAAGGCAGACTCCCAACCTACTGAGCCACCCAGGTGCCCCAAGAAGTTCATTTTCTAATTCCAGAAACATGAATGTGTGACCTCACATGGCAAAAAAGCCTTTGTGGATGTGATTAAGTCAGGGATCCTGAGATGAAGAGACTATGCTGGGTTATCAAAGGGGGAATCAGTGTAATTCCAAAGGCCTTTACAGGAGGGAGGCAGCAGGGTCAGAGTCAGAGGACAGGTTGGCGCGACATGTGGCCCCTGGGCCAAGGAAGGCAGGGGACCTCCGGAAGCTGGAGAAGGCAAGGGACAGATTCACCCCTAGCACCTCTAGGAGGCACGAAGGCCTCCTGTTACCTTGATTTCAGATGTCTGCTCTCCAGAAGTGTCAGACAATTAATGTGTGTTTTACTAAGCCACTTAATCTCTAATAATTTGTTGTAGTAGCAATAGGAAACTAAAAGACATAAAAACAGACTAATAAATTCTAGCTAGCAGAGCAAACCCTTCAGTATGGTATATAATGGTATGTTTGTATATCACATAATTATTAAATAGTATAAATAATTATTAAAACCATAATTTAATGATTATAACATATAATTATTGTATAATACAACAAAATGATTATATAATTATGTGATTATTATAATTATATACTGTATAATATGTATATATACCTATATGTATATGTATTCAGATATGGAGGAGTGCCACTCTTCCTGCTTTATATTCACAGCCCTGGGAGTAGAGGACGGGAGCCCTCCATTCATGAACCCTTATCTAAACATCCATCCAAATGTCACTTCAAATGTTAAGCTCAGAATAACAAAGATGAATAAAACCACAGTTTAAACAGCTAAAGCATAGTTTTCAAAAGGTAAAATCATGGAAGCATACAATTTGAGCACATGTCAGAGATTTTACTCAATTTATTGATTAAAATCAATTTATTGATTATTAGTGAGATATTAAGACCAATTCAAAGACCATTTGAGGAGCTTTGTATTTTTTTATGGACAATTTAATAGAGGAATCTTAGCATAAGATTATGGCACAGAACTGGGAGTGTTAATGGGTACGGTACAGAATTGGTTAATGTCCTTCAGGGCAACAAACTTTAACATTTTGTGGGTTACCTTTTCCACTGGACAGAAATTATTTTTATCTGTATCACAAAAAAAAATCTGTAAGTTAGCATGCATGTTTATTTATGGAGCCTGGCAAATTTAATCATCACAAACAGTTAAATACTGCGTGTCTTCCCTCCTGTATGAGAGGAAAGGACGTGCCACTCACCTTTTTGCCTTCTATCCTAGTTTTGAATAATTTTTTTTTTAAGATTTATTTATTTGTTTTAGGGGGAGAGAGAGAGAGAGGAGGGAGGTGGGGCAGAAGGAGGGAGAGAGTCCCAAGCCAGCTCTGCGCTAAGCCCAGAGCCCTACCCGGGGCTCGATCTCATGACCTTGAGGTCAAGACCTGAGCTGAAACTAAGAGTGGGTCGCTTAACCGACTGAGTAATCCAGGCACCTCTTGGATAATTTATCTTAACTCTGTCGTCAGTCTAGTGACTTCCAGATTCTAATCCAGAGGGAAATGTAGAGAAAAAGTAATCATAGTCCAACCCAGCAAGTGAGCAGAGAAACGTGTCACCCCACTGTTGTCAGACATGTTCAGGGATAGAGGTGCCGTTATTCTCTGGAAATACTGAAATAACAGTCAAGAGGCATTTGGAGCGAATAGAATGCTGGATGAAACCCATCCCACTATTGTTGTTATTTGTTGTAGAAAGAAGATAGCAAAATAATAAAAGTAGAAAATTGTGGCTAAGAACCCAAAAGAATGAGGAAGCTGATGAAAATAAAGCCACTCTTCTTGGCAAGTAGTATAACTTCACAAATCTAGCTTGACATCCTGTAGAAGTGATAATCCATCACATTTAAAAAACTTTTCCAGAAATGTCACTGGTTATGCTACCAGAAAATGTATATTTCAACAAAGCATTAAAATAAAACCTTTTCTTCATAGAGCCTATCCAGCTAAGAATTTCTAAAAACTCACTAAGGGACTAATATTAAGACAATCAATACAGTGGTAGGTTTTGCATGTATCAGTAATTTGTAAAATAATTGAAGGTGAACAAGTGAATCATAGACTAGGAGTCACTCTGTGACGTCATCCTATGAAAAAGACGTATGATGCGGCTGTCTTTAGGCAAAAGGCGTCTGATTCAGTAACTTCTAAAAGGAGTTGGAAAGTTACTATGAATGTTTAAAGGAAATACTGAGTATATGTTTCTAATTAGGAAGAATTTTGGGGTTCTGACATTTTGGTGACCATTTATAAAGCTTGTATCACTAACAAAACACAAGTGTGACTTCATAATTGTCTTGGAAACAAAACGCAAACAGGGATGAGGACCTATGTGCAGCCATTGCCCAGTGTTGCCAAGACCAAGTCTGAGAAGGAAAAAGAGCCTGCAGTTCTGTTTTTCACGACTAGATGGTGCTGCTCAGCTTTGAAAATTTTAAGCTCTTACAAAGCCTGGAAAAACCCAAGCAGGAGTTCCTGGGGAACCACCGAGGACCAGCGCCTTTTACCAGTGACGCATGTACTCGACTTTACTTTGCTTGACAACAGTGTGCATGTCACAATTAAGATAATCATTCTGGAAAAGTGTCTTACAAACATGTCTTTCAATCTCCAGCATTCTGTACAAATACTCCCGTGCCCTATATACAGGTTGCAGATGTATGTATTAGGACATGCTCAAAAACTAGTAAAATTAACGGAGGTGAAACAGGAACATATCGAATCACACAAGATTGCTTTAAAATACTACACAAAGGATCTAGGTTCAGTTTAGGAACACTAGAAAATAAAGATAATTAAAATAACGATAAAATGACTTATCATTTTTCACCGCAGCTTTTATAGAAGCAAAGTGGGTTGTTCTTGTGATAACTGGGTGTCTAGGAAACCAGAAAAAAACATCGACGCTGTATGTTTTTAACCCTGTTAGTTCTTTGCACTGTCTGTGACAGGACAAGTCTTGGTAACTTCCCCCTTACTCTGCCCTGAGTCCTGGATTTCAGGGATCCTGGGATGCACACAGGGTTCACCTTGTGCAGCTCTGAGATGGGCAAGCAGTCCGCCGTCGATGTTGCTCTACCGTCTCCCAGGGCCAGGTGGCAGTCGTGGCGTGGCTATCATCCTCCCAGCCTGGGACAGTACCCGCAACAGCGTTTGCTGGAAAGAAAATGTGACAGCCAAGAGCTCCACTTGCAACTTCCAGAAACCAAATGTCTCTGGGAGGTGAGAAAGGTACTGAAACAGGTGTGTTCAGCGACATTCCTGGGGCAGGATCACCAGTAGAACAGTATTCCACGGTTCCGAAGCAGGCTTCAAAGCTCAGCAAAAATAGCTTTCAGTTAAATGATGCATTCTTTTAAGAAGTGCTGTGTCACCAACCCTTTAAATGGTACAAAGGATAATTTTGGATTAAAAAAAAGTGGACATTGATATCTCTGAGAGAAAAAGTATTTCAGAAGAGTTGTACTTAAACAGGAAAGTTTTTCCAAAATCTTAATACATTTTGCTTCTATTTTCCTTTATGTACCTATAAAATTACTATATGAAACAAATTGTGGCCAAATTAAGTCTAAATGAGTTATTTCAAGAATCATATATAAATATTCCAAGTGGTAATTGTGTCACGGTTTAGTTGGAAGGATTTCTTTCTTTCTTAGTGGAATATAAAACAACGTGCATGTGATGATCGGTGGCATTTCAGGTTAGATGGGACACAGGTAGCCACGTGAACTGCCTATTCTTACACGGCCGGGAGTATGTGCAGTGGTTAAACGTCATCAGCCTTAGTGTTTAAGTCCCAGAAGTGACACTAACTGTGTTAGAGCATCTCTTAACATCTCCAAGGCTCGGTTTTCTTACATAGAAAAGGGGCTGAGACAGTCTCTATCCCCCTCGGAGGTACATGCAATCCAGTTATTGTTATTTCGCCCGTGTGATACACAACCGATACGTGCTAACAATCTGGTGGTAATCAGAAGTCGTAGTAAGCGGAGTCACGAGAAATGGCTGGTGGCAGCCATACTTCATTCTAAAGATTTTGAAATCCATGCACTCCATAACAGACCCATAGCTGTCTTTTCTTTTTTTAAGATTTTTTATTTATTTATTTGACAGAGAGAGAGAGAGAGAGCACAAGCAGGGGGAGCGGCAGGCAGAGGGAGAGGGAGAAGCAGGCTCCCCGCTGAGCAAGGAGCCCAATGCGGGGCCGAACCAGAACCCTAGGATCATGACCTGAGCCAAAGGCAGACGCCCAACAGACTGAGCCACCCAGGTGCCCCCACGCATAGCTGTCTTATACAAAAATCTTGTTTTTCAGAACGCCTGGGTGGCTCAGTGGGTTAAGCATCTGCTTTTGGCTCAGGTCATGGTCCCAGGGTCCTGGGATTGAGTCCCGCATTGGGCTTTTTGCTCAGCAGGGAGCGTGCTTCTCCTTGTGCCTGCCAAGAGGGCACCCCTCCCAATCCCTCTGACAAATAAGTAAATAAAATCTGTTTTAAAAATCTCGTTTCTCTTCTCCAAGTCTTTACCCAAGAAGATAGGTTCTCTATCAACGTTCTCATGTGAGGTGATTTCATCCACTCCTGTGACCTCAAATACCATCTATTAGCTGATACCCTCAAGGTTGCCTCTCTACGTTGGACCTTTCCCCTGAGTTCCCATGTGATATATTAAACTACTTATTCAGAAGCTATGTTTAAACATCTCTTAAGTTCCTTAAACCTAACAGAGTCCAAATAGAACGGATTTGTTTTCATTTCCCTTCCACCCGAACAGGTACTTCCCAGCAGATGGCAGCACTGTCCATACACTTAGGAGACATCCCTGTTCTCTCTCTCTCCAACATTCCATCTGGAAGGACATCTGGATGGCTCTGCCTTCTAAATAGGTATGGACTCTAATGTTCCTCATCATCTCCACTACTAAAACACTGGTCTACACCACCGGCGTTTCTCACCTGCGTGCTCCAAGAGCCTCCTACATGGTCCTTCGGCTTCATCCTGCCGCCTTACCTGGTCTCACGCCTCACAGAATAGCCAGGAGTGAGCTTCCCAAGGTATAAATCAGATCATCTTTATCCTGCTTGAAACCGTCCAGCAGCTTCTCATGACTCGGAGAACAAAGTTCAAAGACTGTGGTAGGTCCTGTGAGGTCCAGCATACCCTCCAATGTCTTTCTGTTTTCCCTCATTATAATAGTATCCTGGTCTTTCTGTATCCTCAACACCCTGCTCGGAGTTCTACTTTTGTGTTCCAGTGGGTCTTGCCTTACTCTTTATCACATTGGTGTCCATTGAAACGACACTTGGCGTGAGAAGGCAATGGCCCTGAGTCATCCTTCCACCATATTACATCATTTCATCTTTCTTTGGAGAATTTGTCAGTGCTTGCAATAATCTTTTTATCTAGCTCTCCATCTATCTATCCATTGTGTGCTTATTTTCTGCCTCCTTCTACTAGAAAACTTGCTCCTTCAGAACAGAGGTCTCTCTGTGCTTTCCTCACCAATCTACCCTCGGCCCCTAGAATGTGCTAGAATGTCGTGGGGACTTAACAAATCCGTGCTCACAGACTGAGCATAGGGTGTCATATTGTGCTTAGCATGCAGGCTAGGAGAAGAACTGATTTTGCAATTAGACACCTGGGTTGAGTTTTAGCTCTACTTCCTAGTTGTTGGTTATTATGCTGCAAGATTTTTGGTAAGCTGCTTCAGAACTCTCCAGAAGATTAGGAATGTAAATAAATAAACAAGTAAAAGGAATATAATATGAGCTAGGGTAGGTCATTTTATACCTAGCTGGTTACTCTGTTGTTGATAAGAAAATAGTAATCCACAGATATAAGATCAATGGATTTTTAATAAAGAGGCTAAGATAATGCAGTTGGGAAAGGACAGTGTTAAAAGCAAAAGGTGCTGAAACACCTGGATACCCACTCCGAAAAATGAACTCCTTCCCTCACATCATACACAAAAATGAACTCTAACTAGATCACCGACCTAAATGTAAACACTGAAATGATAAAACATTTAGGAGGGTAAGAGGAGAAAATCTGAGCAATCTTAGAGAAGACCAAGGTTCCTTAGAAGAACACCCAAATCATAAACTCTATAAACAATGACAAATTGTACTTTATCAAAATTTAAAACCTCTGCTCTTCAAAAGACATCATTTGGAAAACAAAAAGGCAAGCCACAGGCTGAGAGGAAATATTCACAGTACACATATCTGACAAAGGATTTGTATAGCAATATTGAGTAACTTAAATATATATATATATATATTTAAAAAATATATATATATATATAATAACTAAAAGTCTTTAATAAGAAGACAACCCAGAAAGGAGATATGGACAAAACACTTGAAAAAAAGACAAAGAAAGGGCCAATGAAAAGATGTTTAACGCCACTAGTCATTGGGCATCAAGGCTAGAACCGCAGCGCGATACTATTTCACAGCTGTGACAATGGCTAAAATGAGAGGTTAACCACACAGAATGTTGAGGAGGATGGAGACCCGTGAGAACTCTTACCCATTGTGGTAAGAGTGAAGAATGGCACAACCACTTTGGAAAACAATTTCTCATAAAACTAATCACACACATACCATACAACGCAGAACTTTCCTTTCTAGATGTTTACCCAAGAGATAACAAAACCTGTGTTAATCCAAAGATTTGTCTGTGAATGCTTATAGCATGTTCATTGACAAGAGCCCCAAAGGGGAAGCAACTCAACTGTCCATCAGTAGGTGAATGCATAAGAAAACCACGGTGTATCCACGAGGCCTACCGTGCGCTACTGCTCAGCGGTAAAAAGAAACGATGTCTTGATACGTGTACCAACATGCGTGAGTCTTGAAAGCACCATGGTGAGTGAAAGACACTGCATATGAATGTGTGGACACTGTATGGTCTCTTTGATGTAAAAGTCCAGCAAAGGTAAAAATAATTTATAGCATCAGGAAGCATCTTAGTGTTTACTTGGGACCAGTGAGGGCAACCTGACGGGTTGATGGAAATACTCTGTATCTTGCTGCATTGGTAGCTATGTTTGTCAAAAGACACCAAGCTGGATATGAAAATGGGTGCATTTTATTGTACATAGATTATACCTCAGTACAGATGATTTAAAAAGAAAAAAAAATGGGGAGTAGTTGTCATCCAAAATTGTTAGAGCAACTGTAAGAATCTGGCTTTTAAAAATGCTCAGTAAATATGGCTGATGCTGAATCTAATTGAGCTAATATCTGTTCTCGTTCTGGGGAGAACAGTCATCTCAATTAACTTTCTCTTCCTCAGGTTCTTAGGAAATGGCTTTCGGTTCTGGAAGGTGAAAGTTCACTGGGCAAAGGGCCAACATATCTCCTTACTCTTTACTCAACTTGGCTTCTAGAGCCCAGGAAGGAGGCATGAGAGTGGGGGCTCCTTGATACCTCACTAAAGAAAGGGCCCCTTGCTCACCCACGATTTTCCCTTTTGGTGTTAGAGAATCATAAATTGTTGAGTGGGAGGAAGCCTTGGAAATTTCCCAGCTCAATTTCCAGTTGCCTCATCATTGCCATCATCTCGGACTTGCTTTCTCACAATCACCTTTGTAAGATCTAAAGTACTCTTGTTGTTTCTTTTTCAAATCTTCTAGGAGTCTGGCAAGGGCTTACATATTGGGTTTCCCCTTTTCTGAACACACACTTTATTCCACTGCTTTGACTTTTGTATCCACATTTCATGTACCTCAAGTTGAAGGTTAAAATTCATTATGCAAAGTCAAGCAGAACTCAACCAAAGATACAATGTAAATCAGGCTTGTTTATCACTATTTCCATAAACGCATACATTAGGAGATGTGGAAAGTGTCAGTCTCTCTGCAGTGGCCTTGATGATGATCCTGGACTAATTAACTTCTCAGGAATTTCTTTTAGTTTAACGATTCTTGGAGAAGGGCAAACACATGCCTTCCTTCACGGTGGGGACAGTGAGTGGGCAGTGGCTCTGGGTCAAGTTTTCCCTGCCCTTTCTCTGCCCAGGAGTGGGACTGTGCTGGTCTTGGCCAAGCTACTCAACTTCTCTGAGCCTCCAAGACGTTCACATGGGAGTAATGCAATCAGTATAGAAGGATTTGCTTTCTTTGTTGCAAATTAGATAACATAGGAACAGTTGGGTGCATAGTTGACATTTCCCAGATGTTAGTTTCTTCCTCTCTCCTGCATCTCCCCCAGAGTGGCCTGGCTTCCCAAGCAATCAGATTCTCCTAGAAGAGTTTCACAAAGCAGAAAATTTCTTGTGTGTTTCTGAACAGGTCTGATGTAAAAATTTGTAAAAAATATCGTCAATTTTGTAAAATATGTTTAAAGTATGTAGTTTAGAAAAATGGAGCCTAGCCCCAGCTACTATCCGACTGCTAAATATTCACTCCTTTTCCAGCTTTTGTATCAGAGGTTCCCAGGTAAAAAAAAAAAAAAAAAAAAAAAAGAACATTACAAAGTATCTCTTTCTCTTTACTCAAAGTTGTGGACAGAGGAGAATTTTATTTTTTCCTACTAGACACAACAGGATGAGTCCTTCTAGCTTATGCCTGCCTGTTTGCCTCTTTGTATATAATTAGAAGGGTTCATGCTGATTGTATCCATTAACCTTCAATGACCTAGAACATTCAAATTCATAGAGATGGAAAGTAGAATGGCCCTTCCCAGGGGCTGGGGGAGAGGGGGTGGGGAACTGCGGTTTAATGGGAGTTTCAGTTTGGGAAGGTGCAAGTTCTGGCGGTGGAGAGTGGCAGTAGTTGCAGGACAATGTGAATGTACTTAATGCCACTGCACTGCGTGCTTAAAAATGGTTAGAATGGTAAATTATGTGTTTTGTGTATTTCACCACAGTAAAAAAAGTAAAAAAAGAAAAAAACCCACTGGGGACAATAATCTCTACTACTAGGATTAATGGAGATATTTACTCAAACAGCCAGCAGGTGCTCAAGAAAATGTGAATTCTGCATCCATGGGGGGCGGGGGTAAAAACCTGGAGATGCAGCTTCTAAGGACAGTCTTTCTCTTAGAGTTTAGGGTTTGAACCTGCACTCTACAACCAACTGGGAGACATGAACCCTCTTCCTAAAAAATTCCTTGGGATCTTTGGTGGGCGGTTGGGGGAGCAGAAGTGTGAGGGAGGGGGTACACACACAGTCCTACCACCACCATCATAAGAAGGGGTGTTTACATGCAGTCTTGGCTCCTCTATGTACATAGTAAAGGACATGGGGCACACTGGGTGGACGGAACAGAATGGGACAATGGTGGAGCTTGGGCAGGGAGGGAGGGCATTTCAGAATAAAGGAGTGTGAGTGAGCAAAGGCACTAAGTAAGAGGGCTGCTTTTAGTATTTTTTCCTCCCACTTAGAAAGAAAAAATGCCTCCCATGTAATTGTGAAGAAATGCATTTGAGCAAATGAGGCTGCGTCAAGGAGAGTCTGGGAATGGCACCCTGAGGGGACAGAGTCCCTAGGCTGGCTTGCTCACTGACTGGGCTCGGCTGGGATCAGGCCGGCAGGGGGTGGCGAGCAGGTTATTAGTAAAGGCTTCGAAAAACAAGAAAAGGCACTTGAATCTAATCTGCAAGCCAATCAGAAGCCATTTTAGACCTTTTGTTTATTTGCTATATTTAGTGAGAGGATGGGAGGGGAAGCTTTTCACCCTCTCTCACTGCTCTCTGACTCAAAACTAGAGGAGCTGCTCTTGTTAAGAATTCGCAGGAGATAACCAGACCTCAGACAGCTGCCTGCCTGTTTCCCTTTGCTGGCGTCCGCCTCCCCCTGGCGGCTCTCACTCATCGCCCCTCCCACTTCTTACAAGCGGACGTGTTTAGGCTGCAGGAAAGGCGGGAGAAAGGTGTGGGTGTGTCTGAAGCCAAAAGCAGATTCTCCAGGTTTGCACACCCGCAAACTCTCAGAGCAAAGTGGCATCATTTAGGCGCTTGGGGACAAGGAACCAGACTAGGTGATTATCCGTGGTCGTAGGGAGGAGCTGAAGGCTGAAGATACTGAAGGAGAGTGAATCCAAGTTTTCCGCTTAGCTTCTGATTTCTTTATTTTTTTCATTTGTGAGGATGTTTTGTTTTATTGTGTTCGTGAGGATTAACATGATCTTGTATTTCAAAGATAGATTTTTCAGCAATCCATCTGAATGTGCTTTCATTCCATGCCACAGCTATTATTTAATGTATTTAAAAAGCCACTGACTCTCTCAGTAGAGTCTGGCTAAGTAACTGCTTTTCTGTTTGCACTACAGGCAGACAGACGGGCAAGTGGCTGCTTCAGCTAGCCGGTGCTGCATTGATTCTTCCTGTAAGCATCTTCTGGAAAGTCAGTGGCTGTGGCACAATGAAGCCTTGTAGGTTGAAAGGAGAGTTAGAGCGCACAGTGGACATGCAATGTAAAAAAGACCTTATAGAAGCACCGGAATCCACTACTGAGACCATACTTTTCTCTGGTTAGTTTTGGGGACATTCAAATTCTTACTGTTCTATATTGAAAGATTATGGAAGTTGGATTGACTCAAATTTCAGCTCTGTGCTCTTGGGCAAATTATGTCGCTTCCTTGCATTTCAGTTTTCTCATCTGTCAAGTAGAGCTCTTCCCGAGTTGTGGAAGTGCAATGAAAAAGGATATACGAATGCCACTCGGTGGCTGATAACCTAACCGTTCATCTCCTGCTGCACTGTTCTTCAAATTGGGTCCAATGCCCTGTAAGCTTTCTTAAATAAGCAACACCTTCCAGGGACTATGCATGAGGACTTAGGACAGGTGACCCCTTCAGCAGATGACTGAGCTTATGTGACAAGCCTTTCCCTCTAATTTTATCAAGGAAGACAGCTTTACACCTCAAGTTCACATTTGAGGATGCTTAAGTGTGTATCTCATAACCCGTCTACAGAGATATAATTTGAAACGGATACCTAACGATCATACGAACATGTTCAACATTGACCTGCCTTTATTTCAATTAATGTATAAAAGCAATAACAGCTAGCAAAGCCCATTTGGAAGATAATGGACCTCCTCATAAGCAGAAAGGCTCTTCTCTCAGCATGCCCACATCACTTTTACTGAGATACAGGGTTTCCTGTGAGGTCAGCCAGTTCTTGTTCTCATATATTTATCCCCTTGCACAGAGGATTCCTTGTCTCTTTTCCAGCCTCTCATTGCAGAGGCCCAGAGTTAAGATAGATGACTTTGTAAGGTGTAAGTAACCACCCATAGGGGAAAAAAGGCAGCTGATAAATTAAGTGAATATGGGAAATGAATACCCACCATCCATTAGCCAACGCATATCCAACAGTAAAGGCAAGCAGAAAAGCTTTTCAGGGTTTAGAATGACAGGGGCCAAGTTTACTATAGTCAGCGGGTGAGATGCTGGAAAGAACACAGACTTTGGTCTTGGACCTGCCCTGGGATCTCAGCTTCGACATGTATAAGCCCTGCTACCTCGGGCAAATTATTTATTCTCTTGGAGTCTCAATTTCCTGGTGGAAAAAAATAAGGCTAAGATTTGTTGATGCTTATGATGCACAGGGAGCTGTAATTTGTAACTTACATCGAGGGTCACATTCAGTTCCCACAAAGTCCGTAGAAGCTTGCGAGTAGGTTAGCCCATTTTTCACATGAAGAGACCAAGACCAGTGAGATTAAGCAATTCACCCAAGGTCTCCGAAGTTGTAAATTTTAGAATCTGTAATGGAGCCCAGGTCGGCCTGGCTCTGAAAACTATACCCTTAAAAATGCATTATGCTGCTTCATTTGCACAAATGAGAAAAATAAGATCAATCTTGATTGAGTGGATTTTAGATAATGAGATGATATACATAAGAGTTCCAGAGTGGTGTCCAGCCCAAGAGTATATGCTCAGTAAAGGTAATAATTATTGTATCATTCAGAAAAATCGTGAAGACGAGTGGCACGCAATATTTAAGAAAATCATGATAGTTGTTCGTTAAGCTTTCTAGGGTATTATATGCACAATTACAATTGCTATTTGTAAAAACTCTATTATTTAGATTTTTTAAAAAAGATTATCTTTCCTTTATAAATGAAAAAAATCATAGCTAAGGGAGATCAAGTGTTTTTGTACAAAGTGAAAACTGAGACCAGGGCCATTGACTCCAAAGCCAGTTTTTGTTGTTCTTGTTAGTGTTTATTGTTATTTTGTTTTTAAAGATTGTATTTATTTGAGAGAGAGAGAGAAAGAGCAAGTACAAGCCCGGGGTGGGGGGGCATCAGGCAGAGGGAGAAGCAGACTCCTCGCTGACCAGGGAGCCTGATGTAGGGCTTGATTCCAGGACTCTGGGATCATGACCTGAGCCGAAGGCAGACGTTTAACTGACTGAGCCACACAGGTGCCCTGTTAGTTTTATTTTTAATCACTTTGCTAGTGGTCTTCCTAAAGAAGAGAAACAACTTCTTCTTCTTCTTCTTCTTCTTCTTCTTCTTCTTCTTTTTAAAATTTATTTAGATTCAATCAGCCAATATATAGTACACCATTAGTTTCCGATGTAGTGTTCAATAATTCATCAGTTGCGTATAACCCCCAGTGCTCATCACATCATGTGACCTCCTTAATATCCCCTGACCCACCTCCCCTCCAGCAACCCTCAGTTTGTTTCCTAGAGTTAAGAATCTCTCATGGTTTTTCTCTCTCTCTGATGACTTCCCATTCAGTTTTCCCTCCCTTCCCCTAGGATCCTCTGTGCTGTTTCTTACAGAAGAGAAGTTCTGATCCCCCAGATGAACCTGGATTTTGGAAGAGTTATGTATGAATTTATGTTAGAGGGCCCATTTTAGGTGGACATCCTTGGTAGTAGCAGTGGAATGAAAAGTAGAATTTCAGAGATCAGAAAGCTGAGCAGGAAAGGAAGTATTTTAAACCAGAAAATGGTGAATTAATTTATTTTGGGGAAAAATAACCTCAAACATGTATTCGATGAAAAACAAAAGCTTGGAAGCAGAATAGTGAATCTTGTTAGAAAGATTGATTTTGGCTTCCTCCTGTTCTGTTCATTACACGTGAATAATCACTATAATCTAATCTATAAATGGTAAAATTCCTAAGTCAGATGGGACCTAAATCTCCATTTTGTAAACTCTGAATTAATTCTGTGAGACACTTCGGTGCCATGCAAAGTTATTGACGTTGTATCTAATTCTATTTGGTTTTTCCATCAGCCACAGCATTCTCCTTGCTTCTAGAGAGGCCATTATAAAATATTTGAAATTCAATAGTGTTTCATTTGGAGTTTCACTTGAGGGCTGCTGCCTCACTGCTAACCTCATACAATGCTCATACGGGTCCTAACATCTCTCCTGGTCATTACATCTCCTCCAGCTCTTCGGGGGGTGGGTCCTGAAATGCCCCCACATCCTCCGGTCTTGCTCAGTCACTGGAAATTTCCTGTTACCTGCTCTAGGGGCAAAGCCCATGACATACGTACATAATGTGCACGGTAACAATGGTCGATGTCTATCTTCCCTGCTCTAAGGGCAGCTGCTGCTTCTGCTTGGCTTTCTGCTCTATTCTCTAGACAGCCGTATGTAAGTGGCAACATATGAAATGTCCAATAATTGACTGGTCCTAACCCACAAAAATGGCAACTTCCTATGGTTCAACCGAATTCCTATATGTAGTAAGTGTTTTGTACATATTTTATTGATGTTGAAATGCCTGTGGCAATTCTTTTAAAATTCAGGTCTGCCTGCTCCCAGTCCTACCTCCCATTTCTTGTAGAGGATGACAGAGTTGGGGGTAGGGATGGGTTAGACTTTAGGGGATAATAGTCTCCCTTGCAACGCTACCTTCCAAGGTAATTTCCAGTTTCTGGAACTAAACAGCTAAGGGCAAAGGATTTTGTCAAGTCCCAGGGCTATCAGTCAAATTGACCTGAAGCAGGAGTCAGCACAAGTCCCTCATTAAAGCACAAATAGATGAACTGACCGCGGCTCCAACGGCGAACTGCTCCATACTAACTGAAATAGTAAATACCTGCATGCGTGGCTCTCTTTCCCTCAATACGGTAAAAAGAAAAAGAAATTGCTAATTATTGACGTCCCCCCACTCCCAAATTTCATGGATCAATAGAAACTTGAGCAGTTACCCAAGTTGACTCAATTGCTGTTTCTGGTGTTGACAAGCAGCCTTTGACGAAACAAACTCCCACCACAGTGCTTCAGGCAAAGGAGAAAAGATCCCAGATTAGAAATTGCTGAAGGTCCGGGTTATGGGTGCACAAAAATGAAGACACAGTCACAATTTCAAGGGGGGAACTGCAGTGGATTCTGGGAATGGCAAAGCTAGGGTTGCTTGATGATTTGGGGGAGAAAAATAAAATGGAAGACACTTAATCTCCAAAGTGGCCTAATATTCTGAAAATAAACTTGCCAAAGTCAAGCAAATAAAACCCAGAGAGTTTCATTTATAAAAAAAGATATCAAAAGGGGCGCCTGGGTGGCACAGCAGTTAAGTGTCTCTGCCTGCGGCTCAGGGCGTGATCCCGGCGTTATGGGATCGAGCCCCACGTCAGGCTCCTCCGCTATGAGCCTGCTTCTTCCTCTCCCACTCCCCCTGCTTGTGTTCCCTCTCTCACTGGCTGTCTCTACCTCTGTCAAATAAATAAATAAAATCTTTAAAAAAAAAAGATATCAAAAGAGGGAAGACTTTTAGAGAAATAAGCTTCCCAATTTAGGTAACTGTGCCATTAATCAAAGGCAGACACATTTAAAAGAAATAAATCTATCTCATTAAGTTTCCATGGTCCAGCAGTCTGAAATCTTCCACATCTTGACATTGAATGTGCATTGAGAACCTCACTATTTGACTTTTAAATATGCATGACTATGCTGGCTATCGCGACTACGATAGTTCGTTCGGGGAAGCGATCAACACAAACACACTGTTTTTCGTTTCTTGTCCACATAAAATGTTCCAAATATATTAACCTCAAGTGTTGCATTTGCTTATTTGTTTGTTGTCACTCAGGCTTTTCCCCCTTCCAAGCCCCACTCAGTTTCCCTTTTGGGTTATTACTGTTTACCATTTTGTGCAGTCATGGGCGAGAGCGAGTCTGGCTGCCTTTCTCCCACCCTCGAAGCTGAGGTGGCCATGTCCTTTCCTCTCTCACTGTGTCCAGCTAGAGAGGAGCACTGGGTTGGCCATCTGGACCATGTGCCAGGGCTGGCCTCCCGACAGAGCGGCTCAGGATGAAAGGAATCACTGTGGTGGACTCATCCCACTTAGGTGCCCATTAGGTCTGTTTCTGCCGTGAGCTCCTGCTATGGCTGCTGCAGCCTAGCTCTCTTGGTGCAATGCTGTTTATTCAGCCTCTCGTAGATTTAAGAAGCTTCAACATGCTTACGATACATGCACTTGGCTTATGTCAGTTTCTGTTGCTTACCACCATGGAGTCCTAACTGAAACTCCGTTTTATGCCACGCAGGCACAAGGGAGACGATGGTTTCAAAGAGCAAATGTTATCCCCAAAGGAAGAACTGTGGCCCCATCTTCGCTGAGGCTGGGTCCAGTTTCCACCTCTGCCAATTAATAACTGTGTGTCCTTAGGTAGGTCTTATAATGCTTCTAAACATCATCCTAGAAGTTCTACTAAAATGGCCATAACAGTTCTTCCTCTGTCTAGGGCTGTTATAGAAACTCAGTGGAGTGAAGTGTATGAAGGAGCATTATAGGCGCTGAACCCTTGTCAATAGGTCTGTCATCAAGGAGTAGAAGAGCCGACCACCTCTGCAGCTCTCCTCCACAGCCCCGGGCTCCAGAAAGCCACCGACAGCATTCAGTTGTTCAGCTATTCAATCAACAGATACTCATCGACTCTCTCTTATGTGCCTGCAAGTGTTCTAGGCAGTTGTAAGACAAAGAGGAGACAGGGGTTTGTCTTCCAAAAGGTCAAACCCTAACAGAGCAGACAGAAAAGTAAGCAGATGACTGCAATTTGCTGTGATAGCACACAGCTATGAAGGTTTGCACACTAGCGTCAGTGGGAGCACGAAAGAATTGTTTATTTTGCTTACAGGAGTCAAGGAGGCCCTGTACTTGCTCTTGGAAGGAGACTAGATTTTCATCAGAGGATCAGCAGGAACGGATATCCCAGGCAGAGTGAACTGCATGGCACGTTGCCTTCTGGGGTGCCTGGTGATTTGATAGGGCAGAAATGGGAAGTGCATTGAGGTACTGGCAGGAGACAGGGCTTTGAAAGACTCTGACACTCAAGGTAGCCTGTGGGCCCAGGACTCCATGGAAAAGGGCGGAAGTGACCCTGAATACATACGTGAGGGGGTGAGTTGTCCTATGGCTCTGCCCATCCTGCCCTCGCTCTGTGCTCCTTCATCGCTGTACAGACGCTCAGGCATGAGGACCACCTCCACAGGGATCGTGGGTGTCCCTGCCATCATTGCCTTCCAGCAGCCGACCTACTGGAAGGAGATTAGGCCCATGGAAGCTGCTCGCATCACTTATCTAGAAGGAAGAGACATTTTTACGCACAATTTTGCTTTCAGAAAGGATTGTTTTCATGCTGAGAATTCAATAAAACCAAATTCCACTGTAACAGCCTCAGCTAATCAGCAAACAAGCCTGAGATTAGAAGTGATTGGGATACACGACATACAGAAGTTGGGGGCGCCTATGGGAAGGGGAATGAACAAACACAATAGCATAGAAGCATGGGCTCACTTGTCTTCATTTTTTGATTCGCTTTTCCTTCTATTCTTATCATTTACTTTCTTTGGGTTATTTCTATTTCTCAATTTTTCCCCATAGGTTCCAAGTTATTAGGAAAGAAGAGTCCCAGACACAAGGACCTTGCTCTCTTCTACTTGGTTGTATAAATTGAGTTATGAGGATGAATGCTGGGTTTCCCCAACGGGCCTTGATTAAGCCATAGTCTAGTTTGGAGTTTGCAAGCACATTAGATTCACGATCCCTTAGTGTTCATAATCTTTTTCATCCATTGAGTCTCTAGGCTCAAAAATAGATCTCACAAAAGCTAAACATACTCTTGCCATAAAATCCAGCAATCCTGCTCCTAGGTATTTACCCAAAGGAGTTGAAGACTTACGTCCATGCATAAATTTGCACATGGATGTTTATAGGAGCTTTATTCATAATTGCTCCAAGTTGGAAGCAACCAAGATGTCCTTTCATAGATGAATGGATAAATAAACTGTGGGACATCCAGACAATATCATTCAGCAGAAAGAAAGAAAGACAGAAAGCAAGACAGAAAGAAAGAAAGCAAGCAGGCACCTGGGTGGCTCAGTCGGTGAAGCATCTGCCTTTGGCTTAGGTCATGATCCCGGGATCCTGGGATCGAGTCCCGCATCAGTCTCCCTGCTCAGTGAGGAGTCTGCTTGTCCCTCTCCCTCTGCTTGTGCTGTCTCTGTCTCAAATAAATAAAATCTTAAGAAAGAGAAAGAAAGAAGAAGGAAAGAAAGAAAGAAAGAAAGAAAGAAAGAAAGAAAGAAAGAAAGAAAGAAGGAAAGAAAGAAAGAAAATGAGCCATTAAGCCATGAGAAGACATGGAGGGAACCTTCAACACATATCACCAAGTAAACGAAGCCAGTCTGGAAAGGCTGTATACTGTCCGATTCCAACTATTTGACATTCTAGAAAAGGTAAAACTATGGAGAAATGGAAAGATCAGTGGTTGCTGGGGTGGGGTGAGGTTGGAGAGAAATGAACAGACAGAGCACAGGGTACGTTTAGGGCAATGAACCTACTCTGTGTGACACTATAATGACAGATACATGTCATTAAACCCATGGAAAGTACAACACCGAGGGCGGACCTAGGGTAAACTGTGGGCTCTGGGTGATGATGGCGTGTCAGTGTAGGGTTATACTTGGTAAAAATGTACCATTCTGGTGAGGGGTGCTGATGGTGGGGGAGGCTGTGTGTATGGAAGGGCAGGGGTTATATGGAAAATTTCGGTGCCTTTCTCTCAATTTTGCTGTAAACCTAAAACTTCTCTAAAAACAAAAATAAAGGGGCACCTGGGTGGCTCAGGTTCAGCGTCTGACTCTTGATTTCGGATCAGGTCATGATCTCAGGGTTGTGGCATCGAGCCCTATGTTGGGTTCCCCGCTTAACAGATTTTCTCTCCCTCTCCCTCTGCCCCTCCTGCTCATGTTCTGTCTCTCTCTAAAATAAATAAATAAATCTTTAAAAAAATAAAAAATAAAAACAAAAATGAAGTCTTTAGAAATATATATCCAACATTTCTGTTTATTACATAGAATCGTTTGAATAAATTAATAAATATTTATGGCCTATGAATTTGCAGCCATTTGAAAAAAACACATGAATTGAAACAAAATAATATACTTTATTCTTAAATCACTGTAAGTACTTACTCATAGGATGTGTGTGTCTGTTGGGCACTGCTACCACACGCTTTCTCAAATGTTGGAATCAGATTGGACACCACCCTCATTTCCTATTATCATCCCATATGAATGTGGTGCTAGCTTTCTATCAGAACGACTACCAAAAAACTCACTTGGGCAAGGATGTAATGTCGCAAAGACACAATGTCACCAGATATTATATCCTTTTAACTTTTGCTCAGTCTTAGTTTTAATTCAGGGGTCAGTGAATTACAGCCTGTGGACCAAATGCAGCTCACCACTCTTTTTCTATGGCCTATGAGCTAAGAATGTTTTACCTTATTAAATGGTTGAAAAAAATCTGAAGGGTAATATTTTGTGACATGTGAAAATTATATGAACTTTGAATTAAGTTTTATTGCAACATAACCACATTCATTCATTTATGTCCTTTCTATGGTTGCTTTTGGGCAACAAGGGCAGAGTGTAGACATGGGGGCTTCTCGTTAGTTTGAGCTGTCACTGAGGACACTGCAAATCATGGTGAGCTCAGTTGTAACTCCACATGTGTCATACATGCCACGACATCTTATTTAACTTTTCATTACCCAATGCAGATCCCTCATGTTAGAAAAAGAAAAGGAAGGAAAAATATCACACTTTAAAGGCACAGCAAAGTATCAATTACTTTGTTACTGATTTAGATGGTAAAGAATTATATTTATCAGCAGACTTCCAGCAAGAATCATTGCATAAAGAGTGGACGAATTGGGGAGCAACATTAGTAATCAAAAAACAAAGCAGTGATTTCAAGTAGTTTTCCTTTGTTCTTGATGATTTGGCAGATGCGAGCAATATTACCCTGTTGTTTATTTGAGGAGTCAATGTTGAGTTTAAAATGATGAAGAATTAGCTTCTATGAAAAGTCGGCATGTGATGACTGCTGTTGAGAATACATTCAATGAAATTGAGAAAACACCAAGTTCAACCTGAAGTGGAATCCCATAAGACGTTTGGCAACTGATACTAGTAAAATAGGTGTGGGGCACAAGGTGTCTTAGCTGGACAAATTACAAAGCTTGTGAAAATGCCAAGTGTTGAAAGCCTACGGTCATTTATTTTATGATTCTTTCACAGGTACTCTACAGAAAATGTTTGACTAGATCTTATGTTATTGAAGGAGTAGTATCAGTGGTACATTTCATTTGCTTTCCTAGACTTAACCATTGTCTGTTCTGTAAGATGTTAGGAAACAAACGCTGAATACTCTGACTTCTCTTGCCACATAGCAGTTTGGTGCCTCAGCAGCGATAAAGTTTTATCGTGATTTTTACAGCTTAGGGTCAAAATTGAAAATTTTTTTTGAACGAGAGGAAGTATTCTCAACCACTACTATGGAACACTGAATGGCTTTGGGAATTAGTTTTTGCTGCAGGCTTGATGACATTTCTTAAAGAATTCAATCCAAAATTACAAGGCAAAACAGTGCTTACATGCAAAACTTACATTACTACAACGTCATTTTGACAACCAATGTTTGGATCTCAAATACTGTCAAGCTACTGTATACACTTGCAGTGTTGTCAAAAGTAAAATGCTACATCTATCAGGAGAAAAATCTAATAGAATTCTAAAAACAAATGGTTTCTTTCCAAGTGATGAGTATCCTCAGTTAATATCATATGTTCATGGGGTAGTATTGGTCTTTGCAGTTTCTGTCTGTGCAAAAAACAAATTTCTATTTTTTTAGTTTTTTAAATTTTTTTATTTTATTTTTTATTGAGATATAAGTGACATACATTATGTTAGTTTCAAGTGTACAACATAACGATTCAATATATGGCTACATGGTGAAATGACCACCACGGGAGGTCTAGTTAACACCCGTCACACATAGCTACATTTTCCCTCATGAAGAGAACTTCTTTTTTTTTTTTTAAATGATTTTTTATTATATTATGTTAGTCACCATACAGTACATCCCCGGTTTCCGATGTAAGGCTCGATGATTCATTACTTGCGCATAACACCCAGTGCACCATGCAATACGTGCCCTCCTTACTACCCATCACCGGTCTATCCCATCCCCCCACCCCCCTCCCCTCTGAGGTCCTCAGTTTGTTTCTCAGAGTCCATAGTCTCCCATGCTTCATTCCCCATGAAGAGAACTTCTAAAATCTACTTTCTTAGCAACTTGCAAATATACAATGCAGTGTTATTACTATTATTATTTATAACATAATATTATTAACTATAATCACCATGCTGTACATTACACCCCCAAGACGTGTTGATTTTATAACTGGAAGTTTGTACCTTTTAAACACCTTCTTTCATTTTGCCCTGCATCCCCCACCCCCTGCCCTTGGCAATAGTCAGTCTGTTCTTAGTATCTATGAGTTCTGGGTTTTGTTTTGTTTTTGTTTTTGTTTTTTTTCATTCCACATGCGAAATCATATGATTTTTGTCTTTCTCTGATTGATTTCACTTAGCATGATGCTCTCAGGATCCATCCAGGTTGTTGCAAATGGCAGGATTTCCTTCTTTTTTTTTTTTAAAGATTTTCTTTCTTTATTTGACAGAGAGAGAGAGCACAAGCAGGGGGAGCAGCAGAGGGAGGGGAGAAGCAGGCTCCCCACTGAGCAGGGAGCCCAATGCGGGGCTCAATCCCAGGATCCCAAGATCATGACCTGAGGCGAAGGCAGATGCTTCTTTGACTGAGCCACCCAGGCGCCCTGGATTTCCTTCTTTTTTATGGCTGAATAACACACTAATATATACTACATTTTCTTTATCTGTTCATCCTATTGTTGGATACTTAAGTTTACATGTCTTGGTTACTACGGTGAACATGGGATGCAGTTATCTTTCTGACTTAGTGTTTTTATTTCTCTGCCCTGAAGTGGAGTTGCTGGGTCATATGGTAATTATTTTGTAAATTTTTTTGGAAAACCTACATACTATTTTGCACAGTGACAACAGCTTAAGGCCGTACGGACTGTGCACAAGGGTTCCCTTTGCTCCACATTCTCACCAACACTTGTTATTTCTTTGAAAAGACATTTTCAAACATGAATTGCATGAAATTTCATTACAGATCAACACCAAGAGAGGAACATTTGTAATTGATTTTGATGATAGGCAGCACGAATTTTGATGTCTAATTAACTGAAATGTGCATTTCCAAAAAGCATTCCATTCTTCTCCATAGTAGCCCTGCATTAGAAAAAAAAATGTACTCAATGATTATATTTTGAATTTCATCAGTAAAAAAATTTGTAGAAATTTATTTTATTTCTTATTATGTAATACCCACAAACTAGCTTTGGTTTTGCCCTTTGGCCTGAAAAATCTAGTACTTACTATCTGGTCCTTTGTAGAAATTTGCCAACCCCTGTTTCCATGTATGCAGAGTATGAGAGAATGGGCCAGATATGTTTAGCATGCTATTCTCACAATGAAAAGCAACATATTAGGAGGTTACTCGCTTGACAGTGACCTAGTCACACCTTGCTGCAGCACTCACAAATGTTCATACTGGAGCAGGACAACCAGGTTAGGAAACTGCGTGTGCTCTGCATCAGAAGTCAGGCAGAGGGTCAGGAGGACGGATGGGACAGTAGCTGGACAACAGAGATCAGAGACCCAAGTATCAGGACCAGGCCCCTGGGAATGGGAGAACCCAGCACAGGGCACATTGCTTCACACAGGAGCTGAACAGGTTATTGTAAATCTACGGATCATAGTTGCAAATAGCTAGGATCACGAGCTTGAGAGGGAGACGTCACTGGAAATTACGGGGCGGTAGAAGGGAGAAGTGGTTGCAGGGAAATGACCTGACACTGGTGGAAAATGAGATGAGAAAATGTATGCATCCAGTGCAGCCAAGTCAGACTCTAGCGCTGGCCTGCAGAGAGAGGGTCCAACAGGAGGTCTGAGCCTAATTACACACGTCATTTAGTTCAATAACAAGAAAGTCTTTCTCCTCTTTTTTTTTTTTTTCTCTCTCTCCCCGGTCCTATTTTCTGTTGGATAAGGGGAAATTTAGGACCAAGTTCTATAAAACCAATGTCTTTCTGCCATATCTCATTCTGTCGGTCACTTCAGAATCTAGCAAGTATATTTTCACCGTATTTGTTGAACTTGGCCCAGGCTTGGTGTCCTGAGTCATATTCTCTCTCTTTTTTTAAGGTTTTATTTATTTATTTGAGAGAGAGAATGATAGAGAGAGAGAGAGCACAAGAATATGAGCAGGGGGAGGGACAGAGGGAGAGAGAATCTGAAGCAAACTCTGGGCTCCGCTCAGAGCCTGACGTGGGACTCGATCCCGTGACCTCGAGATCATGACCTGAGCTGAAAACAAGAGTCGGGTGCCCAACTGACTGAGCTACCCAGTCAGTACTACCCAGTCACTACTTTAGTCATTGAGGCTGAAGTCCACCACGGATATCAGATCGTGGGACAAGAGAAAGAGTTTGCTATAGTCTAAATGTTTATGTCTCCCCAAAGTCATAAGGTGAAACCCCACCTCCAAGGTGATGGTGTGAGGAGGTGAGGTCTTGGGAAGGTGGTGAAGTCATGAGAGTACAGCCCCCATAAATGGAGTTAGTGCCCTCATAAAAGAGGCCTGAGAAAGCTCCCTCGTGCCTTCCACCTTGTGAGGACACAGAGAAAAGTCAGCATCTATTAACCAGAAGGCTCTCACCATGCACAGACTGGGCCAGTGCCTTGACCTTGGACGTCCAGGCTTCAGAACCGTGAGAAACAAATGCCTGCTAATTATGAAACACGCAGTCACGGCATTCTGCAACAGCAGCCTGAGCACTAAGACATCTACTTGCTGGATCGAAGGACAGGACAGGACTCCAAGGTCTGGGAGTGCGGTGGGACATGGAAGTTCTGACTCTGAGCAGGAGACAAGCCACAGGCCAGCAAGAAGGTGCCAACTCAGAAGTCAGGATGGGCAGAAACCAGAAAGACCAAGTAAGGAATCAGCTGAGAAGTAATGGTTCAAAGCGGCGATGGCTGGGTAGGAGGTGCAGGGAACACATGGACATGGACGCTTGGAGATGTGGCTGTTGGAGGGTGGGTCAGGCACACACTGAATCAGTCTCAGACTCAAATCCCAACTACCCAGAATTCTTGTGCTTACCAAGCTCTTGCATCAGAGGAACAACAGGCTACAATGGCAACAACATCACACCCACAAGCATTCATCTCTCACATCCAAAGAGATGGAGAATGGACCATGTGTAGCTCCTCGTTTTCTTATCGAGAAAAGAGATGTGCATCCATTCCCGCCAACAAACTCAATGAATTTATCTTTTTTGAAACACCCAAGGCTTCTGACCACTTGTCCCTATTCTTCCCCAATGGATAACTTTTCCAACTCTTACTTATCGTTTACGAGTGGGACACCCTTTGTGTGGAAGGACTTGGCAATATGAAACCAAAGCATTAAAAAAACGCATGTCACCCTACAGATGATTTTTCAGTTTTAAAGGCAAAAAAAATACCTTATAATTGGAGAAAACCTGACAAACTTACCCAAATGACCAAATTTAGCATCAACCATAATGAGACACACTGACATCATGATTCCTGATACGTTTCCTTGAGGACACAGCATCACTTACTAAATGTTGCTGCTGGAAAAGTTTTAACTGGAATGGAATTATGAGCACACAATTGAACAGATATAAACGGAGGGGACTTCTGAAAAACACCTGGCCTGAAAAAGAGCAATCTCATGAAATAAAAATATCTGGGGGCACCTGATTGGGTTCAAGGAGATGCAGACACAATGCATCATCTTTGATGGGCCCATAGATAGAAAAAATATGAGAGAGAGTTCTGGAACAATTGACAAAATCTGAACATGGTTGGCAAATTACATAATAGTGTGGTATCAACATTAATTTTCTTGAATTTAATCCTTTACTGTGGTTATGGAGGATATCCTTGTTTCTAAGGAAAAAATGGTAAAGCATATAGGTGTGAAATGTCGAGAGAGAGACAGAGACGGAGAAAGAGAGAGAGGGTCGTTGGGGTCCGGAGGAAGGTAACAATTGAGGGAGAAATACAAATAAATGTGGAGAAATGTTAACAACTAATGACTCTAGACAAAGAGTATAAGGATATTTGTTTTATTCTTACAAGGTTTGTCATTTTACTAAATAAAACATTGAAAAAAAAGAGAAGTTTTTGTAATTCTTCTTCCATGAGTTTATCTTAAGGGAATAATTATAAAGTTGCATAAAGATATATGTGTAAGTACATTTATCATGGCCTTGCTTATAAAAACAAAACACTTTTAAATAATCTAAATTTCTAGCAATAGGGATTGGTTAAGCAAATTACAGTCTTTTTCTTCAAAATATATGGAAGAGAATATTATGCATTCATTAAAATTATTTTAAAGGATACTGTTTCTTGACATGAAAAATATTAATAATATATTGCTAAGTAAAAAAAGCAATTGGAGAAAACATGGTTGTATAGCTCTAAAAATACATACATATATATAACCGCATGCCTTCTTTAAGATATTTAAAATATTAAAAGGACATACACAGAGATATTAGTGGCATTTTCTTTCAGGCTGAGATTATAAGTGATTTTGAAAAGAAGTGCTTTTTTGTTTTTGTTATTATTTGAAAAAATTGAACATATATTGCTATTCAATTTAGGAAAAAATTTTCTCTAAATATGGTTAAAATCTTTTCCCCAGGTTATTTATAACATCTCTCAATTGTTGAAAGTTGCATTTTCTTTGCTATTTGGATACGTCATCGTTTTGTGTCAAATCTCCCGAGATTTTTATGAAGCACTATACACTTTACTTATTTTCCCGCCTGGCTCTGTACCTCTTCCTGGCATTTTACCCTGTACCATTACAAGTGCCCCTTTGAACACTCATTTCATAGTTTTCCATTATCTGAATGTCCTTTGGACATTAGGATTGAGATCTCGCACTGCATTTGCCTGATAGAACTTTACCCTATCCTAGTATTATAATCTTCCTTGGTTTCACTTTGTGATCCAATCTGAAACTCTGTTTCTCATAACAGGTGGGTTAAGCCCTTTTAAATTTATTCATATGAAAGTGAAGTTTGGTCTTGGTTGTATCCTATTGCTTAATGTTTTGCTGTTTTTATGCTTTAAAATATTAAGATAGTTTTTACAGTTTCTTAGAAATTAAATTCACTCTATGATCTAGAATTTGTGCTCCTTCTCTTTCCTCCATAAGTTGACACTTAGGTACACCCAAAAACCTGCACATGAATGCTTACAGTTATGATGCTTTATTCATAATTGCCTAAACTTAGAAGCCACCAAGACGTCCTGTGGTAGATGAATGGATAAACGAACTGTGGTCCACCCAGGCAATGGAATATTATTCAATTCTAAACAGAAAGGAGCAATCGAGCCATGAAAAGACATGGAGGAGACTTAAAGCCATAGCACTAAGTGAAAGAAGCCAATCTGAAAGGCTACCTACTGTGTGATTGCAACTATAGAACATTCTAGAAAAGGCAAAGCTGTGGCGACAGTAGAAAGATCAGCGTTTGCCAGGAGTTAGGAGGGAGACAGGCTGAGCAGAGAGGGTTTTTAGGGCAGTGGAAATACTCTGTCTGATGCTATAATGGTGGGTACATGTCATTATACGTTTGTCCAAACGCCAAGGGCAAACCCTGAGATAAACTATGGGCTTCAGGGATGATGATGTGTAGGTCGGCCAGTTGTAACAAACACACCCACTCTGCTTTTGATAGCCTGTGTGGGGGCAGCGGTATCTGGGAACTCGCTGTACTTTCCCTTCCATTTTGCTCTGAACCCAAAACTGCTCTAAAAATAAAGGTGATTAAAATACATTATTGACTACGGGACCTGTTTGCTTTGTTTCTTTGCTTAGTTATTTTGATAATTAGGAAAGTGGGTATTTTTATTCAGAGAGTCATTCCTTTTCCACCATTATACAATTGCCTCAAAACTCTATTTCCTTAAATAATATGTTAGTTCCCTTCTAAGAACAATGGTACAATTAGCTTGTTTCCCTTTTCGCCCCATTCCCACTCCTCAACCATTGATTTTATATTTATTAATATTATTATTCATAGTTTTGCCTTGGTACTATTATACACGTTTATGCTTTAATTACTGTATTTGCTGCAAGCAGTATTTAAAAATGTCCAGCTATTGAGGATCAAGCAATGCAATGAATTTCCTGTAATTTCCAACCTTCTGCCTCACGTTCCCATTTCTACCAATTGGATCTTTCTTCTGTTGTCGGGGCAGGTGGCCTAAGTATCCCAGTCCACTCCTCTAGTCCTTTTTTTTTTTATTAATAATATTTTTTATTATATTATGTTAGTCACCATACAGTACATCCCTAGTTTTTGATGTCACGTTCCATGACTCATTACTAGCGTGTAACACCCAGTGCACCGTGCAGTACGTGCCCTCCTCTGGTCCTTATATTTATGTCTCTGTCCTCTATTTAGATACAGTGGACCTTTTTGCCATTATTTCCCTAACTTGCCTGCTGAGATGCAGCCTTTATTAATCCCCTCAGCAGTGTCCCCGGCTGAGTTGTAGTACTTTTTTTTTTTTTTTTTTAAGGATTTTATTTATTCGACAGAGATAGACAGCCAGCGAGAGAGGGAACACAAGCAGGGGGAGTGGGAGAGGAAGAAGCAGGCTCCCAGCGGAGGAGCCCGATGTGGGGCTCGATCCGAGAACGCTGGGATCACGCCCTGAGCCGAAGGCAGACGCTTAAGCGCTGCGCCACCCAGGCGCCCCTGAGTTGTAGTGCTTTTATACCGCTGTGGTTTGTCTACTTGAGAGGCGGGTTCTGGCTCTCACCCAGGCACACGGCACACAGGGCGCACTGGGGTGCTCCGAGTCCCTTGGGTTTACCTGTTTACCTGAACCACCAGAACCACGGGGGTTGGGGGTTTGCTGGGAGCGCTCCTGCCAGCGGCCAGCCTGCTCCCCTCAGCTCCGCAGCCACAGCCAGGCTGCAAAAAAGGCACACACCGCTGTGGCCTCCAGCGTCCCTCTCCCTTATCAGGTGCAACTGTGCTGATGGATTTCAAGATTCCCTCTTCTCCGCAGCCCCTCTTGAGCGGCTTTTGCAGCCCTTAGATGTAATTTGTAGTCTGTGGGTTATATCTGCCTCCTAGTTTCACTGGGGGAAAAAAATGAAGCCTGAAAAATGGCTTTGTTCCCCTTATGGCTTTTTTATGATTTCCAGGAGAGGGGGAAAATGCTGACTCACAAAGCTTTGTTTACACTGATGCACAGAAGCTTTTAAGTTCTAAATATATGGCTTTGTTTTGGTTGTACTTTTGGATATTTACTTCTAATTTTATTGCTTTGTGGTCAAAGAACGTGGGCAGGACGATATCGATTCGATTCTATTGATTGAGAATTTCTGTGCGATTTAGCGCATAGTCACTTCTTTGGTAAAAGTTCTGCTCGTACTTGGGAAAAATGTATCTTCTTATTGCTGGGCTGGAGTTCAGCACATGCTCATGAGGTTAAGCTTGTTTACAGTCTTGCTTGTATTTTCTCTGTCCTTTGTTATTTTTCTCCTGCTTCTACCGTTCGCTGAGAGCATTAAAATCTTCACCATGACTGTAGATCGGACCATTTTTCCCCTCTTACTTTTTTAATACATATTTTCTTGGTACAGTTTTTTTTTTTTTAAGTTTTTATTTATTTATCTGAGAGAGAGAGAGCATGAGCAGGGCAGGGTGGGGAGGAGGGAGAAGCAGAGTCCCCGCTGAGCAGGGAGCCCAACACAGGGCTCCATCCCAGGACCCTGATCATGACCTGAGCCGAAGGCAGATGCTTAACCCACTGAGCCACCCAGGCGCCCCCTGGTTACAGGTTTTGTGTAGGTTTTCCTATTTATATACGTTGTGAGGCTGTATTGTTTAGGTCAGGCAAGCACACAAGGGGTGCTAATCCTCCTGGTGAGTTGCTCCTTTCTTCCAGATGGGATTCTCTTGAGCTCTCTCCTTGTTTTTGCATTAAAGCCGTTTCCTCTGCTCAGCATTATATATTTACCTCAACCTGTCACTTCCCTTCAAACTTTCTCTGTCATTGTGTTTTATTTGAGCTGAATCTCTGCTAAATGACATAGAGCTGGTTTTTTTAAAAATTTAGATTCCAGTTGTGTCTGTCATTCAGCTCGTAAGTAGAGTCCTATTACTGTGATAAATGTTTGGATTTATTTATACTTCCTATTTCTCACTCCTTTACCTTACTTCTTATGTGTATTTTTATTTTCTACTGGGTTGTGCTTCCTTTATTCACCTCTTTTCACTGATTTATAGTGTACTTATTCTGTTTCTATTCTTTATTATATTTTAAAATATGCACACTGTATTTAACAAAGTTCTAATGGTATTCAATGTTTTATCCTACTGGACCATATCAAAACTTGAGAATATTTAACCCTGTTTTTTAACTTCCTCTATTACATGTGTTTTCTTCAATATTTCAGTTCCAACATGTTTTTATTTTTTATTTATTTACTCATAGTCCATAGTCTCTCATGTTTCATTCCCCCTTCTGATTACCCCCCTTTCTTTATCCCTTTCTTCCCCTACTGATCATTCTAGTTCTTATGTTCCATAGATGAGAGAAATCATATGATAGTTGTCTTTCTCTGCTTGACTTATTTCACTTAGCATTATCTCCTCCAGTGCCGTCCATGTTGTAGCAAATGTTGAGAACTCGTTCTTTCTGATAGCTGAGTAATATTCCATTGTATATATGGGCCACAACTTCTTAATCCAGTCATCTGTTGAAGGGCATCTCGGCTCCTTCCACGATTTAGCTATTGTGGACATTGCTGCTATGAACATTGGGGTGCATATGGCCATTCTCTTCACTACGTCTGTATCTTTGGGGTAAACACCCAGTAGTGCAATGGCTGGATCATAGGGTAGCTCAATTTTTAACTTTTTAAGGGACCTCCACACTGTTTTCCAGAGTGGCTGTACCAACTTGCATTCCCACCAACAATGTAGGAGGGATCCCCTTTCTCCACATCCTCTCCAACAATTGTTGTTTCTTGCCTTGTCTATTTTTGCCATTCTAACTGGCGTAAGGTGGTATCTCAGTGTGGTTTTGATTTGAATTTCCCTGATGGCTAATGATTTTGAACATTTTTTCATGTGTCTGTTAGCCATTTGTATGTCTTCATTGGAAAAGTGTCTGTTCATATCTTCTGCCCATTTTTTGATTTGTTTATTTGTTTCTCGTGTATTGAGTTTGAGAAGTTCTTTGTAGATCTTGGATACCAGTCTTTTATCTGTAGTATCATTTGCAAATATATTCTCCCATTCCGTGGGCTGCCTCTTAGTTTTTTTGACTGTTTCCTTGGCCGTGCAGAAGCTTTTTATCTTGATAAAGTCCCATAAGTTCATTTTATCTTTTGTTTCTCTTGCCTTTGGAGATGTGTCATGAAAAAGGTTGCTTTGGCCGATGTCGTAGAGGTTGCTGCCTATGTTCTCCTCTAGAATTTTGATGGATTCCTGTCTCACATCGAGGTCTTTCATCCAACATGTTTTTAATTTCCCCAAATGTTTTACTCTGGCTGTTTTAGTCAGTGTTTGTTTAAATGGACCCACATGCTTACCAATTCTTTTTTCTTTCTTAGAGCCCAATGAAGAGCTCGATCTCACGACCCTGAGACCATGACTTGAGCCAAAATCAGGAATCAACTGACTGAGCCACCCAGGTGCCTCACGCTTACTGATTCTGAACTCACCCTGACTTGTTTGACTCCTTCCTTTGGGTTCGTACCTGTCTTTCAGCTGTGCATGCTTCAGGAGGTCATTCAGCGAGGACGTCTGACTCATCGATTGTTTTTGTCTCCCTCTGAAGTGTCCTTATTCCCTTCACTCCAGGATGTAGCTGCTGTAGACTTTTAGGTGGAGAGGTTTCTCTCTCCGCATTTATTGGTCTGTCATTTTCCAGCACGTGAATGTTGGTATTTATTCTTCATAGATGCCCTAGCTTTTCCTTTTCCGTTTTTTTTTTTAGCACATTCTCTTTGTGTTTGCTCTACCAGACTTTCACAGTGAAGTGGTCCAGTGAAGACTTATTTTTCTTTATTGGGATGCGTATTAGTTATCTACTGTTGCAGAAAACTACCCTAAAATGCAGTGGCTTGACACAACGCATATGGATTACCTTGCTGTTTCCGTGGGTCAGGAATCCAGGCATTCCTGGGCTGGCTGTTTTGCTCCCAAGTCCCGCCCCAAGGCTGCAGTCAGGGTGTTGGTCGGGACCACAGTCATCTCTCAACTGGGACAGAATCTGCTTCTAGAACCCTCATGGGAGGCTGGACTGAGGACCTCTCTTCCCTGCTGGCTGTGGGCCCAAGGCCACCCACAGTTCCTTGCCGGGCGGTCTTTCCCACCTGAGCAGGTCGGGGAGAAGAGCCAGAGAGAGAATGTGAGAAGACAGAAGTCATGGTTTTTTATAACCTAATCTTGGAAGGGGCATCCAGTCACCTTTGCCATATTCTATTTGTTAGAAATAAGTCATTAGATCCAAATCGCACTCAAGGGTGAGCTTTGACACAGGACATTGATACTGGGATGTGGGTGTCATTGGGAGCCAATGTAGAAGATAGAACACAGGACACTTGATTTCTAAATCTGAATATTTATGTTTTTTCATCAATCTTGGAAAATATTCAGCACTACTTTTTTAAAAAATCTGACTCTTCTTTTTCTTTATTATATATTTTAGGATATCCTATAAACAACTGTTGGAGCTTCTTATCCCATAATCCCTTTAGCTTCATCTCTTTCTGTCTCTGAGTTGATTTCTGTCTGGGCTGCATTCTGGGCAATTTCTTCAATCCTACCTTCCATTTCACTTCTTTGCTCTTCAGCCATCTGGTATTTAACACATTCAGTAAATTTTCAATCATTTACCATATATTTTAACAGATTTTATTGGTTCTTTTAGTAACATTTTTGTTTTTCAAGCCTGTTAAGGAATTTCCACCTATTTTAATTCTATGGTATCTTTAAGATTGTGTTGTGTTCTGTTCTCAGATGTTGTGTTGTGTTCTCAGATATCCCTGGGGGTTTTTGCGTTATTGGGAATCGTTTCCTCATGTGTTTTGTGAGCTTTGGTTTTACGTTCATCTCTAGTGCTTCATCTGAGGGAATCCTATGTGGAGTGGGCTGGGGATTTCCCTCGAGAATGATTTTGTACTTCTATCTGCCTGGTATCCCAGTGACACCAAAATCCTGAGGCTAATTTTGGCGTATTAATTTCACTGTTTTGGTATTCTTGAATCACCTAGGCAGAGTAAATTGGAACCCCATCTTTTAGTTCAGAGCTTGCCAAACTTTACATGCAGAGGGTCAGATAGTCAATATTTTGAGCTTTGTGGGACATTCAGTCTCTTGCTATTACTCAGCTTTGCCCTCGTAGTGGGAAAGCAGTCATAGATAGTACATAAAAAAATGAGCATAGCAGTTTTTCAATAAAACTTTATCCAATAAAAACCAGTGACGGATGGATTTCGTATGCGTGCCATAGTTTGCCGATGCTGCCTCTAGGTAGAGATAAACTCAGTTTTTCAATTCTTTTAGGAGACGTTTACATTTTTTAAAATATTTTTTAACCAGAGCTCAGGGAGAGACCAATTTGATTGTTATATTTTTGTGGAAAGATTGGATTTCTTTTGAGTGACCTCTTCATGAAGGGTTCAGCCATTCGAAGAGTTTCCAGTTTTTAAAAAAATTTTTAGTAAGATTTAATTTATGAGAGAGAGAGAGACGGAGAGGGAGAGGGAAAAGCAGACTCTGGGCTAAGCACAGAGCCCAACTCAGGACTGGATTATGACTTGAGCTGAACTAAGAATCAGGCACTCAACCGACTGAGCCACCCAGGTGTCCTGAAGATTTTCCAGTTTTATGCAGGAGTCTCAGTCCTAGCTCCCCGCACCGAGGAACCAAATCCTCATGGCCTATTAGGACTGGGGCTGGCTAGTCGAACTCTATTATGCAGTGTGTTTTTAGGTGTTTCATAAGCATTTGAAATAAGTCATTGAAAAAATTAATTCTTCTTCATTTCTTCTAATTTTTATTTTTCAAATTACTTATTTGTACTTGTGTCACCCAAAAACCCAATATCTTGAATGTACGATATACTTCAGAGATAGGGAATGCCCACTTTCACCAAAGCTACTCTGAACATCACTTACAAAACCTAAACCTATTTAACTTCTGATAACTTGCATAGTCAAATGTACTTTGTAGCCCAGGTATTAGCGTACTGGAGTTCACCAATGTACTTTTTAATGTCATTGATGACTTTAGAATAATAAGCATGAAAATATGAAATTGAAAATTATTTATTTATTTATTTATTTATTTTTTAAAGATTTTATTTATTTATTTGACAGAGAGAGAGAGACCGCCAGCGAGAGAGGGAACACAAGCAGGGGGAGTGGGAGAGGAAGAAGCAGACTCCCAGCAGAGGAGCCCGATGTGGGGTTCGATCCCAGGACTCTGGGATCACTCCCTGAGCCAAAGGCAGATGCTTAATGACTAAGCCACCCAGGCGCCCCAGAAATTGAAAATTATTTAAAAATAATATTAATAAAATGATGCTTTTATCTATTTTATTTTTTAGGGTTTTCATAAGACTCTATTTGAAAGGGTCCTGTTGCTAAATGAAAGGTTTGAACCTATTACTTTTGAGAGAACCGAAACTCCCTGTCTTGCCATCTCCTTGCACTCGTGAACTGGAGGCACATGGGGTCAAAGTCAGGAACATATTGGGGCTTCTTCAAAGGGAAGAGCTGAACAAGAAAGAAAGACGTGCTCTGTTTCCATTTCCACCCTAAGTGGGTGGACTTCGATCCACTTCCCACACTAAGAATGCAGAGTGAGTGTCAGACTCCAGCGTAGATACGGTTCAGTCCTCAACAATACAGTCCTTACCCCTTACCTCTGAGACCAGCTGTACTTGGGTGTACCCAGGCCATATGTGCTTCCAACCAACTGGCTACAAATTCGGGGTTCCCACACCTCGTCAGGTTCATTAGCTCCACAGAACAACTGAGAGAACGCAGAACAACACCATACTTAGGATTAGGGTTTTATTAAGAAGAATGCAGAAAGAGACACACAGGGCAAACTCTGAGAGAGTCCTGGATACAGAGCTCCCATGCTCCGTCCTCATGGAGTCAGAGTGCGTCACCCTCCGGGCACAGCACTGTGGTCACGAATCAGGAAGTTCACTGAGCTTTGGTGTCCAAAGATTTTAATGGGATTTAATTGACTGAATCACTGGCCACTGGATTGAATTCAGTCTCCAGATCCTCTCTCCTCCCAGGAGGGTTGGGCGGCTCAAAGTTCCAACCCTTTACTCAGGTGCTGGGTCTTTCTGGGAACCAACTCCCATTTTTGAAGCTATCTAGGGAAGGAAGCCCAGTCACCTTATTAACATAACAAAAGCCCTACTATTGCCCCGGAAATTCCAAGGGGTTTTGAAGCACTCTGCTGGGCACTGGGGAAAATGATCAACTCTATTCTTTATTATACCACAGCTCTTTTGGAGACTTTTCTTGGGATTCTCATTTTAGATTTCCTCTTCTCTCTCTGTGACACAACAGGGCCCAGGGCTTATTCTCAGGTGAGAGCTGGCATCAACTTTCTTCACCTTATCTTAGGTGGTAAGTAGGAGACAAAAGGGAATTCAGGGGAAAGGAGCCTACACGAGGTCATTTGTCTTCATTTACCCTTTCTTATTTGAGGCAAAAGTATTTTCTGGTGCCTGCAATGGATTGACTCAGTTCCTACGGTAGGAAGCCAGAGAGCATGGGGCCAATGCGGGATCACACTAGAGGGCCTGTGTGTCTGGGTTTGTGTGTGTGTGTGTGTGTGTGTGTGTGTGTGTGTGTATCCACTGGGATCCAGTAGGGGGGGCTGGACATGACTCAAGATTCAGCCGTTCATCATCCTGGCAGGTGTGGGGAGCCTAAAACACACGTTGAGGCATTTGTTTTGTTTTTCCTCACGTTCTCGCTTTCTTTCTAGCAGCTTCATTTCTGCAGATTGGTCTATTTTTCTCCATTTCTATTGAAACTAATTTTCCTGTCCCAATTCCTGCCTTTGTCAGATTGTATCTCTCTTCAGTGTTTCTTTCCACGATCTTTGAAAGTTCCAAATAAAAGTGCATGTATTTATGTGGAGTGAATAATGCATGAATCCATTCCTTTCAATGCATGAAATTGTGCTCCCTACAATGTCACTCATTAATCTATATGGCAAAAACAGTGGGAGCAGTTCGATATGGTTAAAGATAATTAGCAATTGATTAGCACCTGAGAAGCTAAATAAAAAGACGCATTTCCTCCCAATGGCTTGAGTTGATAAAAACAAGAATTCTTGTTTGAGGCAAGTCGTGGTGTTTATTTAGCACTGTGAGGGAGAAAAATCTTTGTGTTAATATGAGCATGAATCAGGGTAAATATTTATTTGGGAAAAGAGACGGGAACCATCCCCAAGTATTCATTATAATGTATTTTGTTAAATAGTGTCTGTCAACAGAAGTCTAAAATCTTTATAAACATTTAGTGGTAAAAATGTGAAATACTGATACCGCCACACCAATTAAGCCTACTGTTTCTCCCAATGTGTTCAGTATTCTCAAGCAGTCTTTTCAGGTAGACTCACAAAAATCGGACTCTGATAGGAAATCGATTTGGGCATCCGAAGGGCTTCAGGGTTGGGGGGTCTCAGGCGCCAAGAGCATGCCTGGGTCCCCATCCTCAGCTGTCCTCCCCCAGCCTCGCGCACACGTGGACAGTACAGACGCCGGTCCCTCTGCAGTGAGGAGAACCGATGCTGGCATTTTCAGTGAAGGTACAGGCTTCACCGGGCTCGCTCCCCGTTCAGTGTTTTCTGTGCTTCCACATCCGCCACCTGCTATTCTCACCTTTCTCCTTCTTTCGTCCTGCACTAGGCATTTTGGGGGACCCATGCTTGGCCCCCTCCTCCATGGGGGTGAAACAGGTGTTAGGCTGTGCGCTACAGCTCTCCTCTGTCCCAAAGTCCTGAAGCCTTCTCCCGGATTATCCGTGTGCTTCCCCTGCAGGAGGTCCCGGGAGGACGGACTGCAGGTTGCTGGGAGCGTCCCGGGTCACAGGAGCCTCCCACTCGTGGTCCGGGCCTTGGGCTCTGCCCACTGCGCAAGAAGCCACGCTGGTCACCGCCTGGGCTGCTGGACCAGCAGGGCTGAACCCTGGCAAGACCTCTCCATAAACACTCTTTGAAAAAAACCAGAATTATGACAAGTATAGCTGAGCTGCGATGTCACATTAGTTTCAGGCCCACAACGCGGTGGCGGCACAACAAAGATTCCGTCGCGTGGGAGTGGAGACCTGTGTGTCTTGTGGCCCCGCCCTCGGGGTGCCCCTGCTCCGTCAACCTGCACCTGCCACCCGGCCGGCCCGCCGCTGTCTCGTCCCTTCTTCCCTCCACGCACAGCGCTGGTAGCTCCAGGGAACTCTACCTGCATTAGAAGCTCAGGTCCACCACTAATTGTCCAGCCCGGCTTTCCGACACGGGTTAACGTGCAGGAATAAGCAGGAAGACAGGAACACGCTTGAATTGCAGTGTCTTCTCACCCCCAAACTTCTTCCTCATTCTCTGCCAAGGTCACGCAGTAATTTCCGACGGTGGTCTAGCCTTCCGTGATCGAACATTCACTACTAACCAGAATCTTACTACGAATCTTTGTGGATTCCTTTCTTCCCCCACGGAGTCTTTTATTCATAACAGAGTATTTGATGATGATCTTTTAGGAACTGGGCTCTACTCTCCCTGCCTGCCTAATATTGCTACAGCCCTAATAGGACCTCTTGCTGTAGCAAGAAAAACATAATTCGATGAAATCATACCTCACGTTCCTTAATAAAAGTCCCAGTCACCCTTTGATCCTTCTGCTGATACATGCAGATTGTGGCCGGTGATAAAATAGGACCCTAAGAAAAACTTGTCTGGCAGTGATAATGCTACGATTACTAATAACGAACTTACGTCTTGTGGTTCAGTCACTGTGACCGTGCTTTAGGCTGACCGTCATCCCTAAGCCTGACGACCACGTTCGATAGAACCATATCAGTGTTCCTCTTCGTGGAAGAGGGGCTGTGGCTCCCGGAGACCAGGCCGCCAGGTTCCATGGCTAACGATCACCAGACTGACCCTCGGGCACCCTTGGGTCTAAATCCGTCTTCCTCACACTTCTGTCTTCGGGAATTTCTTATGCTTACACCTTCAAGTTGAAGGACCTGTCTAGAGATTGTTACTAAGCAGTTAAGAAAAGAAGTCTTTATTACCATCCTTATGTAATAATCAAGCCAAGATTGTCAGTGATCATTTTCCTCTACTAATTATGCACATTAATCACAAACCTATTTTTGGAGAGATCTACCTCCCATAACTTGGAAAGATTCTGTTGGGCGGGATGCTGGGATCTCAGCGGAGGGGCTGATTAGGTGCACGTGGAGTGAGTAGGACTGATTGGGGTATAGTTGGCACTCCAAGGTCAGGAGGCCACACCTGTATTCAAAGCCCACGGGGCTGTGTTTAATTTGGGTTTGCGTCTGTATCTGAGGGGATCTGTTGTGGCAGGGCTGGGGCAGCAGGCATCTGCAAACACTGGTCAGTGATGATATTCAGGGTGAGAAAGGGCTTATTGTCACCGTTGTGTGAGTTCTGCCAGGCTAATGGGCTGTCAGAGATGGGCTTGGAGGAGCGACTTAACCCCTTCTTTTGAATTTGGGGTACTTGGGATGGGGGGGTCTCTAGGCCCATCCTAGGTATTCTAAATACAAGTCACTGTTAATGGGTGAGGTGGAGTGGGACGAGCTAAGCTCTTGACAGGGCTCCTCTCCCCATGAACCATCAATACGAGATATGAGGGAGAAGCGTCTCCATCAGGGCTGAGGAAATAGGACTGGAAAAAAGAGAAAGCTGCGATTCCATGGGCAAGTCAAGTCTTGGGGATTTCTCCCGCGGCCCTATGGCTTGTTCATGTCAGCAAGACCAACTCTCAACACTCATTCACAGGTGCGAAGGGGTCTCCTCATTGTGTAGTTTCATCCAGAAGCCTCGAAACATAGGAGGCTGAGTCTATACTCTGACCTCCTTGCTTGCAGCAGGATGACAACCCCAGAGGGAAAACCAGGAGGTGCGGACTTGGGACATCCGAATGAATCTGTGCTTCGTCAGGAAAGCTAGCTCACCTGGCAAGCCTTCACTGGCCTCCCTTCTGAACTAAGACAAACCTCAACGTGGTAAACTGATCACGCCAAGCTTGGGAAGCAGTCAAAACCCTATTAAAAACAATTGATTCCATATATCTTATTGGGCAAAGTCAGAATTTTTTTTCCTAAGAGCTATTGGTATTCTGCTCAGTGTTCCCTTTGAATTCACTGTGTTCTCTTAGACTCTGAAGTCACAGTAAGTTTCTGTCTCTCTCGTGAATTCTAAAATGCACGCTGGATAACTTCTCGTAGTCCATACAATTGAAATGAACCCCACACAAGTCATTAGAAAATACCGTAAGATGCTATTTTTAAGGACTACCTGGCTATATCTTCGTTTTTCTTTTACTTTTCTTTTGAAAATAGGCTACATGGCTCTTGTCTGGGAGAGCTGTGTGATCTCAGAGCCACACGCAAGCCTGTCAGGATAGCTCCCAGAATGTCCCGGGCTGCAGTGAGACGGTGCCGCTGTGAGCGTGCTCATTGATTCTGGAATAAGGAGCCAGGAGTCGGTGGATGGTGAACTAGTGGAAGACAGAGCTGAGGTGTGGCATCCTGGTCAGCAAAAGTGAGGGCAGCTATGTGACTCAGCCACCTGGAATAGCCAATGCTTAGCACAATGCTTGGCCCGTCACATGTGTTTGATTCAACTTCATTCGATGAGTGAGTGAATCAGGAACATAGGGCCATCTAGAATGTTTCTTGTGCTCTGGATACTCCTGCTAACCTGCCTGGGGTTGACCCGATACTTCACAGTCTGCCCTGTGGCGGTTTTGTCTTGCTGTGGATTCCCTCCAGTATTCAAAGGTCTGAGGTCCCTTCTTTCAGGAGCGATCCCACTGCAAGGCTGCAGGCATTTTCTGACACTTTGGAGCCAAAAATGTTCCGGTTGTCTATACTGTATTACCAACTACCCCAAAATCTAGTGACTTTAGATAACTGTTTTATTATATCTAAAGATTTTATGGGCCAGGAACTTGGGGATGGCTCAGCTTGGGGATTCTTGGGCTCTGGGTGGCCCTGACGGGGGTTCCCTTTACACCTGGTTGAAGGGCTGGCCTGGAGGGCCCAGGTGTCTTTCTTCACCTGTCTGGTGCCTGGTCTGGGATGGCCGGAAAGCAGAGCTAGGCTGGTGCTGTGGACAGGACACCTCCATACATGTGGTCTCTGCAGCTTGGTGGGCCCAGACGGAGCAGGAAGGGGAAGCCGTCCATTTGCTCAGTGTGGGCGTGGTACTAGCACATTTCATTTCTGCTCTCCTCTATCAGCGGAGTGGCTCGAGAGCCCACCTAGATTCCACAGGAGGGGACATCAACCCCACGTTTCCACGGACGGAGTGTCCAGGAATTTGTGGCCATCTTCATCTAATCATGAAGAACCTCAAATTGAAAATGTGTCACAACAGCTGAAAGGTAGAAACAACCCAAATGCCCACCCAGGAATGACTGGAGAAACAAAATGTGTTCTTTCCATGCAATGCGGCTTTTTCCAGCATCAAAAGAAAGGACACCTTGACACCTGCTGTAGCGTGGATGAATCCCAAGGCCTTGCACTGAGTGAAATAAGCCTGTCACAAAGGACAAGTATGAATCCCCTTATTTTTTTTTTTAAAGATTTTATTTATTTATTTGAGAAAGAGAGCAGAGCAAGAGAGAGAGCACAGGCAATGGGGAGGGGCAGAGGGAGAGGAAGAAGCAGACTCCCCTGCCTCCAGCTGAGCAGGGAGCCTGATGTGGGGCTCGATCCCAGGACCCTGAGATCATGACCTGAGCCCAAGGCAGACGCTTCACCCACTGAGCCACCCAGGGGCCCAATTAGGTGATTTGTGAATGTCATTTAAAAATTAACTACATTGAAGACTTTCTTATGCCCAGGAAGGTTTATTCCTAAATTATTAATGTTGGGTTGGTTTTTTTTTTTTTTTGCCTTATTAAAATAAGTAAAAGTGGCTTATGAAAGAGAACTTTTTTTTTTTTTTTAAGCTAAGAAGTACTTGAACTTACCCGTCAGCACTATCAGAACCAACACAGGGTGCCTCTCCCACCTTGTCTGTGTGTATGCAAATTAATTCAGGTTTTCCTTGGCCTCGAAAGTGCCCCATGACAGAATGACAGACCTAGTGGGTTTCAGGGAAGCAATGGTAGTACTCTCTCTTGAATTTAGATTTTTTGCTGTCTTTTTACCCCTAGTGGCATATCATTTATTGCCCTGAGTCTTCTATAAGGCTTGTGTTGATAATTTTGTGGAAAACCAAAGCAGAGCATAGATTCAGAAAAATGTACGGGTCTTCAGTGTGCAGTTCAGTGTGTTTTCATGAAGTGAGCCCACCCGTGGCATCTGCAGCTCCATCAGGACGAAGAACGCTTCCAGAAGCCCCTCCCCAGCAGGAGCTTTGCTCTGGACATCTGCTGCCTCAGGTTAGCCTTCCCGGCTTTTGCGCTTTTGACAAATGGAGTCAGACAGTACTTACTCTTCCTGTGTCGGCTCCTCTCAGATAGATGTTTGGAGACTCACCCACGTGCAGTGTGGTTGTAGATCATTTTATTTTCATTGAAATATACCGCCATTTATTTCTCCATTCTGCTATTGGGCCTTTGGGTTATTTCCAGTTTTTTTGGATAATACGAAAAGTGCTGCTATCAACACCCTTACACAAATCTTTCGGTTCAGATGTGCTCCCTGTCTGTTGGATTTATAAGGAGAGCTTGAATGACTGTGTCGCAAGGGATGCAGATGACGACCTCACTTGTACAGACCGAACGGGGTTCCGAAACCGGTTATATCAATTTATATTCCCATTGCGTAGGGGTTTGCTTTGCCCTACGTGCTTTCCAACCCGAGGATTGTTAGCCTTTTTCATTCCCACTCTCCTGGTAGTATGATCATGTTGTGCTGTCTGTATGCCAGTCAGAGAACACTTTTGTGTCAGGCCTGTTAAGTAATTTGTCCATTTTTCCCTAATGGGTTATCTGCCATTTTCTTACTGATTCATAGACATTTTAAAAATATCTTCTGGATATGAATACCCCACTGGATAGATTGATTACAAATATATTCTCCCATCCACTGGGTTGCCTTGTCACTGTCTGAATGGTGTCTTTTGAGGAATGGAAATTCTTAATTTTAATGTATAGTAGTATAAAATAATTTTTTAATTTTTTTCATTTTGCACGAGACTTTGTGTGTGTGTTTGTGTGTCTCATTGGAAATATTTCCCTACCTCAAGGGCAAGAACGGAGTATTCTCTGTTTTTTTTTTTAACTTTATTGTCTTATCTTTTAATTTGAGATCTGCAGTATTGGTGGTTAATTTGTTCTTGGGTGGGATTAACATGTGAATCAGTGAACTTTGATTAAGTAGATTGCTCTCCATTGTGTAGGTGGGCCTCATCCAATCAGTTGAAGGCCGAATGGACCCAAATGACCAGCCCTCTTGAGCAAGAGGGGATATTCTTTCTTTCTTTTTTTTAATATTTAAATTAAATTAGCCAACATATAGTACATAATAAGTTTTAGGTGTAGTGCTCAGTGATTCATCAGTTGTGTATAACACCCAGTGCTCATCGTATCACGTGCCAAAGGGGGTTTTCCAGCAGACTGCCTTCAGGCTTCATCCATACCATTGGCTCTCCTGGATCTTGAGCCACATTGGCCCTGCAGATTTTGAACTCACCAGCCTCCATAATCACACAAGCCAATTCCTAATAATAAATGTCTCTCTGTATATACATACATCTTATTTATTCTGTTTCTCTGGAGAACGCTGGCTAACACGGTGCGAGATCGAGGTCAAAATACATTTTTCAGTGCCCTGGAGCTCCCGAGGCTAACCCCAGAGCTCCATGGGAACCCAGTTTAATACTACTTGTCTAGAACTCCTATCTAAAGCATTCTGTTGAGGTACCATTCATTGCTGCTTCTCGTTGCCCATTTTTCCTTGGAGTCAGTTTGAAGTCTCTGTAGTGTGGAAATGAGCCTCAAAATGGGAGAGACTGGCCTGTCAGAGGGGATGCCATTGACGTCTGGGCAGGGACGCCCTGCCATGAAGCACAGTTGGGCATGTCAAAGGCAGGGGCCGTGAAGAAGAGCCGTATGAGAGGAGAGAGGTGAGCTATGGGGAGGATGGTGGAGGAGAATCTGGAACACATGCCCTGGGCTCAGTGGAAGAATGGCGGCCAGGCTGATGGCAGTGGGAGCCAGGTTACCCAGCCAGTGCTGGGTAAGGTTGTTGCCACCATGACTCAGCCACACCCTCGGACTCTGCATCTTACTATATAACCCCAAGTCTGTCTGACCCGGTTTTCCATGTTCGTCAGGGTGCTTGTTTCTGAGACACAATCGTATTCAGATAGGGCCAAGCTGGAGAAGCGATGGGGGAGGAGGCATTCAGAGTCCCCTGGACTCTTTGATTTGTAATTATGTGCAACCTTGCCCTTTAGGACCTGTGGGCATCCCAGGGAAAACTGTTGTATCGGGTAATGCATTTTTATTATCGTTTATCTCACACCTGAGCCACCTCATTGAGTCTGCAATTTGTTACATAAATTGTATGGGCCCTTTGGATGTATTGACTGTAAGGTCGGAGACTAGTATTTGCGTGGTATGCACTATTACAGTTTCAGATCCATAATAGGTATTGGAATTCTGCAGCGTGTTTCAGATTTAATTCAGCCAAGGAGTATCGGTTAGGATAAACAAGGCTCTGATGAAATTTCCCGTCGAGGACGAGTTATGAAGTATAGTCCTGAATAAGATATTACAGTTCATATGGGTGCTTTGCTTGATTCCTGGAAAGGCAAGGGCTCTGCAGGATTTGAGTGTTAGTCAAGTGTCCTTTTGATAAATCCTCACTCCCATCTCCCCTTTCTGCCTAAGTAACCCTGTGGAACACGATGAGGAAGATTTTTTGATTGCCTTATTGAAGACTCAGTTTTATATACGATGTGCAGACAGCCGGACTTGGGGAAGGCACATTTATTTTGGTTACATGCAGAAGACACTCATTACATATTTGTTAACTGAATGAGCAAAAATCACAAATCCGACTTTTGAAATAAAATCTCTCATTTAAGCTCTGTTTTGTTCCCTACGTGTTAAGCCCTGGAAGAGCGATCCGTTTTGTGAATATCTAGCTATTCATGCTGTGTTCTATCACTATTACAATCAATACACAATTTTAGGACAATTAAACTGCTCATCCTCACGAAAATTTATCCAGTTGTTACTATAGTTACCAAAATGCAAGAAACAAAACAGAACAAAACAAACAAACAGAAAGATCTTTCTCTGTTGGGAAGACAAAAAAACGTCAGCATTGGAAAATCCTTGAAGTATTGAAGTTCTATGTAAAAGAATCCATAGTTATTATTATAGAGGTGCTTCTCCTCTGACCTCTCGCCCTCAGAAGGGCGGCCATCTTGTCTTTTCCAGGATGTGCCGCCTCTGCCTTCCTTGACGTGGCGGGGGACGGGGGGGGGGGGGGGGGGGGGGTGCTACAGAAAGGGCTGCCAGGTCTTGTGCTGAGTGAGACATCCGCTTCTCCACGCTGCGGCCCTGTACTTGGACTCAAGTAAGTAACGGGTTTGAGCATATCATTTGATGGCGGATAGAAAGTGCGAAGACATAGGGATATTCTAGACAACTGTGTGTTAAGTTGGCTCCTAGGAACTTAATATTTATTTTGGTGTCTCTTCCTGTGTCATCCTGTTTTATGCAAGAGGAAGTATCTGAAGCAGAAAACAGGGTGTGGCCGAGGTTAGGTACCCAAAGTGGGGGCGGTGGTCAGGGCAAGAGCAGATCGGGACTGCCTCCGGTCGGGAGTGGGCTATGCAGAAGCCCTGCTGTCGGTGGAAGATGTCAGTCGAGTTACAGTCTAAGATTCAGGTCTGCAGGGTTGCCAAGAGCACAAAGCAAAGGAATCTAGAAAGTGTGTGGTAAGACGTATTAGTGAAGGTTCTCCAGAGACAGAACCAGTGGGACGGACACACACACACACACACACACACACACACACACACAGAAGGAGGTTTGTTGTAAGGAATTGGCTGACAAGGGCAACATGCCCGGTGGGCTGGCAGCCTGGAGACCCAGGGAGGCTAGTGTCCCAGTACGAACCTAAACTCTGTCTGCTGGATAATCTCTTACTCGGGGGGGAGGGGTGGGTCTTTCCTTCTCTTTGGGCCTTCAGCGGTAGGTTGAGGCCCACCCACGTTACGGAGAACACTCTGATTTCCTCAGTGCCCGTTGATTTAAATGCTAATCTCATCTGAAGACACCTTCCCAGAAACATCCAGAATAATGGTTGACAAACTCTGGGTACCATGGCCCAGGGAAACTGATATGTAAAATTACCCATCACGTAAGTCTGGATAAGAATACATTTTTGAAAAGTGGAGCCCTTCTCCCGTGGGCGTGCTTCACCTGGCTTTGAAGGTAGAGCCAAGTGAGAGTGCTTTCCGACGGGAACCTTCCCCTGATCCACACGCTTTGTGTGGTCGAGGGCTATCGCACCAGGCTCCAGGGGGCACGCGCATCCCACTCCCCTCTTTGCTGAAGTGGGGGAGCCTGGCAGAAAGACTCTGCACTCTGCTAGTGGGCTGCACAGTGGGCCTTTGCAATGTCAACCGCTAGGAAAAAAAAACACCGAGGGAAGAGGAGAGCTTTTGTGGTCAATATCGAGAATGCAAATCTATACCCTGGGAAGTCCAATCTGATTACCATCGCGACCTAGATACACTTAGGCTGTTTGCACATCACCTGTGTGTTGGCCGGCAGGCTCTCTATCTCTCCAAGTTGTGAGTCTTCTGTGAGCAGGACAGACACCCCCAGCACGGCGGGGGGGAGAGAACAAAGAGGCAGGGCCCTGCCTGCCTGATCCAAATGGAGAGCTGCCAAATACATCAAAGGGAACCCGGCTTCCAGGGACGTGGGCGTGGGCAGGAGATCAGACTCCAGCACTGAGCAGTCTCCTCTTATTTTCGCTGCTTACGAGGCCTCGGCCCCCTGCAGATGCAATCATTTCAACCTGAGCAGAGGCTCGCTTCCAGAAGCACCTCTGTTTGCATAGGACAGAAGGGAACGAAATGGGTGTGAAGACATCGATAGGCGTGTCCAGATATCTTTCTATAATCATTCAGTTTTCTGGCTATGAACGAAGTCATGCTCTGAGGAGAAGACATAGAGGAAACAAAATAATAAAGGAAATAAATCAAAGCCACCCGACATTAAGCAATCAATTAGTAGCGAGTTATTGGGGTGAAGTAACTGCTAGTAAGACACATACATTCCGCGTGCTCCGTGGAGATGCATATGGAGGAGTCTCTATGCTGTGTTCACCTACGTTATCCTCTCTCTTTTCTCATACATACGTGTGAGTGTGTGTGTGTATAAATCGTTAAAAGTCTGTCTGTGCATGTACGTACATTTTTTTATTCAAAATGGAGGAACTAGGGACGCCTGGGTGGCTGAGTCTGTAAAGCGTCTGCCTTAGGCTCAGGTCATGATCTCAGGGTCCTGGGATCAAGCCCCGCATCAGGCTCTGCTCATCGGGGAGCCTGCTTCTCCCTCTCCCTTTGTCTCTGTCCCTGCTCGTGCTCTCTCTCTCTTAGATAGATAGATAGATAAATAAATAAATAAAATCTCCAAAACGGAAGAATTGTTTTTATAGCTCTGGATATTGCCTTTTCACTTAAAAATGACTTGTGAGCTTTTCTTCATGCCATTAATATGGAGTCATGTCATTTATTTAATTCTTTTTCTGATTCAGTATTTAGATTGATTTAGTTTTTTGCAATTATAGAAAATGTTGTTATGGTCTTTCTGGCACATTCACTATTGCTCATTATTATTTTTTTAGGACAGATTCTCAGAAATTTGAAAGACAGGATCCCAGAGGATGAACAGTGCCAACAGTTTTGTCGCCTGTTGCCAAGTCACTTCTTTGGAAACGTCCACCAATGTAGAGCCCCTCTAGCAGTGTGTGATGTTGTGAATGCCCTACTCATTAATTAGTATTGACTGGTATTTTTAAAATTGCCTAATGAATAGAGAAAGGAAGGGAGCACATTTTAATTTGGATTTTGTGATGACTTGGAGAGATCACAATATCTGGGTGAGTGCGGAGTCATTCTCACCTGGCTGACTGGAGGGGGCAGCCCTGGAACCAGGCAGGACAGAGTTGGGATGGGGTGTATAAGTTTAGAAAAGGTCTGTTCTCAGATTTTGTGGTAGGGAGAAAGTGGAACAAGGTGGGGGTTGCTCAAATGAGTGGAAGCGCTAAACAGGGAAACAGGGTGCTAAGCAGAGAGGACAGGGATGACCAGTCACTGTGGAGAGGGATACCTGTCCACCAGAGACTGACCATCAGCTTGAAGTCAGAGGGCTACATGCGGATCCTGGCTCTGCATTGGTACCTGTTTGACCCTGGTGAAGTTACTCAACCTTCCTGTGGCTCCGTTGATCGCCTAAAAATAAGGATGATGAGAATACTCACTTCCAAGCATTTTGGAGAAGATCCCGTGATGGATGCATCGCACTTAGAAACCTTAAGACTTAGAATCGTGCCTGGCTTTTGGTGAACAGTCAGTACATACAACCTGCTTTTCCCTGCAGTCGACCCGTACTTCTGAGGGCTGGTGTCCCAACGGATCACGCTGTATTGCACACCGAGTTCTTCCGGTGCAGTATTTCCGGAACATGCATGGCTTTGCAGTCTCTGCGTACTATCCTCATGTGGATTTTCATATCTCATCTTCCTCCCTTCCTTCCATAAACATTTCTTGTGGACTTACTATTGCTACACACTGTCCTAGACATACGGGAGTAGGGCAGTGTCTTAGTCTGTCTGGGCTCTTGTAACACAGAGACCACAGACTGGGTGGCTTCTGGGCAACGAAGCTTTATTTCTCACAGAGCTCAAGGCTGGGTAGTCCAAGTTCATGGTGCTGCAGATCTGGTGGCTTGTAAGAGACTCTTTCCTCGTATGTGGCTGTCCTCCCACGGCAGCCTCCCATCCTGCAAAGGAGGAGCTAGCTCTTGGGGTCCTTTTATAAGGGCACTAATCCCAGTCCGGAGGGCTGCACCCTCATGACCTAATCATCCTCCTAACACCATTGCATCGGGAGTTAGGGTTCCAACATACACATTTTAGGGCGGTACACACAGTCTGTAGTAAGTGGTGAACAAACCAGATGAAAATCCCTGCTCTCATGGACCTTAAGATCTAGTGGTCTTGTCCTGCACGTGTGCCATGCTTTTCTGATTATGTGATTATTTATGTGCTCCATAGAATGCTCTTCTCCCTCGTTTTTCACTATGCAACCCTCCCCTTCCTTAACATCCAGCTAAAATTCTACTTCCTTCCTCCAAATCATCCTTGACTCCTTCAGCTGGAATTCAAGGTCACCTACGGGTTGGGCATATGGTCTACAGTGAGTCCTAGTGGTGGTTTCCTTGAATGTTTAACGCTCTTATTCTTCGCCTTCCTGCTGGCACTCATCAGTGGTTATTTATGTTAGTGACTCTTCTCTCCTATGAAACTTAGAGCTTTTGGCAGATAATGTCCAGGACTTATCCATCTTTGTCTCCCTCGCATTGCTGAGCCAGGGCCATGTGTGTAACTGATGATTAATAAATGTTTTTTGAAGAAAATAAGTGGAGGAGGGAGCTGGCATGATTAATGCTGTTTCATATGGGCATACATCAGGCACTAACCAGTTGACAGAAGAAGCAAGGTACTATCCTCAGTACAAGTGGATGGGAGTCCCTCCCAGTGAGTCCCGGGGACAGGTCAGTGGTGATGTCTGGGGATTCTTCGGAGTAATGGCATTTCAGGTGTACAGGGTGAACTGTGAAATTTGATCGCCCCAAGTGCATTTTCTTGTCCAGCCCATCTTCCTTCGACCCTCAGATATTGTATGAGCTTCTTCTGGCTGCTGTAACGAACTATGAAATTCTGGCTTAAACTAACTCAGATTCATTATTTTACTGTTCTGGAGGTTAGAAGTCCAAAACGGGTTTCGGTGGGCTCAAATCAAGGCATTGGCAGGGCTGTGTTCCTTCTGCAGGTTCTAGAGGAGAATCTCTCCCTTGCCTTCTCCAGCTTCTAGAGGCAGCCCCATTCCTTGGCTCATGGCCCCACATCGCTCCAACTTCTGTTTCTGTTGTCACATTTCCTTCTCTGACTCGGACCTTCCTGCCTCCCTCTTGTGATGGATATTGGGCCAACCTAGATAGTCCACGTTACCTCCCCATCTCAAGGTCAAAACTTAATCCTATCCGCAAAGTCCCTTTTGCCACGTAAAGTACAATATTCACGAGTCCTGGGGATCAGGACGTGGACGCCTTTGGGAGGATCGTAATTCTGTCTCTCATAGATTTGGTGTCATCACTTCTTTGGTTTCCAGGTCTCCAAATGGAGCTGGAGTTGACAGATGGAAGCATCTGTCTGTGGCTGGTATTACCAACTAGTTAGAGCGTGAGGCCTGTGGGTACTCTGGTTTAGAACAGCAGGTGCTCGTGACTGTAGGGAGCATCCTTCCTGATTTAGCATTCTGCCACGACAACGCCCCTGACTTGCAGACCTACTTCCTGAATGTTGTACCCTGTTTTCCATACTTCTGTTCCCATAGCCTAGAACAATAGGGAAATAGAATGGTGACCCTGAGAATCAGTTGGGATGGTTTTGAGGGTAGAGGTGGAGGAAAGTTGGGGAGAGAAGTGAGGAATGGTTAATAATTCATAATTATACTATTTTAATTTTTGTCAAGATGATGGACTATCTTATTAGGCTAGTTTGCCCCCAAAATATTAAAAAATATATTTTGCACATGGGGAATGTTGTTTTCTTTCTTAATATTATCATATTTTGATCCTATAGTTGTGGGGTTTTTTTTTCCCAGAAATGTTAAGTATATTGTTTGGAAAAGCAGTAAGAGATTATCTGTAGGGAGGTGTTTTTAAATAATGGTATTTTGAAAATCATACTGCAGTGGACCTAGTGTGTCTCCCCAAAATTCATGTATTGAAATTCTACCCCCCAAGGTGATGGTGTTAGCAGGTGGCACTTTGGGAGGTGATTAGGGCATGAGCGTGGAGCCTCATGAGTGGGATTAGTGCCCTTATAGAAGAGATCCCACAGAGCTCCCTCCTCTTGCCCCACATGGGGACACGTGTGCAGTCGACTGTCTACAAGCCGGGAAGCTGGCTCTTATCAGACATGCGATCTGCGGCCATCTTGACATAGGACTTCGCAGCATTCACATCAGTCAGTCACACTAAATGTCTGTTGTTTAATCCACCCGGTCTATGATGTTTTTGTTACAGCGGCCGGAGCTAAGGCGCATACTTCTGTCAGCACCATGATGGCCCCCTTTTGTGTTTCTTTTGCTTTCCTCATACAGTTCTTTCCTGATTATAACTTGCAACAACATCGGCCACGTATGTGTGCAGAGTTACTGCCCACTGGGAGGTGATGCTACTGCTTTCATTTTGAGCAATTAAATATGTTAAAAGTAAAATATCAGACTGGTCCATACCATTTCTTCCTGCTTAGTAGATGACTAACTTTTTCTGCATCGTAAGACAAATTGATCATGGTCCCCTTGCTCGTTACCCCAATGACTACAGTTTCTCTTTTGCGATACCAGCCATTCATAATTTATTTATAAGCATGTCCTCTGAGAAGCTATTGACAGCACAAGAAGGATTACACAAATTTTTTGTTGGAAGATGTGACAGTTGTTCTGTTGACGTTCTCCTGGAGCTAATTAGAAAGTTTGCAGGGAATTAACTGAGAACAGAGACATTGCCTACGTATTGCCCCGACAGCACAAATTGCAGTCTATTTCAGTTTTGTTTTACAGAAAACACAAAAGAAGGACATGTTTGTCCCTTTTTACATTGTAATCTGGGATAGGTTATAAGTCTAGGTTAAGAAAAGAAAAACGAGGGGCGCCTGGATGGCACAGCGGTTAAGCGTCTGCCTTCGGCTCAGGGCGTGATCCCGGCGTTGTGGGATCGAGCCCCACATCAGGCTCCTCCGCTATGAGCCTGCTTCTTCCTCTCCCACTCCCCCTGCTTGTGTTCCCTCTCTTGCTAGCTGTCTCTATCTCTGTCAAATAAATAAATAAAATCTTAAAAAAAAAAAAGAAAAGAAAAATGAAAATGTCATAACCGTAGTTAATGCACTAAGTATGCAAAAGAAAATTTTGCTTGAAAGTGAAACTCATTATGCTCACTAGGTATTTAAATATCTGCAAATTAAAAATTAATTTGTAATATTAAATTCAATCCAGGTTATTTACTTTAAATAGATAATATATATTATAAAGCAGAGGTATTATCCTGATGGAGACTTAGAAACACAGGCAATATTTTTAGAAATCATCAGAGATTATTTTTCAACTCTATATTTTCTTTGACCTTGAGAAATATATTATATTAAAGAACATATTTTTTCTTTGGTGGAGTATATAACCATGTTGTCTAAAATAATTCCACCTCTCTTAACTACAAATGAAAAATAACTGTAAAAATATTAGCTTTTAATTTGTTTCTGACCTCTAGAAAACAATGACTTTTAGCCTCTCCATTGAGTTGACTGGATTTTATATTGGTATAGTCTTCCATTTAAAATGGGTTGGGGGGCGCCTGGGTAGCGCAGTTGTTAAGTGTCTGCCTTCGGCTCAGGGAGTGATCCTGGCGTTCTGGGATCGAGCCCCGCATCAGGCTCCTGCGCTGGGAGCCTGCTTCTTCCTCTCCCACTCCCCCTGCTTGTGTTCCCTCTCTCGCTGGCTGTCTCTCTCTGTGTCAAATAAATAAATGAAGTCTTTAAAATAAAACACAATAAAATAAAATGGGTTGGGATCTAGAAGGTTGCTTGTAGCTTTGAGTTTCCGTTCATGAACCGTGTTCGGATTTTGTAGAGCAAACTGCTAAGCCAGCAGGTGCCTGAAGCCCTCTTCAGATGTGCCTGTGACAGGGGCACCCCCTTAGTAAGGGCAGCACAGGGGAAAGAGACACTGCCTGACCTCGTCAGCCAGCAGTCCTGGGACTGTTCCCCAAACTGCTGTCTCTCCTCACTGGGGGCAAGTCCCTCATCACCAGCACTTGCTTCTGTGCTCACCTCCTTCTGGGCTCCTCTTCCCGGCTGGTTCACAGCCCTTCGTGAAGACCTCCAGCTTCAACTTCGATGGGCCCTGGGTTTTGTGTCCCGGAGCATTAACTGAACCCAACGTCCCCTCAGTGCTCTGGTTAACAGCCCCACAGCCCTGGTTTTCATTTCGCTAGCTTCCATTGTTGTGGGAGGAGTAAAAAGCTTGTTTAGGGCATGGTATATCTGAATCAGAAGAGAAACTACAAGCATGGAACCAAAAGATACTTGGAGAAAATGAAATCCAAGTCTTTGGCTGATGAGGAAGTTTCCAGGGCACCAGGGACCATACTGAGGGGTTTACACACATCAGTTCATCGAATATGCACAACTGTTTATGAGGCAAACATTCTCATCCCCGTGTTGCAGCTGGGGAAATCAAGGCTTACAGAGATTAAGTAATTTGCTCAGCTCCTCAGTGGTGGGGCTGGGATTCGAACTCAGGTCCTTCCTACCCACATCCTCGCTCCTTATAGTAACAGCCACCACCCACCGGCTACCTTGTGTTCCAGCCATTATTCCAAACACCTTACCTGTATTAACTAGTTTACTTTCTCCAACACACCTGTAAGGTAGATACTATTATCATCATCATGTATCCCCGTTTCAAGCTTGAGAAGACGAGGCAAATGAATGTTAAAGAGAAATGAGCTAGGAAGCCCTGAAAAGACAGGGAGAACCTTAAACGCGTGTCACTAAGTGAAGGAAGCCAGTCTGAAAGGGCTCCGTGCTGTGTGATTCCAACTCCAAGACTTGCGGGAGAAGACACAACAGTGGAGACAGTAAGATCAGTGGTTGCTGGACGAAGAGGAGTGATGGGAGGATGAACAGCGGCATCACAGAAGGATTTTAGGGCATGAAATCTACTCTGTGTGACAGACACTATAGTGAAGGGTACATACCAGTACCCATTTGTCCAAACCTGTGGCATGTACAAGAGTAATGACCCCGCAGGTGAACCAGGGACTCCGCATGGTAATAATGTGTCAATGTAAGTTCATCAGTTGTAACAAATGAACCGTCTGGGGGGGATGCAGATAGCGGGGGAGGCCGCACAAGTGTGGGGTCGGGGGTACGTGGGAAGTCTCTGCACCTGTGCCTCAATTTTTCTATGAACCTGAAAATGCTTTAAAATATAAAAATCTTAGGGCGCCTGACTGGATCAGTTGGTAGACCATGTGATTCTTGACCTCAGGGTTGGAAGTTTGAACCCCACGTTGGCTGTAGAGATTATTTAAAAATAAATAAATAAATAAATAAATAAATAAATAAATAATAAAGCCTTCAGAAAATCTGTGGAAAAGGACAGAAGAAAAAATGAGGCATGGAGAGGTTAAGTCATTGCCTGAGGTCGCACAGCCAGCAAGTGGCAGGGCAGCACGGCCCAGAACCTAAACTTGTAATCCCTGCAGGGTGTGGTCCCTCAAAACCTACCACGTACTTAGTTAGCACTTTCCCTGTATTAACTCATGAATCTTCTGTGCTCTTTCTGTTAGGGAGACTAGCTAGCTTAGTCTGTTTGGCCTGCTGTAAGGGATTCCCGGGGGCTGGGTGGCTTCGACAACAGACATTTCCTTCTCACAGTTCTGGAGGCTGAAAGGCTTAGATCATCTTGCCGGCAGGACAGGTACTGATGGGGGCCCTTGTCTTGGCGTGAAGATAGCTGGGTGCTCACGTGGTGGGGAGAGGGGGGAAGCAAGGCCACTCATGTACCCTCTTATAAGGGCGCTAATCCCATCAGCAAGTATCCTCCCAGAGACCCCACCTCCACGTATCCTATTGGAAATGAAGGTTTCCACCTGTGAATTTTGGAGGGACATGGGCATCTGGTCCATAACAAGAACTAACCATAGCCTCTGGCTGCTGTTTGGGTCTGGGGATCACCCATCTGGTTTGCCCTGGACTGAGGGAGTGTCCCCACACCTCACCGTGCTTACTTTCAATCTAGTGACATTTTTGTCACACCGTGTAGTTTCATTTGTCAGGAGACCCTCTTCCTTGTCCTGTGGGTGACTTGCGCTCATTTCTGCATCTCTGGGTGTGTGCGGATGTGCGCTGTTCCAGCTGCTCAGAACGTTCTTGGTCTCCCCGTGCATCCCTGCTCTTCAGTGTTAACACAGGTTCTCTTCCCACCCTCGTCATGACTGTGCCAACCATGCCACATACCTCAGGCTTTAGTGGGCTCACCAGGAACCCATGGACCACAAATGATACCGCTTCTCGGTCACATGTATTTCCTAGGCTTTCCCTAGAATGGGATGCTATGGAAATAAGCCTCCAGGAATAAGTGTTCCTCTTCCCAGTGCTTCCACCATTATTGAGCACGGTGCCTGGTGGTTGGCTCCAGGTCTGTGAGGAGTGGACTAGGTGGCACTGCTAACATGACACATTGAGGCTGCCCCTTTACTCAGCTCTCCACGCCGCCCTGTCGTGGTGGTAACGCACAGGCTTCTGGCATTAGCTCGAAGGGAAGATGGCGATCAATGAACATGTAGCTTGTCCCTTCCTCCAAGCAGGGCCACCCTGGATGTGCCTGTGTGCCTAAAGAGACTGAGTGCCAGGGCAGAGGAGCCTACTGTGACACAGTCAATCTTCCTCCAAGTCCTGGGAACCTAGGAAAAAAGGATGCTTGTCTGCTTTCTACCATTGTGATTGGTGGAATGCATCATGAAAACTGTATACAAAGAAATTTGATAACAAGGAAAATGAACACCCCTCCAGATATGGTGAGAGACAGCCACACACGCAAATGACACGCAGCAGGTGTTCTGGAGGATTTCTGGAAAACGGGGTCGACAAACCTGCGGCTGGGCTTGCACACGGAGGGTGTTCTTTGCATGCAGTTATTTGTTTTTGTTGTTACTTTGTTTTGTTTTTTTGCAGTTATTCATTTGAGTCAATTTCATTGACATATTGGGACCTCACAGAAGATGCATGGTATTAGTGCTGTCCCCTGACCTCCTCGGATAGACTTCTTTTTACTTTGTAAGTGTGTGTGCACACGTGCATTTGTGCACATGTGCTTGTGTGTGTGTGCGTGTGTGTGTGTATGGCCTTGAGCGTGGCTTTGCTCTTAGCAGCAGTGCCTGGACCTGTGGGCTTTCAGAGCTGGCCCTGCCTGTACAGGCAGAGGGCTCGAAGGGCCCTTGGTGGCTCACCACCAGTATGTGACGGGTGTGTGAACCTGGAAATCCAGCCTCCTTGCCTGGCTTGGGACGTTGGCAGGTGCCGTGCTCCCGTGGAACAGGCTCGTGCCCCCTCGGCAGGCATTGCTGAGGTCCTGCCCTGTCTCTGCTGCCTTCTTCTGCTTTTCCTGCATTCTTGCCTGTCACTGGTTTCCTCTCAGGATCTGCTTCTGGGAAATCCAGCTTAAGACGCAACTAGAATTGATTGAAAAAATTGTGGATTCCCCCACCAAAAGGGTTATGCAGCCGTCAGAAGTGATGACTTATAATTATGGGTTTACAAAGGTTTGTTGGAAAACACAGCTGACCATTCGGTATATATGGTATTTAATGTTTGTAAGAAAAGGGTGGGGGCAGTGTTATGGACTGAGTGTCCGAGTCCCCCTAAAATCCATGTGTTGAAGCTCTACCCCTCCATATGATGTGTTGGGGGGCTGAGGCTTTGGGAAGTGAGTAGGTCATGAGAGTGGAGCCCCAGTGAATGGGATTGATGGTCTTACACAGGAGACCTCCGACATCCCCCTTGCCTCTTCTGCTGTGGGAGGACTCAGTGAGAAGGAGGTGGCCGGCCGTGATCCGGGAAGCGGGCTCTCCACACGCGTTCAATCTGCTGACACCTTGATCTCGGACATCCGGCCTTCAGAGGTGTGGAGAGTAAGTGTCTGTCGTTTAAGCCACCCGGCCTGTGGTATTCTGTCAAAGCAGCTCAGTCTGCCTAAAACAGACGGATATACCTCAAAATGTATACCGAGAATTATGTTCAAGATAAAGGCTACTTTTCATGTTCTTCCACTAGCTTGCCTGTACTCCCTAATTTTTCTATATTAAAAATAGCAGGGGTGCCTGGATGGCTCAGTCGGTGAGGCGTCTGCCTTCAGCTCAGGTCATGGTCCCAGGGTCCTGGGATCGAGTCCCGCAACAGCTGAGCAGGGAGCCTGCTTCTCCCTCTGCTTCTCCCTCTGTCTTTCCCCCAGACTCTTACTCGTGCTCTTTCTCAAATAAATAAAATCTAAAATAATAATAAAAAATAACAGCCAACATTGATCAAATGCTTACTAGTGCAAAGTTCTGTGATAAACACTTTATATACATTGCTCAATCCTTACAACAGCCCTAGGAAATAGACATGATTATGAATTGTATGTTAGATTTGGCAACTAAGGCACAGAGCATTCAAGGAACTCACCTGAGGTCACACAGCTAGGGAGTGTGTGAGCTGAGATTCATCCTGGTCGGACCTCAGAGCTCATCCTCTGAACCACTACTCCCTACCGTCTTCCAAATGAGCTCGCCTTACCGTGCTGTCAAGCCTAAAAGTTTAAAGTTAAAAAAATTCTGCTATATACTCATTTCCTAACAGCATAATTATGCACATCACTGGATGAATGGTAAACAAAATGCGGCATACGCATACAAGGGGATATCATTCAGCCTTAAAAAGGAAGGGCGTTCTGATCCGTGCTACATGCAACATGGGCGAACCTTGAGGACACTATGAAAAGGGAAGTAAGCCTGTACAAAGGACATGATTGTATGATTCCACTGACAGGGGGTCCCTAGAGTAGACACAGTCACAGGGACAGAGAGTAGGATGGTGGTGGCCAGGGCCTCGGGGAGGGGGAGGGAAGCTGGTCTTAAAGGGTTAGGGTTGGAATGCTGCAAGATGAAAAATGTTGCAGAGCTGGGTGGTGTGAACAGCAGTGTGAATGCACTTCCTATCACTGAACTGTGCTCCTGAAAATGGTTCAGGCGGTACATTTTATGTTTTATAGTTATGCGTATTTTACCACAATAAATGCACAATTCACAGGAATAAGGACTCTGGAGCAGGATGGCGCCCAGGAGTCTTTCTGATCACTTCCCGTTTCTAGAGGGAGGATCTCAGCACAGCACACCTCCCAGGGACTTCGCTCCCTCCAGGTGGGGCTGTCATTTGCCAGACACTTTGTACATTGCCCTCTTTGCAGGAGACAGCTGTGGGGACGAGAGCAAGGGTGTCCATTGTTACGGTTTTCTGTGTGGTGCCGGGACCTTGAGCCCATCAACGTGCTTCCAGAATAGTTTTCTGTGCCCATGTGACTGGGCCGTGGGGTGCCCAGAGAAGGGGTCGGACGTTTTTCTGGGTATGTCCGTGAGGGTGTCTCAGGATGAAAGTAGTCTTTAACAGGTAGATGCGGTGAAGTGGGTTGTTCTGCGCAGTGTAGCTGGGCCTCGTCCAATCCGCGGAGGACCTGAGTGGAACAAGGAGGCCGCGGAAGGGAGAGTCCACACTCCGTGCCTGGCTGTTAGCTGGAGTCTCCGTCTTCTCCTGCCCCAGGACTGGGACTGGGACGTACTGGGCTTCAGATGTGGGCTGGGCCATACCACCGCCCGTGCTGGGTCTCCGGCTTGCAGATGGCAGATCGTGGGACTTCTTGGCATCCCTGATCACGTGAGTCAGTTCCTCGTAAGAAATCTCTCTCCGTATATAGATTCTGTTCATTCTGTTTCTCTGAACAATCCTGACTGATGTATATGGACTATTGCTATTCCTCCTGAATACCCGATGGAAGAAAAGTGAGGTGTAAGGGATGTGGTAGTAAAGAATTTGAATATAAAAAAGTTGACTTCAGGGGCGCCTGGGTGACTCAGTCAGTTGAGTGTCCGACTCCTGATTTCGGCTCAGGTCATGATCTCAGGGTCCCGGGATCAAGCCCCACATTGGGCTCCAGGCTTAGTGAGGACTCTGTCTCCCTCTCCCTCTGCTCACTCTGTCTCTCTCAACTAAATAAATCTTCTTTGTTTGTTTTAAAGGTGGCTTCAGAATGAAAGGCTTAAATCTGTCTATACTAAAGTTTGTTTGCTCACATTTTTTCTTTATGGAATTGTTAGCTATGTATTTATTTTCTGCTTTAATGGGTTTGGCTGTTCTTATTTAGAAAAGAAAATTAACAAAACCTTGATTTCATTAGTGTGATATTCCCGTGGCCAGATGGCATGAGTTCCCCCCAGCAGACACGCTGCTTCTTGACCACATAGCCCAGGCTGACAAAAAAGATGAAATATTCCCTTGTGTGCTATGAAACTGTTGCATATCTCACAGAATTTCCTTCTGGAAATAGAAGTACCGCTGACAAAGGCAGTGCTGCATGGCAGTGGGACAGATTTTTCCTTATAGTAAATGTTTAATCTAATTTCCCATCCGTTTTAGGCTTCTGGTGTGCTCTCCCGGAACCTGCATTCACTCATTAAGTTAGGCGTAGGAAGCCCCAAACGATGAACCATAACAACTTAGAAGTGGCAAGGGCTAAATGGGGCCCAGCTGGTTGGATTATCCTGGTACACACTCACTTTGCCTGTTATTTTCCTGGGGTTCTTTCAGTCACAGTGCAGAGGCTTTGGTACCACGCGGGTCGTGCCGATTTGATTTACAAACCTGGCAGCAGAGTACATGCACTTGTGGGGGAAATGATGAGAATCATTACCGTGGGCTCTGGAGAGCTGTAGGGAAGAGGATGTTTGGATGTCAGGCTAAGACAATGGCCTTTTCTTGTGGCAAGTGCTTTGAGCACAAACTGTAAGTTTCCCCAGTGAGGACGGAGCGTCTCTTGGACACAGGGACCGTCCTTTCTGAACCCTGATATTCGAGCGTGTGGAGTTAGTCTGAATAATTTTGGATTTATGGTCATGAGTCTGGGCGCAGCAGCTGTTTTATATCCTGAGTTCTCATTCATAAGCCTCCTCTAGTCATCGTTGCCTGAGAACTCGGGGTGCGTTTTCCAGCTGTTCTCGTACACGTGATTGCAGTTAGCCCAGACGTCGTCAGCTTGTTGCCCAATGGTGGCAGAATTGGACAAATGTGTAGGGAATGTTCCAGGCCGTGCTCACGAGCTCTGGTCTATGCTGGACATTCCCCTGATCCTTAGAAGGGATGAGTGTCCCTGTGTTAACGGCATTTGGGAAATGCTTGCCGACGGAACACTCTTCTGAGAGGACGGGAAGAATTTGTAAGTTGTAATTGCGGCCTGGGTATTCTCTATATAATAGCAGCTTGGATTTTCTCAAAGCCCTACCAGTTTGTGCATACAAATAAGATATTGTTTTTAATATCTACCTCAATGTGACTCAGTGGTCTCACCTGCCCACACAGAGGAGCAAAACAAGAGTCCTTCGGTTGTCTCACTCCTCTGCTTTGCCCCCAGAGGAAGGTCGCTAGCACCTTGTTCCAGGCAAGCACTCAGGCCTTGGTGATTCTGCACGTGTCTCTGGGACAGTGCCACATCCTTGTAAGAGCTTGATATGCTCTATGATCTGGCAGGGTCTCCTGGCTGATCCCCATGCAGGCTGGGCGTGTGGGGCTGGTGGCCTTTCCAGGCTCTGGGTGGACCAGTGCTCATCCAGACCCTGTTCTCTGTCCCCTCGTCTTCTCTTATCTTCCTCTGTCCTCCTGTTGTGTGAAAATCTCCACCATGAGCCAAAAAGAGGCCCCCCCCACCCCACCTCAGGTGTCCTGCTGCTTAGGAAAATGTGGTCTCACACTGTGACCTCCACTTACCTTGTGTTTCATGAACTTCAAAACCCCGTGAGCTACCATTGTCTCCAGTTTAACAGGTGGGAAAAGTTGGTTCAGAAGCATCGAGTGACTTGGGGAAGGTCGAACAACTGATACAAGTCAGAGACAAAAGTTGAACGCAGTTTTTCAGGCTCCAAGTCAGTGTCCTTGGGCCCGTAGGACTTGTGGCCCTATTGCTGAGTTGAGCTCGAAGCCGGGCCAGGCTGCATTCTGGGCGACGCAGGCCTCCTGAGCCCGCTTCACATCACACAGAGGCTGCCTCTTTAAATTTTGGTAGCTCAGGCTCTAACACAGATTCTAGAAAAGGTAGTTGGTGCTTAAAATAATACGCAACAGCCAACCCAGAAAATCCATCCTTACAGTAATTCATGTTGGTAAAGGTATTACACCTTTAGTGACACAGAGAATAAGAGATTGGGGACTCTAATCTGATTGTGAAGGCGGTATAGGAACCTAGTTACTAAAGTAGTTCTCTTAGACCCTGTGGTCAGTGACTTCTTGTTTTCCTTTGTGCAGCACTCAGGTCTGAGAGCAAGAGGCACCTGGAGGAGAACGTTTCTTTCGGTCCGAGATTAGCATAAAAATATGTCCTTATTGGAAAGCGATTCATCAGGCTGTTTAACCTCGGCCACAATTCAGTGTCTCTCTCCAGATTCATAAGTGATGTTCTTCAGTCAGGAAATGTATCACATGCTGTGGATGTCTGGGCAGAAGTTAAGAAAATACATAAAACAAGAAACATTTTAGGAAAGGAGTAAGTCAATTTCTGTCATCGGACTTGCCAGGCAAACAAAAAACAAGGCAAGCTTAGCTGACAAAGGAGCCCAAAAGTAAGCATAAAAAAAATTTTTTTTTTTTTTATTGCAGACATGGCTAGAAAACATGCATTTCCTTTTGGGAGCAGTGAGGGCACATCACATATGACCAGTATGTGGATGGGCTCGTGAGAAACGCCTTGTAATTTGGTTAGCCGTCTCTGCCTTTACCTTTATTTTCTTGAAATAAATCACCAGATGATGTCTTTGGTATGTGAAGGGAAGAAAATAAAATTCTTGTGGCGCTAACCGATGTGCAGACCGCGCATCTCTAGCAAACCGTCAAGTCTCTCCTCATCACCTCCTGCAATCGGCAGGTGGACCCCTCGATAGACGTGCGATCCCCTGAGCCCTTTGCATGCTGGGTAGCACGATTCAGCGAAAATGGTGAAGGTGCAACTGTCTTGGTTCTTGTGATGCTGAGACATATTCAAAAACATGTTACACTGAGATTCTGTGGCGGACTCCGACGTCTCCCTGCTAGTTTGCTTGCATTCATTGACACGGCCTTATGGGAACAGGTGCATGTGTTAATATTGCCATGCGAGGGGTCCGAGGAAGGGGGCTCGGGGCTCCATGTCTTGTTAAGGCACACAGACCTGCCAGAGACAAGACGTCGGAAACCCGGACTTGGTGGCCCGCTTCATTTGACACGGGCTGCCTGCCCAGAGGGAAAACGAAACTGATGCAGGGCACGCCCGCCGTGAGAGGCTGTCGCTGTGGTGACTTGGATGCCTGTTTCCTCCCTACGTACATAAGGATGCCCAGGCTTCTGGTTTTCTGGGACTCGTGCAAGCGTTCAGTAAGCGAAGTTGCAATGAGCTGGAACCTCCTCCATCAGCAGATGTTTCAGCAAATTGTTTCCCTGCTGCCACCACTTCATAAGGTTTTTCTGACTCGATAGACAGCTTAACTGCCTGTCGAGCTGATGCGTGCCCCCAGTCCCTGCGTGGGCTTGCTCTCCTTCAGGGCACAGTCGGGCTCACCTTTGTGGTGGGAGTGCGCGGTCACATGAAGTTAGGCTTTCCTGACTGGCCCTCGAGCTCCACATCATCAAGGTCCCCCCTCCGTCGCTCTCAGACTTTGTTACAAACACTAAACTGACACCTCGTGTTTTCCCCCCTGGGAGACTGACTGAGTAATAATCCACTTCTATTCCTAAACAGGACACCTGTTACCGTCACAGGAAACCATCCCAAAGGATGCTGCAAAGCTGTCCGATCAGAAAATCACCCTACATTCCTTCTTCTGACATAGGATTCTCAGCTATTGTATAGGTCGCGTTCGTGTAGTAATTGAGTTTTCCTCTGGTTTTAGACTTCCTTTATGTTTGTTAAATCAGAGGCGTCTTCCGAACAGAATCTTTCTGTTGTATGTGATTAGCACCCGCGTGACTAGATTGAAAGAAAGGTGTTCAGGGAAGCAGATGTGCATCCCGTGGTTATAGTGGGGGTAGAATGCACATGGGCAGAGAGTCGTACTTTTTATCCCGCAAGTTTCCGCGTTGTTCATTTATTTTTACCATAATGAGATGCTGCATTTCTAATGACAAATAAGGAAATATTTTCACAATGCGTACAAATAGTTGCAAAGATGGTTAAGTTGGCAAATCAAGATCAGTTATGCATCTCGGGTATAGTCTCCTTTGAGCTCTGGCTTAATAGAATCCAAGTCCAATTCAATGTTTTGATTTGTTTTCTGGGAGTCCTAATTCCCCTGTAATAGAATGGTAGTCAGATCCACTGGGAATTACTCTCTGAGCACAAAACTTCAGGGAGTGGAAAAGAGCTCTTCCTACATCTGAATGCATTTGTGACACGTATTCAGACATGAACTTGAAGACTTACTGAAAATGTGATATTCCTTCTGCTGTGTTGGAATGATTTTTAAATAACAATCCACTTGAAAATCTTGAATTTGCTATTGCTGCTTAATGTTTAGTGTTTCTGCAGTGTGGGTATATTACAGACAGTAAAAAAGTCCTTTGTGTGAAGAGATACAAAATTATGCCACCATCGGAATGACCCCAACTTGAAGGAAAAACAAACAAACAAACCTAAAGACTAACAATGAGAGACTCGAGCCATATTTTTGTATAGTTCTCCTTCCAAACATTTTGGTCAAGGTGTTTTTTTGAGACACAACTACATAGCTGGGAAGAATGGAAGTCTTCTGAGAGGCAGTGAACCTTCTGGAAAATGTTTGATTGAGTGAGTGGATTCTTTTGGTTGTAGGTAAGAGAAACTCAAGTAGCTTAAGTAGAAAAGGTCATGTATCTGCTCGTGAAACTAAGTATGGGTTAGGGGATATATCTGATGAGTTTTAGTTGTGACTTATTCCAGGGGCTCAAACAATACCACTATTGTCTATCTCTTTTTCTCCTCACGTTGGCTCTGTGTCTTATATGTTGGCTTCACCCTTAGGCACGTTTCCTCTTCATGATGTGAAAGATGACTACTGACCACTGGGAACCCCAAACTTGCTCCAAAAAAAGAAGAGAAAGCCACTCTTTCTCCCAGAGTCCCTATAGCACATCTCAAGAAATTCTCATCACCCTTGCTGAAATCATGGGTTCATCTTTGCCTGGGAGATGGAGTTCATGGGTTGACCAGGATGCATTATGTTCCTGCAACGGTGGGGTAGGATGGAAGTGATGGTGAATAACCTACCAGGACAACAGGGAGGGGAGGGAAGGATGTTCTCAAAAAGAAAAGTTATTGGATGGATAAGCTGTGGTATCCACCACGGAAGGCCACTTCCCCAGGATCTGGTAAATTCATCAGCACCTAGAGAGACTGCCTGAAGGAAATTATATTCAGGCATTTGATAATTAAATGGATACCATATCCTCTTAGCCTTCACTTCTAGCCAAGCAGTTGTAAACAATTACTTAGTTATGAATCACTTCGAAAATGTAGGAAAAACTATTGTGCACATCAGCTTGTATCAAGGTTTTGTTGGAAATGCAGAAACTACATTTGGGTTGACTTGATGACCGTTGCCTCGAAAATCTTTTTCCAATTCACTAAAATCTCCCTTATCTAAGTTACCTTATTTTATCTCCTAAAAATCCAGGTCTGGCACGAAATGATCACACTGATGATGATGATGGTGGTGATAAATGTGTACCTTGTATAAGGTGCGTACGATTTGCCAGGCACCAAGCAAAGCTTATCATATGCCTTCTCTTGGATAACTTTACCAGCATTCTGGGAGATAAGTTTTAAAGTCCTCACTTTTATAAATCAGTTTGGTGGAAACAGACAGCTTACCTGAGATCACAGTGTGCCGTGGAGTCGAGGTTCAGACCAGATTCGTCTAGATCTGAAGCCTGACCTCCTAACAGTTGGATCCCACGGCCTCGGGGTGCTGCAGCCCATCTATACAAAGGAAGTAAAAGAAGCTAAAGCAATTAAGGGGCTGCGCGTGGAGCTGGGGACAGTGGCTTTGTTTTGCAGGGAAAGATGATTTGAGGTCTTAAATGACTCGGGGCATCATTACTGGCTTCATTGACTCGTTTTCTTTCATATCATCTTTATGCATCCAATTTTCAATCTGAGAATGTAGCCACTTAATTTCCATATGTAAAATAGATAAAAGTAATCTTTATTAAGGAGATTGTATCCTGGATGAAACCTCGTATCTTTCACCATTAATTGCTCCAGTTAAGTTTTAGCAGGGTAAAATGAGAATTTTTGCACAGTACTTCATAGTTTGCTTGTAATGCAACGGGTCCGACACTGGCATTTCTCTTGTACTGATGAGAAATCTTAAATTTGGAGAGTTTGTGTGGCTTCCACCCAGTCTTCTGACTCCAGATCTCACACTCTATCAGTTAAAATGCTTTAAAAAGCACTGAATGGTGGTGTAGGAAGGTGGGCAGAGCTGCCCTGTAATCAAATAGAGATGATCATTTCTGGTGGAAGTGAAACTACCAGGGAAGGAACTGTATGGGGTTATTCAACAGCTATTAATGATTTCTTTTTTTTTTTAACACTTTATTTTATTTGAGAGAGAGACAAGAGAGCATGAGCAGGGGGAGGGGCAGAGGGAGAAGAAGAGGGAAAAGCAGACTCCCTGCTGAGGGTGGAGCCCGATGCGGGGCACGATCCCAGGACCCCGAGATCATGACCTGAGTGGGTCAGAAGCTTAACTGACTGAGCCACCCAGGCTCCCCGATTGTGCTCTTCTTTTTATTACTTTCTTCTTTCTAATATATGTATGTTTAATTTTCTGTCCTTTTAACTTTTACTTTTTTTGACAAATACATAGATCACCGATTTTTCAGCTTTCTTCTTTCATCACATATATACTTTCAGGCAACAGATTTCACTGCATTCTACATTCTAGCTCTGAAAGATTTTATTTTGCTATCATTAGGTTCAAAATATTTTCTAATTTCCGTTAAAGTTTTTTCTTTGATCTATGGGTCATATAGAAAAGAATTGCTTAATCCGAAACATTTGGGAATTTGTTCAATTATCTGTTTGTTAATGATGATCAGGCTAATTTCACTATAGTCAAAGAGCAGCTCTTCTGTCATTCAGTCCCTTGGTATTTAATGAGTCCTACTTGTGACTCATCATATAATCAATTTTGGTAAATGTTCTCTGTGCATTCTTATTTATTTTTATTTTTTTAAGAGAGAGAGCGAGAGCGAGCACATGAGCAGAGGAGGGGCAGAGGGAGAGAGAGACTCCCAAGCAGGCTCCATACCTAACACAGAGCCCAACGGGGAGCTCAAACTCATGATCCCAAGATCATGACCTGAGCTGAAATCAAGAGTCAGACACCCAACTGACTGAGCCAACCAGGTGTCCCTTCTCTGTGCATTCTAAATGCACGTGCATCCTGTAGTTACAATGTTCAATAGATGTAGATTAGGCCAAATTTGTTGTGTTGTCAAATATTCCATGTGTGTTACTTTCTGTTTGACTTTTCTATCATTTACTGCGACAGGATCATTAAAATCTCCTAATCTGTTTGTGGATTTTAATTTTTTCAGGTTTTGGAGCTATGTTGTTTAATTATAATTTAATTTAATTTAATTTAATTTAATTTAATTTAATTTAATTTAAAATGATTATATCCCTCTGGCAGATGATCTCTTTTATAATCTTGAAATATCTTTCTTTATTTTTACTAATGCTTCTCGCCTTAAAGGCTAATTGGTTTGATATTAGTATGGCTATACCTGTTCTTTTCTGGTTAATGTTCAGATGATATATTTTTTTCAATTATTTTACTTCCAGGAGCCCTGTGTTCTTAAATTTTCTATATTTTAATATGCAAGCATAGTTTTTAAAAATGCTGTCTATTAAAAAATAAATAGTGGGGCCCCTGGGTGGCTTGGTTGGTTAAGCATCTGCCTCTTGATATCATCTTAGGTCTTGATCTCAGGGTCATGAGTTCAAGCCCCATGTTGGGTTCTATGTTGGGTGTGGAGCCTACTTACAAAAAAAAAAAATAAATAAATAAATAGATAAATAAATAAATAAAGTCTACTAACCTTTTCTCCTTTAATTGGATAATTTGGTACTTTAATATTCATTGTTATTACTGATTTGGCTCATTTACATTAAATGTAATTATTTGTGTATTTTATTTTAGGTTTAAATCTACAATATTATTATCTGTATTCCATTTGTTCCATTTCTTTTTTTATTTGTTATTTTTCTTATTGTAATTGTTTTGAATTTGGAGACCTGATTTCAGTCACATCATCACCTCTGCTTCCCAGATGTCTTATGCATATCTCCAGTTTCTAAGACTTTCTGGGGTTTATGAATGGCAATATGAATTAGCAATAATTACAATACACTTTTTATTAGTTCATTTCCTTCCTCAACTATTTTGCACGCATTTATTACCCTTCTAGTGATTATTTTAGAAATTAAAATATGCATCCTGTAGTAGCGCCTACTACAAATTATACTCTTGTCTATGTTTTCCATTTTTGTTAAGTTTTTATTTTAATTCCAGTTAGTTAACACAATGTTATATTAGTTTCAGGTGTACAACATAATGATTCAGTAATTCCACAGATCATCTGGTGTTCATCACAACAAGTGCCCTCCTTAATCCCCATCACCTACGTAATCCATCCCTCCACCCACCTTCCTCTGGTAACCATCGGCTAGTTCTCTGTAGTTAATAGCCGCTTTCTTGATTTGTCTCTCTCTTGTTTTTCCATTTGCTCATTGGTTTTGTTTGTTAAATTCCACATATGCGTGAGATCATATGGTATTTGTCTTTCTCCGACTAACTTATTTCGCTTAGCACTGTACTCTCTAGCTCCATCCATGTCGTTACAAATGGCAAGATTTTTAAATTTTTTCTGGCTGAATAATATTCCATTGTAGTGTATGCATACACACACACATATATGCCACATCTTTTTTAAAAAACTATTTTATTTATTTATTTATTTATTTATTTGAGAGAGAGAGAGAGAGAGAGAGAGCACATGAGTGAGAGGAGGGGCAGAGGAAGAGAGAATCTCAAGCAGACTCTGCACTGAAGGTGGAGCCCGACGCAGGGCTTGATCTCACGACCCCACGATCATGACCTGAGCCGAAATCAAGAGTCAGACGCTCAACCTGCTGAGCCACCCAGGAATGTATGTCTTTAAAGTAGTGTGCTTGTATTTTTTGGGTAGATACCTAGTAGTGCCATTGCTGGGTCATAGGGCAGCTCTATTTTTAACTTTTGGAGGAACCTCCATACTGTTTTCCAGAGTGGCTGTGCCAGCTTGCATTCCCACCAACAGTGTAAGAGGGCTCCTTTATCTCCACATCCTCACCAATATCGGTTGTTCCTTGTATTTTTGATTTTAGTCATTCTGACAGATGTAAGGTGATATCAAATTACAGTTTTGATTTCCATTTTCCTGATGATGAGTGATGTTGAGCATCTTTTCACGTGTCTGTTGGCCATCTGGATGTCTTTGGAGAAATGTCTGTTCATGTCTTCTGCCCATTTTTAAAATGTATTATTTATTTTTTAGGTGTTGAGTTGTATCAGTTCTTTTTTTTTTTTTTAAAGATTCATTCATTTGACAGAGAGAGAGAGAGAGAGGAATGCAAGATATTGTGTATGAACAAATGTAGGAGCCTCTGGATGATGTGATTTTCCTCCAGGAGGGATTTAATTTCCTTCTGGCAGGCACTTGGAAGAGGCGAAGCTCCCTTGACCCAGGAAGGGGCAGAGCTAATTGGAGAAGGTTTTGGTCCTTGTGAGAGCTGATCTCTTTCCTCTGTGCCCCTATTCCTTGAGCATAGCCTGGGGTGTTTGCAGGGCTGGTCTTCCTTGGCTGGGCTTGAACTCCAATTTTTGTTTTCCCAACATCCAAGACTGCTGACATGCCATTTTGTTTTTTAGTCTTTGGGTTTCTGCTTTTTGCTTAGCTTTCTAAGTCTAGAGGAATATCAGAAGTCATTTGCTGCTAGTCTCCCCCCGCCGCAACTCCGAGACCTTCTTCACTAAAGTCCTGGCTGTTTTGGTAACTTCGAGCTTCAGTCTTTGTTTTCACATCTCCATGAGACTCCAACAAGCCCACGCTGCCATGCTCTGCCTGGCTTCTCAGGCTCTTCTGTGGCATTTCTGCAGGGACATGCATTTCAGAGGAAGAAGGAAGAACAGTGTTTGTGTGGCCTTGATACGACCTCCTTTTTTCTTATCTTTGGCTCCTGAAGATATTACTCTGTATCTTTAAGCAGCATTCATAAACATTTGCTGATTTTACAGTTGTTTATACCACAGCAGTGGGTCTGTATGAGCCACATTATAATAGAATGGAAATCTCTTCCGTGGTGATTTCATGATTTCATGGATGCTTCAAAGATCTATTTTTGTTGTTGTGGTTGTTCTGTCTTTTGTGTTAAAGATTCTCTTACACGTGGCAGTCTTTTTCTGGAGTGTGGTACTGGCAAGCTGACAGCAGTGTCTGAGAGTGGCAGGGCTTTGCAACCTGAGGGAGCTTCAAGGTGTCTGTGATGAATGGTTTCTCTGGCCTTCCTCATTGTTCGTATCACCTCTTGGGCTCTAGTTTCTGGAGGGCGACACCATCCAGCATCCTGCAGGGTGCATGAGCCAGGAGGCCAGCGATGTGAGGGCAGGAGGAGTGCTCAGGGTTCAGGCACATTTCCCCTGAACCCTCCATTTCTAGCATGGGAGCCATGCCCACCCTGCTCTGCCAACACACAGCCACTGCCGCATGCACTGTACAGAGCTTCTAGTCATCCGCGACGTGCAGGAGGGCAGAGGGTCCCGGCCTCTTGGGCTGACTTCCGGTCCACCCACCTGAGTTGAGCCACGGCCTCACCTCTGCTGCAGAGGCAGCATGAGCCATTCTGAAAAACCCCCACAGACATGTTCACATGTCGCTGGTCCTGCCACGTCAAGTCGCCTTTCAGCTTTCAGACCATTGCTGCAGGCTCTTCTAGTTCTCTTAGTGCTGTGAATTGGAATACGTTCCTGGTATTCACTTACTGTCCGTTAGTGGGATTTCAGGAGGAAACGAGTGTTCAGTATGCCTTGTTTTACTGGAGGTCAACTGCACTCTTAATAACTAAAAGCCTGGGTGGCTCAGTCGGCTAAGAGTCTGCCTTCAGCTCAGCTCCTGATCTCGGGGTCCTGGGATCGAGTCCCTCATCGAGTTCCCTGCTCAGTGGAGAGCCTACTTCTCCCTCTTCCCCTCACCCCTGCTTGTACACTCTATTTCTCAAATAAATAAAGAAAATCTTAAAAAAAATTAATAACTAAAAATATTTCTTTAAGAATTTCTATCTTTCAGAATTAATTCTTTAAAAAATTGCATTTATCTCCTATTGTTCGGTAAAAACAAAGAAAGCAACAACAACAACAACAAAAACCCTTCTGAATGTGTCCTGGTGTGAGTTTATTACACAAGCGATTGATGGTCATTTCAAACAGCATTGTATGGTATTGGAATTTTGATTTGACCTGGTAAGGAATTTCATTGCTGTTTGAAGCGAAGGAGCGTGTATCTACTGAGAATGCATCGGAGAGGAAAGGACGAGTGAATAACTTCTATTTGAAGTTTTTCAGTTTCTCTGGGAATTCAAACTGAAGAAGTTAGTGACGTTGATAGTGCATTGGCTATTGTGAAGGAGAAGATTGGGTTCTTATCTGGACTGTAACATCCAGGAAGGAGTTATGATTCCTCTATTAGGAATGAACAGTGGAGAATCAGCTCAGAGACATAAGAGCTTGGAAAATGGTTGAAGTTATTTTCTCAGGAAAGAAGGGACGATCTCCTGAAGTGGGTATGAACTGTGTGCTCAGTATTGGAGGTGAGAGTCCTCAGGTGAGCAGGACCCAGGCCACATTCTTAAGAAACCCACCGTCTCCTTAACAGACATACGTCCTTGCTCAGCCACCTTCTCATATCCGAGAAATGTACCATCAGGTATTCACTTTCAATAGAACATAGATTAGATCCCAAGTAATTTTTTCTCTCTTCCTTAAAACCCGGAATAGGTTTCCTTTCTCTGTTTTGAAATCTAACGGATTTCTACCTCTTCTCTTGTTTGCTCCTTTCCATAAGCACCTACTGAGAATTTTTTATTGTGTCTCTCAATATATTAGGCAGTCTTCTCTCTAGACTCCTCCTTCCACTTACGGACATTCACAGGCTCAATGTGCTTACATTAGCAGGACAGTTTTGCTGTAAATGAAAGAATCCTAATTCAAATGATCTCAAGCCAAGAAAAGAATTCATTGCCTCACGCAATAAGGAAATTGGGGTACAGCTGTAAGTCGGCATGCCTGGATCTTGTAGAGCAAATGAACATGTGATGAGGATGGGCTTCTCTTTCTCTCAGCCCCCCTTTCCTTTGGGCTTGGGTTTCCCTTGTTTCAGGCATGCTTTCCTCATGTGGTTTCTAAGTACTATGCGTTTATGTCATCCCAAAATTAATCTCACGAGAAAGAGGGTGCCCCTTTCCTATGACTCCAGAAACGTCCCCGAGAGGCTTCTCCTTGGCAGGGTGGGGCCACCTGTCTGTTCCTGGACTACTCGCGGTGGCCCAGGAAACCAGCGCTGTGTTGGCTAGGCCTGGGTCCCGGGCTCATTCCCAGTGCCAGGGAGGGGGTTAGCCCCGCCTGAACCATATAACCCAAGAGTGGGAAAAGGTTACTTCCTATAGCAGTTCTGGAGGGGAAAAAAGTGCCCAGTGCCTTTGGACAAGGTAAACATTTTCCTTTTGGGGGCTGAAGGCTAATACATGCTCCTTACCCTTTCCACCTTCAGACAACTCGCTCGCCTTGGTCTGACTCTCAGGGCAGTGTGTGTAGCCAGCTGCTGACACAGGGCACATTCTCCACCCCCGTCCCCCCATCCCCGCTGTCTCCAAGATTCTGGGCAAGGACCTCTCTCTCGGAGACTTCACAGCCCAGCCCACCCCAGCCTCCTCGCTCTCACGTATTCGCAGGGCATCTTCCATCTGCCTCCGCCCTCAGAGTCTCTTCTAGCTCGGCCCGCTTCTGAAACCTCTGTCTCCCTCTCCTCACTCCGCGTTTGACAACTAAGCACCTGCACTCGCAGCCGTGAGTCCTGAGTGTGCACAGCGTGACACGCACAGATAAAGGCAAGGGAGTCAGGGACGTAAATGGTATCAGATGTAACGGAGCCTCTCTAAAGACTCACAGGTCTCCCTCCGAGTCCTCTGATGTGGCCGTTTTTACTCAACTATTGACATTTAATTGTGGGTCTTCGAAAGGCATTATGGAACTCTCACACTCACGGTTCCACCGTGCATGGATCGAACCGGAAATCGAATGACGGTCTGTGATAATTCATCTCTACAAAACCTTCTGCTAAACCCGCTCCACCTCACGAAATAAACAGTAACTGGGATTTTTAGTTTTTAAGGCAATTCACGGAACACGTGCTTTTGAAGACATTTGTAAAGGCCCATGTTGGGAGCTGGGAGGGGCGTCGCAGGGCTGGGGTGGGAGAGGGCTGGAGGGAGGTCAGGTTGTGGAAACCAGTAGGATTTTGTCCCTGCCTTAGAGGAATTTATTGTCCGGTGGGGAATTGAAGTGGAGAGGCTCACACTCTGTAGCCTGGCGGTTCCGCACCTCGCTCTGTCCCGTGTGATTACTTTCCCGGCCAAAGTGATGCTCAGTATAACAGTTTCAGTTCAGCCTTGAGGCCACCATCATGGATCTGAAAGCCAAGGGTGTCTGCACTTGAGTCTGTACAGAAACTATGACTCGTTCTCCCATTTAGAGCTCCCCCTAGAAGTTCCATCTTTGAGGCATAGCATAAGCCCAATTTCTGACTGCTTTGTAAATCCAAAAGTCCTCTAGATTCCTTGCACATGGGATGGTGCCTTTCCCACAGGGAAGAATGTTCTCAGGGAACAGAAGCTTCATTGCTCTGCCGGGCCTGCTGTCACTCATTTAACACCATCGTTTGTGAACTATACCCCCTTTTTTCTTGCTGCGTGCCTTTGAATCCTTCCATTGCTCTGCAGTGCCCACACTCATATCAATTTCAGGAGTGCGGGGGCAAGGGAAAGCCTTAGTCCTAATGCCTGAGAGTGTAAAATACTTTCCGTTTCATTCCCCTCCCCTTCGCGCCATCGCCAAATTCAGAGAACTGGCGAAGGAAGCGATGGTCTTAACCAGTTGAGCGACACAGGGCATTGGTGGTGGGGAATTAGGAAGAATATAATTGCAAAAGCAGAAGGGTCCAGACAGAGGACCAGACTTCTGCTGGGACTCTTCCTCTGGCATTGGGCACTTCTGCGAACTGCAGGGTACACGGTGATGTGGGCAGACAGGAATGTTTCAGCAGCTCAGAGTCACCACCCATCAGTGGCCGAGGAGCCGTGATGTCATCATCAGTTAGTGTTAGTCCTGTGCTTATTGATAGGGGGGTTGTAATAAGATTAATTAGTTGCTGAGGCATGGGGTTGTCAAATCCTGTTAAACGATTTTATATCACAACAGATATCTAAATCTATTCATTGGATTCAAGATGCAATACCACAAGGACTGATATTAAATCAAGGCTTGATGTCTCGGCATGGCTTGTCACAGATGTCTTAAAGTTCTGGAAACTTCTATGGCTTTATTGATATATATTTATATATTTTATCAGGGTTTTCAAAGTTGGCCAATTTTTTAAAAATTATGGGATTATATATAGTGTGAGTGTGTCCTTGAGTAGGCTTAGGAGGGGCCGAGACCCTTTTCAAATGACTAATGAATAAGAAAGCTAAAAAATAGGGAACACTGTTCATCTTTAGAAGGTGAGGGATTCTCAGTATCATTTCCTAGAGAAACGACTTTCTGCTTGAAATCTGCAAAAGAAATCAAGGCTTAGAGCAGGGGATGGACACCAGGTACACCTTCAGGGGCTCTCCAGGCCTGGAGCGTGTCGGGGGCCCCGCCTCTGGCAGCAAGGGAGGAGACGGGCATTCTTCATTTCTGCCCGTCTCAGTTGTGTTTCTTACTGCATAGTCACTGGGCGTGTTGGGGTGTTTTGATCTCCAGGACTCTGAGGGCGAGAGGCATATGTTTGCCTGTGGATGTGGTATGGTATAGAATTCGACTACATAGATTTCGGTGTGGATTTTACCTCCATAATTTTGTAGTGTTAAACTCTGCTGCAAAATCTCTTGGTAGCTATCTCCAGTAATCCCAGGGGTGACGCTCGTTGACCTGGCTTTGGTCAGTTGCCCATCCCTGAACAACCACTGTGTTTGGGGATGCAGGAGGCTCTTTGGCTGGACCCCAGTCATGGGCTAAGCCCTGTACATGTGGGGGGTTGGGGTTAGACCCCTTCACGCTGCAGGGAGGAAGAGTGGGGCAGGGGGACTTCACAGAAGGGAGTGGTGCAAGGGACACAAAGAAGAGTCACAAATGACAACTCTACCTAGAGGCAAACAAGCGAAAGGGTGGCCATGGAAGTGATTGCACATCTCATAGGAATAAGATAGGAAGAGAAAATGCAATATTTATTATTCACCACGTTAAATTTCAATTGTCCACAAATTAAAAAAGGGAAAAAAAAACCCCATGCAACCAGAGTAGTATTTAAGCACTTGAACCAGAAATGCATTTCCCATGAGCTCTCGTGATCGCCAAGAATATGAGCACTGGGGGCACTTTTGAAGCCGGAGGAACGCAGTTCCTGAGAAAAAGGAGGGACCGTCGTTCTGATTAAATGCCATGCTGCCGCCTTGTTGGACGTGCCCGTGGTAACCTTGAGCGTCTCCGGTCCGTGAGCGCAGTGACCTGACTTGTGTATCAATGGCAACCACTTCGTTTGAAACAGTAACGCATTCTGCCCTGGATGGTTATAATAACGGAGCTTAAGCCGGTGGATACAGATGCTGTAATTTTCACTAGGTTGTTATACTTGTGTGGGAATTTGAAGAATCAATTCAAGACACATTTCAGGGTATATGCAGGAAGCTGGCTCATCCTGGAGACGACCTGATTTATCTCGACTCTCGGACCAGGTTTTCCCCACTCCAATCCGTTCTTAAACTGCTGCGAGAGCCGTCTTTCTAAAATGCCAATCAGATCATCATCCTTCCCTGCTTAAATTCTCCTGACGGCTCTCGACTGCCATCAGACTTAGGTAAAGTCCAGAATCCTAAATAAGACATTCAAAGCTTGCTTTTCCTGGATGCATTCCCTCTGTCCTCCCTGCCTGCTTCTGCTGCAGACACGAGGCTACTTTCCGTTTCCCTGAATTTTTGGCTCCTTGCTGATGCTGTTCCTCCAGCCTGCACACCCTTCCCCATCCTTCCTCTTTGAGGTTAGCCCTGGTCGACTTGGTGACCCGCACTCCATTCACCACAGCAGAATTTACTAGCCCTGTCTTTGCCTTCTGGAGTGCTTTATTATTCTTCCTGGCCACCCCCACCCTGAAATAGTTGTTCATCTACCTGTCCAGTTCCCTGACAAGTGTGAGCCCCTTACAGGTTTTTACAATACTTAGTACTTAGTGAGCACTTAGTCTGTTTGTGGGATCAGTGAACTTAAGGAAGACTAACAATGCAAAACAATTTATGAATTTCTGCATTCCGAATGGTTGGGAATTTTTTCGGACTTGGAGCCTGCTTCCATAAAACATGCGTATTGAGCAGTTCTAGAGCTGGGACTGGGTCAGAGTTATGAGTGTCTATCAGTGCATTGCCCTACAGTGCTCCGCGACCTAGAAACAGCCCCCCTGTGCCACTGCGATGAGGAAATCTCACCCTCTGGCATCCTCCTCATGGGACCCCAGGGAGTAAGATTTTTAGGTACAGCTCAGTTGGCTTCTGCCTTTTACCTGGAATTGCCCAGAATGCGGTTCCTGCAGGTGTGCTGTGGTGGAGAAGATTGTTGGTCTGCAGTCCAGACTGGGGGTTGGGGGGTGAGAGGGAGCATCACAGGATGAGGGGGGAGGGAGGTCTCCAGTAAGAGGGCTGGGGTGGGGGTGTCAGGGGTGGTGGGAAAGAGCAAGGAGCCCCTATAGGGTGGTGTCCAGCTCCCCTTCCTCGCTCCCAGCCAGTCTCCCTTACGATAGGTGATATTGCTGGTGAGCAGGGGAAATGACAGCGGTCTCACTCAGGTCCCTCCCCTGCCCCCCGCTCTGCTCCCTGTCAGTGGGGCCTGGAGGTGGCATACTCATCTCCCGTTGCCTACCTAGTGCCTTTGTCTGATAGTCACCAGCACAAGGTGCCGAGCGGAGTGAGGACCAGACTGGGAGAAATCAAACAGTGGTTCAAAGCCAAAATAGAGTGTGTAGTGGGGAGAGAGGGTGGGGGAGGGTCCGATTACTTGGATAATGGGAGTTTCTAAGGCTTTGGAGTTAGCCATGTGGGATCTGATCCCAAGTCTACCAACCGAGGAAGCTTGAGTAAAGTATTTAAATGCTCTGCTCTTGGCATTCTTGTCTACGTGATGAGGACAGGAGTGGCCCCTCATCGTCAGGTTGCTGTGTGTTGAGACAGCACATATGGCAGCTCAGCCCTCCTGGGAAGAGTCACATGGTTTGGCACTGGATCTGCTGGAGCCGGGAGTCCTGGGGGCTCAGCTCTGCTGCTCTCCTCTCTGCTCCCCTCGCCCTGCCCTTCCCATCTCATCCCTCCCTCGTCCACGTCTCTCTCTCTGCCTTTCTCCCTCCCTTCCTTAGTTGTCCATGCCAGGCATCAGCTCTGTGAGGTAGGGAACCTTCGGAGGACCTCAGCCCCCGACTATCTGACAGCACCTTTGGGATGGGATTTGCAGACGTGTTTCAGAACTGTTGCAGCACATAACGAGGGATGATGGTGAGAAGAAGGCAGAGAACTCCGCAGTCAGATGTCCTGCAGCCGAGTCCAGACCACAGCCATCTCTGAGCTCTCTGTCTTATGCTGGGCAAGGTCACTGGAAAGGGCTGGGAGGGTTTGGACCCAGCAGGCTGCTCGAGTCTCTGCGCTCTGTTCCTATGGCTCTCTGTGCATGGGATTTCCCTGCCCACCGGCCGCCAGCTACTTCCATCATACTGGACTGAACGTGGGCTCTCCGAAGCCTCAGTTGCCCTCCGAGCTGCGCCTAGCTCAATGCCCTCACCTTCCTCCCGCCGCCTCTGGCCTGGCGCCCTTCCGCTCTCCACCCCCCACAGCTGACCCCTCAACACCTCCCTTCGTGCCCTTGCTCCGCCCTCCCTCGAGGCTGCAGGTGCTCTGGAAACCAGGCCTGGTTTTGGTCATGTGTTTGTGCTTCGCTCTATCCCGTATCCCCTGTGTCGGGTACCAGGCCTCGGACCTGTCAGAGTGACCCATTCTTGAGTCAATGACTACAAAAATATACGATATTCAATCAAATTAGCAGGGATTTCTGCTGGACTCGAGAGGTTGGAGTAGGGGCAGGGAGGCAGCTTTGCCAGCAGAGGGCAGAAGAAAAGCCACCCCTGGGAGCCCGGAGATGACTGTACGTGGGGGATGGGGGGCTGTGGAATCACTGCCTTTGCTGGAAAAGGCTGCGGCTCTGGGGAGGACGCTGACTGGGGGAGAAGGGGGAGCAGGCCAAGGCCAGGGTTCAGTGGTGAGCACCACAAGTAAGGATCTTTGGAGCAAAGTGGGTCACGGAGTACTGCACGAGAGCTGAGACCAGGTGGTATCCCAGTAAATGTCACACAGACATTCACTCCGCAGGGAAGGAGTGGGTGGACAGGGGGCCTGGCCAGTTAGGGATGAAGGAAGGGGAGCCAGCAAATTAGTTCTGGGAATGACTCTGTTGGCACAGCCTTGTTTTGGTGTAACATGTTACAGGCTGAATGTTGCGTCCTCCAAGTTCATATGTTGAGGTCCCAATCCCCAAAATGATGGTGTGAGGAGGTGGGACACGGGAAAGTGCTTAGGTCGCTGGGGTGGGGCCTCATGAATGGAGTTAGTGCCCCTATAAAAGAGCCCCCAGAGAGCTCTCTGGCCTCTTCCAGCGCGTGAGCAACAGTGAGATGAAGGCCTGGAAGAGGGTCCTCACCAGAGCCCCATGAGGCTGGCACCCCGACCTTACGCTTCCAGCCTCCCCGAGTGCTTGATAAGCCCCCCTCAGTGTGCAGCAGCCCGGGCTGACCGCGACACGAGCATCACTCACTGTCTCGATCTGTGCTTGGGGCCCACGCGGTGTCTGCACTGCTCGGGCTCTGATGGGTTATAAAGTGCGGAGAGAGAGCTTTGAATAAAATGCCCATCAGATATCCCCTGCTGGAGAGGTGACTCAAGGCACCCTGTCAGAAGGCTCCAGCTGCCTCATCTGTGAAAGAGAATTTCTGGATTACACCAGCCATTCTCCTCGTCTTCGGGGCTAGCACACTTTCAAATACGAGGCTATCAGCAGGATGCTTGAAGCCATGAAAAGGTAAACAACAGTCTAAAACTAAAGGAGAGTTTTAGAATCCCTGAGGCACTTTGAACAGTGACCACAGGGTTGCACTTTGGGTCAAGCCGTATGCTGTCCCTGATGTGGCATTCTTTTAAAAAAAAATTTTTTTTAGAGAGGGAGGGGGTTGGCGAGGGGCAGAGGAAGAGACTCTCAAGCAGACTCCCTGCTGAGCCTGGAGCCCAACACGGGGCTCGATCTCACCACCCAGAGATCACACCCTGAGCCGAAACCAGGAGTCGGACGTTTCACCAACTGAGCCCCCCAGGCGCCCCTGATGTGGCGTTTTCACATCTCTGCAGGCTGGGCTGTCCGGGTGCTCTGTGAGATTTGGCTTTTTCATTGGACTGAGCAGGCAGTTACTGTCTGCTCCGCCCCTAACCTGCAACGAGTGTTTCCTCTCTGACCCAAGCAGCAGGACCCGTTCTCTAGCTTCTCTCTGACAGACTTGGCTGAAACGTTAATTATTCTTAATTGCCAAAAAAACAATTTTCTCCGTTGGCTCGATGTTTGGAGGTGTGAGCACGGACAGCACGCAGAGCACGAGGCATCCCAGGCTGTGCTGACTTGGAAGCTGGGAGCTCCCAGGCCCTGTGACCCCCAAAGCCCTTTGTAGTTGTTGAGCTTCTGAAAAAGCAGAGCTTGGCATTAATTTTTCCATTGCTGAGATGCGTAGTGTTTCTAGTGGGAAACTTCTATGGGCACTGACAATTAGGAATGTGCATGAAATTTACATTCGGAAGCATTAAATGTAAAATGCATTGAAGCTTCAGGAAATTCCTACTGGCTTTCCATCCTCCAGATAACACAGGAGAAGAGAAATTTGTAGACTCCTGTTTGGAATAGGTTGGATATTCAAGAAAATTGTAGACCATCTGGACCATTGGGGCATACATTGGTTTGCATGGTAAAGATCTACAAATTTAAAGCACTCATGGCAGGAGGGGGAGACCACGTGCCCTTGCAGATGGCTCTGGTCCTAATGGGACATCGGTCTCTTGAATGACGTTGGCAGTGGAGGAAGGGCTGTCCAGCGCATTCACTGCGCTTTGGCTAAGCTGTGTTTTATTCCATTCAGATTTGCGATTTACCTGTGATACGGAAGAAGATGGAAGCTTTCCTTCATTGTAGTGTTTCTTTTTTAGTAAATAACGCTGGATTCCCATGTCCGCTTCAGAAGGAAGGCCCTCCGCTCACTGCGGCAGGATTAAGAGAAGTAACTAGTGTAGTGGTTAGGAGCTCCTAACAAGTTATGTGACTCTGGGCCAGTTACTCACCCTGTCTGGGTAGCCCGTGTCTCAGGGGTCCTAGCAGTGCCTCACTCAGGGGCCTGTCATGAGCCTTCAACGAATAAAAACATGTTACCTTTCCAGAGCAGCTCTTGGCCCATTTTAAGCACTAACGAACATTTGAGATGACGGCTCAGACTTCGGAGAAGCAGCTGCTCCTTGGCTAGTTCCCTGGCGTTAGTGCGCTAAACTTACAAACCCTCAGATTTCTCCCTGTAAACTGAGACGAGTAACAATTACACTGTGAGACGACATGAGTCCAGAAATGCTGATAAAATATCTGGTATGAATGGAAAGATTCCCGGTTGGTATTCTAGGTGTTTCCACCATTGGCTTAGAAGTGGAGATTAAAGCCACTTTTCCTTACGATGAACCACTGTGTAGTTTAGCAAATGTTCTGAAAATGATACCTATTCCCAATTATGAAAGTAATGAAGAGCCATCGTAGAAAATGGAAACACATGAGAAAGCACGAGGAAAGGTTAGAAATCATTTGTTAACCCCAAACCCGAGCTACGTGCGCTGCATGTTGTGAGATATGCCGTTTGTGGTGTGTGTGTACGTGCACACACGTAGTGCCTCCGTCTGTCTGTCTGTGTCCCATCCATGTCCAGTGAGGTGTGACGCACTGGGGACTTAGAGGCGGTACACCTGCGTCTGCCTCCCTGGGGCTCTCCTGTTCCGGGAAAGCATGGCAACATGAGACCACGAGATAGGAAGGAAAAGCCTCCTGTCGTCATACCAAATAGGATTAATTTTAACAAGAGGAAGCAAGAGGAGGAGAGAGATGCAGCCCAGAAGTTAGAGGACATGGATCCCAGCGTCTGTTCTCCCCCTGTCTCTTTAGTCATAGAATCCCCCTTACGGCGGCACATCATCCAGGTTGGCCCTGGCCTGAGGGGTGTCCCGGGACACAGGACTTTTGGTGCCACAGCAGGAAAGCACCCCGTCCAAGACACAACGGAGGGGAGGACCCCCCAGCCCACGTTCTGACAGCGGGAGGACGTGCACAAGTGACGTGTGCAAATTCTGGGTCACATCCTTTCAAGGGGGCAAAATCCGGCCCCTATTCTCTTTCTTCATTCCTGAGTCCAGCAAGTTGGCTGTGGGGCTCAGGCGCCGGCTTCCACTGATGGCTCCGCTGGATGGCTTGAGAGAGAGCGGAGAAGCATTGGACACTCTGGCTGGTTAAAATAACAGCAAGAGCCAAGTCAGCCAACCAGTGGTGCTGAAGGAGACAAGACAGAGCAGCCCATGAGTGCAGCGTGCCTGGGGCTGACCCTCACACAGCCCAGAGATGCAGGAGGCTTGGGAGCCCATGGGGCGATATGGGCCCCAGTAAGCAGGGAGTACCTGCTTTTCCGTCCCTTTCCCTGGATGCAGGGAGGATGCTAGATTCACTCTCCTCTGACTTGGGATTCTTAAATCCTTATTTCATCAGGATGTATAAGGCTGGCCATCATTGGAGCCCATTACATAATAGGTTTTCTTATTCATGAACTTGCTTATCCTTGGCCACCAACCCAGTGAAGTCCTGGGCTTCAGGTTGCACTACAGCTCCCCATGAGGATGAAGCCCATGCCTCAGGACGGCAGAGCCACACCCCGTGACACTCCCTGAGCCACACTATTGCTGGGCCTCCTTCTTCTGGAGGCGGAGCCAGGACTCTGAGTGATATGAACACGGCCCGCAGCCCTCGGTCCTTACCCTGGAGAAGGCCGGAGGGAGTGTGTGCAGATGGCAGGAGGCTGGGAGAGGTGCATGTCGAGGCCGAGATACTCTGCTGGCGCGGCAGGTTATAAAAGAATACTAAAAACGTTCCTACATGGGACTATTAGTCACTTCAAAATACTTAGGAATCTTCTGTCCTCAAAATAGAACAGAAATGGCTTTGAAGAATTCCCTGCAATGATGGTTTTCTTCACCTCACTGTTGCTCAAGGGGTAAGTGCCCTTATGAGTTTCTGAGGAGAAAAATATACCTCCGGGGTATTACCTGACTACAAAATCTATTTTTTTTCCTGGTAATTGAAGAAGTCGCAGATTGCACCAAAAAGATGAAAGCTTGTGTAGGAAGGAATTCAATTTGTTTTGTTTTGTTTTTAATTTTTCAAATGTCTGGTGCTCTGGGGCGGTGCTATTGCAATGACATTCTGTACTGACTCCCCAGCAGAGATCGTGTGAGGAAGAGGGACACAAAAATCAAGCAGCCTCTCTGTGTGGGTTTTTGAGTGGCCCTCATTTTGGGGGTTTTTGTGGGTCAGAATGTTCTAGTTATTCCTTTGCATTGTAACTAGTATTTTTACATAGAAAACCGTTCCGGAGTACTTTGAAAAGAAGTTAGTGAGGATATACCAGTTCCTTTGAAAATATAAAGGATGTACGCCCTTTGGGGACGGTTTTTCTGGCAATAAAAAGCCCACTCCCCCTTTATTGAATAGCTGGGTGTCAGCATCCCTGAGGTGACGGGATTGGGTACATCTCGTGTGGTGTGGTGAGGAATCCACGCAACAGCATTCCCTGGATGAAACCATCTCTGCCGAGTTAGAGCTGTTGTCAGAGAAGACTGTAATAAGCAGACATGATGTTGATAACGGACAAAAACTTATTTCTTTCAATATTTTCAATGCATCTGTGATGCTGAATTTTGTGTATCACTGGCCAAGCTAAGGGATGCCCAGGTGGTTGTAAGACATTATTCCTGGGCGTGTCCGTGGGGGTGTTTCCAGAAGTGACGAGTACGAATCAGGAGACTGAGTGAGTAAAGGTGCCCCTCCCCACTGTGGGTGGGCAGCAGTCAATCCACTGAAGGCCCAAATAGAACGAAAAGGCAGAGGGAGAGTGAATTCCCTCTCTGCTTTAGCTGAGACATCGATCTCCTCCTACCATGGCCCCTACCAATGGCCATGGGCATTCTTGGTTTCTGGGCTTGCAGACAGACCAAGACTCTTGCCAACAGCCCCCAGATTCTCAGGCCTTTGGACTCAGACTAAGTTACACCACCGATTCTGTCCCTCCAGCTTGCAGACGGCAGATGGTGGGATTTCTCCGTTTCCACGATTGCATGAGCCAATTTCTATAATAAATTTTCTCTCCTCTCTATCTATAAACATCCTCTTGGTTTTGTTTCTCTGGAGAGTCCTGACTAACACCCTGTTCATGGATGACTTAAAGTGGATGTTTCAAATCAAGCCAGCAAGTATTTCCACAATATATAACATGCATGAAGAAGTTTTCCTTGCTTCTGTGAAGCAGGCCGAGATGAATATGGCAGAGTCTCTGTCCATGGTGAGTTTAGAGTCTACTTAGAAAGGATTTCAGTTAAAACACAGCAGCTTCCACCGGAGAAGGCCACGGCCGAGACTTTACCAGGTGCGGAAACAGACGGATTTCTCTCAGTGGAACAAAGGCCGATGACCATTCTACTTTGGAAAGTGCTAGGCTCTAAGTAGATGTTGCCAGCAGATATTTTTCATGCTTAGTGGGATAAAAATAGTTTCTCATCATCTGGTTACCATTCATTGAGAGTTCTAGCTAACTTTGGAGGAAGACCGACTTCAGGTAAGATTAATCTGGTGAAGTAGCCTATCAACCAGGTATTTATCAAAATGTTTTATGGGGGCAGTGGCTCATTATTTTCTCTGTTCGCTGTACTACAGGGAACATTAGCTTTCTGAATAGGTCATTTTGAAAGTACTCCCCGCGATAGGACTCAGACTTTATGGATCGCCACCAGTGACTTTGGTGTTGCCTGCTTCCAATTTAGAAATAAAGCAGCCCGTGGCCTCATATCTGATTCATAGAATTACAGGCCGAGGCCGAAGTTCGGCATAATAGGCACACCTTACCGCTCGGAGCCTTTTCTTTAAAGTCGCTTATTGATTGAGCGGTTAGTTACGGCCGCATGAAGCCTGACGGTGGTAAGCATTTTCTCTTTCTGTCATTTGAGCCCTGCGAGGAAAAGGAGGATACAGTATATGGAGAGAAATTTATAAGTGATGTTGAGGGGACGGGTGGGAGAGGGGGACAACAGTATTGATGGCACCCTGTAACTTTCCCACCCTCTGAGAGAGGGGGTCACAGGCCAGGAAACTTCGTGAGCTTCAGGCGGCTAACAGAGACACAGATGACGGCCAGTGGGTGTGAGTTTCATCTTTCACGTCGCTTCTGCCTCTGCTGCGCAGCAAACGGGAATATAGTCAATCTCCGCCTTCATCAGAAAACAAGCGTGTCATCACTGATGTGTCAGCGTCACTGGCTCTGCCGTGATGCACAGATGGGAGATGATGGACCATGCCATCCCCCACTTCTAGAAAATGCTTTGACTCCCAGGCATAGACTATGTAGGTCTCCAGTAGCTATCCCTTTATGCCTGCGCACACGCACACACACATATCCACGTGGACGGTGGACACGTACCTTTGCAAGTTACACATGCATCATGCAAGGAGAATGTTGTAACCTAGCTCCTTTGAGGCAATCAGGATGGTCCCCGTAAAGGAGATTTCTTGGGATCGAATTTTAGGATGAAGAAAAAAAATCTTGCTCTCCAAGTCTTTGCTCTGGCTGGGAGAATTTTTTTTTAACCAGTTCTTTCTTTAAAATGTTTTTTGTTTTGTTTTGTTTTGTTTTGTTTTGTTTTTAGTTTGTTTTGTTTTGGCCAGTCCTTTGTGTAATGTATTTGCAGAGATAAAGAATGGAAGAATGTGATCCTTTTATTTAACAAAATACCTTAATGAAATTTTAGATGAAGTCTCCCACACACCCCTTTTCTTTAAGAGAAGCAATGGTTGACAGAGAAAATTGCGAGAAGTTGCTCTGATAAATTTCTGATCTTCTTTCATCTGCCTTTCTTCTGATCTCAGAGAGGATATCCTGTCTTTCCAGGTGCATAAGCCACAAAGCCTTGGGGTTGGTGACTTGTCTCTGGCTTCCATGCCCCATGCCCCATGTCCACTATGACAGCAAATTGTATCAGCCTTACCTGAGATTATATAGAGAACCTGTCCCTTCTCTGCAGCTGCACCCACTGTCTTGTCTGTGCTCAGCCTGCTGCCAACCACCATCATCTCTTTTCCAGACAGTGGTCTTCCAGGTCCTTGCTTTTGCCCTTGTTCTCCCTTCCCTTCAGGTCATGTCATGTTCTGCTCACAAGCTTTTAATGCCTTCCAGTCTCACTCTAAGTAAGACACAATTCCTTACAATGGCCTGCAAGGCCATACAGGATCTGGTCAGCTGAGTTTCTGACCTAGTTTCCTGTTCTCCTCTTTCCTCATCTTCCTCCAGCCACACTGGGGTCTTTGATGGTCCTTTAAGAACTCAGACATTTTTCTGCCTCAGGGCCTTTGCACAGGCTGCCCTTTTTGCTTAGCCTGTTCTTTTCCTTGATATCACATGGCCCCCCTCTCATCTCCTTTGCACTGTTGCTCAAATGTTACCCTTCCAGGGAGAACTCCCATGACTATTCTATTTAAAATTGTACTCTTACCCTCCATTCCTCTTTTCTCCTTAATTTTTCTCCGCATCACCTTTCACCATCTCATACATTACATGTTTTCTTATTTGTTGTCTGTATTGCTGCTCCAGATTGTGAACTCCAGAAAGGCAGGCAACTTTGTCTGTTCTGTCTATTTCTGTATCCTCAACGCCTAGAAGAGTGCCTGGCACAGAGTAGGCACTCCATCAATATTTGTTAAATAAATGCCTGATCAAGCAAGTAGGTTTCGGGAGGGGTCCAGTGTGGCTCTAGGAGGAGAAGAGTTTAGGGGTCACTGGAAGATCACCCTAAGTGAAGATGCAGGAGGAGCGGGAGTCGGCAGCTAAGAATTCAACATTATGCTTTTTGTGCTTGTTCTTCTTGGCAATAAACCTAAACCTCATTGCCTACTTTTTTAAAGATTTATTTATTTATTTTAGAGGGAGAGCAAGCGTGTGTGCATGAACTTGGGGGGAGGGGCAGAAGGAGAGGGAAACTTAAGCAGACTCCACGCTAGTGCGGAGCCCAATGCGGGGCTCGATCTCATGACCCTGAGATCATGACCTGAGCTGAAGCCAAGAGTCGGACATTTAACTGACTGAGCCACCTAGGCGCCCCTCCTCATTGTCTACTTTAAAGGGTAGAAGAATAATATCCTCTGGTTAACATTTTAAAACTATGCCCTCATCTGTGTATGTGTATATGTTTCCCTGTGTTTTATACATGCTCACTCTTAGACTCATCTAGATTTAAGCTGAATTGCTCTCCAATCTCAGAGAATTAACGACCAGGTGATATTATCATTTTCAAATGGCAGCATTGGGATGAGTTAATTAAGATGCCCGAATACTTTTTTTTCTTATCAGTATTCATTTTTGAAGAAAATAGGATTTACGTTAATGGTATATGCACTGCATGCCTACTCTAGGGACATGGCATGGGGTCACCAAGTGATTAATTAACTCTCTGAGCTGATTAAAGAATTTTAAAGAAAGCTGCCTGGTTGTCACCAAGCGTCTCTTTTTTAGAAACCTGGAAGTATCTTTTATACTTCAAAAGGAAAACAAAGACCCCATCGCATTTTCAATCTCAAATGAAGAAGACATTGGCATGAAGAGGATGTGCAGATTATGGGTGGAGACATAAATGACAACTTGCAGATGAGTTCACCTTTACAGGGCTGCTCCTTATTGTCCTTGAAGACTCTCGTGTAATTATGAAATATTTGGGAGGATTTGGAAGAGCTTTTACAGGAAAGAAAAAACAATGTGCCAGATGGTCAATGAGAAATTCTTTCCTTACAATAAAAAATTTTTTAAAAAATTTTATTTATTTATTTGGGAGAGTGAGCGAGAGAGAGAGCACAAGCAGGGGGAGCAGCAGAGGGGGAGGGAGAAGCAGATTTCCCTCTGAGCAGGGAACCCAATGCTGGGCTTGGTCCAGGCACCCTGGGACCATGGGATCAAGACCGGGCCTGAAGGCAGATGTTTAACCAACTGAGCCACCCAGGCGCCACAATAAAGTTTTATATTTCCACTTGTAGTTTACTTATAATGCCTTATGTTGTTAGTATTTTGATGTAGTAGGGCATAGATAATTAGCTGTATATAGTGTATCAAAATTGGGGATTATACTTTTGGGACACACTAGTGAATTAAAATGTTATCCTATAATTTTGAAATACTTGATACTATTCCTCAAGGATTGAGTTTTTGGAAACGCACATACCGTATGTAGTAGAAACAGAAATGAATCCTTTCTTTGTATCAGTAGTTGTGATTGACATGTCACGATAGATCCATGATTGACATGGCATTCAGTACTCGGGGAATGATTAGGATCTGGGAGGTATATGGTTCAAAATGAAAAGTAGTCCTCTGTACCCTTCATGGATTTTCAAAATAAGGTAAAAATTTATTTAGAAATTTCAGGTAGTGTAAGAGATTTTTGGGCTTATCTAAAGAGCATATGCATTTAAATTTTTTGAAAATCTTGAATATGTTAAAATGAATTAGCAAACTTTGTATTGCCTGGAGGAACTGCTGACTTCTTTCATCTAGAAAAGAAGGTGTAGCATAGGCAAAGTGGTAGTAATGTCCCAGTTACAAATTTTTCCAGTTTTCTGCTCCTGCATAATAAATATCTCCAAATTTAGTGACATCAAACAACAGTACTTTATCTACTTATGGATTTTGTGACTTAGGATTCAGACAGGAGATTGTCGAGCGGGCTTGTTTCTGCCTCACAGCCAGCTGTATGTGGACGGAAGTACTTGATGTGCTCTCTCCATGTGGCTTGGACTTCCTGACAGCATGGCAGCCTTAGGATGCTTGGGTTCTTACAGGGCAGCTCAGGGCTCAGAGCACAAGTGCTCCCGTGAACAAGACGAAAGTCTTAGGACTCTTATGACCCAGCCTCAGAGGTGAAGTCACTCAGAGCCACTTTTGTCTTATTCTTTTGATTGAAATTTGGTATCTAGAAGTGGGGTCTCTGGAGGGTAGTGGAGTGGTATTTGCATGTGAAAGAAATTTCAATAGTTTGTTGCCAGAAGATGGTCTAGGGCGATTATTTTAAATTGCTGAAAATTGTTTGACACTCCTGCTGTCAAGAGGTGGGATTTATGTCCCTATCTCTTGAATCTGGATGGACTCGTGACTGTTTCGAACAAAAGGGTATAACAGAGAAGAAAGGAATATAACAGAATTGTGAGGAAGTTCTCTTATATTCCTAGTTTTCTGAGAGTTTTTAATCAGTAGATGTCAACATTTGTCAATGTGTTTTTCGTATTTATTAAGATAATCATTTTAATTTCAGAATTAGTTTGTGGATATGGTATATTATATTGATTGATTATGTTTAAATATCAAACCAACTTTTCATTTTTGGGGTAAATATCACTTGGTCATGATGTACTTTTTATATGTATTGCTGAATTCAATTTGCTAATATTTTGGTAAGGATTTTTATGGCTATGCTTATGGTCTGTAGTTTTGTTTTGTTTCCTTGTAATATCTTTGTTTGATTTTGGTATCAGGATAATTCTGGTCTCATATAATGAGTTAGGAAGTGTTTTCTCTTCTTGTATTTTCTGAACCAGTATGTAAAATTGTTATTTCTTTATTAAATGTTTGGAGGAATTTGACAGTGAAATCATCTGTGCCTGGAGTTTTCTTTGTTCTAAGATTTCAATTTCCTTAACAGATGTAGGATTTTTCAGGATATTTCTTTTTGAGTGACTGTTGGTAGTTTCTCTTTCAAGGAATTTTTCCATTTCATGTATGTTATTGAATTTATTGGCATAATGACATTTATAATATGCCTTATTATCCTTTTAATGTTTATAGGATCTGTAGTAATGTCCCCTTTTCATTCCCAGTATAGGTAATGTGTTTTCCTTCTCTCCCTCCTGCCCCCACCTCCCCTTGTCAGTCTGGCTACAAGTTTACTAATTTTATTGAATTTTTCAAAGAATCAGCTCTTGGTTTCATTGGCTTTTCTCTATTGCTTTTCGATTTCATTTATTTCTACCCTTAACTATTTGCTTCCTTGTGATTTCTTTGGATTTAATTTCCTCTTTTGTGGCTAGTTCCTTAAGGTGGGAACTTGGATACTTGATTTGAGACTTTTCTTCTTTTGTTACATTAGCATTTAATCCTGTAAATTTCCCTCTAAGCATTCATTTAGCTGTGTCCCAAAATTCTGATATGCTGTATTTTGATTTTCAATTAGAAATGTTTGGTACTTTCTCTTTGATCTCCTCCTTGACCCTGGCTTATTCAGAAGTGTATATTGTTCAATATTAAAATATTTGGAATACTTGAGGATATTCTAGATATTTTTCTATTATTTAGCCAGATATTCTGCTATTTCCTCTGTATGATCCATTCTGCTCTGTGTTAGTTATTGTGAATGTTTGATGGAACCCCCAGAGAAAGCCCCCAGGAGTTACCTGAGCTTTACTAACAGTGTGAATTACTTGGTGCTGAATCTTTTCTTTGGTTTCTCTGCATCCAGTGATCCTGGGCGAGTATTGCTGATTGAAGAACAATGTTGTACTATGGTCCAGCAGATCTGGGTTATGACCAGTTCTTGCTTAGTAAAATGCTACTTAAGCTAACTTCCTAATGGTGTCTCAGTTTTCTTATCTGTGAGGTAGACATAATAGTTTTGACTTGATTATGATCCAGGGTTTTTGTGAACATCAAGTGAGATAGACAATGTTGTTAATTATTAACCATGTAAAATGTGAGATGTTATTATTGGCGATGGACATTTCCTACATGTAAAATTATTTGTCACACTGTTCTTTAGTAGAGTTACATTTGACAGTTTAAACAGATCATTATAAAACCTCTTACTTTAACTTATAGGGAATTGAATGTACATGTTAAAATATAAGTTTGAAGACAGTACTCACTTCATTAATGTCTAATAACCAAATATATAATAAGAGAGATGTGATTATATGAAATAACTACTTACTTGAATAAAAAAAATGGGTATAATTCTATTGATATTTTCATTGGTGAACAAATTAAAAGTCTTTCTGCAAATCCATGCTGAATAAGTGGTGGATCAAACAGCCCTGAAATGAGGTGTTTTTTCCCCAAATTTTTACTTAAATTCTAGTTAGTTAACATATAGTGTAGTATTAATTTCAAGTGTATAATTTAGTGATTCATCACTTACATATAATACCCAGTGCTCATCACAAGTGACCTCCTTAATGCCCGTCACCCATCTAGCCCATCCCCTGCCCACCTCCCTCCATCAACCTTCAGTTTGGTTCTCTATAGTTAAGAGTCTCTTATGGTTTTCTTCCTCGTCTGTTTTTTCCCCATAGGGTTTATCTGGTTTTTTTTGCTTAATTTCCACATATGAGTGAATGACATGAGATTTTAAAAATTATTTTATTTTAGTTTTTCATCATAATAAATGTACTCTTTAATCCCTACCACCTATTTCTCCCATGCCTACCACCCCCCTCCCTTCTGCTAACCATCAGTTTATTCTCTATAGTTAAGGCTCTATTTCTTGGTTTCTCTCTCTCTCTCTCTTTTTGTCTTTGCACAGTTGTTTTGTTACTTAAATTCCATATATGAGTGAAATCATATGGCATTTGTCTTTTTCTGACTCTGACTTATTTCGTTTAGCATTATAGTCTTCAGCTCCACCCATGTCATTGCAAATGGCAAGATTTCACTTTTTTATGGCTGAGTAATATTCCATTGTGTATATATACCATATCCACTCATCAATGGGTGGATACATAGGTTGTTTCCATAGTTTGGCTATTGTAAATGATACTGCAATAAACACAGGGGTGAATGTATCCCTTTAAGTAGTGTTTTTGTATTTTTAGGTAAATACCCAGTACTGCCATTGCTGGATCACATGATAGTTCTGTTTTTAATTTTTTGAGGAAACGCCATACTGTCTCCCATTGTGGCTGCACTAGTTTTCATTCCCACCAACAGTGCCAGAGGGTTCCCTTTTCTTCCCATCCTTGCCAACACCTGTTATTTCTTGTGTTTTTTATTTTAGCCCTTCTGACAGGTGTGAGGTGATATCTCTTTGTAGTTTTCATGTGCATTTGCATTTCCCTGATGATGAGTGATGTTGAGCATCTTTTCATGTGTCTGTTGGCCATCTGGATGTCTTCTTTGGAGAAATGTCTGTTCATTCTTCTGCCCATTTTTAAATTGGATTATTTGATTCTTTGGGTGTTGGGTTTTATAAGTTTTTATATATTTTGGATACTAACTCTTTATCAGATATGTCATTTGCAAATATCTGCTCCCATTCCATAGATTGCCTTTTAGTTCTGTTGATAGTTTCCTTCACTGTGAAGAGACTTTTTATTTTGATGAAGTCATAATAGTTTATTTTTGCTTTTATTTCTCTTGCCTCAGGAGACATATCTTTTTATTTATTTATTTATTTATTTATTTATTTATTTATTTGACAGAGATAGAGACAGCCAGCGAGAGAGGGAACACAAGCAGAGGGAGTGGGAGAGGAAGAAGCAGGCTCATAGCGGAGGAGCCTGATGTGGGGCTCGATCCCATAACGCCGGGATCACGCCCTGAGCCGAAGGCAGACACTTAACCGCTGTGCCACCCAGGCGCCCCAGGAGACATATCTTTTAAAAATGCTATGGCCAACGTCAGAGAAATTACTGCCTGTGCTCTCTTCAAGGATTTTTATGGTTTCAGGTCTCATATTTAGGTCTTTAATCCATTTTGAGTTTATTTTTGTGTATGGTGAAATAAGGTGGTCCAGTTTCATTCTTTTGCATGTGTCTCTAATATTCCCAACACCATTTGGAAGAGACTATCTTTTTCCCATTGTATATTAATTTCTCCTTTGTTGAAGAGTGATTGGCCATATAATTGTGGGTTTATTTCTGGGTTTTCTGTTCTGTTCCATTGATCTATATGTCTATTTTTGTGCCAGTACAATACTGTTTTAATTACTGCTGCTTTGTACTAGAACTTAACTCTGGAATTATGATGCCTCCAGTTTTGTTTTCCTTTTTCAAGATTTTGGCTACTCAGGGTCTTTTTAGATTCCGTCAAATTTTAGGATTGTTTGTTCTAGTTCTGTGAGAAATGCTGTTGATATTTTGATAGGGATTGTGTTAAATCTGTAGATTGCTTTGAGTAGAATAGACATTTTAACGATAGCAATCAGGTGAGTTTTAACATTTGATATTTTGGCTGTAAACGAAAGAAAGAACTACAAGAGGAAAAGCTATGGAAATCCTGTAGTTTTGACTTGCCCAACTGTCAGCAATGCAGTGGCTTTTGGTATACATTAGGGACCAAGTATCCTTGAAAAATGAGATTTCGAATTCTGATAAATGAGATTCTGAGGGAACTCTGTGCAGAGGAATCTCTGGAAATATGTTCTTCTCTATTATCATAAAAGATCCACTACAGGAACCTGAAAAAAAATATACACACGTTTTTAAGAACTAACCACAACTTGCTTCTCTCATGGGGCCACAGTGTCATCACTTTTTTTTTTTTTTTTAATTCATTGACCAACAGCTGGCCGTACTGTTGATGCCGAGCCCTGGATAAGAGAGAATGGAGAGTCCACATCCCTGTTCACAAATGAAGGACTCATTCCATTTGGGGAGGCATTTATTACATAATAATATCATTTAGTACTCAGGTCACAGAGCAGAGGTCAGCGCTCTGGGGAGTGGGTCCAACCTGGCCTGGAGGCTGTTTTTGCAAATAAAGTGCATCATTCATTTGCACACTGTCTTTGGCCCCTTTCACAAATACAGTGACAGGGTGAGTGCTTGCGACAAACTGGAGTGGCCCGCAAAGCTTCAAATGTTTGCTATCTGGTCCCTTACAGAAGTATGCCAACCCCTGGTCCAGAGTAGGACAGAGGGAGAGGCCAGGCAGGAGGAGACCTTCAGCTGAGACCCAAATGAGAACAATGAACTGAGGAGCGTGGGGTAGTGCACTCTGGGCTGGGGGGGGGGTGGCAGAGGTAGCCTGAGGTGTTGGTAGGCGTGGGGGCAAGAAGGAAGTGGCTGGATGTGGAAAAGGAGCATCAGCAGGGTGGGGTGCCCCCAGGGCTCTTGGAGGCAGGTGTTCCAGAATGTGTCAGCCCCAGAGATCCCCCTGGCAGTTTGCCAGAGCCTGTGGATCTCTTCCCGGAATAACGTTTTTTAAAAAAGTGCATAAGATAAAAGACACAGTGTTTCAAAGGAGACTGATTACAATGAAACCGTTATCAAAAGATTACGAAAACACATTTGCAACACGGTATTGTGTTCTCCTTTATTAACACCTTACCTAACCAGGTTTAGAAGTCGGTCTCATGACTCCTATAATGTCTACTGATCCAAATGCTCATTGCATCCGGGAACCCCTCACAGGCACACCCGGAAATAACGTTTGTTCAAATATCTAGACAGCCTGGCCCAGTCACGTGGACACATGAAATTAACAGAGGGAAGTGCTGGGTTCCACACTGAGGCTGTGAACCCTAGCAGAGGCGAACCTGACCCTGCCTGAGTTCCCGGACCCCTGGCCGCAAGTTAAAGTCCCCTGGTGTAGAACCTTGTTCTTATCTAATCAGAGCGGAGCCCGCGGAGGTGGGAAGCAGGATGCAGAACTCACTGTACTTTAGAGATGCTCTCTTGCTGCTCCGTGGGGGACGGATGGAGGAGGAGGCCCAGCGACGGGGGCCCACGGGTCATCGTTGAGTGATTTCATACACTGCCCATCTTTCTCTCTTTTCCCTTCGCTCCCTGAACAGGAGGAGGGGAGATTAACCACTGGCACTGATGCTGTCCCTTCCACAAGGAAAGGGCATTTGAAGTGAGAATTAAGGCTCACTTCATTTATCTGGAGATTCAGATGGTTGAATTAGGCTCTAAGGTTCATGCAAAAGGTCATATTCTCTGAATCTATACTTTGTGCTTCTCTAATTGTAGGCAGCCATCAATAATTGTCCGCACTCATAAATGGGTAGAATGAAATGGAATGAACTGTTTGGAGTCTGTCCTACCTATCACTGCTTACAAGACCGAGTCACAGCCAAGAATACAGAATGTTACCATTTTTCACTGACAAAAAGAACTCAATTATACAAAGGAATTGCTCTCTTCATCACGATGTGCAGCTGGCATAAACCCGACATCTCCAGCCCCGTCACCTTCTCCTTGACTTCTATTTCTGGTTTCCACATCACCATTACCTCTAGAAGTCAATATTCTTTAACAGCTTCTAATGTTTTCCATCTGCAATTAAATGGTCTTTTGTTAATTCACATTTGTAGTGAAATGTGGCTCTTCTGCGTATCCACGAAATCCATGAACCTAAACTGTTACATTGAGCTGTCTGATCAAGGTCATTAGTACTTTAAGTTGTCTAATCTAATTTCTAGTCTGCTTGGTTGAAAACGCCATGGCGAGATATTCACCTAGGATTTTAACAGAGACCGAAGTGTTTGCGTTAAAGGTGATGCATAGAGGGAAGAGACCACGTTGCGTTTGCTTTTTCTTCTGCGCCTGCGGGCGTTCAGAGCGAGGGGTGTGTGGAGTGTGTGTCACCAGCAGTTGCAGATCTTTCACTGTAAGTGCAGGAGCGCCCAGCAAAACAGGAACATTCTGCATGGGCACATAAGGACAGGTTTCATGTGCCAGACCCTACAGAGGTGAGTCAAGGAAAGATTCTGGGAAGAGATGGCTGACTAGTTCAGGTGCAAGACCTCAAAAATTGCCCAAACTGGTTGTGGGTCTGTGCACAGAAATTGCTTGGAAGTGAAAAGCCAGCAAGTTTCCAAAGAAGATCCAGCTTGCCAAGAATCGATCCTTTTTGTCTTGCTGCGTGGTCTGACCTCCTCCAATCTCTGGAGGGAGCCAGTGTTCTCTAGTTTCCGGTTGTTTTCTGTCATCTCAGGAAAGTCGGGAGGTAGGGCTGCTCTGACGGCTGAGGTGGCAGATTTTTGTTTTTACTTTCTGGGGATATGCAGCAGGACCTGGTATGCAAGGCAGCCGTGGCATGACCCGGAGAGACCAGACTAGACGTCAGACAAAAGCAGAGTCAGTAGAGTGGCACTAATTTCATGTGTCGCTACCATTCTGGGAACAAATATCTGGTATGAAAAAAGAGGTGATATCTTCACACCCTCTGTTTATGTTTTTCCTCCACTGCTGTCGTTCAAGAAAAATGGACACATCTGGAATATTTGCAAAGTTGAAAAAAATAGGAGCCTTTGCATCATTATTCTGTCAGGTGTTGAGCAAATGCAAACATATTTATTTGAATACAGATTGGACAATGATTATGTTTTCTGGAGCTTTAATATAAGTGCAGATTTTATCTTCAAGTAAGTGTGAACACGCAAGGCCATTTGTGCGCACACACGGTGTATGGCTCCACGTGTGTGTACCTTGTCCATGTCCCGGCAGAGTTGTTGAAGTTGTGACATTGACATTCAGACTGCAGAGAGCCAGGACGGTCATTAGACGTTGTATTACATTTCAAAAACGATTTTGTACATTTTAGTTGGAAAGAAATGTTACCTAAAACAGCGCACTTCTTAGAAAGAGTGCTGTCACTTTAGCTATTCAGTGGATGCCACCCCTAGAACACAGAAGAGAACATGTGGCCCTCATTTCTTGCCAGTTAGGATCATTCTCCCCCAAGACGTCACAGAGAACACCTGGCAGACCGTCGTACTTTATGTCACCCCTGTTCTTCTTCACTCGCCAGCAGTGCCTTGCGCGGCCCCGCTCACCTCGCTGCCTTGGCTTTGTGGCCACGCTGGCTTCCTCCAGGGCCTCTGTCTCCAGAAGTCCTTTCCACACACTGCTCCCTGCACTTGGGGACCTGCGTCCTGTTTCCCTATTTAACTCTCACTCATCCTCCTATCTTGGCTCCAGCCCTGTTGTCAGGGAAGCCTTCCTGACCTCCCTCAGTCAGATACCCCCGTGCAGTTCCTCAGAGCCCGCACGGCCGTCCTCCGAAACCTCCCCAGCACACTTCTTAATATCCGTTGGCATGGAGGTGGTGCACGTGGGTTGTGGAACTTGGCGTCTCCTTGGTGCGCTTGACATCTCATGGGGTGTATTAGCTTTTCTTATCTCTAGCTTGGGGTGCTTTGCCTGCTGGTGGAGGCCCAGGGCGTCTTCCTGACGACTTTACAGTACAGGTTTCTGTCTCAGTCCGATCCGGCGGCGATACCGAAGGGCTACAGACTGGGTGGCTTGTAAACAACAGAAGGTTATTTCTTAGACTTCTGGAGGCTGGAGGTCCAAGAGCAGAGAGCCAGCATGGCTGGCTCCTGGGGAGGGCCCTCTCCCGGGTTGCAGACAGCCGACTTTTTGCTGTGTCCTCGCGGGACGGGAGCAGGGAGGAGAGGCACTCTGCTGCTGCTTCTTAGAGGGGCCCTTAATCCCACTTATGAGGCTCCACCCCATGACCTCATCGCCCCCTAGAGGCCTCCCCTCCTAACAGCATTGCGCTGGGGGCTGGTGTTTCCATATATGACGTTGGCAGGTGGGGGTCTTGGGGGGGATGCAAGCGTGCCGTCCGTGACAGTCTTGTAGCATAAACTTGAGATAAACTACATCTCCCGTCTCGAGATCCAGCTAACGGCTCATAATGACCATCTCTGTGTGACCTGTTCCTAAGAGACTCAGGTTTCCCGGGTAACAGGGAGGTTTAATCCACATGCCAACACGCTGATGAGTATTCGAATCCTCTGTATTCCCTTGTTTCACAATCAAGCATATCAGTGACACCTGCGAGTGTCCGCCCTTCACCCCATCAACTCATCACTGTCATTGTGTTTTTGAGACTTCCACATGTCCCTTTGCTTTCAGCCTGGCTCTGTGTTCTGTGTTTTATTGACTTTCGTAGTCAGAATACATCTTCGGAGATATGACAGAAGATGTTTGTCCCATCAAATAAGAGGTCTGTAAAGAGTGGAGACAATGTCTTTTTAGTATCCTCGGTGCTCCAGCTCATTGTAGGACCTAAGTGAATATTTAGTCAAGATATACATGAATAAATGAATGCATACATAAAATTAAAAAAAATAGCAGCTTTTAATTAGAAAATCACTGTATGATGACATCATGAGGGCCAGATACCTGTGTCAGATACATGACAGGTGACAGCACTCGATGTGGCATTTGTTTAGCTCATTCGGTTGCAAAGCACGTTCCCATATCGTTGTGTTTGATTCACTTGAGGATCACGTGGGTCGGTTCCGCAGGTGTTACACACTCTGTATTCCGAGGAGGATACGAAGCTCAAGGTCCCTCGGCGGGAACTCAGTTCTGTGCCCTTTCCACCTCCAGGGTGGCCTCAGGGCATGGTTGAGCGTGTGTGTGTGTGTGTGTGTGTGTGTGTGTGCACTTAACACACTCCTGGTGTTGAAGTTTCTCTCTGTCACGTAGAGGAGACGTTACCTTACACAGCGTCTTCGTCTGCTCAGCCTGCTGTAACAAAGACCACACACGGGGAGGCTCACACAACAGGAATGTGTCTCACGGTCCTGGAGGCTGGAAGCCCAAGGTCAAGGTGTCCTCAGGGTTGCTTCCTTCTGGAGCCGTGAGGGAGACTCTGTCCATCCAACCATCTTCCCTACCTTCAGGTGGTCTGGTATCGTTGGCTTTCTGAGGCTTCTCGTTGTACGACCTTGTCTCTGCCATCATGTTCACTGGGCATTCTCCCCACATCTCTGTGTCCTCACATGACTGTCTGCTGGGGCACCTGTCGTACCAAAGGGGAGCTCACTTTACTCTGATAGGACTTCACCTTAACTATTACATCTGCAAGGGACTTCTTTTCTTTTCTTTTTTAAAAACATTTTTTAATTTAAATTCAATTAATTAAAACATATAATGTATTATTAGTTTCAGAGGTAGAGATCAGTGATCCATCAGTTGCATATAACACCCAGTGCTTATTACATCACCTGTCCTCCTTAATGTCCATCACCCAGTTACCCCATCCCTCCACCCCCTCCCCTCCAGCAACCTTCAGTTTGTTTCCTATGATTAAGAGTCTCTTATGGTTTGTCTCCCTCTCTAGTTTCATCTTGTTTCATTTTTTCCTCTCTTCCCCTATGATCCTCTGTTTTTTGCTTAAATTCCTCATGTCAGTGAGATCATGTAATTATCTTTCTCTGATTGACTTATTTCGCTTAGCATAATACCCTCTAGTTCCATATACGTCATTGCAAATGGCAAGATTTCATTTTTGATGGCTACATAATATCCCATTGTATGTATAGACCACATCTTTATCCATTCAACTGTTGATGGACATCCAGGCTTTTTCCATAGTTTGGCTATTGTGGACATCACTGCTATAAGCATTGGATTGTAGGTGCTATGCAAGGGCCTCATTTTCAAATAAGGTCACATGTCGAGGTACCAGGGGTTAGGACAGTTTTGGAGAGGGACACAGTTGAACCCATAACAGATAGTTTGGTTGGGTTTCATGGTTGGTTTCCGCAGAATAACGACTACCACATGCAGACACCAGAAGTTGGCCCCCTTGCCCTCGGGGGAGCCACGCCTGTCAGTCTTCAGGGGAGATTCCTTTGACTTTCAAAGCATGACAGCCAGCATGACCTTCGCCCAGTCACGAAGAGTCAGGCTCTGTGTTACATGCTGTTTTGCTGGATCGACACTGATATTTTTGATTTGACACCACTAGCAATGGACAGATTAAGAAACAAAATAAAACCCATAAAAACAGCCAAAAATAGACCCATGGACACATAAAGACCTTTCATACTAGCCATTCCCTTTCCCTTACTAACCTCTGTGGAATTTCTAAGCTACCCTCCCCTTCAGAGGTTCTCCTGAGGGTGTGTACCTGTGGTTCTGGAAGGCTCGTGGATTCTGACTATCGTGTCTCTCTGATGCATTTGTAACCTTGGGTTGTAAGTCATGTCTGCAGATTGTCTGGGAAATGTCTGTTACTGTTTTCTTTTTAAACCAAGCTCAGTGGAGGAAATACTCTCTTTAGTGTATTTTAATTGTAAAAAATTTTTTCAGGAAAGCTCAAGGAAAATACACAAAAAATACTGCTTTGATCTCTCTGATGCCAGATGAAATAGGCAGCCTGTATCAATCCCAGAAAACAGCACCTGGACGCAGCACATGGATTTCAGAGTTCTGCACACCTTTCTTTTTTTTCCAGGGTAGGAGAGGATTACAGATTGGGGAATGTTCTGTGCTCACAATTAAGTGAATTACTTGCTGGCTCATCTCTGACTTTAATGACTTTCTCTTCCTCAACTTTGCAATTAGCTGATGTTGCTACAAATTTTTGTCACATACTTAATCTTTATATAGCGTTTTTGGCCAGACTGCAGTTAAAGTCTGTGAGTGACTCCGATGTCTTTATCCAGAGGTGAGGCTCTTGGGGCCGTAGGATCTGCCCAGGGAAACCCTTGCAAGGGCTGGCCTGTGTTGAACAAGAGAGCAGGGGAGCTTCGTTCTTGGTGCTCCCAGCCCCTTCCCACACCCCTGCAGGTGCACAGCGCCTTATGGCTGCAAACCACCCTCCCTCTTCTCCCCCCATCTGCTTGAGAGAGGATTTATTCAGCCCCAGGAGCTTTGTAACCACTAAGGATCTTAATCCTCTGCAGACACGCCGATGGGATTCCACCCAGTTAGCAGCTATATAACGGAGCCTCAGACAAGGGGTGTTACTTAGGTAATTAGAGGAAAAGCCAGGATTTTAACTCTGTTATTGGCTTATCCCAAACTTTGTTCTCCACTGTTTCTTGCTGCCCATGGGGCTCGCTGCAGTGTTATAGGGTCAGGTGACATTGGAAGGAAGGGGGAGATAGACCCATCAGGGGAGGTGGAGTGGAGGGGCGTAGTTATAAATCAGAGCCTTGAGTGGGGATTTAGCAAACTCCTATGGGAGAAGGGACACAATGTTTTGTGGCCCGACTGGTTAAGTAGAAGCCCTGACTTGGAATTCTGAAGGTTTAAATGTAGGGAATTTGGACGGGGTAGGGGAGCTCTCTTAAGTACGTGCCCATATACTCAATTTCATAATGTGACATTTGAAAGACATTCTCCTTTGAAGGATTTAGGTAGGTTGTTTCAGATGTCCTGTAGACATTTAGATATACATATTCAGTGAGGAATCAGAGCACAATGTGTAGAATGAAGAGTTAGTCACACACAGACAGGAATTAAAACCACAACTGAGCTAACTAGAAGTCTCTACAAAACCGTTCCGTTCATTTCCAGATGTGTGGATGAGGGTACCGAGGCTCAGGATGATTAAGGAGCTTCCTGAGTTTTGCTAAGAAAGTGCTCAAACTGGAGAGGAATCCAGCTCTGTTTGGTTCCTGAACCCAGGGGCTGTCCCTGAGCTCCTATCCCTCCAGCATGGGAATGCGGGGGGGCCAGCAGGAAGGCACTCTTGCTGAAGGGAGATGTTTACCAGGCTTTGTCCAGTTTGAGCCCTAGAATATCGGGACCCTCTGGTCCAGTGAGTCTGAAAATACCCTGGCGGGTGTTTAACCCTAGTCCTTACGATGAAGCTGCACTCCTCAAAGATCATTGTCTATTGTGTTCTCAAACTCGATACGTCCACCAAGTTGTAAAGGTCACAAGGTGGATTCTGGCAACCCTCTCCGGTTGCTCCCCACTGAGATATCAGTGCTGATTTTTAAAACACACCTTTTATTATGAACATTTTCAAAACTACAGAAGAACGTAAAGGACAGTACAGTGAGTACCCATATATCCACCATTTGGACTCCCCAGTTCCCGTTTGGCCAGATTTCCTTCATCTCTATGATTTTTGCTAAACAGCAAATTCTAGAGATGCTACTTCATGCCTAAATATTTCAGCATGACCTCCAAAAATCAAGACTATTCCCTTTAATAACCTTAAAACTATTGTCACTCTTACTAAATCAGTAATTCCCTCATATGTTTGTCCAGCCAAGTGCTAAACAGAAGAGCCTGTCTGGATCTTTTCTGTGTCATTATGTTTTGATCTGGTCTGCTCTGCTCTGAGATATCAGGTTCCTCCTTTGGTGCCCTTTAACCAGAGATTAGTCACATACAATAATAACAACTGCAGTAGCTAATGTTTATTGAATGCTTATGATGGGCCAAACCCTGAGCTAAGCTTTGCGTGCATCCCATCTTGTAATCCTCACAGCCAACCTATAAAGTGGATTTAATTATTTTCCCCATTTTATAAGCAGGAAGTTGAGGACTGCATAGTCTTTAAGTGATGAGTCTTTGTGAATTAGTTTCTCAGGAAATCTGTATATAATCACAATTCTGTTCTCTAACAAAGGCTTGGTGTGTTGGCATGACGGCCATGGAGATCAGCTCTTTTTAAACCGATGACAAGACTCCATTGGCATGGAATGGGGGGGAGGGGTCAAGACAAGCTGCTCTTTGTTTGAGGTGCAGAGACACTTCTTGTGTTACCCCATCCATCCTTTCTCAGGCAGGTGTAGTTCAGGGGTAGCCAGGGTGGGGGTGGGGCATGACTGTCTAATCAAAGCCTCGCATCATGGAGGGTAAGTAGCCCTTTCTGAATGGATGAATAGAATGAAGTTTTCTGGTCAGGCCATCTTCAAGAGTGAGTGACTTGCTCTGTTGCTTGCTAAACCAGCACTTAGGGTTTAATGCTCTGTGGTCACTTTCTTGGATTTCTTAATATTTTGTTTGTTTGTTTTTTTAATTTGTTTTTTTAAGGGAGTTTTGATGGAGCAAAGGAGGATGCTCGAGAGGTTAGAGCCTGGGTGCCTGCCTCCCACGCTGAGTTGTGGGGCAAGCCTCCAGGTGTAGCTGGGCACCTGCGAGGGTCTGTCCTCGCCCCTGAGGATCTCTGTGCCCCAAGGGTGAGAGGGTGACATTTAATAGCAAGTAGGAACCACCATGACAGGTGGAGAGAGAGTCTGCCAAACAAATTAAAAGAGCTTTTCCCCGACTTTTGAACAAGAGGGCCCACCTTTCTATTTTGCATTTCTATTTCTTCTGTCACCTAACAGACTGACATTTTGAAGCCTCAGACATGTGAAGATATACCACAAAGAGCTTAATCTTTGATGCAAAGGGGGGGAATGAAGTGTTGAGGTCCCATGTGGGGAGCAGAGACAGTTGGATTAGATAGTTTCTGGTAAGGAGATAGCAGGACTTGGTGCAGGTGGGGCCAGGTCAGAATGCATACCTGTCTCTCCAGAGCATTAATTTGGGAGCCATTCTGACAGCAGAATCGGACTCAAGGGCAGTGGGCAGCTGGCTCAGAAGCTTGTGTTCATGCATCGAGGGGTCCGGAACGTCCAGTGGAGTCAGGGAACCAGCAGGGACCCACCATTAGGAGGGAGGTGATTTGGGAAGAGAACAGAATGAGAACGGTAGTAGTAGACACTGACATGGTACCGTTATGTTCCAGGGACTCTAGAAGCACTTAACATAGATTCACTCGACCCTTGGAAGTTGACAGTTTTCCAGAGGAAAAAAACCAGGGCACGGAAAGGGGAAGCAGATTGCCCAAGGAAATGGGGGGACCAGAGCCCTGGGAGCTTTACCCGTAGCCCACACATCTTCTTAAACAATTCTGCCACCCAAAGGGCCCATCTTGTTGGGAACCAGTAAGAGTCAGCTTCTCTCTGCAAGAGCCTTGTCTTCAGGCAGGAAGCGTATCTGGAGCATTTTGCCAGACTGGCAGCTCTTGCTTCTACCGTTTTCCTAGAACTTTATTGATTTTCTCTTCAGAGTGAGTCTAATGCATTACTTGGCTTTTGGCAGAGAATGAGGTCGTTGATGTCTGTTATCCTTCTGTAATTGTGTGTTGTGGATATATTCTCTGCCGACAAGGGCAACGTCTTCCCTTTTGAAATTGCTGGAAACTTGCAGAGGGGGATGGTTACATGGGAAGAGGCACCTCACAGGCCTGGTGGAGCCTTCTCTGTTGTTCACACACACTTTATTTCAGCCCCCGGTGATTTTGAGGAATCAGGGAGGGAGGAGACATTTTTTTCTTAGGGCTCTCCCTGTAAACCTTTGTCAGTGGGAACGTTTTCTTACAAAGCAAATGAACATGGTGAAAAGCCAATGATTTTTCTATAGGAATTTAAAGTTGGGGACAGAGTTAAGTTTCCTTTGCCATTGTAGTCATTTGTCTTTGCCTAAGTTTCCAAACATTAGCAAGTAGTTAGATACTTGCTCAAAGGGATTCTGGTTTGCTTTTTATTTTTTCAGACTCCTTAAACATGGTTACCCAATGGAGAAAGTACAGGTTCCTTCAAGAAATATGGCAGATGGAGACTAGACATGCAACTAGATAAGTCAACCTTGCATTTCTAGGAACTGTTTATCTCTAGATTATGTAAGCCCAGCACCAAATGAAATTATTAAATAGGATCATAGGGCACTTACATTTCCCTTTCTACCCTGTGCCCTTCATCTTAAGTAACTTGGAACCTTGTTGCTTTAAGTTCCATGCTTCATTTTCTCAACACTGATCAACTCAGGACAATCTGATAAATAACTTATTTCTTCTGCATTCATTCTTCACTGAAAATGTTATTGGATTTGTTGAATTGGAAGAATGTGAGGAAGGTACGTAGTATTCTTATCACTTAGATATAATAAAAAGCTGTCATAAATGTCAACAAATGTAAACATATACCCGGGGTGTTATATGGAAGTGGTGTCTACTCTTCCAGAATCTGAAGGCAAGCTTAGCCAGAAGAAGTTGTAGTACCCCATTTCACGATTAATAATGGATTAGCAGGTGTGTGTGCCCATTCATCGAAAAGTACCATGTTCCACGTACTATGCTAAACAGTCTAGAGGCATTATCCCATCTTTCATTTTCAGGAATCCCCCTATAAGGAAGCAATTTTGTCACACTTTCGCAGATGCAGAACTGAAGCTTAAGAAAGTTTCAGTACCCACATGAGAAGTTTCCTGTTTGAAGTCTTCTCAACAATAGAGAATTCAGGTTTGTTCTCAGAAGTGTTTGTCTATGTTACTCACCCTCTCTTTGTCGTATGTGAAGGGGAAGAAATAATTATTGAACACCCTCTATTTTTCAGGCACAGAAAGAGGTTCTCTCTATTATCACATTTAAATTTTCACAGCCATCTTTGGAGATAGTATTAATGTGTCCACTTTACAATGGAGTAATTGAGGTTCAGACTGGCTGAGTAATTTGTCCAACATAAAGCAGCTAGTGAGATGTGATGCCAGCAGTTGAACCAAGGGGGAGGTGGACCAGAAGAAACAAGACGGGAGGGAGAAATCGGTCATTTGCAGTCCTGCGGAAGTTGGGGGGTGTCAGGCTCTTGATGGAGGTGGTAGACACAGCTGAGCATCTCTCTCCTATTACAATTCCACCCCATTCCCACCTGCCAGTGAGTTCAAGTAGTCAACCGCCAATCAAATCAGAAGTTCTCTTCTCTTGGTGACTGTAAGAGCTTGTTTATTTTCTCCTCTCATCCCCAGTTCTTCACACTCAACCCTACTCTGGGGCAAGACTGACTCAGGAACTGGTCCATTCTTATACATGCTTCCCGAGGAGTAGGAGGGACGTGTAGGTAATTGACAATGACTTGCTGCCCATGAAAGGTTTGGTCAGTCTCAAGAAAGAGCCCAACCTCCCCAGGAGGGGAGAGTGAACACACTGAGAGTCCAGCAGGTGGCATGGGATATCTTTCATGTCAGTACTGGGTCATCTACTCATCCCTGTCTCTCTGACTCAGAAGGACACGTACATGTTCCTATTTCTTATGTTTCATCCTTCCCTCATTCCTAGCTCCTCTGTGCTTTCCACATACTGGCTTCATCTTGGCCCTTGTGACCATGAACAGAGAGTCCTGTTTTCCTTGAATCATTCAATATTCTCCACACCTTCAACCCTTCTTCAGTTAGTATTCATCCCCGGTTTTAGCATGGGCTTCTATAACAGAATACCACAGACTTGGTGGCAAAAGCAATAGACATTTATTTCTCACAGTTCTGGAGGCTAGAAGCCCAAGGCCAAGGCAATGGATCATTTGGTTCCCAGTGAAGACCCTCTTCCTGGCTGGTAGACAGAACCTTCTCTTTGTGTCCTCACATGGTAGGGAGAGAGAACTCTGGTGTCTCCTCCTCTTCTTATAAGGGCATTCATCCCATCATGGGTTCCCACCCTCACAGCCTCATCTAATCCTCATTCCCTCCCAAAGGCCCCATCTTCCAACATTATCACACGGGGCTTCAACATATGAATTTTGGGGTGGACACAAACATTTGCTCCGTAACACCCTGTTGTTGCACATCTGAGATACATCGTCACAGTAAAGAGTTTCCTGTCTAGCAGTGGTGGGGCCAAGTGGGTGAAGGAGATAGAGAACCCTGCCCTGAGAAACTCAAATATTAAGGGAGGTGATACCAAAAAAATCACATTTGGGTAAGATCCTGCCTAGCAAGAGTTGCAACCAGGAACTCAAAAGTGAGATGAAAATTAGAAAACAGAGTGTTAGAAAATGAATTTTCCAGATGAAGCATGCCTGAGCTCAGTTAGGGTCTCATCTCTGGGCTTCTTGTCCCGGTGGATGGCTCTGTGCTGAATTCCTGCTTTATTCGGTTTAATTATATGAACATCAATATCCCTCCGTGAAACAGTTTGAGTGACCCCTTGCCAAGGAAACGGCTTTCTGAGCTAGTGAATCACATCCTTACATGACATCTCTTTCTGTTCTCACTCTTTATTTCCATGTAAAATATTCCAGATGACATTAAGTGTACCCTGCGATTATCAAGGGAAAAACCAAGCGAAGTACTTAGAAATATCTGCATATTCAGGAAAAATCATTTGCCAAGTATTAGCACACAAGAGTGAGTAAATCACCCAGGGGGAAGAAAAAGGTTACATTCCAATTTTATGAAGCAACAGCTGCCATAGCTGGAAAAGAGAAAAATCAATACCATAAAACACTGTTTGATTTTTGAGGTGTCACAAAGCAGAACGTTTCCAACTACGGCTTACCCCAATATTCTCTTTTACATAAATGGGTTTGACTGCCTCTTTTTTTTTTTTTTTTGTGACATGAAATTTCTAGAAGGGTTTATCCATAGCTGGGGAAGACTCATGGTGAGGGTGTGGAATAGCATGGGAACTGGCATCGGTGAGGTTCAGATTTGTGGCTTGGCTCTCTGTACCAGGTAGGATTTGTGGATGTGTCCGACCAGATAAAGGTGCTTTTCTCTCTCACGTAAAAATCCACAGGTAGGCAGTCCAGGGGAGTATGTTGGCCTCGGAGATCTTGACTCTAGCTCATCTCATCCTCATGCCCAGAACTTGTGCTCACAGTCCAGCGCTGTAAATAGGGCACCTACTGTCCCCAAAGCATTTGGGGAGCAGGTGGAGGGACATGAGAAAGAAGAAACAAAGCGCATGCACTAGGAGATCTTTTTTCAAAGCCGTCTTCATTGACACATCGTGTCCATTTACAAAATGCACAACACAAATGTATGGCTTAACAAGTTATCGCAGAGAACACCGTTGTGCGATTAACACAGCAGGTTGCCACAAAGATGTGACTGCACCCCACGGCCCTTCTTACCCTCTTTTGCCACCTTTCAATCAGCATCCATTCTTCCTTCTCGAAGGTAGCTACTGTCTTGACTTCTTTGACCATTTTTAAATTTTATATAAACTGAATCATACAGTGTATATTCTTTGAATCTACCTTCTTTCACTTAGAATATGTAGCTGTGAGACTCACCCATGTCGTTGTATGTAGCTGTAATTAATTTGATTTCATTGCTCTGTGCAATTTACTTATTTCTTCTACTGTTGACTATTTGGGTTGCTTCTAAACTGGGGCTATTAGGAGTTGTGTTACTATGACATTCTTTTGTCTCTTAGTGCACCTGTGTGAGTATTCTGTTGGGTATGTGTATGTTCACAGTGATTTTATGATCGGATCGCCAGCATGAGTGTTTCCAATGCTCTGCATTCTTGCCAACACTTGGCATTGCCTGTTTCATTTTAGCCATTCTTATGAGTTTATAGTGGTATCTTACTATGGTTTTGTTTTAATTTTATCAATTACTAATGAAATTGAAAACCTTTTTATGTATTTATGGTCATTTGAATATTCTCAGTTGTGAAGTACCCGTTCATTAATTCTCTCTCCCATTTTTCTTTTGGGTTAGCTATCTTTTTCCTGTTGATTTCTAGGAGTTCTCACTATATCCTGCATAGTGTTCCATCGTCAACTGAGAGCATTTTGCAGATATTTTCCTACACTTGATGGCTTGCCTTTTCATTTTTGTAATAGTATATTTTTCATGAGCAGAACTTCTTAATCTTAATGGGGTCTAACTTCTAAATGTTTTATTTTGTGTTTTTGTTTTATTTGGTGTCTTATTTATTTTTTCCCTATCTCAAGATCAGGAAGATACTAATCTCTGTTATTTTTTTTTGGAGCTTTATTGCTTTGTGTTTTACATTTCACGTTTAGATTAAAATCTAAAGTAATTTTTGTGAGTGGTGTGAGATAGAGGTGAAGTTCTATTTTTCCATGTGGATATATATTTAACCAAAAAGCATTTATTGAAGGAACTTTCTCCTCTCTGCTGTGCAGTGCCAGGGTTTTTTAATCCAGGTTTTTATATATGATCAGATCTGTTAGTAAAATCTCTTCTGTCCCATTTGTTTATTTGCCTAAACTTGTAGAAATACCTCCCCATTTTAATCAAATCTTTCTGTCAAATCTTCACATATGGTAAACCCACCTTCAAGTTCTTTCAAGAGCGTCTTTTTTAATCTTGGCAAGTGTTCTTTTTTATATAAACTTAGAATCAGCTTATCAGTTTGCATAGAAAAATTTATTGGCATTTTAATTGAAATTGTATTGAATCTATAAATAACTCAGGGGCGAGTTCTCATCTTTCCCATATTAAATTTTATTTTTCAGGAATATCTATTTTGCTTTTAAAATTTCCCTCAATAATGTTTTGTTTCTTGTATGGTAGTCTTATAGATAGCTTTATGTATTTCTCCCTAGACAGATATTTTTGAGCTACTTTAAATAGTATCTTTTAAAAATTATGTTTCTAAATTTTTGTTGTTAATGAATAGAAATATGATTTTTGTATATTGACCTTGTTAAACTCACTTATTTTAGTAATTTATATGTAGATTTATTGAGATTTATTTCTTTCACAATCATGTTGTCTGCAAAAACGACAGCTTTATTTCTTTTTTTCCAATCTTACTGCATTTTTGTTTCTTTTTCTTGCTTCATGGTGCTGGCCAGAATGTGCAGCATAACGTCGAGTAGAATGGCGCTAGGAGGCATTTTCGGGTCTCATTTAGGAACCCTGAGGGGAAGCTTTCAGTATGTCACCACTGAGTATAAAATTCGTCCAGGTTTTTGTAGGTGTCTTTGATCAAAGATGTTTGGTTTGGTGCACGGACTGTGGGGAGAAGGCAGTTCAAATACTGGCCTTGTCTCCCCAGAAGCACAAGCTCTTCCAAGTCACAGCCTGTAAATATTCCATGACTTCTTCATTCTCTGATGTCTCCGGCAGATTTTTAAATTTATCTGGCTTTTCTCAAACTTGGGCTCTGCATCCTCTCCCGTTCTCGTGTCGCCATACACAGAGTGATGATAGCTCTCGCGCACGGGGTCTTTGAGATGGGAGCCACTGGGAGAATGTACTGTGAGTAATGAGTGCAGTGTTTCTATCCTTCCTGGATGACACTGACATACACTGTGCAGTGTTGAAAAACTGTTACTTTTAAAACCCATGAACTATTAGTTACTGAAATTTCAGGGCCTGGAAATTATGAACTTTTGTTTAATCTTCTGAGAATATTTTACTTTAACACCCTAGCATTCGATGAAGCTATTCAGATGGGTTTCAAGGATTGGAGGGGAGTTGCATCCCTTTGACAAAATCTATTATCGAGAACAGTAGCAATACTATGTATTAAATGTTTCTCTATATAGGCTTCAGACTAAACATGTTTTGGGTTCTTTTGCTGTTAATTCTTCTGAGAAGAATAATAGTTAAATTTTACACGTTGCTTTTTTCAGATTTATCAAGAATCTATAGTTTACCTGTATCAAGCTGTTAAATGAATTAGCTATGAATAGTTTCTTTCTGATAATTTCACCAGAGATAACTGTACAAGCATCTCAAAGATCTTCATACCCTTAATATCCATTTCAGTAAAATATAGGGTCTTACCCTTTATAGCTGGGAGAAGTTGTTCCAAAGTCGTGGTTCTGTACATTGAATCAAAATGATAATAGTTAAGTTATTGGTCTCCAAATTAGACTCTATGGCTTAAAATGGGCTTTCATACACAACTGTAGAGTAATGGAGATGTTAAGCTTTTTTTGTGAAAAGCCAGCATATGTTTTGAAGCAGGTGTGAAACAAATTTGTAATAAATCTGATGCTGAACGTATCCACATGTACTTGAGTGCCTACCATTTGGTATTAATTCTTAATTTTAGGATCTTTAGTAAATTCCTGAATGTATAGAGTTCTAATTTACTTATGTGATGCAAGTGGACTAAAATGAGTGTAAAACATGACGTTTCTTCTAGTAGCAAGTGCAGTACTTGGTTCATGATAGATTTTTTTTTTAAGATTTTATTTATTTATTTGACAGAGATAGAGACAGCCAGCGAGAGGGGGAACATAAGCAGGGGGAGTGGGAGAGGAAGAAGCAGGCTCATAGCGGAGGAGCCTGATGTGGGGCTCAATCCCACAACGCCGGGATCACGCCCTGAGCCGAAGGCAGACGCTTAACCGCTGTGCCACCCAGGTGCCCCCATGCTAGATTTTCAATAATTACTTGATTCAGTGATTCACTGGTCTAATGAGAGAGAGAGAGAGAGGAGAGGAAGGAGGAGGGTGGATGAGGAAGGGGGATGTAGGGTGAGGGGCATTGAGGGAGAGACAGAGAGGGACAGAGAGAGCCAGGGAGGCCACCGTATCTGGACTGCAGTGTGAAAGGTCTTCCTCATTGTCTGAGGTTCTTTCTTCAAATCACTTCCCCAGAAGCTGTTTGGGCTGTTCTGTCTTCCAGCTCTTCTCCCTTCTGACTTGTACAAGTCCCCCCTTTAAGGGTAGCCACTTAACCTCATTGTTCACAGGTGCAAGAGAGACAGAAGACAGATACCACAACACATTTTAATCTGTCTCCTACATTCCTAACTCCAAATCTGGTCTTGCACATTTTCCGCTTCTGCAAGTAGGTACAAATGAAAATACAGTGGTTGGAAGAAGAGAATTAGGGCCTTTTAAGTATTAATAATGGTTCTACCATGTACCAGAATGGCATCCACAGACAAATTGTTTCACTTCTAGACCTTAAGTATAGAACAAAAGGGTTAAACCCACCACTTGCAACTGGACTATTTTTATATTCTTGTTGTGAGATAAGTTTTCAGGTGTTTCCCAAGAAATTTTATTTTTTTAAATTTCATTTTTATTACTTATTTGAGAGAGAGAGCACGAACAGGGGGGCGGCAGAGGGAGAGGGAGAAGCAGATTCCCCACTGAGAAGGGAACCTGACGTGGGGCTCGATCCCAGGGCCCTGAGATCATGACCTGAGCTGAACACAGACGCTTCACTGACTGAGCCACCCAGGCGCCTCAAGAAATTTTTATTAATGTCAGCTAAAACGTGGATTTCAAGGCTGTTCCTATAATGACATCCCTCTCACTTGCGTTCTGATGAGTTCCTGCAGGACAGAGAAGGAGGCGTGGTTGCAGAGAATGTACTAGAAATTGCGAACAGCTTAAAGCTGATCTAATGCATGTGCATAGAAGGTTCTCTGTTGCTCGTTGTCAGATCGATCTCGTGTGCGTTACAGCAAGAGCAGGGAATCGAGAACTTCCAGACTGTATGATATTTACGTGCCGCACAGCTCTAAAATTAGTGATTGATTTTCAGGAGTATTATTCTAAGAACACTACCATCATATACAGTCTTCTAGACGGGGGAACTGTTTACTCATCTGTGAAGAATGGTAGAGTCAGAGTGAAAACAGTAGGGAGTCTGACGACCTGAGTGTGCGATGTGGAGCAACCATGCGGTTTTCGAGACCTCTGGAAAAGGTCACATGAGCACGTGGACATCATTTTTCCCGTTTGCTAAAAGGGGGATGATACCAGTTTTATCCACCTTGTATTTTACTGAGGATGTGAAAGTGTTTGTAAATTATAAACATTTAAGCTGAATTGGTCATTAAGCTATGGGGCACCTGGGTGGCTCAGTTGGTTAAGCAGCTGACTCTTGATTTTGAGTCAGGTCATGATCTCAGGGTTGTGAGATCGACCCTGCACTGGGCTCCCACCGGATGTGGAGTCTGCTTAAGATTGAAACCAGGGATGTACTGTATGGTGACTAACATAATATAATAAAAAAACATTAAAATAGAAGAAAAAGATTCTCTCTCTCCCTCTCTAAAAAGAAAAGAAAAGGTACCTAGTACATATTGTTGAAATGGAAAAAATAGGTTAATATGTAATTATTTGTATAATACATTTCACTATTTAGTTTGGAGTTGTTATAAACACAGATAAATTATATTTTTACTTCTCAACTATAAAGCCACCTCACAAATTTCTTGTTCTGGCTTCTTTAGACTCAAGCAGAAGTGGGTCTAATTTTAATATCTTACATGTAAACTTTAAATAGTTGTTACCCTAATGGGGACAAAGGGAGATTTTGCTTGAACATTTTGCTTTGGAATAGGTCACCTGAGTTCTTTGAGCTTAGCTATGTGTAGGAGCATATGAGTAGCCATATGAAATCTTTTCAAGTGGCATTACAATAATGGCCTAGAAAAATGGAGTAATTCTGAAATATAGGCATTTCACCTATATTGTAATATAGTAAATACATTATTTATATTTAGTAGTCTCCACACTCAGCATGGGGCTCGAACTCATGACCCTGAGATCAAGAGTGGAATGCTCCCCTGACTGAGCCAGCCAGGGGCCCGCTACATTATAATAGGTCTAAATATTTAGGTACCATCTGACAGGGTCTTAAGTTAATTAAACACAGTGGTTCCCAAGAAACTGTGCTTCACTGAATTATATAAATATTTTTTATGGGGTGCCTGGGTGGCACAGTCGTTAAGCGTCTGCCTTCAGCTCAGGGCGTGATCCCGGAGTTCTGGGATCGAGCCCCACATCAGGCTCTTCTGCTGGGAGCCTGCTTCTTCCTCTCCCACTCCCCCTGCTTGTGTTCCCGCTCTCGCTGGCTGTCTCTCTCTGTGTCAAATAAATAAAAAATAAATCTAATAAACTCGCTGGCTGTCTCTCTCTGTGTCAAATAAATAAAAAATAAATCTAATAAAATCTTAAAAAAAAAAAAAGGGGCGCCTGGGTGGCACAGCGGTTAAGCGTCTGCCTTCGGCTCAGGGCGTGATCCCGGCGTTCTGGGATCAAGCCCCACATCAGGCTCTTCTGCTGGGAGCCTGCTTCTTCCTCTCCCACTCCCCCTGCTTGTGTTCCCGCTCTCGCTGGCTGTCTCTCTCTGCGTCAAATAAATAAAAAATAAATCTTTAAAAATAAATAAATAAATAAATAAATAAATATTTTTTATGATGCTCTTTATCGACCTTGTCGGCCATCTGGAAAATATATTGAGTGAGCAGGCCTGCCAAAGATGATCATGAACTTTTTGTTTATGGACTCTTAAGGAAGTTTATTTTGTGCTGGACCGTGAAGCTGTTTCGGTATGAAACACCAGAGTAGTTTTGAATATTTTTCTGATAATGCATTATCTTCTGTTATGTACTCGAAAGCCATTAAAATTAGTTAATATTGAGCTACTATTCATTAGTGAAGTTTAAGCTCTTATATTAGCATTTTATGAACAAGGATATTTTAATCCTTTCTTGCTACAATATTGTATCTTACTCTAAATTAACTTTCATCAATCCTCAATTTTATATGTCATGACTTCATAAAAAAATAAAATTTGATTAAGTGTTCTAGATAGATGAAGCTGAATTTTGTGAAATGACAATGCACTGTTTTTGGAGTGTTTTTTAATTACTTTGGAGTTAAGTCAGAAATTTGTTAGGAATGCATCTGTGCTGTTTTATTAGAGTTTTTTTTTTCTCTCAGGATGAGCAAGCTTATTTTAATTTTAAATATGTATTTAGTGATAGCCTTGGGGTATGAATAATTAGAATGAATTTATCCGAGTTCTCTTAGTGCTGCAAAAACAAGTTAGGGAACACATTAAGTATGTACAGAAAGCTTGTTTCCAGCACTTTGTGATGTAATTAACAAACGAACAAAATCCCTCCTACAGTATTATAAGCATGTGATATAATTTATCCTACACAGTCATAAATGGCTTATAGCCTATAAATCTTCATGATCATATTCGTATTTAAAAATAGGACTCTTGTGTTATGATTCAATAGTATAATGGCACGTATTGCAGACCACTCTGTATCCTGCAGTTAAAACAGGAAAATTGACAGCTTTCAGGAAGTTTAACTGAAAATGACCAAAATGGTTAAAAATAAAACGTACTTCTCAGAAATATTAAAAAATCATCTTTTCCTGGCTCCTGTGTGGCCGAGCTTGGATGAGTAGGCAGACAGGTGGCTGGCATCTCTTGGCCTCAGTTTCCCCATGTGTCGACTCGATCCCTGAGAACGTTTCTGCTCTCTTTCTTCATCACAGGCTGATGTGATGTTTATGTTCAGCCTTTCTTGTTTCCTGATACATGTATTTGGAAGCTAAAAAAGTACATCATTGGTGATGAAATATGGAGAGAGTAAACAAGGCAGCTGGTATCTTATACATTCTAATGTATATACGTTACTGTCTTGCCACATTTGCTTCAGTACAATGTGCCCCTGCGGTGAAAGCCTGTCCCCCGACTCCACTCCAGGTTACTTGTTGCCTTTGCCTCAGCTGCCCTGCCCAAGGCTCGCTCTGGTCCAGCTCTGTGCTCCTGCTTGAGGGAGGAGCTCAGCCTGCTCTCGCTTTTTCGCACACACGGTTCCCTCTAGCTGGGCTGTGGCTGCCGCACCCTCACACGCATCCCATTTCCTCCATCCCAGGGTCGCTCTCTCACCTGCCTGCTGACCTCCCCAGACACCTTGTGACCTGAGTGCTCTCCCTCCCACAGCCTCTCCTTCAAAGCCCTCATCATCGGTTCACCTGCTGTACAATCTTCTTATTTATTTTATTATTTGCCTCCCTTTGACTAGATTGGAGGTTCCATGTTATTGGGGGTGTTTAATCTCTGTAGAAGTGACAGTGTCTGCAGCCGTGCTTGGCGGGAGGGAGGCACTCAATGAATTGTTGAATGAACGAATGGAGTACTGTCCAGTGTACCTTTGCGAGAGTTTCCAGGTAGAGTCTCGGTTTTGTGGGACCTAAAGCTCATTATACCTGGGAGGAACTTCTTCAAGAAGAAGAACACAGGAATTAAACAACAGCAACGACAAAAGTGAAATTGAATATTTATTTAAAATAAAAAAAGAATAAAAACAAATTTCAAATGTAAAAAGGTGACATATACCACACAATCTATAAAAATAACACGATGTTTTTAAGAGCCTAGTAGACCACTATAGTACTTTCCCCCACAAATCTATGGCTCATTTTCTTCTTTTTTTTTTTTAAAGCAGACTCTTTTTTTTTTTTTTAAGATTTTTTATTTATTTATTTGACAGAGAGAGAGACAGCCAGTGAGAGAGGGAACACAAGCAGGGGGAGTGGGAGAGGAAGAAGCAGGCTCCCAGTGGAGAAGCCCGATGTGGGACTCGATCCCAGAACGCCGGGATCACGCCCTGAGCCGAAGGCAGACGCCTAACGACTGCGCCACCCAGGCGCCCCTATGGCTCATTTTCTGACTGACCCTTTATATGGCAATGATTTTACAATATTTTCTGTAGGAGGAATAGAGGTTTATTTTTCTAGACTGCCTGATCAAAATTTGTATTTTATTATTGGTAGTTTAGATAAGTTTCTTTCAGCTTCACCATTTGTAGCTGAGTATATCATGAAAAGTTTTAAGAATTTTATCAAATTTGGGGAAAGTCTTTGTGAAGTTTCTTTTATGCACGAGCTTTAACATGTTAGGATATTTCAAATTTTCTTAAGCAATGACTAATCTTAAATAATTTTAGGAATTGAAGGCACTCATTTCCTGGTATGTTTGAATTTGGGGATGACAAATAATTTTGAAAAATTATGTAAGTTTGGTTACCTAAAACATGAAGTATTAAAGTTATATAAAAAACCAGACATATTCAAAAGCATTCCAAATGTTTGTCACTCTAGGCAAATGTGTCTTTGCATCTAGACCATCACACTTCATCGAGACATGATGCATTCAATGCCACCAAATTGTCAAACCTGGTAAGTTGCAGTAGCTGAAATATGAGACTTCCCCCAGACATACGTGCCTATACATCTCAGGGTCCTGAGATCCAGAGTGTTGGACTCAGTACTCAGTGGGGAATCTGCTTGAGATTCTCTCTTTTTCCCTCCCCCTCTGCCCCTCCCCCCACTTGCCCTTACAGGTTTGTGCCTTGTAAACGCAAAGTTTGAATAAAATGTATTTTTCTGTGCATCCCATCAAAAACAAGCAGAAGTGTGTGGTGCATTCATAATCGTATATGCTGCAGTATCGAGTCAAGTCTCTATTCCTGACAAAAGAGATCTTCCTCTGTGACTAGTCATTTATGAGAATCAGATTTTCTGCTTATAATTTTACATATCTGATGATTAAAAAATTTTCCACTGATTAGCTTTGGGCTCTGTGCCTTTCAAACCTCATTTCGTTTCTGCTACTCACATATTCCAATGCCGGGCACATTGGAAGTAGATCTCGTGTAAATATATCCCATACCAGCAAATCCCATTGGACCTCTGGCCCTGCACTTTTGTGTCTCATTACCAGGAGAATTGGCACAGGGGTGGGAGAAGACTTCCAGAAGCCAGGCCTACATCGGCACAGCTAGCAGTAGCCTCATTCCTGCGAGTCCTCCTCGCCACATACGAACATTCCACACGACACAAACGACATTAAGCCCAAGTCAGCCTCCCGTTAGCTGGATGTCAGCGGTACCCACGGGCAATCTGGCACTTCCACTGTGATGGAAAGTGACGGAGGAGAACAGGGAGGGGAAAGTGACAGTCGTTATGTGCATTGTGTTTTTAAAATGTTACAAATACTCATGACTCCATGAACACCTGGAGGGGCGTTTTTGTAAATGGGTGCTTCCATCAAATGGAGAATTCTATTTCAGCACAGGCCGCTCAGTTGAAGTAACATTCCCTCCAACCACAAGCTCCCGGAGCAGCGGGTTTCAGTCCGTGAAGGAAATCGATTCAGCAGCTCGGTGTGTTGCTGCGCTCACGGAGTCAGGCTCAGGACTGGCGTTCACGGCCATGGTTGACTAACACGTATTTCACAGCCTCACCTTGGCGCTGGTGATGGCGGTCGCTGCATCTCGGGGGTGTGCTGCCTTTACCATTGTGGGCAATAGTCTTCCCATTGAGATATCTTCACATTCCTGTACCAAATGCAGATTAAGCCTCTATAATGTGCCAGACGCTGTGATAGAAGCCGGGAAGGGGAAGATGCGCAAGACGCAGGCTCTGCCCTGGAGGCGCTTCATCCTGAGTACTCAAGTTCTTATATCACAGATGAATCAGACAAAGTGCCTAAGAGATTAAAAAAAGAAGGCAATGTGCGATTCAAAGGAGAAAGATGCTGCGTGGAGTAGAGACATCCAGATGTCACTGAGGGGCCATTTGAGGTCATCGTTGAAAAGTAAGAAGGACTTAACAACATTGGAGAGAAGAAATAGAGGCGAAAGGGCAGGGGGAACGTTCAGGAGGTAGTCTTATTTGTATGAGGCCGTGTGTGTGTGTGTGTGTGTATTAATATGACATAAGACTAGCATCACAGTGAGGAATGATGATTTTTAAAAGTACTCCTTTAAAAGGGATGACATTTTTAAATACCAGAGTGGAGAGATTTACGTTATTTGATAGGCGATAGCTGAAATTCTTGAGTCGGAGGAGCAAGATTGCAGAAACAGGTGGATGACGTCGGTGCTGGTGCGTGGATGGGTTGGAAGAAGAGAGAGGAGACCAGCTGGAAACCGTCCTGATGCCTGTGAGCGAGGGTGATGGTGGTGCAGAGAGAAAAGATGTCAATAGCGCACTAAGAGAAAAGAGAAGATGTGTGCATCCAGCTCCAGGCGCTTGGTTTTCTTTCTGTGCAGGGAAGATGAGGTTTTTGGATACTTTGAATCAACGGTGAGGTGACAGTGCTTCTGTGGGAGGTGTAGGTGTGGTTCTGGAGCTCAAAATGAGCCCAGGGCTCTTGTGGGGAAGATTACAGTCCTCATGCTTGTGAGTCCTCAGGAACCCAGCCCGATGCTGGCAGCTGCTCCCCTTCGCCCTTTCTCTCCCTCCTCCTCCTCTCTCTTCATCGTCTTGGCAGAAGGACTGGTGCTCTGGAATGCTTGAGTGTTCTATACGTCAGAGCACAGTACAGCATTAGCCTTAAAGTGCATGAAGGCAGATGATTCCAAGAAGGGGCAGAGCTCAGTTTAGGGTAGGATGTGCATAGCTTAAAGAAATACGTCCTGAGTTGAGAGTTACTGCTCTACCGTGCAAAGGGGGCAAGACTGGGCTTTTATGTCCCGAGGAGGTTACTGGACACCGGATGGTCCACTTTGATCTCCCGACACTGGGGCAGGTTAATATGAACAGGACACGGAGGCAACGCAGAGCTCTTGAGACCTTGGTTGCGTCCACTTGCCAGCTGGGGCAATGGGCAGCTTTTAACTTTTTCTTGACTCGGAATGTCCGACTCCTGACCCAGCAGCCATAATGAATGGATGGTTGGATGGGGGCGCCTGGGCGGCTCAGTCGGTTAAACGGTGACTCTTAATTTCAGCTCAGGTCATGATCTCAAGGTCCTGATATCAACTCTCTCTCTTTCCCTCTCCCTCTGCCCCTCCCCCAACTTGCTCTTGCACTGTCTCTTAAATAAATAAATAAATAAATAAATAAATAAATAAATATCTTTAAAAAATGAATGGATGGGTAGATGGATGGATTGTGCACTTTCTCTGCACCAAGCACAGCTTACAGGCGGGAAACTCTGTTCAGCTCTTTGACTCTACTTAGTATCACACGTGTCTCTTGGCGCCCACGGTCAGTTGTGAGCGATGCTCCCCGTTCGGGAGAGTTGGTGAGTCCCATGGAGGCCCCACCAGAGAATAACACGTACGGAAATGGGACCGGATCCTCATTCACTCTTCAGCTGGGACACGGTGGCTGGGCGGTCTGGGGGGTTCTTTGTTCGCCTTTCAGAAGGGTACACCAATTTTTAAAAATTCCTTTACTGTATTAATAAGAATAGAGTACACCCTCCAAATTAGTCACTGTAATTTTATAAGGATAACCAGAGACATTACAGTGACCTTTATAAACAAACACCAAACACATAAATCTTCAGTAGGAAGAGAGATCACGGAGGCGGCCGTCCCGGGCGTCCCCTGTGTTTTAAGCTTCCGAGAGTCCTGTGTAAATTGTTCGTATTACTTACGGCTTCCAGAGATGACAGACTAATCTGAGCAATTAGATTCTTGGGAAAGATCAAGACACTTATTAAATCTTATCTTAGTTACTCCTAATTATAATCATCCATTTATCCCTGTGGAATACATTACCAATGCAAAGCTCAATTCAATCACAACATAACTAGTCTTTATTTTCGATGATTAAAAAAACCAACACTATTGCCACATATGCATAAAGGGGATCTATGATTAATTAATGAAGTTAGACCCAGCAGATTGCTAATTGCATGAAAATGCAACGTCTATCCTCCAATTTGCTGCATAAAGTTACATGCACATTAGCAGTGCACTCAGTAGTGCTAGGCACAGAATGAATGTCCGTGGCCTCACGCCACACAGATTCATGTGTTGAAGCCCTCGACCCCAGCAAGATCATATTTGGAGGAGTGCCTCTGGGAGGTGATCGGGTCTTGAGGGCAGAGCTTTCATGGTAGGATTAGTGCTTTTCCAAGAAGAGGCAGGGAGGGATGATCTCTGTCCATCACATGAAGACACAGCAAGAGCTTCTCACCAGAACCCACCCACGCTGGCACCTGCTCCTGGACACCCAACTTGCAGGATTGTAGAAGGAAGTGTTTGTTGTTGAAGCCGCCCCGTGGGTGGTATCGTGTTCCAGCAGCCCAGAAGAACTAAGACAAATAGCGGCAGATATTTATTGAACGTCTGCTGTGTGCCAGGCACTGGGGCCAAGGCTGTGCATTTAGCAGGTAGCATAACAAGGTCCCTGTTCTCATGCGGTTCGATTCCTGCACGCACAAGGGAGACAAACATATGGCATGTCAGGGGCAGTTCAGTGCTCTGAAGGAAGGGAAACGGAAAGAGAGGAGTGCCTGCGTACAGGGAGGAGGTGGAGAGGTGGGTGTGGTTTTATATGGAATGGTCCCGAAAGGCTTCTTAATAAGGTGTTGTTTAAGGCGAGACTTGGGAGGAGGGAATGGAGAAGGGAGAAGGGAGAAGAGCCACCATGATAAGAGAGAACGTCTGGGCAGCCCCAGTGAGGAAGCCCCTTTGGTGCCCTTAAAGAGCTGCCTAGAGAGAGAGGAAGTGGGGTGGGGGCTGGGGGGAAAGGGAGGAGGGAGAAGAGGGAGGGGAGGGGAGTGGATGGAAGGTCTTGCTGTCTGTGGGAGGACTCTGGATTTTATTCCGGAAGGAATGCACAGCCACTGAGCAGTCTCAGAGTGCTCTAGCTATCCTTGGGTTTTGGATTTCAGGAGCAATAGCAAAGGTAGCATCCAGGGGAGAGCCCGTGAGCCATGCTGGGGATGGTGGTGGCGGTGGAGGTCCCTTTGGACCAACTGGGGTGGAGCAGCAAAATTTGCAGAGAGCTGGAGGTGCCTGGCTGAGGAATCCCCCCGGCCTGGTGGGTCTCCTTCTCACCCTGACCTTCCAATCCCAAACCAGAAGTAACCTGTTGAACGAGGTCTCTGATGACCTGTTCTCCGCCTCAGGCCTCTGCCTCTCTCACACAGGTCCCCGTGCCTGCTTGGCTCCCCCCACCCAATGTCACCAGCTCCTGCAGTCAGATATTTCAACCCCCCTCATAAAACATGGCCCTGGTCACGGGATCTTGGCACATTCCAGTGATCTGCAGAGCGGGGCCATGGGACACAAAGGACACTGGGTGGAAGAGAACAGGGTTCCAGCAATGCTTGGTGGGGCTGGGCTGTCCTCCCACCCTTCAGACCTCCTGCCGCCATCTTTCCGGCAGGTACTAACTTTCCTCACCGCTGTCCAAGTAGAGGTGTCTGGAGCAGAAGGGCAGCCCTGGAAGACTCACCGTAGGTTTTGCTTACTAAGGGTCTTACATCATGTTGGTTTGACATTTATAAAACCACGATTCTGCCCTGAGCCTGCACTCGCTTTCCTGCTCAGTAATACTTGGGTTTTGCACACCTGTGCTGTTAGGTAGCTTTGCCTCCTCAGGTCACTGCCCACAGATATTGAGCAGTTAACAGTAGAATTAAGAAACATTTTGGGGCGCCTGGGTGGCGCAGTCGTTAAGCGTCTGCCTTCGGCTCAGGGCGTGATCCCGGCGTTCTGGGATCAAGCCCCACATCAGGTTCCTCCGCTGGGAGCCTGCTTCTTCCTCTCCCACTCCCCCTGCTTGTGTCCCTCTCTCGCTGGCTGGGTCTGTCAAATAAATAAATAAAATCTTAAAAAAAAAAAAAAAAGAAACATTCTGAATTCTCTGTCTGCGGTTAAATCACTTGAGAAATTTATGTGGATGAGCCAAGCTCTGAAACACTTTCACCCAAACTAGTGATCCCCGACGTGATCATCCCTGCGCCGTCTCGAGATGCACGCGGATGCACGTGCTTTGACTGTGTCCCCATCCGAGCGCATTCCCAGGACGCTGCCCACTGTGGTTTAGAAACCTCGTTGTGCGAATACTGAATTCCTCTGCACACAAACTAAGTGTCCGTCAGTCACAGTAGTTGCTGTCCCCTCCACATCTTAGCTCCTCAATGTTTGGACTCCCAAAGTCAGGCTCTCTTACTGCAGAAGATGCAGACGAGCCCAGGTGTGTGCTGCCCTGCCCAGAGCCCCTTATGGCTTATTCCACAACGGCACAACCTTTGTCGGAGGGGGAGAAATGAGCTGGTCGCCAGTGACTCTTTCTCTTGTGGTGCCAGAATATTTTATTTTTCAGAATGCTTTTCTTTTTAAGTAGTAAAGTTTTGCTAGTTTCTGATGGCTGTTCTCTGGTGTCTTTGGGTGATTTTCACCATGTGTGGCTATTTCTGTTGCTTTATCTACCGCGGGAGCAGTTCGAAAGCCTCTTTTTTCTGCCGCTTTCCAAATACTGCCTTTTATTTGGTATAAATAACTTCTATACAAAATAACTTTGAGACCCATTCTACTCTTAACAGCTGTGTTCCATCATGGTAGCTGTATTTATATTTTGGTGGAATTGGCAATTAAGGGCCCCTTCCCCAGTCGTGGGGGGAGTGTCTTTGAAAGGAGCGCCATCCCTCCGGATGGTGTTCTTGGCTCACGCAACACGAAGCAGATTCAGGAAGGAGGCGTATGCTTGTTAGCCTAATACACGGATTTGGTTTTATTAGTTCAGCAAGCATGGGGCCAGCCTGATGTTAGTAGAGCAAATATGCATGCTTTTGGTGAGATTTGCCTGAGATTTTTGAAGGAAAAAGAAAAAAGCTAATACTGGTGGTGAGCTGTTTATACTTGGCTAGTTCAGGAAAGAGAATGAACTGTAGCCTTTTCTGGTGAAAAGCAAAGAGGCGAGAACACAGGTACCTTCTGTTATTTGCCGGCTATGGTCACATGAGAGCATCTTCCTCCCTTTTTGGAGCTCAGACCTTTGGCAGAAGGAAACTTCTTTGGGTCCAGAGGAAGCAGAGGTGGTAGGGTTTGGGAGAAAAAGGAAGAAATGCCTAGGAGGCGCTCGGCCCTTCCAAATGCTGATGCGTCCATGATCCCGGGTGTTCGCTGCAGGAAAGACGGAAGGGGGAGCAGAGGAGCCCCTGGAAAGTGGACCCCACCCCCACCTCCAGTTACCTGCTCAGGTCCCGGCTCTTCCTGAGTGGATTCGTACATGTGGGGGATTCAGACCATGGTGGGGCTCCCAGAATCTGAGGAGGAAAAGGAAATCGTATGTAAGTGCCCCTGTTGGGCACGATGGGGCAACCTCTAAACTAATTGAATCCAGTTGCGGGATCCCATGAGTTCACCCCAGGCAAAATTACAAATGCACTCTTTTGAAAGGTCAAAAATTAGTTAACCTTTTTTTTTGAAATAATTTCACACTTACAGAACAGTTGCAAGCAGAGTGTGGGAACTCCTACGTACACTTTGTCAAGGGAAAGGTGGAGATGTGATGCCCTCTTGCCCCTAAATACTGTAGATTTTATTTCCCCAAAACAAGGCTGCTTTCCCACGTTACCAGAGCACAGCCATCAACCTCAGGAAATTAGTATTACCAGAACACTCTCATCCGGTCCAAACATCCCGTTCAAATTGTAGCCACCGCTCAAAAATGCCCTTTATATCCGCCCACTGTCCCCCTAAAAAAAAAACCCAAACCAGACCCCTAGAATCTTCCTTCCTTTTCCTACTTTCCTTTCTGTTCAGCTCCAGCCCAGAACCACGTGTTGCAACCAGCTATCATGTTTGTCTGGAGAGTTTCAGTCCTTCCTTGACTTCCTTGACCTGATATTTTTGATGACTCAGGCTGGTACTTGGAGGATGTCCTTCAGCTTAGCTCTGTCTGATGTTTGCTCATATTAGAACCCAGTTCTGTGTTTCTGACAGGAATAGCCCAGAAGCCGCTTTCTTCAGGCAAGTATGACACGTGACATTCTCTTTTACCACTTGGTTAAGCTGGCGTCTGGCATTATTTCTCCTCCATAGTTAATTAAGAGACATTTTTACATATTAATTAATAGTAATTAAAATGTATATTCGAAACTATGTCAATATCCTGTTCTTCAGCAAGCTCTTGCCCATGAATTTCTTTTTATTGGCTAGTGATTCTTGCCTGAATCAATTATTTCTATGTTTTATTGGCTAGTGATTCTTGCCTGAATCAATTATTTCTATGATTCCTATAATGATTGCCAAGTGATGATTCTCTAACTCTGTCATTCCTTGTACATTTACTATTTGGCATTTTGCTGTAAGCAAGGATTTGCCCTTACTTTCTCTCTCTCTCTCTCTCTCTCTACACACACACACACACACACACACACTCACACACACACTTCTCTGTATATATTCCAATATATATTTGCATACACACATACACATGTCAATATGGACCCACAGGTACTTATTTTATTCAAGGGGTTATAATCCATTACGATCATTTGGCCAGTGGAAGTCTACAGGTTGGTGTGTGTGTGTGTGTGTGTGTGTGCGTGTGTAGATATCCCCATGATTTTTTGAGCACTTTTTCTTTCTGTGGAACAAGTTATTTAGAGCCCTGGATCCTTTATTGGAGAAAGGCATTCATGACCCAGACCTGGGTGCTGAGTACCTGTTAGTGTGGGGTCTTTGCTTTCTAGATCTTCCAAGTGGACTGAGGTAGAAAGCATATGCATGTACACACACACCCCCCTGTTGTTATGTTTCTCTATCTATGTAGATTAAAAACCATGAGTTTATATCACCCTCCAATTCTAATCCAAAGCCACAGGTTTTATTTTTCCGTACGTATTTTTAACAGCTGCAGTGAGATATAACGATATAACCGTGCACCCACCTGCCCGTATTTACAACGGATAGTTTGGTAAGTCTTTTTAAACCATCTTAGGCACGGACAGGTGAGCACTCTTACACATATTCATGGTGCTGTGGAATGCGCTCTCCAGATTTGAACCCCTCTTCGCCAGCTCTGAGGAGACCTGGCCCCGTTGTCGTCAGCTTACCTACTTACCGTCTCAGTCATCCTGTAGAAAACCAATTTCTAGACCAGGTGGGCTTGGCCCCGGCGCTGGCTCACAGGGTGGCCGGGCTGGTCACAATGCACTGTCCCCCCGCCCCCCTCCCCCGGGTTCTTGTTCCGCCTCCAACGGCAGCCACGCTCGCTGCACCTCCTGGCGAACGTCCTCAGCCTGCCACGCACTGCAGATGGTCAGGCTCGGGGAACTCACTCACTTCTCGACTCATCCAGGCGTCAGTGACATCAGCACCTTCAGCCGGATCACCTAGTTCAGCACTACTATGCGTCAAGGCGAGAGGCAGTGCAGGCTAACAAGTACCACCTTTGTCTCATGCGAAACAGCAGTAAGACTAGTACTTATGTCCTAGGACTTCTGCTGGCCTCTAGGCCCGTCTTCTTTGTAAAGCACATAATAGCATGTCTGGGATATCATAAGTACTATTTTTATTAAAATATTGTATGGTTCTGCTTCTCACATGCCGATTTTGGCTTTCAACACAGGATAAGAAGCAGGGACGTACTTCATGCTTTTTATCTCCCATAAGCCAAAACAGTGGTGCTCCCTCAGTCTGGCCTCGGAGTGACCGTTGATAGGATCCTGACGCAGTGCTACTCCAAGTGGGGGTACAGACCAGCATCTTCACCACCACCTGGGAGCTCGTTGGAAATGTGAGTTCTGGGCCCCCCCCCCCCACACTCACTGGATTGGAACCTTGGAACCTGGGGCCCAGGAATCCGTGTTTTAACCATGGTCCTTGTGATCATGCGTGCCGTGGCTGTAGAGATCGTACCTGCGTCTGCACCCCACTGGGGACGGCCTCACTTTTTAGCTTTATTAAGTTATGGTTACAAAATTGTATAATATTTAAACTGTACAATGCGATGATTTGTTATGCCTGTGCATTGTGAAAGGACTGCCCCCATGGAGGTAATGAACACTCCCTTCCTTCACGTATTTACTTTTTGTTTGTTTTCGTTTTTGGTGAGAACATTTCAGTTCTACTCTCTTCGCAGATTTCAATGCTGCAATACAGCGTCCTCAGTTATAGTCACTGTGTTGTGTATTAGATCCTCAGACCTTTATCCATTTTATAACTGAGAGTTTGTACCCTTTTACCAATTTCTCCCATTTCCCCCACCCCCGCCGCCAGCCCCTGACAACCACCATTCTATTCTCTGTTTCTATGAGTTTGACTTTTTTTCAGATTGCACACGTAAATGACCCCAGGGTATGGCCTCCCTCGACAGTGGGTCCTGCTCGCTCTAGTGTTCTCCCTCCACTGAAGCTTGTCTGAACGAATCTCTTCGCTGTCCTAGGAATATGTTACTCCTCCCATTTAGCGTGTTTGTATTCTAAGAAAGACAGACAGTCTACAGAGTATTTAAAGCCACTTTTCCCAAAGTGTATTTGTCCAGCTAGTGGCATCTGTTGTCTGTCCTGAGGAGCAGGGGTTGGAACACTTCTGTCCACTGCATCTTGGTACCAGAGTCTCCAGGAAAACACAACGCAGTCAAGCCCTGATGCAACATACCTTCTCACGTAGAGAAGAGACCGAGCAAGAGAAGCTTCAGCAGTGAGTCTCAGGCCCCGGTGGCCAGTGTGTCTCTCCTAGCAGCTGATGAAGGGCAGTTGACCCACACACAGCCCTCCTGTGCTGAAGAAGGAAGCACCCTAGCCCCTCCCCGCAGAGGGCAATACAGCAGTGGAGCTGGCCGGCCGCCATATTTCACACATGCTTACCACGCAGGACAAAGGAGCACGCATTGCGTCTGAAACAGGGACAGATATTCCCACGTGGGGTGATAAGCCCAGCACAAGCTGTGAGGGTGCTTCATTCTTACTGGCTGAGTAGGGGTTAGAAGACCACACACAGGACTATGCCTTACTTTTCTGTTCAACAGAAGTATTTACTCATCTAATGAATTTGGGAATTTCTCCAAAATTATTAGATACACTTAGATACACTTCCAAAATTTCCAAACTTAGTATTCGATCAGGGATTAGAACACTTAATATGCTCTTATAGATTATCACTTTTCAAGAGAAGGAATATGATATGCAGTGTTTCCTAAACTTCTCTTACTGCAAAATCTTAGTTTGGGAGGAAGAATCTTTGAGTTCTTGGAACATATTTTCCAAAATACTGTCTTATAGGAATAACTCTCTTGGTGGAAAAGTCAGAGGATATGACAAGAGTGAGTTATGTTTGAAAAGGTCCTTAAATTTCACTTTCAAGATACTTGGTTCTCAGGAGAGGCCATTATAGTACGATCACATGCGAATCCATTTAACAATGCCTGCAAAATTGAAAATAAAGACATTCACCCAAGTACTCTTGTCCTTTCCTTCAATGTTACCCAAGATAAATTTTAGTAGAATATAATAGCCTTGATCAATGTAGATTGCATTTTATGTCCCCCTCCAAATCTTTTAAATAATATCACAAACCTCAATACACATGTAATGTAAAAAAAGAGACAGGAATTTGAGTCCTCTTAAGGAAAGTGGCTTAATATTCTAAACCTAAATGGGAAGAAGAGCAAGGGAGTCAGAACTGGGAGTGCCGCCTGTTTCTGCCACTTTGCAGACTTAACTATTGAGTGAAACGGTCTTTGGTTAAGTATCAAAGAGTCTTTCAGTGGGATTTTGTTTTGATTTTTCCCTTTGCATGACCAAAAGAAACAACTACCAAAGTATAGTTACTTTAAACACCTTAGCTAAATTATAATCTAGAGATTTTAAATTGTTCCTTTTTGGAATAGGATGTACTCATCTCTTGTTGATGAAAACATTTTGCATACTCAATTTTCTTTCTGTGGAGCTTAGTCACCTACAGTGATCACAATTGCAATTCAAAATGTTACCTTTGATTTTTTTCCTCCAATATGTTCATGCTGAGATTTTCTTCCTTTGAAGCTATTCATCTGAGAATAGAGAATATGGTCCTTTTTTTTCCTTTCTTTTTAAAAAATGACACTAAGTGACTACAGGTATTTCATGTGAATTTCCTAAGTAAAGCTAGAGGTCATCATTATATAGTTACCAATTCTGAGTACTCATTTAGAAGAAAATATCATGGCCATCATGGCTTTCTACAATCTCATATGGTGCTTACGGAGATTTAACATAGCAAACTTGGAGGTCACTTATCATTCTTAGCTTTTGTCTTATTGAAGATATATTTTCAATTATTAAATTCTGTTATGAGAAGGCAGCATGTTCCAATGGACAAAGTCAAATTAGATTGGGAAACTAAAGAAAATCATTTTAAGGATTTCCCCTCTAGACTTCCGAAGCCATTGCAAGCCTGCGTACTAACTCTTCATTACAAGAAGAGTTCCTGGCACCACGGCTATGCCATCTCAGTCAGTTCCATGTCTTCTCTTTCTCAGTGATTTTAGTCTCAATTGCAGTTTGATCAGCTCTTCTATCTGCTTCTGCAACCCACAGCTTCCTCCTTGTGTCTAACCTGTCCCAGATCCACCTTGCTTGGAAGCTTTGCTTCCTATAGAATTTTCTCCAACTTCCTTCACTCATTCACCAAACATTTGTCAAGCACCTGCTATATGCTGGATGCTCTTCATCTGTGAATGAAACCAAGATCCCTGCTGTTTTAGAATTTGCATTCTATAGGGAAGACAGAGTGAACAAAATGAAAACCAAACCACATGCAATGTTAGAAGTAAGTGCTATTACATCGGAAACCGGGGATGTACTGTATGGTGACTAACATAATATAATAAAAAATCATTATTAAAAAAAATAATAAATAAAAAATAAAAGTAAAACTCAGCAGAAAAAAAAAAAAACAAGTAAGTGCTGTGCCCTCTTATGAACAGAAGGGTAAAAGGGACTGGGAGAGCTTGGGGCAAGCAGGAGGGTAGTAGCAGTACTGAATACCGTGCTCAGAGCACACTTCTTTGAGAATACGCCTTTGATTAAAAATTTGAAAGTGGTAAGGAATTTTTCTAAGACCTATCTGGAAGAAGAGCGTTCTAGGCCATGGGCATGGCCAATGTGGCTACGGCAGAGAGAAAAAGGGAAAAATTAGTCAAGGATAGGTCAGAAATATAATGGAGACCAGATCACGTAGGGCCTCAGACCATTGTAAGGACTGTGGCTTTTATTGTGAATAAAATTGCAGGACTTTGAGCAGACAAGCCATGATGTGATTTACAGCTTAGATGGTGGGGGTGCTGAGAAGACACTATAGGTGTTCAGTGTTAGGAGCAGGGAAGCCACTAGAGGGATGACAGTTATCTGAGTGAGAGATGCTGGTGGCACAGACAGCATGGAGGAATGGAGATGGTGAGGACTGGCAAATTCTGGACATTTTCCCAAAGACGGAGAGAGACTTCCTGATGGTCTAGTGTGGAATGTAGGTATTTTGAGGAGCCTGGGTGGTTCCAAGTAAGAATAAGTTGTCATCAACTTTGATGGATATGATGAGTAGAATGGATTTTAGGAGAGGATAAGGAGTTCAGTTCTGAGTGACAGAACTATTAGACAAACAGAGATCTTGAGTAAGCAGTTGGGTAAATGAGTCTGGAGTTTGGGAGACACGTCTAGGCTGGACAGGTAGATTTGGACATGGTGAATAGATGGATGGTACTGGTCTTAGCCCATTCAAGTTGCTATAACAAAAATGCCACAAACTGGGTAGGTTATAAACAATAGATATTTATTTCTCAGTTCTGAAGGCTGGAGGTCCAAGATTAATATGCCAGTAGATTTGGTGTCTGGGGAGGACCCTCTTTCTGGGTCTTAGATGGGCATCTTCTCTGAATCCTCACATGGCAGGAAGGGGCAAGGACGCTCTCTGGGGTCTCTTTTATAAGGGCAGTAATGACACCCATGAGGGCTCTACCCTCATGACCTACTCACCTCCCAAACACCCTGCCCACTAACAACATCACCTTCAGGGATTAGGATTCAACATATGCATTTGGGGGGACACAAACATTCTGACCATAGCAGTACTTAAAGGCATGAGGCTGGTGATCTCACCAACGGGGCTGAGTGTCGAAAGAGAAGGGAGCCAGAGCCAAGAGCAGAGCCAGGCCAGCACTAGCAGGTGGAGGAGAAGGGAGGAGGCAGAAACGTGGACCGGAAGGGAGCAGACCGGGAGTGAAGAGGGAAATCAAGAGTGTGTGGGATCTGGGAATTTGAGTGAAGATAGTATATCAAGAGGAAGAGAAAGCGATCACAAATCAGTTGCGAGAGAATTGACCACTGGGTTTGGCAATGTGAGCATCACCGCGATCTTGACACACCGTTTTGACTCAATTCGGTGGGTTTAAGTAAGAATATGAGAACAACAGGAGACACATGTTTGATCTGTGATGCATCTTATAATCAGTGATGCTTCACCATGGCCACAGGCCAGGCAGTCGTCCTGCCACGGATGTGACTACACCCCCGCAAGTGACCATGGTCACAGCTATCCTGTGTGTCCGTGTCACACGTGCATTGGCGATACTCTGGTGTTGAGTTGACCACCATTTAAAATGCCTACTTTGTTGTTATCTTAAAATCTTCCCTTGACACATTCTAGTAAAATTAAAAAAGTGGGAGCATCAAAACTTGATGCAACCTTGGAAGAAAATCCTGGAACCAAGAGTGTGACTCTTCTATAAACAGAGTCTTCATCTGGCAACACTGAAACTTTATATGCTAGACAACACTGTGCCTACAGTGAACACAGGACTGCCTTGTGCACTGAAAACATCTGCTGAAGGTGGATCTCATGTTAAGTGTTCTTACTATAGTAAAAATAAGTAGGTAATTAAATAAATAAATAAAATTCAAAAACATGATTTTTGGTGGGATTGAGGGCTGTATTGTATGGAAGTTCTCAATGATGAGAATAAATTAAGTCAATTTAATTAGGATTTTTTTTAGTGGTCATAAAATAGAAATGTGCCTTATAATGTCTTAGGTAATATGAAATATGGTATATGAACTAAGTTTTTTGTTTACAAAATGTTACAATTTTATAATATGTGGATTCCTTTCATCAATGCATACCTGAAAAATCATTGCTCAGTTGCATTCGCAAATTCCTGTTTACCTGGTATCCAATAAATTATGTTCTCTAAGGAGAGTCATTATCCCAGTAATGTTAGTGGAGACTAGCTGATTTAGCTGAAAGATTTACAAAAATCACATGTGTAAATTATTCCACTTACGGTAACAGTAATTTATTCTACACAAATTGGATCCATGGCCATCTGTTTTAGCTGCTGGGATAGGAAAAGCCTGCTTTTCTCTATCTCCACAAACTTCTGCTCAAGTCACAAATGGAGAACTATGCAAATTAGACAGTGCATCCTTTTTGAAGTGAAGAAAACCATCGGCAGACACTGAGGGAGTTCAGACTCAGCGTTCCTGCCAGCTTCTTAGCTCAGGGATGGAGTGATTCTAACCCAAGGCCCAAGAGCTTTGGGAGTTTTTGTCTTGGAGGAGGATTGCAAAATAGCCAAGGATCAGAGAAAGACACGATGACTACTGCCTTGGACTAGACCCCGTTCTTCCATTCCTATCCCTTCCCTGCCGTCTTTCCCCTGTATGTCTTCCCCCCCTGTACCTTGAAGTCTTTAACATCACATCAATGAAGCCCGCTTGGGACAGCAGCACAACCATATCTGTCTTGAAATCTCATCATGAATTCTCTTTCAGACAGCTCTTGGACTTCAATCCAATGTCATCTGGGTATGACTGGGCCCATGGGAAGTTCCTGCTCTCATATCCTGCCCAGTGTCAGGGAAGAACCCCGACTTCATAGAGCATGGCAAAGAGTGACAAGACTCCAGAGGAGACAACTAAGCAAGCGAGCAGGTTGGCTTGAGGCAGCTCCGTCAGTGCTGGAAGTAGGTCACGGCACCCAACTGACCAGAGCTCGACAGTTTATACTCAGAGCACAGCAAGCCTAGGAGCAGCAGAGGGAGCGGGAGCACTGATCCTCCTTCTCCGAGTCCCGTGGGATGATGTGATAGACCCAGATGGGGACTGTGTGTGCATGGGTGGTGCTGCAGTTGACACACCTGGGCCAGGGGCCCAGCACCTTTTATAAAGCACTGTTCTCTCCCCTCGGCCACACAGCCCCACCAGGGAGCAAGGAGTCATTCATGCTATGGGTGCCTCAGCCTACTTAAGGCCTAGGTGACCAGCTCCAGAAATAGTTCAGGATCTGAGGACAGTCAGGCCTGGCAGATCGCCATACTCAACAAAGACGTGCAGGATGCTTGGGTGGTACACTGTGCCTCCCAGAAATCTACCCCTTGGCCCTAGAAGTTCTTGTTTGAACTCAGATTTTCACATGAGTATGCCACCCTGTCAGTAACTCAAATTAGGTGCATTGACAGGGACTGAGACAAAAGTTATTTATCTCATGCAACACTTGATTATTTTGATATTATTAACCAAGTTCTGGTCATTCAGATGAGGCCAATTGGCAATACTGAACTTAGCTCTGCCCCCTAAATCCTGGACCTATCCTGCTGAGTAAGTCTCAGAGTGGACTGATAGGCCTTATTTCAGATGACCATTTAGCTGTCTATCTTAGGATACATACGAACTATCCCATCTGAGTAATGGTATTAATCTAACCATGACAGGAAGTGTTAGTCACCATGCTCATACCTCCTGGTGCAGGCAGGGTGGTCTGAGGCCAGTCTGTCACCTAGTATGACCATCATCCATTAGGCTTTTAGACCGCCCTGTTGACCTTCTAGGGCTTCTGCTGTCTCATTGGCTAGAGTAACTCAAGTCAAGGGTAAGTTCCATCCGTGGTCTTTAGGATGTGGACTCTGAGGACAGGGAACAATGCTTGTACTACTTTATGGAATTAAGGGGGTTTGTAACCCTTTTTACCCAGGGACCCAACAAGGAGAACATGGTGTTAATGCCAATAATTACAGGGGGCAATAGATGGGCCAGGAAGCAACTCCCATTCCTAACGGAAAGACCTTCTATGCCCCACTCTCTTTAACATACAACTATACAGCTACAGGTCACCCATGTGGGATTTATGGCTAAACTTAATTGGATTACTGCTGTATTATTTTGTTCAGCTATGCGAATAGTTTCAATAGTATTTGCCACCTCAATAACCCTACATGACTTAACCCAAGACCACTTGGCATCAGAGGAAGCATACGGATTTGTATGAGTCAGGATAAAATGAGTTTTGGGTGCTTGTAGGTGTGCAAAGTGGGGAGTGGTCAAGATTGGGAATGACTTATGGCATACCAGGCACAGCAAACTAATTCAGAACTGGCCATGCCCACATGAGTTTTTGTGTCCATAGCAAGTAGACAGGAATGACAGATCCAGCAGTGGGTCGGATTATCAGCCACTGCCACATTACCAGACGGACCGTGTGGTTGTTTGCCAGGTGGGGTGTTGGAATAGGGGACAAGGTAAGCATTAACTATGCCCTCCTCCCTGTACCTCCTGTGGGCTGGGGTGACCCTCTCCAGATGCTTGTTGCTCTCCCTTCACAGCCAACTGGTCTGTTTATCCAATCTTGTAGCTACCACTTCTTACTTTGCCCAGCCCTAAGAGGACATCGTCAGCATTCCTGGTGCTAGAGTCAAAGGATGAAGAGAAAAGGAGTGGTCAGGGCTGTCAGGGTGGAATTCCAGAAACGGAGATTGCATTCTCCTTGTTCCTCCTCGCCTCTGCCATTCCAAAGGGGACATTTTCTTGCAGGGAACAGCTGCCTCTAATGTCCATACTGTCTGGCTAAAAAGTGTCATCCATACTGTTGATAATGAGATTGGTCCCTTAACATTTATGAGTTGAGCCTTTAAAAGTCCATTTAGGCTCTTGGTGATGACTGGAGAACGTCCATCAAATGCCATGACATCAGTTTCCTGCTGGGCTTTTTTTTTTTTTTTTTTTTTTTTTTTGCCACAAACTATGTGCCACCGTCTGATTACAACAGTCTGGATAACCATAAACATGGGCCAGCTTAGTCTCATGTGCTACAGTTGTGTGGTCACAATGTGTTATGGTCACACAAATCTCAATTCTGTAACAGGATTAAGTGTCAGTGGCTATTAGACCTTACTGTGAGGTGGTGGCAGAAAACTGATATGTCCATTTGACAAGAATGGGTAGGGCCCTTTTGAATATACATCCTTGCTCACCTGGAGGAAGTCAGATCAACAGCTGACAGGTCAGATGATCCTGGTCGGCCAAACTTAGCCTCTTTGGCATAGACATGGAGGTCCATCTTTTGAGCCTACTGGGTTATGATAGCAGGACTGAGAGGCCCAGTCCAGTGACGAATCCAGGGAGTAAAACTGGCCACCTGGGCTCTGCAGTTCTGGTTGGCTCCACTGTTTTCATCTTCTGGATATTGATCCTTCCCATGGCAGGATAGAGGTTGTCTCCATTGGTTACATAAATGTCTCATGGTACCATGGCAATGCCTTTGAGGTCCCACAGAGAGGTGTCTTTAACATTCCAGTCTGTCATCACCCTGGTATCCAACTGGGTGACTACGCTACTAGCAGCAGCCCAACAATCTGTGAAAACAGAAAATGTCTGGTCCCGGGACCATTGTCCAAGCAAGGGTAATGGCTTTATTTTGGTGCATTGGACTGAGTCATTCATCCAGAGTTGTCACTGGGACTAGATGTCTGGTGCCGCCCGGTGGACACCGTGTCTTTTAGTTTGGATGAGCCCACATGAGCATCCTCAGGGGCTGCCTGGATGTGAGTCCCCTCGATAGCCAAACACTGCTCCCGTCCATGATCAGGGGAGGTACGAGGGCTTCGTAAGGGGTGGTTGCAAACTTTCATGTCAGAAGGAGCTGCCTGTAGGACCAGACTTGCTTTTCACTTGAAAATATCATTTCCATTCCACAAGAGGAGACTATTTGCCTTTTCAACCTGGTTGTTAGCACCCGAGTGGACCCAGGCCAAGGCAGGAGTACCTGGGTGCACTGTTACCTGGTAGAACTGTGTAAGGAGCTGTTTAAGTGTCCACTAGCAGACCAGTAGCTGTTTCTCAAGAGGAGTTAGTGGGTAGCTACGTTGGAAAGGCTGAGGGTCCAAGACCTCGAGGTGCACCTGTACGAGGTCGCTGTTCCCTTTGCTAGAGCCTCCAGTCACACTCACCAGCAGCAGATCCTGTAGTTCAAAGAGGTCCTCGGTTTGCAGGTCCCAACCAAAGGGTGCGATTGCTGAGACCATTGAACTGCCTGCTACCTAGGTTCCCAGCGAAATTTGGCAGATTTTCTGGTCAACTTGTTCACAGGACTCAACGAAATCCTTATATGAGACACATTTTTGTCTCCAATACTCAAATTACCCAGTTAAGTGCTGGGCTTCCTTTTTTGTTAGTAGAGTGTATTTTCCCTCATGGTCTCACAGATCAACTCTTGAATGTTAACTTCCGTTGCTCTCAAGAATTTGACTTGGGTTTTTTTTTTCATCCTATTAGGATTAATGAGCCATGCATGGGCTCTCCTGTGAGTTAGTATCTGCAGCAACACTCCTGCCGTTGTTTCTGTTTGAGACCTATGAACTTGATGCCTTCAGTTTGGTCGAACTAAATCTCTCTGGTCCCATGTCTCCGCCAATCCACTGCGGGTGAATAGCAGAAGAAATTAGGTACATTGTAGCAGCACAGTGCATGTGTATCAGGGTCCCAGCTCCGTAAAGATTTCGATCTGGTGTCAACAGGATCAAGAACAAAGCACTAGCGGTATTTAAGAAGCATACTAGACGCCATCCATTTGTGCAATTGATTCTGTTATAGTCACAACGCCTGGAACAGCTGGGCCCGTAGGAGCAACCACTTAATTCAGTGGGCAGTAATCCACTGTAATCCTCTGTTCTCATTAGTTTTCTCACTGGCTACACAGGCTATTGGATTGAGATATTGAATGTCCCGATACCTGCTGACATTAATCAGGTTGTGATTTCCTGCTCTCCTCCTGAAGTTGTATATTGCTTTTGTTGTACAGAAGGGAGGGCAGCCTAGTTGGCGGTCTATTATGTACTCTTCTTCCCATCATTTCTCTACCAGTGGTATTTCTCTACTAGGAAACTCATCCTTGCGCTCTAAGAACACTACCGTGTAAGCATGTAAAACATCCACACTATTTACACACGTGGGAGTTCATGATAGGGGTGAGAGGGGCCTGCCAGATGGCTAAAGTTCCTTTCCTTCTCTAGTTTTAATCATTTCCAACTCTGGTCAATGAAATGAATGGACCTTGTCCATTGAAAGAATCTGGTAAGCTAGTCATTTCAGCCCTTGTATGCAAAGAAACCTCATCCCTACCCCCATTGTACCCCCGCTGGTGCTTAAATTCTCTGTTCCCCCAGGGACAGAGAGGTGTCATCTCTGCCATATGCCGCCTTCTTCTTAAAGGTTCTCAAATCAGATCCTAGCGTCAGACAGCAGAAGAGTTGAAGGAGTGACCTGTCTTAAGGTGGCCTCCTGACCTCTCGGTTCCTGTAGTAGAAAAAGAGAGCTATTCATGGAGGAACTTTCAGTTTCAACCAGGTAGACCAGCTGCCTGCTTGGGATCCCCCATTGCTAAAAGCATGGACTGGATTTCCTCTGCTTGTTGATCTCTTCACTGAGAACCCCTGTGTTAACAGCATATGTCATGTCTTATGGCTGGAGGAGGTCTGTTTTTATTCCCAACCTTCCCCCCACCCTTGGATTGCAGAGACTTTGCTAGTATAAGAAGGTCTCTCTTTTTCCCGGGGAATTTTTTTTTTTTTTTTTGCCTTAAATTATCACAGCCTCCTGTTTGGGCCACTTGGTTCTAATGTGGAATTCTCCCCGTTTGGGGGGAAGGGGAGGCATATCTTGAACATTTATCAGTCTTCTCTGTGTTCTCTGTGTGATTCTATCCATTTTACAGTGTCCAAGGTATTCCATGAGATTTTATTGGTCTTAAGGAAATCTCCCCAGGTTAGCCATAGTGTAATTATTGTAACTGAGATGTTGCAAGTGTTATTGAGGGGTATGATTCTGTCCCAGCTGAATGGCTTCAATAATGGCTTGGAGCATGGGGTCAAGTGTGAGACAGCCTTGTCTCTGCCTTTTGCCCTCTGAGAATGTAACTTTTCTTTCCCTCCTCATCACACAGGGGCACCAACAGTGCCTCTCACAGCTCCCCAGCCTCTCGACTGAAGACATCCTGGATTTCCCTTCTCCTGCTCTAACTACGCTCTGCGTCTCCTCACTCTGTGCAAGGGCATACTGCCCTCCAGAGATGGTTCACATGGAGGTAAGCAAAGTGCTTTCCTGCTTGACAGGACTCAGATGCCCTCCTGGTTCCTGATCCCGTAGGAGCGCAGGCAACAGTCCTGGCACCACTTCCGGGGCTTTCTCCAACCCCCTTGTCGCTCAGATTCCGTCCATGATAAGTAATGATTTTCATTAACAGGGAGGACAGGGCTTGGCCAGTTATTCCCCATTTTGCCCATTATTTGGACAAGAACATTTACCAATGGCTTCCTCAAAATTTTGAAACTGTCTTGTGGGCTTTTTGCCTTTTCTCTTCAAAAAAATATATTCGCCTTTCTGGTGCCCTTACTCACTATGCCAGTTTGTCAAGTACGAACTTCAACCTCATAGAACTGGGGTGGCAGACGATGGCCCCACGCCATATCCAGCCTACTGCCATTTTTTGGATGGCCCACAAGCTAAGAACGTTGTTCACATATTTAAAGGTTGAAAAAAAAATCAAAAGATGAGTAATATTTTACGATACATGAAAATTACATGTAACCCAAATTTCGGTGTGCGTAAACATTTACTGGAACCTGGCCCTGTTCATTTGTTGACATGGTGTCTATGGCATTATTTACTACCTGGCCCTTTGCAGAAGTCATGGAGGGAGGCAAGAACAAGGCTCTAAAGGAGACAACTAAAAAAAAAAAAAAAAAAAACTAAAAGAAATAAAAATAAAAATAAAGGAGCCAACTAAGCAAGCCCACAGGTCAGCTGGCCAGAGCTCCTTCAGGCCCAGTCCTAGAGAAGGAGGCGCGTTGGATTGGAACAAGACAGGTTACTGCTCACAGGGCAGCAAACAGCAGGGACATTGGCTCAGGAGGGCTGGTGCCCACCCTCAAGTCTCAGCGAGTGACGTGTTATGCTCAGATGGTGGCCACATTCCCAGTGGGTGATGCCACAGCTGAGGGGCCCCGGGGCGGGGCCCTGGGGCAGGGCCCAGCACCTTGTACAGTGAGCAGCAAACGAGCCCGCCCCCTCCCTTAGGGAATAAGTAGCTGTAGGCTGGTCATACTCTGGTTGCCTTGACCGACCTACTTGCTTATGAGTAGCTACAGAAAAATCTCGAAGTCTGGGTTGACTTGGGGTGTGGTCTGGCACATTCCCAGGTCTGTGCAGCGGTGCGTGAGGTCCATGGTGGACTGCTGTTCTCAACACTGTGGTCAGAGGAGGACGCGGCACTGACGGTGCATTCCCCCCAGACCAGAACAAACCACTCCGCCAAGCGTGAGCAAGTGATGTGGGTGGACCAGTGATTAGAGAGGGGAATGGAGAAGAGAGCGCTGGGCGCTCGGAGGCAGAACGCAGTAGCAATTCCCTGCAGACGTTGCTGTTCTCTGCCAATTCCTGTCTTCCCTCCAAAGCTTCTGTCGGCATTGCCTCTCCAGCCTGGAGGGGGCCTGCTCTTCCACATCCCTGGACCCCCACCCACCTCACTCTAGGTCTCCCCTTCCCATGAGGAATACTCGTCTTTTCTCTGGGCTCTCTGCTTCGTGGTCTAGTCCCAGTGCAAGCTCAGCAATCAAGGGGCTCACCTCAGCACCTGTCCCTCTCAAAAGACAGAGGAAGTGTTATATAACAAATAATTTTCACCATTTATAATTTTTAAAAAAATCATGTTACAAAAAGTTGAGGGAACAAGTTGCCATTTGTGCCTTAGACCAGGGCCCGGGGACAGCAGCGCGTCCACGTTGAGCTGCCGGCTTGCCTCAGCTGCAAGGGGTGGATGACGTTTGCCTGTGACCCTGGGTTTATGATCAAGCCGGGGCTCTCTAGGAACGTCAGGTGCCTACTAGACTGCACGAGTCGGGCCACTTACCACAACCCGAAATCAAATCTCGGTCTCTGTGCCGTTTTGCATAAAGATCGACATCCGTGTCTCTGTCGCATATGCGGTCTCTCTTCTCCATCTTCAGAATCTTTATTTTCCCAGGTTTTGGCAGAAATCCTTCAGTTCTCCTTTTCTGGAACCTTTCTCTTGACTTTTCTAGGGAAAGGCCAGAGTGAGATCCATTTTACATGCTGTGTCCTCTCTTCATCCTTCTCCCCAAAGAAGATCCGGAGAGTGAGACACTGCATTTGACTTCTCTCACATGGGGATTATGTTGATTCCTTTGTCTTGTCCATCATTAACTGGTAAACTCAGTGATCGCCCCTCATGTCCTCCTGCATTCCCCGCTCTGCAAACACAGCCCGGGTGCAAATCTCACCCCTGGAGAAGGCAACCTCTTTCTGAGTGGGATCCACTGCTTTTGGTCACTTGGGATTCCACATAGAACGTGACATAGTAAAATAAACATAACATAAGCAGGACGCTTGCTCTGCTGTAGATGGAAAATCCTGTTTTTCAATATTTATAGATAGTGTTGGTGCATAATGTATACATTTCCTACCTTTTCTTGTTCCTTTTCTCCTTTCTGTTTCTGCTTACTGTGATGTAATTATCACTGGCAGAGGAGTTCGAGGACATTCAAGAGACTGGTCACTATAGGTGTGGAATGTTCTGAACAATGCTTATTCTGCCACATGGCTCCCCTGTGGGGATAAACATCTTTCTTTTTTCTTTGGCAGTAAAACGCATGCATTTTTGATGTGTTTACATAATGAACCTTGCTCTCTGTCTTTTCTCTGTCTTATGAAAACGATAATCAGAAGTATATGTGTGTTTCCTTTTGAAAACCATTTTTGCAGACAGCGTCACACTCAGACATTAGCCTGCTCAGAGTGTTAGAAGTTGTTTTGGAAGGAAGACGGCCAGGCTTTTGCCAATCCCGGGAGGCTCAGTACTTCTGTCCTATCTTCTGGGCTTCAGTCTGCACTCCCCCTGCCCTGTCCCCGCGTGTGCACTGTGCCTGACGTTGGCTCACGCCCGCAGCCCCGCGGCACACGGGGCTGCAGTGGTTCACCTCCATCCGCTCACTTGAGCTGTTCCAGGTCTCAGTGCTGTGTCACCTCCTCTTTGGGGCTCTCCAGGCTCTCACCCTGACCAGCTTGGCTCAGGTGGCCCTGATTTCTCTAGTACTCTGCACACGTGTGTTACAGCACCTCCCACGCTCAACTGGAAGGATCTGTGCAGGCATCAGTGGGGGCATCCTTTCGTGTCGTGTCCGGAGAAATCAGCATCTCTTCCAGCACAAACCAGGCCCTTAAGATGCTTGCTGGGCTGCACGAAACCCCGTATCCTCGGTCCCCAGACAGCTCTTGTTGGCCCGTAAAAAATATCTACTAAATGAGAGAATGAGGATTCTGCTGCCCAGGCTTATAGATAGATGCATTTATTCCTCTGTTGTTTTTTTTTAATGAATGTTTTGAGGGTTCGTAACTTTAAAAAATTTCTTTTCGATCTATAAAAATTTGGCCCAAAAAGGATCACATCTAAACACAGTAACATATTAAAGTTAGAATACATAGACCTATAACTTCAAATGTATAAATATGCCTGTTGATAAGTTGTATACTGTGCAGCTGGGAAATTATGAGTGTGATATGAGGAGACACTTCTTTACTTACACATTAAATGTATGTTTTATGAGAAAGTAGGCGTTTTAGGGTTATAAAGTTATGATGCATGTTGCCGAGTTTTTGTTTCCTTTTTATTAAAATGAATCTTTCTTACAATACTTTGTGTGTGTGTATGAATGTGCTTGGGATTCCAGAGAAGAATTTTAAAATAAAAAATAAGCTCGAATAGCTCTGTGGGAAATGCTTTGGGAGAAGCGCAGAGTTGTTGCAGAGAGAAGACTTGTATTGGAGACCTGGCGTAGCCCCAGGTAGCTCCCTGGTATCGAAGAGACCTCAGGTGACTCCCGACTCAGTTTCTTCAGCTGAAACACAGGGTGGGGGCTACAATCATACCTAGTTGGTAAGTTGTTTTTCATGCATAAAAATAGATGACGTATATAATGTTTTATAAATTATAATAATAGAATTATGAGACAGTCAATTCTGCTATAATGCTTGTTTTGAAAAATGCAAACTTTTCTAATGCAATTGCTAAATTTGAAAGCGATTTGAGCAAAATGCAATTTTGAATCTGTTTAAGAACGATTTCACCTGCAAGGCCCACTGTATGACTGCACAGCACATCACCAGCCGACCCATGGTGCATAGGAATGCGCAAATGTGCGCCTCAGACATCCCCCAGCCACGTCCGTCCAACACCCTGTTATGAGCACCCGCCCCCGGTTGTGAGCATCTGAGGTTAGTCTGTGCGATTTCAGACGCGCTCCTTCACTAATCACTCACAGCTGGAACTTCGGAAACTTACCTCCACACGCACACTGCAGGTATTTGTCAGAATAAAGTGTCACAATTATTGTAGCACTTACGTATTTTTAACCACTTAACATTGTGCCACCATTTTTATCAAAATTTATCTTTTAAAAACGTATGTGTCACTGATGAAGCATTTGAGTGTTGTCCTATCAACCCAAGTTTTTCCGTCAACTCCGTGGTTTTACTGTGCAGTTTTTCAGAGGGTGGCGATTTTTAGGAACACATAAATCGAATTAAAGCAGAACTGACTGTATTTCAAAAACTATACGTTGAATAGAAGTGCCATCTGTTTCTTTGAAGTCGTGGTTAACTCTGTCATGTAGCTTGCGTAATGAACACAATGAAATGCATCTGTGATTATGTAATTATTAAATACTGGAATGTTTTACTTATTTATTAAAAAATAATAAATACTGGGACGTTTTAAATTGACATGTCACAACCCAAGTGTTAAGATAGGATAAAGTACAAGTTCTCTTGGTGCAGTGTGATATGTATTTCTTACTGAGGTTAGCAAGTAGAGAAGTTGGGAGTTGAGAGCTAGCAAGGGGACGTAAGTTAAGACGGAGGGTTCCGGGGAAAATGACGATGCAGACGCGGAATCTTTGGTATCTCTTGTCTCTAAAGCATGCTCCTTTCATCTTACCCAACTCATGGCACATTGCAGCTTCACTCCTGGCTTCCACTAATTTTTCATATTTTGATTTTTCTTTTACTGTGACTTTTTCACTTTGTGTATTTTTCCCCCTTGTATGGATTTTGGGCGGCTGTTTGTAGTTGTTTGGGACAAAGTCCTTTGGGATCCAGCAGAGTGAGATTCCAGTGACTTAGCTGCCATGTGCAAATGTCCCCACCTCTCCAAGGCTGCGTCCTGCTCAGTTAAGAGGCAATAACTTTGGGGCATCTGGAAGGCTCCATCAGTTAAGCATCTGCCTTCAGCTAGGGTCATGATCCCGGGGTCCTGGGATCGAGCCCCATGTCACAGCAGGCGCCCTGCTCAGTGGGGAGCCCGCTTCTCCCTCTCCCTCTGCCTCTGAGCCCTGCTTGTGCTCGCTGTCCCTCTCATAAACAAACAAAAATCTTCAAAAAAAAAAAAAAGCAGTAACTACAATGCCAATGGATTGGGTGTGGTGGGGGCCTGGCAAGTGTTCGGTGGCACCATCATGAATAATCTATCACCTTCGGCCTTATCAGACCCGCGTGAAGCTCAGCAACATCTATTTATGTCCCCCCTGGCGCCCTCCTCTGTGATTTCAGTGTTCACACTTTGTGCTAATTTTTAACTTTATTTCTTGGCGTTTCCATCTCACCTTCAGTAATTGTGAGTCTGTGTTTGCTGGAACTCGGGCCTATTGCATTCGCTCAGCCACATTCACTAGGTGTCATGATGTATTAGGTGCCCTGGACTTGAAGAAGGAGAAAACTGTTCCTGCCCTGTACACTCTATTTGGGGAGGCAGGCAGGAAGACCTGTGATTATAATGTAGTGTGAAAATGATCTACTGAGAGTGGATAAAGAGAGCACCAACAGAGGATGGGGAGAAGAGAGACATCTAAGTAACAGTGGTGACAATGGGTCCGTAGATCTTCCTAGAAGCTGTGGTTCTCGGGCTTAATTTAGAGGCATGAGGAAGGTTTAGCCAGACCTCAAGGAAGGGAAATCACTTTGCTTTCTCAGGTCCAAGAAGTTTACTTCGTAGGTCAGATCATTCTGCCTCTGAAATACTCTACTCCGTAGAAATTTCTTCCTTATAAGGAGCCCCAAATCCTCTCTTGAGGCTTGTACCTAGGGGGTCACAGCTGATCCTCCAGCTTGTGGGGACAGAGGTAAACGTCAGGGAGGCCCTGACATAAGCATAAGGCTTATACCTCCAGGCTTGTGTTTTCCACAATGAGATGGGAGCCTTTTTCTCTTTATGGCAAATTGTGGGTCAGATTGGGAAGGAAAACGTAATCAAGTGGCATGCCACTTGAGATTGTCATCAGGGTTTTACTCCGCCTGGACACTGGGGAGTTAGGACTACCTGACCAGCTTCAGACTTCTTAATTCCTCTCCCATTTATCCCAATACTTTCTGTTTTTTACAAAATGATGTCATGAGAGGCTTGGTCAAATATTACTGAAATCCAATTGTGTTATGCTAATGAAATTCTCTTGATCTATTTATTCCCTTACAAAAAGGAGAGAAGTGATTATTAGTTGTTCTTAGTAGAAATGTGTTGGTTCCTACTGATCATTATAACCTTGTGCTAGGTTATAGCCAATCATCCTTTTAACACTCAATCATCTCTTTAATAATCATCCGTATGATAAGCTGTACTACAGTTTTGCCAGGATTGAAACCTATATCATCTGATTTAGTTGCCAGAATTCTCTTTTCTCATTTTAGACGATTCAGATATTGCTAATTTCCAGGCTTATTACATCTTTTTGTTTCATTTGACTCAAATAAACTCAACTGAGATTGAAAAAAAAAAGATTTTATTTATTTATTTGTCAGAGAGAGAGAGCACAAGCAGGGGAGCAGCAGGCAGAGGGAGAAGCAGACTCCCCGCTGAGCAGGGATCCCGATGCAGGACTCCATCTCAGGACTCTGGGATTATGACCTGAGCCAAAGGCAGAGGCTTCACCAACTGAGCTATCCAGGCGCCCCTCAACTGAGACTTTTTAAGAAAAAGATTTTTTCAGGGAAAAAAAAATCTCCAACCAGTTACTGTATTTTGAAACTCTTCATAACGCTGAGGAATCACCCTCCATCCCATTAACTAATAATGGCACAGAATATCAGAATAGATCCTTGTTCATGATCTATCTTGGACAACATTACTTCCCTTTGCTTCATTCCTTGCTCTGTTTTCTTGATGTCTCTGATTTTCCATTCTAAGAGCTTACTCTACTGTTGAGCCCCTGCCATGTGCCTTCACTCCACCAACCGTAGACTCTCGCTAGAACATCACACGCTTTGTCCACAGCCAGTGGAAACCTCATATGTAGGCTCTGCCATGGAAAATAACCTCCTATTGCCACGCAGTCTAACCTAAGCCTGATTTTATGGGCATGTATGTACAAACATTTGACTGTAAGTTTTAGTATAGAAGGTTAGGGAAGTCATCTGTGAAGTTGAATCTTGTAATGGTAGGCAAATACTTATTTCAGTATGAATGCTAGATAAGTCAAAAAGAAGGTGATAGCCCATTTGAGATAAATCCATCTTTGCTAGGTAATAGCTATACTATCTGAGACATTATTGGGCACCTAATATACTCTTACTATGTGTTAGTTAATACATGTTTGTTGAATGAATAAGTTAGATTTCATTTTTTGCACATGTGTGTATATGTATGTGTGTGTATACATTTGTGTTTATACAAATTCTGCATTTTAAAATCCTTTCAGGGAGCATGCTTAACATAATTCTCTTTTCTTCTTGTAAAGTTCGCTAGAATGTTAAACCCCACAAGAGGGATTTGATTATCTTATGAGAGTATGGAATTTAAAGAAAATTGGGTAGATAGGATCACTATACATCCAGCTGTTCAACTGATTTCATGTTCATCTCAGAACGTAATTGAATTTGAAACTCCAGAAGAAGTAAATTGAAACTAACAATAACCGAGCACATTACTTTTGTTCATAATACCATGATTGAAATGAGCTCTACATCGATATAGAAACGTGACAATACCGGTTACTTACGCCGCACCTTTCTCCAAAGACCTCCATTCATTTTACACACAGTGCACTTGGCCTTACGCTGACCAAAAATAAACAGAGATGCTCTGATCACCCTGAGTAGCCTGGAGAACAGCTGGAGCAGATTCAGAGAATTTACGTCCAGAGCGGAAGAGGGTGTTGCTTTCCCAGGAAGGTCTCTAAGATCTCAAGGAGAGCATTTTCCTCCTCTTGGAGATCCAGTCTTTCTTCCTACAGGAAACCTGGAAAGGTTACCATGTGTTTTAGGCAAATTCCTGTGAATTTGCCTGCTGCCTTTGAGGAGAGGTCACTTTACTCACCTTCCAGCTCGGGAGCAAGAGTCGCACAGAAGATGCTGCCTGTTCCCTTCGCATGTTTTTGTTTAGGGATCTTCAAGACTCTCTTCTGTTGTCTTTACCACACCCTAATCCTTTTGCATCTTTATACGTCAAGTCATAAATGCTTCCCATTTCAATGATGAAGGATCCTTGGGTAAAGGGATCTCATGGCAAATTTGTATAATAAACGTAAAATTATATTTTAGTTGGTACTGGTCAGCTTTAGCCCTGAGACGCAGCTCAAGCAGGATTTCAGATGATCAATACATGCAGTGCTCCCCGTCGAGTGGTGCGCAGTGCTCCAAATAGCACATTTGTTCTTCCTGGACTCAAGGAGCTTCTCCGTCAAGGTTGGAAGGAGAGGGCAAGTGGTGAAGGAAATAATATATATATATCATATAATAACATTATACGTAATACTGCTGTATGTATTATATGATATTGTGTTATATATTATTCATGGTATATGTAATATATACTATCCTTAGCTTTTATTCAACTAAGTCTCTTATTTAAATAATTAAAACAAAGCAGCATTAGCTAGACCTCACAGTTTTAGCTCATTTTACTACAGCTCAGTCCAGGAGGTACCACTGAACACTGATGATATCAGGAGTCTGGTCTGCTTGCTGAAGATAAGCAGATGATAAGACACATTCCTGCCCTCAAAGAACCGTCGGCCTCATTATTACCCTGTTGCTTGGACCCCTCCAGACCTCTTTACAGCATGGCTCTTGGTATATTATCTGAACCTCATGCCCTAGGTTGGGTGCCCATCATCTGTGTTCCCATAGGATCCTGCACAAACCTCTTTCACTATGCTTGTAGTTACTAAGATGATTGGTCTAGCATCTGTGCCTACCATCGGAAGATCGAATTTCCGTATGACACTTCTCTGGCTCTACAGCTCTGTATTAGGGTCTCCAGAGAAACAGAAGCAATAAGACACATACAGATATACAGGAGGAGATTTACTATAGGAAATTGGCTCACGCCGTTAGGGAGGCTGCTAGATCTCATGGTCTGTCCTCTGCAAGCTGGAGAACCAGGAAAGCCAGTGGTATATTTAATTCAGTCTGAATCCGAAGGCCTGAGCATCCAGGGCTGGTGGGGTAAGTCCCGATCTGAGTCTGAAAGCATGAGAACCAGGGGCTCTCTGTCCCAGGCCAGAGAACATGGATGTCCCAGCTGAAGCAGAGAGAGCAAAGTAGCCCTTCCTCTGCTTTTGTTCTATTCAGGCCTGGAACAGATTTGATAACGCCCACCCCCATGGGGGAAACCTGCGCCTATCCAATTCAAATGCTAATCCCTTTCAGAAACATTCTCTCAAACATACCCAGAAATAATATTTTACCAGCATCCCGGCCGATCCCTTAGCCCAGTAAAGTTGACGCATAAAGGTAACCATCACAAGCCCCTTGTATAGTGCCTGAAAACATATGGCGGCCAATAAGTTCGTGCTGACGTGAGCAAAAGTGCAGCTTTTCCTGTTTGAAAAAGATGAACTTAGCACTTAGCTTACTTATTAGAAACATTTTGCCACAAGTCCTTCTGCCCTCCATCTCGTCGGCCTTGTTGCCTTTAAGAGAGAGATTGTCTACCTTTGTGACTAATTGGTGACTCATGTCCCCAAATAGGAGGGCTGTCAATGCCATGCTGGGCAAGTACCATCTGCCCAACATTATATCTTCTTATGAGAAGGCCTTTGTCAACTCCTGCAGAAATAAAAACACTGGAAGTTATGGAATATTCTTTGTCATTTCCTTCACCACTTGCCCTCTCCTTCCAACCTTAATGGAGAAGAGCCCTGAGTCCAGGAAGAACAAATGTGCTATTTGGGGCATGGGACACCACTCGATGGGGAGCACTGCATATGTTTATCATCTGAAATGCTGCTTGAGCTGTGTCTCAGGGCTAAAGCTGACTAAGTGTTGAGTAAGAAGAAATACGTTTTTAACCACCAGATCAGGGTGACCTCTAAATTAGCCGTATTACAGGTTATTACCTTCCTACTGTGTTACAGGCTTGGGGTATAATTAGCTCATGCATTTTGCACAACAGTGAGTGAAGGCTCAGCTGTGTCTTTGAGCTCCAGAAAGCCACGGTGTTCCCTTACTTTTGATTGACCAAAACTTTAGTACAGACGAGAGTGTAAGGACGTCAAAAAGGGAAAAAAAAAAGGATACCACATTCTTATTTTCTCCATGAATTGTTCAGATGGAACAGGACATTCTAGAGTTGACTTCACTGTTCACCATCTCTATATAAAGAAGACTGAAGCTCTTTTTTTTTTTTTTTTTTTTTTTTGGAGAGAGAGAGAGAAATCGAGAGAGAGCACAAGTGAGTGTTGGGTAGAGGGAGAAGGAGAAAATCCCAAGCAGACTCCCCTGCTGAGTGCGGAGCCCAACTCGGGGTTCGATCTCATGACCCTGAGATCATGACGTAAGCCAAAACCAAGAGTAGGACACTCAACCGACGTAGCCACCCAGGCACCCCAAGAAGACTGAAGCTCGTAATTTCACAGATCAGTTAAAAGCGAACCTAACGAAAGATCTACTTTAACACACCCATCAAGGAGGGGGCACTACGCTTGCTTTTTGCCTTGCCGTGTGGGGAGATGAGAGATTTAGACATGCCCTCTGCCCTCAGGGAATCTCAGGGATCAGCAGTCCTGTCTCATTTTCCCTCTTACATTTTGGTAACTTGGATGGGATTCCTGTACTTGTGGGAAAACGTGGGCTGAGAGCTGCTGCCTCCGGGTTAGCGCCAAGCTTCTACTACTCAGAAATGGATGTAAGAGGCAGCCTATCCTACTTACTGCCAGATGGAGATGCCCACTACCGTTTATACCAAATCTTGGATCATCCTCATTTTTTGGTGGACACTTGAAGTGTTTTGAGACACACTGGACAGTGTTAGGGCAACTCGTCTGCAGGGAATTTACTCATAGCGTCCTTTCCAACCTGGCCTGCTTCCTGGTGGGGACTGTGGGAAGAGGGTGCTGCTGACCATGAGTTCCTCTGTGTAGTCAAGGCAGACATCTTGGGTCACCAATCCTGAGCCCTAAGGTGGCTCCAGTCAGGGGCTGCCTGGCTTCCTCCACTCAGGCTGAAGAAGGAACTTCCTGCTGTCTGCCAGGTCACTTACCCCATCTGCTTTTCTACTTCCAAAACTTCCTCTCTGTTGCCGTCTTCTGCTCTTTTTCCTCTTTTCAGTAATACCTGTAGAGGCTTTTTTTGGGTTGGGGGAGATTGGAGCCAATTTCACAAATTCAGAAGAGTGAGCCTGCCTAGGGCGAGAGGAGATTTGGGGGGGGTGTGTGTGTGTAAGACAGAGGAAAGGGAGAGAGAAGATGTGTTTAGAGAACCATTCCAGCCTCGTTCTGTTTTTGAAACTAATTTAAATGTGTTGAGTTGATTCCACATTCTGAGGATGCAATTTCCCTATGCTGTTGGAAATCACACCTACCGGATATCGTGGTGAGGACTGATGAGAACGGCTGTCAGGGAGGAATCATCTGGCCACCACTTTCCCACAAGCACGTGTGATGATTCTCTGCCCTACCTCCCCCCAAGCCCTGTCCCCTTCATGGCCCCCAGCATTCCCAATGCTGTTTCTCTCTTCTCACCTTCTTACCCTCCCTCCTCCAGGAACTGCCCCACTGTCTTCAAATCCTCTCTTCGGCAGAGATGCAATCAACCACATAGGGTCATTTGACCTGGAAAATCCTTGACATTTCAGCTTTGTGTGGCCACCTCACACTCAGGGTACCTCTAGGTCCCAGCTTGTATCTTATTACCTACATTTGGCTGCTGTCCTTTGGTTTTAGTGATTTCAACAAAGCTAGAGAGAACATTCAAGTCAAGTGACCTTGCTGCCCAGAATTATCATTAATTAACTCAATTATTTATTGATTATCTAGTATGTGCAGCCAGGTGCCAGCCAGGCAAGGCGTTGAGGAGCAGAATCACCCCTGAGGTGATCTCTAGGGTTGGCAGAGGGGGCAGACCACTAACCGTGTAGTGGGGTGTGTGGCGAGGAGTCCACTTGTTCACGTCACTTCCTGGCAGGATGCGGAGAATGGTCGTTTCTCCCAGGGTGGGGGCAAGAAGGCCTCAGAGAGTTTACAGCTGGGGTGGGAAGTGAAGAAGGCAATCTAGACCATAAAGAAAAAAGACATCAATAGAAGATCCACTTGAGGGCGACTGCTGAATTCAGAAGACAGTGGTTTGAGGATTATCTTCAGATTGGGACTTTATGGGCTCCTTATAAAGAGCGTCGAGGGTTGACGGCAATAGCAAAGGGGATCTTCTTCTGATCTATTTGCTTTCTGTGTACCCAGGGCTTATGCACACTAGACATGGCATGGGTGTTTATGAATGAATGAATGAATGAATGAATGAATGAACGAATGAAAATGAATGAACAAATGTTGGATGAATGAATAGATGGGAAAGCTACATTTAAAAAATTCTGTTTAATTCTGGCTTTTTTGGATTCAGTTGGTAGTTTTGGAGGTAGAATACTTACTCCGTAGCACTGACTGAGATTAACAATTCATTTTATAAAGCCTACTACCGAGTGAGACTTTTAATTACTGACAAGCTGACCTGGCTCTGAATTGGAAATGTAGCTGGAGAAAGGCTTTCAAGCTCTGTTACTAACTCCTCAGGGCATCTGGCTGTTAACCTTCCTGAATATTTCAGCAGTTCCTTGCCGGGGATTATTGCAAGGGCCTTGCTGGAGAGGTGCCCACCAGGCTCAGGGGGTCCTGGTCACATTCTGGCGAGTTTGTCCTCTGGATTTCTGCCTTCTGACCAGGGAGGATGCGTGACACCACCCCCGGGGCATGGACAGGCGCTCTTAGCTCACGCCCCATTCCTGGGCTGATGGCTTGACTGGCTTCCCAGCTCCCCTCCTAGAGAGTTTGCTGTCCTGGTTTTGTCCTGGAATCTGGCAGAGGTTTGGGGGGACTTGCTCTCAGATGTGAACAAAACGTGCAGGAGACTAAAGAGAAGTAGATTAAATCACGGTGAATACATAGAGAACTCTCGGCTGTGTTGTGATTCCGCATGCTTTCGTTCTCTCCGACAGCCAATTATCTGTCCATGGTGTGATCTGAATGCCAGTGTTTCTTCAGATGACCCAACCCCGCCTCACTGTAGAGATGTGTGAGTTCCATGTACACGCACATTCTTCATGTTTCTGGCTGGAGTCTGTGTTATCACTTAGAGAAAGCTAGAGGGAAGAGGAAGAAAGGGTGTGTGTGTGTGTGTGTGTGTGTGTGCGCACGCATGTGTGCATGCTGCAAAACAATGTTGATTTAATCTCCAGAAGGTAGGACACAGGAAGCTGTTTTTCCCTGGTGCTATTAAGATTTAACAAGATCGAAGTGTTTTAATGATCCACTCATTTGCCTTCAATGATTATACTACGTCCCTCACTTTGCTCTGCCGGTGTAGCTTTTCTATTAAATTTCAGAGTTGTGAATATGACCCTTTGTTTGAGTCAGTAGCAAATAGGTCAGTGAGCTTATTTTTATAGATTTGTTTGCAATCTGCAAAATTTATCTGAAAATGCGGGTCATAAGATTTTTTAAAAAATTTGTGAAGCCAAAGGCACCTGGGTGGCTCAGTCTGTTAAGCATCTGCCTGGGCCTCGGATTATGATCTCAGGGTCCTGGGATCAAGCCCCACGTCGGGCTCCCTGCTCAACGGGGAGTCTGCTTCTCCCTCACTCTCTGCCCCTCCCCCCACTCATGCTGTGTGTGTGTGTGTGTCTCTCTCTCAAATAATTAAAATCTTTTTAAAAATTTGTGAAGCCAATACTACTTTTAGTAGACAAATTACAAAATATGCTCATTGCTGACTTTTTGAATCAGCTTTAAGAGCTCATCAATATTTTTAAAGCCCTTTTGTAAACAGCAGAGGTGTTCTTTCTCCTCAGTAAAAAACAAGAAATATTCTTTGGTGGAAATTGTCGGATACAAATAATAGAATGTAGCTTTACATACATAAAAAGGCTCTCAGACAGGGAACTAACCTAAGTGTTTGATTGCATATTTTGTCGTAAAATAGGGACTCATACTATTTATTTTACCTTGGTTTTAAAAGTGTTTAAATCACCAGGGAAGTTTCTTGATTAAAGAGCCACCTTACTTGTTTTATTAACATCCTCAACAATTCTGTAGAGACAAGTCAGGAAAACTGGAGAATGAGAAAGAATCAGTTTGGACTCCAATTACAGTAGTTTGGAAGCCATGACTTTGGATAGAGAAGCCATAGAGATGTTTTAAAAAAATTGTAGGCTCAAATTAGAATTTTGTCAAAACTTCCTGACTGTGAATGGCCAGCTGCCATTTTTCCGGGGTTCTGGAACACTTAGACGTTCCTTCTGTCCACTGCCACTACCCCTATCGGGGGCCTCACTTCTTAACATCTGCTGAAGGCTCCCTACCATGATCTTCCCACTAGTGGCCCCTGTGTTCTCCACCTGGTCCACTGATACAGTTTCTGATAACTTAGGACAAAACACCATGATAAACGCACTCCACCCTTCCACAGCTTCCCTTGGAAAAGAATTCACTGACAACAATGAAGTGTCAATGTTTGGGCGTCTTGGGAGTGTGGGGGGTGGGGGTCACGTACAGATTTGTCTCAGCAGCGGGCGTGTGAGTGGTTTCTATTTCAACTGCACGTACACCGTGCTTAAGGTCTACACCGAACACTAATGAGCGGATTGACACTGCCAACACTGTGGGTTTCAACAAACAATTCAATGAGCACAGATTTCAATCAGAAGCTAAGCTAGCGATGATTTAATATTGAAATGCAAGAAATGGCAGGGACTGAAAACAACACCGGCTCGGAAGGTTGTTGATAACGAACTAATCGTATGACTGAATATTTTCCAAAAACACCGGCTCTCGGTAGGTCCCTGTGCAGGTTTTGCCTAGTTGGCCAGCATCTGAGGGGCAGTGGGACCCCTTACTAACAGACTGAATCCAGACCTTCAGCATTCTCCTGAAGTGTGCCACTCTTAGTCTGTAAGTCTCCGTGATGGTTAATCCTATGAGTCAACTTGACTGGATCACCAGATGCCCAGGTATAGGACTAAATACCATTATTTCTCGGTGTGTCTGTGAGGGTGTTTCTGGATGACATGAACATTTGAATTGCTGGAATTGGTCAAGCAAGTTTTCTCCTGTGGGGGTGGCATCACCCATCCATTGAGGGTTTGAATAGAGCAGAAAGGTGGAGGAAGGAAGAATTCCGTCTTTCCTGCCTGATAGTTTGTGCCCCGACATCTGTCTTTTCTACCTGCTCCCTTGGCCCTCAGGCCTTTGGACTCACCACTGGCTTTCCAGGGACTCCAGCTTGCAGATGGCACGTGTGGGACTTCTCAGTCTCCAGAATCCAGTGATGCAGCTTCTTATAATAAATCTCTTCCTGTATATACATCCTATTGAGTTTGTTTCTCTAGAGAGCCCTGACTAATACAATACCAAAGTTTAATGACATTGAAAAATAACTTCAGAGATCAGTATTTAAAAACCCATAACTAAGGTGACCATATAATATGTCATCCGAACTGGACAATTTGGAGAGAGAAAGGGGGCATTGTTAATCATCACCACAGGACAGGTGTCACCTGAGCAGTCCTAGGCATGGACATAAAATCACAGTATCCGGAGACCTAGGTGAACATCTGTGGAATGAGTCATCATTGGCACATTACAGAAGACGAAGGAACCTAATTTTGAAGTCAGTTTGGTAACCTCTGGGACGAACCTGACAACGATGTGTGTGCACGCGTGTGTGCAGCGAGGAAGGGTAAAGCACAGGCCTCTGCTGGGCCACAGGCTGAACTCTGGGAATTAGTGGTCTGGTTTAATGTACAAAATTTGCCAGAACTGTGGTTCATCTTTGTGCTTCCCTGCTCAGAAATAATTCATAATGAAAGCGGGACTTCAAAGCTTGTTATGTGCTCTCCCTATGTGTTCTGTTCTCTTCCTTAGCTTGAGATCACGTGGCATATTTCTTACTCTTTCTGCAGGAGCCTTTGCAGAGGCCAGCTGAACCGTGCTGGCTGGTTCAGCCCCTCCCCGGGGGGCTCCCCCACCTGGTGGATCACCTCTCCCTCCACTTACTTAAATCCTATCCATTGTTTCAAGTTAAATCTGCTCTGAGGAAACTTAATCTCAATGATTCTAGTTCATTTTTATCAATCCTTTTCCCTTTACTATGAGAATTTTAAAAAATGTAGAGTATACATTTCGCCAATCCTTTGGAAATGTGGCATGCCTTCCTAACTGTGCGGGAAGCCCCTGAAAGACAGTATCTGTCTAATCTTTGCCTTATTGCCCTTATCTTCTGTTCTAGCTCTCAGACATAGAGATATTCACGGCACCTGATTGAATCAATGACAGCGTTTTAGACAGATGGGGAAATTCTGAAAATCAGATTATATACTTGCTAGGTACTTCCATTTGTGACATTTGTCGATGAACACCCTTGTGTGGCTCTCTCTAGCTTACGTAACTTGAGGGATGCCGAGTTTGCGTGAGCAGAACCCATCTCTGATGGATACGTAGACATACATGTTCGAAATCCAAACGGAATTTTAAATAATTTTAAATCTTTACTCAGTCTGTCAAAAAAGGCAAAGAGTGTCTGATTCATAGGTAAAAGACCTATGACCTATGAAAAGAACTTCACCATCTTTTCTTGCCTGTTGCCACATCCCTCTCAACATGGCCTGCCAGATGCCTTGGGTCTCTCTCTCCCTCTCCCCAAACTCCTGAAAACCTGCTCACACTCAGCCCAAATCAAGCTTTGTATTTCTTGGCTTTTCCATCTGTTTTCTTCTACAGATGTTTTGCCTTTCTTGTATAATTCAAGCAAGCCCAATTTAAAAAGATTCAAGAATGGAGCTGCAGGGACAGAAGGACGGGGGGGGGGGGGGGAAATGGGGAAAGTAGAGCAAAGAGGCTGTGGAAACTCGTTTTAATTTTTCTGTCACACCTATTTTCCTGCATTAACTTTCCTCCTAGTAAAGTGATTGGTACTTGTAAATATTCAGTGAATGACCAGAGAGATATGATGTTTTATAAATGAACTTCTCTTTGAAGTGCTTGAACTCAAAATGAATTCAGGAGTTGTTTTGGACACTGTACCATTTCAAATTTCACAAAATACAAACATTACCAGAGGATTTTTCCCCCATCTTCTTCTTCTCCTAGCTTCAAAAGGAATGTCTTTGGGTGGAATCTAGTCATGAAGAATTAATATCTTAATGAAAAAAAGAAGGGCAAATGTTATAAACTATTAAAAAGAGATCTTTAAAAGGAAGACTTCATCTGTGTCAGAATAGCGTATCATTTCCACTCAGAATCAGCAAGTATTTATTGAGTGCCTACTAGGTCCCAGACACTGTGTGATTCGCTGGATGTGAAGTGGGACACAACACAGGCTGTCCTTGTCTTCTTCGAGCTTGCAGATTTAACGTGTGTATGTATATTTTGAGTGGTGGGGAAGGATATTGCAATAACGACAAAAACACTTGTATGACTACTCATTGTGAAAAGAACTGGGAATGAAAAGTGTATACTAATATGGAAAGAAAAATAGTGAGATGTCAGGGAAGGCGTCTCTGAAGAGAACAAGGGTCAAGCGAGCAGGAACAGGAAAGGAACACCCAGCAAGATGGCAGCCATCTTGCCATGTGGCTGGAGTCTTGTACATCATGCAAGCCAGTGGGGTGAGACCCCAAGGGGCAGGCAGGACTCAGATCAAATAGAGCCTTGGGGCCATTTAAGAAGTTCTCACACGCTGTTGGTGGGATGTAAATTGGAGGAGTTGCTGTAGAAAACAGTATAGAGATTCCTTAAAAAATTAAAAATAGAATGAATATTCAGATCCAGCAGTCCTACTTCTGGGTATCTAACCAAGGAAATAAAATCAGGATCTTGGAGGGTTATCTGCTCTCCCATGTTTACTGCAGCATTATTCACAATATTCAAGATGTGGAAACAACCCAAGCGTCCACCAACTGTAGAAGTTGTGTATATATACACAGTAGAGTATTATTCAGCCATAAAAAAATAAAGTTCTGTCATTCGTGACAACATAGATGAACCTGGAGGACACTATGCTAAGTGAAATGAGCCAGACACAGAAAAAATCATACTGCATGATATCACTTATGTGTGAAATCTAAAAAAGTTAAGCTCTTAAAAGCAGAGAGTACAATGATGGTTACCAGGGGATGGAAGGTGCTGAAATGGGGAGATGTTGGTCTAAATGTACACATTTTCAGTTCTAAGGTAAGTTCTGGAGATGTCATGTACAGCGCAGTGCTTCTAGTTAATACTGTATTGTACACTTGAAATTTGCTAAGAGAGTAGGTCTTAAACATTCTCACCACACACGCAAGAAAGGTACTTATGTAAGATGATGGATGTGTTCATTCACTTGGCTGTGGTGATCATTTCACAGTGCATACGTATATTAAATTAGCACGTTGCACATCTTAGAAATCATGTTGTAAAACCTAACTATATACAATTCTTAATTGTCAATCTGACCTCAATAAAACTGGGGGAGGGGAAGAAAAATTAATAAAATAAATGTAACAAATAATATGGAAGGATAGAATTTTGGCTATAGTTTAAAAAAAAAGAATTTTGGGGGCGCCTGGGTGGCACAGTGGTTGGGCGTCTGCCTTTGGCTCAGGGAGTGATCCCGGCGTTCTGGGATCGAGCCCCACATCAGGCTCCTCTGCTATGAGCCTGCTTCTTCCTCTCCCACTCCTCCTGCTTGTGTTCCCTCTCTCGCTGGCTGTCTCTCTCTGTCAAATAAATAAATAAAATCTTTAAAAAAAAAAAAAGAATTTTGGAGTTTATCACAAGGTCATGGAAAGCCTCAGGATGTAATCACCTTGCCTGACAGCCCCGGGGGGTGGGATCGTAGCGCACACACTAGGAACTGGGGCACCGTGCCCTGCCCCCAACTACCTGTGTCGGGGGCTCTGCAGTGTTCGTTAACACTTGGCCTGTCCTCTTGGCCTTCCACTTCTACTTACTCGTTCATAAAGTGGAGCCGATAGTAACTGCCTGGTACTGTCACAATACAGGGTGTAGTTATAAAATAGCCAGAGACTATATATGAAACCAGGTTGTGCTTAATACTTAGGTCTTGGTAGCAAGGACCCGGAGTTAACGCCACCGTAGAGAACGCACCGAGCTCGCCGGGCCCGCGTCAGGATCGCCATGCGATGCGGCTCTTGGGAGAACAAACACAGCCTCTCCCCGAACAGGCAGGAGAATGCAATGTCTTCACACATGTTCTAAAGGGAAACAGCTGGCTTCACAGCATTTTATTTATGGGCGGTGTTTCCTGAAGAAAGAAGGCAAAATCTAATTTAATTTATTTTTCACATCTAATGTCAGTTCACTTAGCATAGCCTGTGTTGAGTAAACAAGTTCAGAGCAGGGAGAAATGCTCTAATTTGGGTAGATTTTGGCTGAAAATTGCTCGCTGTTCTGCAATTCCTCTCCCAGACTTGGGAGGCACTTTGGGGATTGTTGCTGAGATAATAAAGCCCAAGTCCTCTGAAAGGAAGAAGAGGCAAGCTGCGTTTTTCCTGTTGTTAAGACTCCAGGCAACCTCTCAGAAGTTACCATTTACCAAGACGTACCTCTAGATACCTTCGGAAACAACACCGGTCGAGTTTGGAACCTTAAACGCTGCGTGTGGATCAATACCGCTCAGGAACGAAAGGCTGACTGGTGAGTGGTGGTGGCACCCGAGGGTGACTCACTCATCAATGGTAAGTTCATTCAGGTGGAAACGGACCATTGTCGCTGCTCCAAGCCTGTTCCTGCAGGTGGACTCCGCGTCCCCCCTGCTGCTGCAGTGTGCCGCAAGGGGACCTTGGTGATTCTCCATAACGGTTATGACCCGAGGGCACTCACACTGATTAACGCTGGCCCAAGTCCATGCATTTATTATGCGGATGCTCCCCAGGGGACAGCTCCGGGGACCTCTCATTGACAAGTTGAGACAATCTCCGTGGCCTACGTAATTAAAGAAAAGGTCTCGTTGTAAATACTGCGTTTGTGAACCGTCCATTGAGAGATGCTGTCCTGAACTTTTATGGAGAATGACTTCACAAAGTCTAATTTTTTTTTTAAAGATTTTATTTATTTATTCGACAGAGAGACAGCCAGTGAGAGAGGGAACACAAGCAGGGGGAGTGGGAGAGGAAGAAGCAGGCTCCCAGCAGAGGAGCCCGATGTGGGGCTCGATCCCACAACGCCGGGATCATGCCCTGAGCTGAAGGCAGACGCTTAACCGCTGTGCCACCCAGGCGCCCCCACAAAGTCTAATTTTTAAGCCCAGTAGGTAGGAGTTCAGATTATTATTTTTTCTCTCCAGGTATTGTGGCACATAGCTGGCGGGGAGGGGGCACTTTAAGTGGGTGTTGGGAAGTCCCGTTCTAGGTTGTAAACTGGAAACTTGACTAAAGGAAAACCATAGTGCTTGTCTGCAGCTCTCTTTCCACAGCTGTAGACTAGAAGGATCCAATGAGATGGTCTGAAAGCCGCCTCTCACCCGGACATCTCTGACGTCCAGTCGTGTCTGCCTTCACTGTGCTCCCTTCGATTCGGACAGGCGCTTCTCCCCTCCCATGTTACCTGTCCCCCAAAAAACCACTCCTTTCCACTTTATTTTATTCATAAAAGTCAATGCTGGATCTGAGATTTCATGATACAAGGCTTAATTCAATTCAGGTAAGTACTTGATTTGAATGAATTTAATCTGAGTTTCATCCTGCAAACCCTCGCATCGAGCTCTGCACGTGCAGGGTCGCTCGGGGCCGGGCCCTTCTTCCCCCCTCTCTCTCACTCCACTCCCCCTCAGCTCTCTCCTTGTACTGCTTATTTTCCCTCTGATCTTTCTGACACCTTTCCCTCACTACCCATGCATGCTCCCACTTCTGCTTCTTGATTGCTGGAGTGGGCTAGGGTGTGAAGTGATGAAAATAAACCATGGCATTTAAGGGTTTCAACCCAATAAAAGTGTCGTTCTAGGGCATGCTGAGTCCAGTCTAGGCTGAAAATAGCTCTCTTGGGAGGCTTTAATGCAGGCTCCTTCCATCACCGTTCCCAACACAGGCCCCCCAGAGCGCTCCTGGAACCTCTCGTCTATCCACATTTTACCAGCCTGAACCCAGCCATATGCCCCCAATTTGGCTGCAGGAGAGGCCTGTAAATTATTCTTCCTGAATGGCTAGGTCAGCATCTGGTTAATCTCAACCAAGTCATGTCGAAATCTAAGTATGCTGAGAGGAGATAATTTTAAAACAAGGGCAATTGAGAAATTGATTATATGTGGGAGAGTAAAAGACAAATGATATTCAGGCCTCATAGTAAGTTAAAAGTCAGAAATAACTTGTTAAGTGTGCGAGCATAAAATCAATCATTATGGTAACAATGACAGGAACGCTCTCTTTATGGCGGCACTGGGCTCGTGTCCTTCACGTGCCCTGATTCCTGCAGTCCTCACAATCACCTACGCAGATGGCCGCTACTCCATTTATAGACGAGGATGCTCGGGCTTGGAGCCTCCCAAGTCCCTCAGGGAGTAAGTGGCAGACAGATGGACGTTCCAAAGTCAGACTCTGTAGACACCCCCATCACCTCCCCTAAAAATGATAATGATGGCTGCTCCGTTTAATTTAACCCTTCGTACAGACTTAGGATGGTGGGGTTTTTACCACTTTACAGCTGAAGAAAACGACGTTTGGACAGGTGAAGTGGCTTGTCCCCAAACCCCAGCTGAAAACATAAGAAGGTACATAAAAAGGCAAATACGTGTAATCGACCGCATGGATGTGACCTTCAAACCTAGAAGATCTTCCACGACTCTTAGGGCTCGAGCTAGACCTCTCCGTGCCTCTCCTGCCGTCCTGCTTTCAAGCACCGCGCTGTCCTTGCTCGTGGGCGCTGGCGGGCTGTGCAGGGCGATGGTGCACGAGGGATTGGCCCCCGCTGGAGTTGGCCTTGACGATCTTGGTGACCGCTGCTGCTCTGAGATAACGCTCCCTTTCCCCCCGGGTGTCTGGTGTGTTTATGCAAACAATTCTCAATTATTACACTTCGTTGAAGTGTGCCACAAATCACTTCTTATTTTACAATATTCTACATCTTTAGACAGAGCACAGAATTGAGTAAACATTTCTTCAAGAAACAGGACATAAAATATTGCATTGCTTACTTGACAGCAATTTATCTTGAAGGCTTCTTCTGTATTCATGGGGAGAAGAAAGCAACCACGATAAAACCATAAAGCAAAACCCTCTGAGGGGTTACACGACACTGGGCTGTTTAAGCTGCTTTCATCGGTTGCCTAAGAAACTGGATAATATAACTTCAAACACGCAAGTCAAAGACATAACCTCTAAATTGCATTCTTAATATTTAGTACATTTTCCTTTTGGTGACAATAAACTAATTTGATATAATAAATCTGTAGCTTATATTACACTTTTTTTTTTCTTTTTTTCTTTTCTTTTTAACCCAGGCTCCAACCCTGTGGGCTGCGTTATTGCAGAGAAAGGTGCGGAATGGACCCAGACTGTCTACCACAGACTTGGCGTTGAGCGGCCTTACTCAACTCACTGCTGCGGCGTCTGTAAAGGGGGTGTAACGGCACCCCCCTCACAGAAGGCTTCTGAAGTTCCGTGAGAAGTGTCTGTCAAATACATAAGGGTGATTCTGGGCACAATGCACAGCTATGTAAGTATTTTATTTTATTTATTTATTTTTTTTAAAGATTTTATTTATTTCTGTGACAGAGAGACAGCCAGCGAGAGAGGGAACACAGCAGGGGGAGTGGGAGAGGAAGAAGCAGGCTCACAGCGGAGGAGCCTGATGTGGGACTCGATCCCGGCACGCCGGGATCACGCCCTGAGCCGAAGGCAGACGCTTTAACGACTGCGCCACCCAGGCGCCCCAGTATTTGATTTTTTAAAAAGCTGTTGTGTGTGTGTCATTGGTCTGCAGCTCGCCCTTGCCGGAGCCAGTCTAATCTACACTTCACATGGAAACTGGTTTGCTTTTGAAGGGAAGTCGACCCAGTGAGACTAGAGGTAGACGTGCCAGGGGGTGACCAAGCCTACCCCGCTCCCGGGAACACGATGCCCCGCGTGTTCTTTCTTTTGCTAAGAATAGACCCTGAGGAAACAGACTTAATTATGGCAAATCAAATGCAGTGACACTCCGCTCGTCTTGAATCTCCTTCAGTCACAAGCTCACATTCAGGAGGAGGGGATGGAACACACGTGCGTGTCCCCAGATCGGGATATGAGCCATAACAGAGGACTGGGGAAGTGACCCAGGAGAAGGGGGGCTGGGCGGTTCAGGGGCAAGAGGAGCGTCCAACAGGAGAGCTGCGTGAAGGTGACAGAAGAAGGCGTCCATGCACCATGGAGCACCCAAAACACAGTTCTTCTGGATGCATTGCAATGCTTTTCTTCCTTTCATTCTTCTCTCTTTTTCTCTTTTTCATCCTGATTGCCAAGACCCCTCCCTGGGCCCTTCTTATCTGCAGGTCAGTCCACCACTGTGATTTCCTTCCTGGTGTCTGCTGTCGTGTTCCACGTTCTTCTGCTTTATTCCCATTTGTTTGCTCCACTGGGAAAAGAGTTCTGCCACCTCCGAGGATTCTGCTCTCCTGAGCGGAGCTATGATGTGAACCATCATAAGGCCAAAAATATAGTTTGTGCAATAAAGTTTGGATTGAAGACGCGTAGCATACAAGGAACATTCTTCAGAAAGACAACAACAAGTGGACATCCTAGAAGGGAGGTTTTGCAACCACAGCAGAATATATTGGGAGCAAGCAAGTGTGACTGTGAACGAAAGAGAGTTTTGAGAGTGGGTCTATGGGTCCTGTGCTTCCAGTGCCTCCATCCTCCTGGGCAGGACCCAGGTACTTCTACCGACCGGATCGACCTTGGTAATCAGTGAGTTGACAAATCGGTCATCCTTGCCTCTGCCTGGAGTCCCTTGTTTCCCTGTAAGCACCTGTCATTTGCTCAGCGTGTGTTCTCATCCGCACAGGGATGTAGGTTACGTGGGAAGTGCAGAGACCTGGGTTCCCTCAGGAGGGACTGGGGATGCACGTTTTCGTGTGAGGTGCGAGGACAGGTTTGGAAGGAAGGCTCTAGCCTCAGTCCGTGTTAAAGATAGAGCGTGTTAAGAACAAAAAAGCCATGCATGTTTCCTGGAGAGAAGGTCTAGCAGGGGCTGAGCAGCGGGCACAGCAAACGTGCTGTCCACTTTTCTCATCTTTCCCCTGATCGCTCAGGGGGATCGCAGGAAAGCAGAAGGTACGTGGGGCCAGAGTGCAGCTATGACCATCCACAAGCCATTGGCCTCCAGGGCGCCATGCCCTTTCGAGGTTCACATGACCTGAATGACAAGTGTGTATCTTCACGAATATTCTCTGCTCCCCAGTTTCAGCTTCCTAGTGAATAGAAACCAAAGGCCCAGCACCCAGTATATAGGACCATTCAGTCAACTTTCCCTGGATTGCACTGAGTTATAATTGTAATGAAAGACGTGGGAGGTACCTATTAACACACTTTAGGGGCTCATCTTCTTACATTTGTGCAGACTTCAGGAAAATAAAGCTCTCTTTTTTTCATGGGTGGGGTAGGAGCCCATCAACTGGTTTATCATGCTTTTAAATTTTAAAATAATTTAAAAACACCTCATAATTGCTTACTAAATATTTGTGGACGAACCATTATTACTGTTTTATATCTGGGAAATACAAAACGGATGACTGACTTAGGTCAGAGAGAGCTGGGTGTGTATCCATTACACTACCTTGGCTATTGGATAATTATGCATCAACCCAGTGGTTTCCAGGAATGGAATATTCTGAGAATGAGAAATCCATACGTTGTCAAATTACACCACTCAGTACTTTTAATAGACTAGGAATTCCAGGAAAGTATAGTTAACTTTCATTTATAATATATGGGAATAGTAGAAAAAGGAAGACATTCAAATCAACCTATATCTCCTGTGCCTTATGGTTGTCTTCTGAATGAGGATATATATATATAGAGAGAGAGAGAGATATAACTTAAAAATTACATTTAATTAAGTTAATTAAACTACATTTAGCTAATTGGTTAATTAAATCATTTTCTTTTAAACTTAAGCATTGAGGCTCTGGGTGTCGGCATCCTGTTTGGAGCCAAGGCGACCCTAGGGCTTGGTCTGGATTATGACCCTTGGGCCTGGCCTGGGTTCAACTGGACACTTAGCATGAGTGACTACAAATTACATCATACAAGGCACATGTGAGAGACGCAGGGAAAGTGTAGAAAGGGTGAGGAGAAAAGAGACAAATCTGGAAACAGGATACAGGGTAGTGCGAGGCGAAGTGACGCAGGGCATTGTGTCAGGGACTCACCTCATTGGGTGCTGGCCTTGGGGTCATCGTCCAACTCAAAGTCAGAGCCTTTTTCCAGTAACATGATCAGCAGCCCTGGGACCTCTTGCCACAAAACCCAGCACATGAAATGTCCAGCTCAGCACTTCCCCACACTTTTCCTTCTCAGCATATTCATGAATTATGTTTGAAGGCTGTATGGACTGTGTGTTCCCAATGACACAGAATTCACCCCTCATTCTGCCTTCAAGTAACCGATGGCTTTGCCCTTTACCTTTTCAACCCTCCTCTGGTCTAAACGAACAGACCCCTTAGTTCACTTTTCAGATGAGTGACTTTAGATATGAAATGTGACCTGCAAAGTTTAATCCCTTGTAGGAAATAAGGCACTTTACTTATCTGGCTTTACCTGAGGTCAAAGATCCTGAAGCAGTATGGGACTCCCCCCAAAATCCTTAACCAGAAGTAGCCCCAGAGAGTTCCCCTCTCATCAAGGTGACAGGAATATCTGCAGACAACTGAGGTTGTATTGTTGCCTTGACCTACACGTGTGACTGCCTGAGTCACTGTGGTCGAAAGGGAATCTGTTTATTAACTATATGCAAATAAAATAATTGTAATTTCTTTGGAGAAATAAGGAAACTCAACACGCTCATTCGAATGAGTCACATCAGGGCCTTGGGAGCACAAAGATTGAGCTGAAGATCTTGGTTGCCTGTGTTTGCTCCACATTCCTACAGCACCTTCGAGTCCCTCGAAGGCTTAGCCCAGTACCCCCTTCCCATGCAATAAATACTAATTAACAACAATAATTTGATCATAGGCAGGAGAGCTTAAAAGAGAATAATGAAGGTATGCAGCTCTTTTCTTGAGAGAAAGCACTTAGAGCCTATATTAATATCGTTGAAAGGACTTTGCATTCTTTAATTAAATTCATTAATTTTTTTCATATTTATAGTTACAAAACATTGAGTTAATGATAACCTACCCTGAAATGTGTGCAAACCAAATGTTCTTGTGCACCATGGATGAGTCAGATAGCATTGATGTTTATTGTGCACGTTTCTGCCTGTCTTCTCCTTTCTTAATAGTTGGTAATTTCTGACCGGGGAATCAATGAGATTTCAGAGAAATGGATTCTGCCCCCAGTTGAAAGGACGCAACATCGGACCGCAGCTGACTGCGCTGACACATTCCCACTCCTTGGCCTCGTATTAGTTGGAGTGGGATGTGACTCAAACCCATATAATGAGAATAGATCTCTGGGCGTATATTCGTCAGTGTCCTCCAGAGAAACAGAACCAATGGGATGGAGATTTATATATAATTATTATGAAGAGGTCGCTGACAGGATTATAGAGGCTGAGAAATCTGCAGTCTGCCATCTGCAAGCTGGAGACTCCGGAAAACCAGTGGAACTTCTGTCCGAATTCAAGGGTCCGAGGACCAGGGGAGCTGATGGTGCAAGTCCCAGGGCAGAGACCGGAGACGATGAAATGAGAAATCGCAGGTCCATCAGTGAGGCAGGAAACAGGGTGAATTGCTCATCCCTCTGCCTTTTGTTCTATTCAGGGCCTCGATGGATCGGAGGGTGCCCACCGGCACTGGGCGTGGGGGCGATCTACTTTCCTGAGTCCACCAGTGCAAACCTCAGAGGATCCAGATCAACCAAGCTGTCCCACTGCTGGGAGCCTCACTACATCTCACTACATCTCCTCTTGACCTGTGTCACCGGAGGTCGTGTGTTCCCCACGCTGTCCTCTCAGCCCTCTGCTTTGAGGGCCTCTGCACCGAGTCTTCCTCCTTGAAGGTGATGAGGGATTGAAGCAGAAAAATGTTCACCTTTAGCCCAGGAGGCTGACCCAAGAGCCTGAACAGTTCAGTAAGGATCAAATACCCGCTGGTTGCTACATTCTTACAGAGGCTCACGACTGCCTATCCATCTCCCTGGTAATTCCCATCAAACTGAATGAGAAGCACCAGAGAAGTCTTTTTTTTTTTTTTTTAAGGTTTTATTTATTTGAGAGAGGGAGAGAGAGCAGGCAAGGGCGGGGGGGGAGGGGCAGAGGGAGAAGCAGACTCCCCACTGAGCAGGGAGCCCGAGGCGAGGCTCCATCTGGGACCCTGGGATTGTGACATGAGCCAAAGGCAGATGCTTAACCCGTGGAGCCACCCAGGCACCTCCAGCACCAGGGAGATCTTGGGAAAGTCGTTTTAGGAGTAGAAATTAGAAGACATTTATGATGTAATACTCCCTGCACATCCTGTCCCCCTTGAGCACTAAACATATAACCACCAGCTTCATACAGCAAAAGTGCAGCTCTTCCTGCCCCTGGCTCCGGTCTCCATGCAGCCGAAATAAACTAAGTTGCACTTTAAAATGTCTCAGGAATTCTTTCTTGACCTTTGGGCTCAATGATCCTGCAACAAAAGTTTCCTTTGCAGAATGCAAAACAGCGAGTTCACATTGATGCCTGGTCGGGCAAAGGGAAAGAGCCAGGATATTTGCAAACGAGAAAGCAGCTTGAGGAAAATGAGACATTGCACACTTGGTCGTGGTCGAAAGCACCGTTTCTGGGTCGTGCCTGGGCCGGTCTCCCGGCTCACCTCCTCGAGTATGAAGCTAATTTCTCCCAGCCTGTGTTCAGTCATTTGTAGAAAGGAGATGATTGGAACCCTTTCCTCAGAGGGCGGCTGTGAGGAGCACACACGAGGTGCTGTGTGTCTCAGGTCTCGGAAAACATCTCTCACGTAATAACTGACAGAAGGTTGGAACTCAAGAGTCTCTGGTTCCCATTCTAGTATTCTTTCTCCTACAGCTTGTTAGAAAACCTCAGGCTTTCTCATGGTGCTTAAAACTACCCAGGTTGGGCATCCTGCTCTTGATTGCAGCTGAGGTCACGGTATCAGGGTCCTGAGATCAAGCTCCAGGTCCTGCTCCATGGTCAGCAGGGAGTCTGCTTGAGATTCTTCTCTCTCCCTCTCCCTCGTGTGCTCCCTCTCTCTCTCTAAGCAAATCAAATTTTAAACAAAACAAAACAAACCTACCTGGATAAGACAGCTGGACGAAGTACAGTAAATAAGTCACATCTCAAACGGACCACGATCTACTTTCAATAGTTAACTGCTCTGTAACAATAAAAGAAACACAAGACCCTATCTTATATGCTCCACCTGGTTAAAATCTAGGTGTTTTCAAGATTCGACTCTGGAATTGGTTTTTCTAGAAGCCTCTTTGAACCCATGCCCTGAGCCCACCACCTGCCTCTCCCAACACAGAGCCACTTCCCATCCTCTGCAGACCACAGACTTCTTTCCTGAGCTCCCATGGACATCCACTGGATGCCACTGGATAGGTGGTCTCACCTCATCCCAGGCCTGACCGAAAGAGACCAAAGTGAAGGGAGCTGGGGACAATGCCAGAGGGTTCAGAGGTTAATCCTTTGCCATTGGACATAATGACTTCTTGAAGTCTGCCCTTAATGAAAATGCTTTCCTACTTCTCAGGCCGTTTTTGTGTGACCTGGTTTTTCTTATATCAGCGGTGTAGACCAAGGTCCAGGCAGAGCACGGAAGCCTCAGAAGCGAGCGCACCCAGACACAGATCGGTGAGGGCTCCTCCCCGGGACACGCAAAGGCGAGGTCTCCCATTGTGGCACACAAAGGGAGACAGAAATCTTCATTGCTAAAGACTCAGAAATGTGGAGTGGGGGAAACAGCCTGGCGTCAAGGCTAACATTTTTTTCTGTGCCCCTGAAGTCACTGTATCCTTAACTTATCCCTCAAAGGTCCTGTGTTAGCTCAGGCTGCAATGACAAAACCCCACAGACTGGAGGGCTTACGTAACAGACATTTATTTTCTCCCGGTGTTGGAGGCTGGAAGGTGAGATCGGGGTGCTAGCACGGTCAGGTTGTGGTGAGGCTCCCTCCCTGGGCTGCAGGTGACTATCTTCTCACTATGTCCACACAGGGCCTTTCCTTGATGCGTGCTCTCTTTCCCTTTTCTTGTAAGGGCATTAATTCCATCCAGAGGACCCCACCTCATGACCTCATCTATACCTAATCACCTCCCAAATGCCCCATCTCCAAATCCCATCACCCTGGGAGTTAGGGCTCCAACAGACGCATTTGTGGGGAAGGGTCAGAAACCTCTAGGCCATAACAAAGCCTAAAGGATGCATATACCCAAACTTACCTGCGTACCAGCAGTATTCTTTGGAAAAACAAAACTCTTGAGTGTGCAGGGTGCTGGAAAACTTGCTTCTTTTGTCACCCGGTGGGATCTTGCAAGGTGATGCCCACGGATGTGAGCTGGAATGAGTTTTGACCACTTCTGGAAGTAGGAGGCGTTGATCTTTACAAATGACATCATTCCTAACTTCCAGGTTGATACAGGTGTCACCTTTTATTTATTTTTTAATCAAAGTGCAGGGCACTTGACAGCTTTTGTCTTAGTTTCATTTGGCGGAAATTACTTTCATTGTTTATTTGAGGAATTATCGTTCATCATTGTGGGAGTGCTTCTTAGTTTCATAGTTAAGCTCTTGAAGGGCCTCCGTCGAATTCATCCCCTGGCTTCCAGCCTCTGCTCGGATGTGGGAAGAGCCAGTCTGATTAGGTAAAGAGAGAAACTCAGGCGCAGAGAATCCTTGACCTGCACCACGGTAATGGATTCCGGTTCTCGGTAGTGATTGTCGAAACCAGCGTTTTCTATAATCTGCTCTTATCAAGCAAATGAGCAGAAAGAGGGCTCCAATTCAAAACAGCATGCACATACCGCGTGGCTAATTCAGATTTGCTGTGGTGATTTAATTAGAAGCCACTAGAAATGTGCCTGTGCTCTGATGTTGGAGCCCGCGGGATGCTGGCCCTGGTAAGCGTGGCCCGACGTGAGACATTTGGCATCGGAAAAGAGAGAGGATCGTTCCGAGGAGCTCCAGCCTTGTCACTTCACGACAGATGAGAATGTCCTCAGAAATGGGTCCTTTTGAAGGAGCGTGTCAATTCTTGGAGAGCACGTTTAGAACACCCGTGTGCATTGCAGGATGAGATAACCTGTAGGAATTACAGGTCAGACAGTGTAAGTCCTTCAGAGTGGGGCCTGCGTCTGTCCCCTTCTAGTTCCGTGGCCCCTAGCGGACTCCCAAATTCATGGTAGGTAATCATTGAATGCTTGCGTTTTTTTTAAATAATTTTTAAAATTGTGGTAAAATATCAGAACTTCAAATTTACACTTTTAACCATTTCTAAGCATACAGTTCAGTGGCATTGGGGACGGTCACATTGCTGTGCAGACATCACCACCATCTACTCCAGAACTTTTCATCCTCAGCTGAAACTCTGTAATGGCCGTTACATGACAACTCCCCCTAACCCCCTTGCTGCAGCTCCTGGAGACCCCCACTGTGTTTTCTGTCTCTGTGAATTGGATTTCTCTAGGCACCTCATTTCAGTATGAATTATACAGTATTTGCCCTTACGTGACTGGCTTACTTTACCCACCATAATGTGTCCTTAGGGTTCATCCATGTCCTAGCACATGTCAGAACATCCTTCCTTTTATGATGATTCATTTTATGGGCTAAGGGATGACCAGAGAGCTGGTAAAACATTGTTTCTGCGTGTGTCTATAACGGTGTTTCTAGGAGAGATCAACGTTTGAATTGGCGGACTCAGTAATGGAGCTCACCCCCGCCAATGTGGGTGGTCGTTGTCTAATCAAGGGCTCGGAGAGAACACAAAGAGAAGAAGGCGGAATTTACTTTCTGCATGCTCTGAGGCGTCCCTCTCCTCCTGCCTTCAGACATCAGCACTCCTGGTTCTTGAGCCTTGGACTTGGACTGAATTACACCACTGGCTTTCCTGGACGGCCAGTTTGCAGATGGTGGGTTATGGGATTCGTCGGCCTCCATAATCTGGCTCCTAAACTAACTGTCTTCTTCCGTATCTCTCTCTATCTGCTATCTTGGTTATGCTTCTCTGGACAACTCCAGCGAATTTGTCTGTTCCATACCACATTTTGTTTATCTGTTCGTCCGTCTGTGGGCAACATGGATTGCTCCTGTGAATAATGCAGCTGTCGACAGGTATCGGAGTGCCTGCTTTGAATTCCTGTGGTATGTATAGTAACTGTGTTTTAGGCTGGCATTTGAAGTGAGAAGAGCTGTGAGGACTGAAGTGTTTCTTCTGGGTCGAGGCCCCATATGACCTGTGCAGACTGCCCTGCCAGTGCTCCACCTGTCCTTCCGTACGCCTGTGCGTGCGTGTCCCACCTTCCAAGCTTGGGCTGCTCCAGCCCGGTCTGGGATGCTTCTCTTCCGTATCTCTGTCCAGTTCTGACAGCCTTCAAGGCCACCTTGTGCCAGTGCCCACAAGACCTCCTTGACCGGAGCAGAACTCGTGGATCTTTCTCCCGAGCAGCGGCAAGACCAACCCGGGAGCTTCCTGACATCAGCCGTATAGGATTCAGCAAAATTGAGGTGGAGGCCATGTCTTCTGCTGACTTCCACTGTCCCAGCCTAGCGCAGGAGGGGCCTTCGGCCTCTGCTCAGACCCCTGTGGCTGAGTCAGCTGGGGTCAGAGAACAGTCCAGCGCCAACGAGCTTGAGGATATCACCCGGGGATGTCGACAGTCTGGAGACGGAGCCAGACTGTTAGCTGGAGCTAAGGCCGAGTTGAGAATCTAGAGGCAAGAACACCAGGAGGAAGCAAGTTTGGGCTCTGGAGATTTGCACACTGAGTGATGTCAGACAGGGCAGGGCAGGGCAGGGAGGGGGAGAGAGCTAACGTCCACCGCATGCCCCCTCTGTCATGAAACACAAATTTTAACATATGAAACAGGCAGCTCCTAATGAAAAACATCAAAAGCCCTTGGTCCCAGACGGTTGTTGACACAATGTCGCATGGCTGCCTGGAAGGGGAGACAGAAGTCAAAACCCCGCGTCCTTGGCCCCAAAACCAATTCTCTTTGTTCTGTAACTACGGCTTCTGCCTTTCTTCCAAGACAACTTCTCCACCTTTCCCCTTGATCAGTTGTCTCCACTTTCCCCTCCTCTTCCAGGTACTTTGCCTTTCTTCCCGTCCAGCCCTTCCCTCATTCTGCTCAGAGGTCAGGGAATTCCAGGTTCCGGTTCTGAGGGAGTGGGCTGCGTGATCCAGACAGTCTGTCTCTACGCAGCTTTTATGTCTAGAAGCATAGGGTGTGTTATGGACTGCATCCTATCCCCCCAAATTCCTATGTTGAAGCCCACCCCCACTGCGGTTGTATTTGGAGATGGGGCCTTACGGTAGAGGATTAAGGTGGAATAAGATCATCAGGATGGGCCCTAATGCAAAATGAGGGTGTCCTTGTAAGAAGACGGAGAGACCCCCGGGACGTCCGCACACACAGCGAGAAGGGGGCTGTCTGCAGGGCGAGGAGAGACGCCTCAGGGAAACGGGCTCTGCTGACACCTTGATCTTGGACTTCTGGCCTCCAGGACTGTGAGAGAGAAACTTCGGGTGTTTCAGCCGCTCTGTCTGTGGTAGCGGGTGATGGCAGCCCCCGAGCAAACTAACACAGCGTCCGCCCAGGGTACGGCTAGAACGTGCGCTCCCATCAGCAGGCATCATGTCTTGTTCGCTGGTATTTCCAGCGTCTAGAGGGTAGCAGAAGTGAAGATCTATGTTGGGTCAATTGAATGATTTTTAAAAATGTCTGTGTGACTCTTTCAATAAATAAGGTCTTGAGTGAAACCCAATGTAAAAAAAAAGACAAAACCTGGCTGTTCTAGGTCAGGGGTTGGGAAGCCTATCTATCCAGCCTCCTCCTGGGCCCTGAGGCTCTTCCTCAGGACGTGGGGGCCCCACGAGTCACCGGAAGGTTCTTATTCTCATCAGAGGAAAGACTTCAAGGACCGAGCAGTGCAGTGAGTCACACAGCCTCGCTTTATTGAAGCAGCAGTTCAGCGTGAACGTGGGAAGCCGGCTGAGGAAGGGAACCGTGCCTGCGGGTCAGGATCGCCTGGCTCATGCTTGCACGGGTTACGGGGGGACACAGCGAGGGCCGTCTCCGACTGAGGCTGCTCACAGTCATCCAAGTATCTCCTCCTACAGGACGGGACAGGGAGCTCTGAGCCCTTTATGGTCCTTAGTGGAATTGTCATGGCAACCACCCTCTGCAAGGATGGTCCAAAGGGCAGGGTCAGTGAGCTAGCTGGGGCTGAGCCCCATCATTTCCCACCCCGTAATAGTTCCTGTCGCAGCCGCGTTGTCACTGTCGGGCAGGATGCACTGCTACTTCCCTAACTTCCTCCCTGCCTGTCTTTCTAACACAGGGATAACTCATCTTTGAGGCTCCCCGCCAGCCCTGACATCATGTTAGCATACTGAGCCCATGCCAGGGCTCCAGGGTTGGGAGTCCTGTGAACAGCCGAGGCAAAGCTACAGCAGTGGGGGGAGGACGCGCGGCCCCAGGGCCATGAGAGGCTGCACAGCCCGTGCTGATCAGCTGCTGGTCCTCCTGAGTCCCTCGGACAGGTGACCTGCCTTAGGTCTCTGTTGTCTGACCTAGAGTTAAGCTGGCCCTACAACCAGTAATTGATGGAAGTTCTTTCATTTTAGCTGGTAGTTTTAATTGTAATTTTAGCCCATCTCCTCTCCCTATACCACCTACACAAATTACCCTGGTTAATTAAGAATTGGTTGCAATTTCATCAGTATTTAATGATTTAGTTTTTATTCTGTAGGCCCAGGTCCTACAATGCATCTCACTTCCTCTTTTATTTTACCTCCCCGTGAGCGTGAGGTCGCTAACAAAAGGTGTTGCGTTTGGAGTGCAACCTGTTTTAAAATAGAGACATCACGCACTGTTGCGGGAAGCCTGTGCAAAGAGCCCAGTGGCAACATGCCTTGCACAGAGCCAGCAGCCAGCCCTCCTTGGAAAGTGTCCTGGGCAGGGAGCATCTTCCTCTCGCATGATGGATTTGCCAGAAGTGAGCCTATGTATTTGTTGTTGGAAGTTTAAGGAGAGTCAGCCTCTCTCATCAGGAAACCAAAAGGAAAAAAAATGTTTTGGCTGCCTGGGAGAAAGGGCATGTCCTCCTCCATGGAGACAGAATACTCAGCTCCACGCTGCCTGTTGTTGTCAGAGGGGAGAAGCAGGTTATTTTAAAGACACGTGCATGGGGTATGTTCAACAAAATAGCGATAATGTGGAGTTAGAAACTGAGAGAATTAGAAAACAGGGCACCAGCTAAGAGGGGGATACAAGATGGTCACAAAGCATCTTGGAACCTTTACAACGTGCAAACTGGAGAAGACAGATGACACGCACAACTGCTCATACAAGCTGCACACGCAGCATTTTCTGCAACATCATTGGTCTGGGACCACATCCCCTGTGGTCGTCACTAGGCTCCGGGTTAAGAACCCCGACCCATCTCCTGATTCTGCTCTGTCTCCCCAGCTCATTCATTGCCAGAGTGATCGCTCCAAAGGGTACATTGGATGGTGCCTCTCCTTAGCTTCGAGCTTTTCAAAGAGGAAATTCTCAATGATGGTGTTCACCGCCCTCCGCATCCTGCTTCTGTCCGCCCTGCTTCTTCTGCAAACCTCCCTTGTACACATGTTCCTGCGGCACTGAGCTGCCCGGAGGTGGTGGCCGTACCTCTCAGGTATGTGCACGTGCTTTTGTGATCTCACTTATTTCAGGTAGAGTTGAAGAAGCATACTGCCTGGAACATGCTTGTTCTGACAGCTCTACCTGGTTGAGTGTTTTTTTTTTTTCCTTAAGATTTTATTTATTTGGGAGAGAGATAGGGAGAGAGAGCACAAGCAGAGGGAGAGGGACAAGCAGACTCTCCACTGAGCAGGGAGCCTGATGTAGGACTCGATCCCAGGACCCTGAGATCATGACCTGAGCTGAAGGCAGACACCTCACCGACTGAGCCACCCAGGCACCCCATGCCTGGTTGAGTTTTTTTCATCCTTAAAGATGCCATGTAGGTGCCGATCCCCCTGGAACTTTCCCTGAGTCTTCCCATCCTGGAGTTCGAGTATGTGTCTGCAGCACCCTGCGGGAGCCCCAGTTGAGTGTGTATCTCCCCACCTTGTATCAGTTTCCCACTAAACAGGGAGCCCCTCAGGCAGCGACAATACCTTATTGTCCCCAGTATGTAGTAGACACTCAAATTGTTTAAGCGTCAGGACAAATCATCTACCATTGCTTGAATGTCATTTTAAATACAGGAGACAGAAGTGGCCCCCGGGGGTGGGGGGAAGGAGAAGCTAGATGGGAGGGAGACTAGCAATTTCAAATCACTAGTTAAAGGAAAGAATGCAGAAAACATTTGAATGAGGAACAAACTGGTTAAGAATTTTAACTGAAAAAAAAAAAAAAGGAAAAGAAACCAATGAATGTTATGGTCTTAGCGATCATATGAATGTGTCCAAGGTTGGCGGGACCGCGGCGCACAGAAGTCCGACAGCTCAAGTTGGAGGCTGTCATCTCAACAGGAATCATGCGTGCACATTCTAGGAGATGTGAACCTCAAAATGCCACAGACAGCCCACGAGGCCTCTCAGAGATGCGCTGGTAGAAGTACCCAACTGGAAGGGTCTGGGATAATGCAGTGGTCGAGGCAGGCTGCAAACACCGGCCATTTCTATAGAGACGAACGCTTCTCAGAAGGTGGAGCCCAGACCCTCGAGAATGGTGCATTATGGGACCATGCCAAGGCAGTAGAGCTGGGCGCCAAGGAAGGGACACTCCGCCCCAACAGCTCAGGTCTGGCTGGATGCCATGATCGCCACGGACCACGGATATAGTCCCACTCCGGCCAGTTGTAAATGGGAGTGGCCGTGGTCGCTGTCAGTTGGGTGTGGGCTGCCGGAGCAAATGAGTTTGTTAGGTCATGGGTTTCTGGATCAAGAACAGCTGTAGCTGAACATCCTCTCGCACACGGGAGCCTGACGCAGCTAATAAGATCATGAACTTCCAGCCCGATCCTGTGGTCGGACGAGAATTTGGGGTCCTAGCTGGTGGTTGGCAGTTTTGCATGTGGGGGAAACATTCCTCTGGAGCCTGAGGAAGCCCACGGTAGGTTCTCCCAGTCTCACTTCTGGTAGCCATGCTGGTGGGCAGTCCCTGCCAACATTGAGTCTGAACTCACCATGCCATCGGCTTGTCCACGGAGGCATCAGAAGAAGTGATACATGCAGAGGTTCATAGATGTTTGCAAACTCGGACTTGCCCTCTTGACATGGAGTCCTCCCAGGAAGACGTACAGACCGTCCTGCTGGAAACGCCATGAGAAGGAGAGCAGAGGGGCCTCAGCCAGCAGCCCCTCCAACTACCGGGCATCTGAGAGGGGCCGTCGTGGGGCCCCCGGGGTCTCAGCTGAGCCCTGGAAGAGTGCTCAGTGGGAGTGACCACAGGCAAGACCACTGGAGCCTGCTCTGCTGAGTGACGCCAAGCAGGGTCATGAGCCACACGTGCTGAGTCTGTTACACAGCAGTGTTTAATGAAGATACATATTCTTCATGCAAATTCCACATTCTCGATCGTATTGTGCCTCCTTCCCAGGAAGCCGCCTGTGGGGGAGGTTCCTTGCTGGGCCTCCATACCTGCCTCACAACTGCATTTTGTAGAAGAAAGATATATTCCAGAGCCCCTGTGAATCTTACCAAGTTTTCCCAGAGCTTACACCTGTAAAGACAAAAACAGGGCTAGAATTGATGCTGAACCCTATTTGATTCCAGCAGGAAGCTATTTTCAGCCTTGGATGCATAATCTAATTGAAAATTAAAAACCTGCAATTTGTAATTAAGTTTTGCTATCTTGCTTAACAGTCATGAAAATGTATGTTACTTTTTGGAATTATTTGTATAAATACAAATGATTGAAATAATTTGCAATAATCATTACAAATAATTATAATAATGAGTAAAGCTTGAAGTAATATTTAACACTTAGAATCTTATGATTCAGGAAATTTAAAAAGTTAATTTCTCTCTCTTGACACACATACAAACACAAGTGTAAGTACACATCAGAGCAGTATACATGGGTGAGCAATAAATACTTTTAAGCATAAAAATGTTTTACAGTAGGAGAAAACTCTGTGAGATATAGAATAGAATGCAAGTTCAAGGTGAAAAACAGACTACGTTTCCAACAGTTAAATAAGAAATTATTCATGTATCAAATTTATTTTGCTTTTAAATTCCACTAGTTACATATAAAAGAGACACAATGACTTATTTTCTCTAAGTCAATAATTACAGTAATACACCAGAATTTGTATTAATCTCTTATTCTTTTGAAACTAAACTTTGGTAAACAAATTTTACACATCGAGTAGAAAATGTGTGAGATGGGGGCATCCTGTGATTTTCAAAATTACTTTGGGGAGTCAATAAACAAGAGATTTTGAAGACTACTGCTCTATATTTCACCAAGGTTAATTTTCTGTGGGTCAAACTTAGCGAAATTTCCTATAATAATGTAAAATATAATGATACAAAGAATAGTAAACTCTCAGAAGTGTATAAAAATGGAGGGATAGTACTAATTAGGATAATCAGGTTCTTTTGAGTATTAGAGGGGGCTCAGAATTATTTGGGTTTGACGATGAACGGTGTCTGAGGCTCTCCCTTAGTCTTTGACTCAAGTTCATAACCTTCAAGCTACTGGACGGTCAGAGGAGACAAGGGTCCTTTCTCTACCATCACGGAGTAATCGAACAGCCACGCATTCGAGCAGCATTCAGCTGGCTGGGTTGGAGCATAACCTCAAACTTGCTGCCATCCTTTGCTTTATAAATAAGACCACGTGAGGGGAGTGATGTTTGTGGAGGGCTTTGGCAGACACGGGCGTGCGGGGTGCTAAGATCTGACTCTGGGCTGTGGTGCCTCGGCCTTCATGGAGGCATTTTCGGGGTCAGGTTGAGGACGTGGCTCCTTTCGTTACAGAAGACCCAGGGAAGAGATTTCTCGTCAGCTGGCATTTATTTATTAAACTATTGGTCTAACTCATTATAATTAACCACGTTTCTCACTTTCTGTTGCCTGCTAGAAAATTTATGCCTGAATTTCTGCATCTCCCCTGCAAATCAACAGGAAGTATGCTGAGTATGAATCTCTCTGCTGGCTTTCTGTCATTTTTTCTTGGTCCAGACTTCCTTGCTTATTGGCTTTGAGCTTCTGAAGTTCATCTTGTTGTATTGCATGGAGCTCCATAAGTCACCTTAAATTATACTTAAAACAAGGAGTGGTAAAAATAAATAAACAAAATAGTTACTAGGAGGCAGCAAAGAGGGAGTTCATCATTATTATGTGTGCTGCGTAGACGGATTGAACGTGAGGCTTGTGAGGCTCCGGCTCCAAGGACCCTCACTTGCCTGGGCCCCTTCCAGGGCTCTAGACCTAACTTTGTATTTGTGATTTCATATTCTTTTTGGCTTAAAGCTGACTTAGCCTCCATATTGCATAAGCTCCAAGCTTCACGAAATATGCCTCTGCACCTGGTCTCATGGCATAATGACTTTCAGTAATAGCAGGCACGACAGCACAGGTAGAAACAGAGCATTAGTGCCTGGTGGGCAGCTCAGGCTCTGTCCTTGATAGGCACGCACCGAGGGTCCGCTCAGCCCAGAGCGCCGGCATCGACCTGTAGAGTCTCCGAATGGTAGAACCAGACCGTGCTGCGCCCGTGGTCCTGTGGCTCCACTCGCTTTATTTGACAGAGGAAGGAACTCCATTGGCTGTTTAATGAATGTTTTTTCACTTTTTAATTTTTAAGATTTTTTTTAATGAATGCTAATTATCCACTGATTATCCTGAAAATGTGCCACATTTATGAATGATATGGGTAAAATGAATTTTGAGCAGAATAGAGACTATTGAGGAATTAGTTGAGTATTTCCTCTAACACTGTGATCCCTTACTGATTCCAACACTGGATGATTCTAGATTCTAAATGGTGGCTTACAGAGATATGCTAAATATAACTCAGGCCAGGTAAGCTGAGGGGTCCTCATTGAGGTGCTGACTGACCTTGCAGGAACAGGTGGAGTCATGACTCTGCTTTTGAGAGAAGATTTTGATTCTGGTTGTGGTGGGTTCATCTGAGAGATGTGGCCCAAGAAGGTAAACCTGGAATCCTTTTTCATTGTTCATCACTCCATGGAAAGGAGGAGTGGATTGGCTGTTACCTATGAGTCCCTGTTTCATAAGCACTCTGAGATATCAATAGCCTTTTTTGGTTTTGGATTTCATTGGAATCAAAATTCTGAGCTTGCTGTGGGGACAAAGTCTTATCTTGTCTATCCACTCTCACACTGACACGTGAGATACCTGGCTCTTTTTATTAATTACTTTCTATTTCTTTTTCTCTCCTTGCTTCAAGAACGAGTGATAACATATGGAAACCCTCTGTCATAACTCACCCTTGGTGCCACTAGAACGGGATGAGTCCTAAGTGTTGGGAGTCAAATGAGGACGTCTCTTTCCATGTTTGCCGTGTCTAGACTGGGGGTGGAATCAGATCTTTTACCACCAACAGAGCTCATTCGGATGCAATGCCCATTTTCTCCTACCACTGTGATACGAAAGAGAATAAGACAATATAATGAGATATTCTGGCATTCCTTAAAGTGCATGATGCAAAGTGTATTAGAGCCAATACTGAAAATGACCCCTTCCACCTGCTGACTCTTGTCACTTGTATACTTAGAGGGGTGGCTTCAGATTGGCTGAACTATGTTATTTGGAAAAAGATAGCTTTGTGCCCTTTTCATGGAAGCTGGGTTTTCTCATTACCATGATTTATGCTTTCCTGTCTCTGGATCCACAGTGATGTGAGATGCTCTCATTTTTCCCTGCTCTCTGGGTTTCCTGGATTTTGTAGGAACTTTACAGCCTCCTATCTGGTCTCCCTGACTCCGGACTTACCCTGTGTGGATTTATCTTTCACGTAGCTGCCCGGAGTGGAGTGATTTACCTTCTATGACTCACCATTACCTGCTCTGACTTACCACTTCCCACAGCAGCACTGCGCTCCCCCAACAGCCAAGTCAGTGTTGCTCCCTGCGAGCAACGAGCACCGTCATAGTTTCTGTCTTTGAGCGTCAGTGTGGAACCTTCTCCCCCAGCCAGTGCTTCCTCCAACTCACTGTCTCTTGCTCATTTTAAAGGCATAGTGCAGAGTTGTCTCTTCTGGGAAGGCTTCACTGGATCACCTCACACCACCAGCTCCAAGGAGGTGCCTCCTCTGTCTTAAGATCCCGTTGTCCTAAGGATGGACGTGTTACATACAGCATGAGGAAGTCAGTGTGGTCCGAGGAGGAATTAAGAACGAGGCTGGGAAGGAAGAACTTTGGTATTACTATATTACTGTTACTATTGCCCTTGAGTTTCTCTTTGGTTATTAAAGACAGTAGCTCCTGCTTTAGCGTTTCCTTCCCCTCCTGGCACCTGCCATCCTTTGGGGACTTCAGCATCCCTGTGTTGATCCTGCATCTTATTGCCTTTTCACAGGGCTCTCTCATTGGCTCTTTCCTCCACCTGCCCCAGCCATCTGTGCTTCCGGTCGAACCTTAACCTCCATCACTGTCGGTAACAACGCCGACCCTCGTGCTGATCACGAGGCCAAGACCTGGGACGGGCTACCATGTGCACGTGCATGTTTCCGATCATTGAATGCTCCTAACCGCACGGCATGAGTACAGGTGCTGTTGTTACTGTCTGCACTTTATAGGGGAAGACACAGTTTGGAGCAGTGTCTGGATTCTGCCCTCCTCCCAGTTCCACTACATGGGCTCCTTAGTCTGTTAGAGACCTCGCCTCTAATCCATTTACCCAACCATGATACTTCGTGTATAATAACTTACTATGTTATAAATGACACATAGTCATAGTTAAAGAGTTTAGTTTTATTTGACACTGGAAATAAAAGTTAGGTTTTTCGTTGTGTTTTTGTTTTTTTGGCGTAGAAACTAGATATTAGAGAGTTCTCAATTTTGGATCCAACCAGATAAGCTTGTCCCTGGAGCAAGTACTTTTCCCCGTATTATCTTGTGAAGCGGTTTTTCGTTCCCAGGTTTTACGCTTGCTCAGGTCTGGGTCTCTCCCCCACCTGTTCCCTGACTAATAAATACACATCAGCATGAATCACCAGCTTCCCCGCCAGGTCAGAGAGCTCTTACGGCTGAGCTCACCCAGCTCTCCCATCAGAAAGGCTCTTTGGGTTCAACTTCCGCTGAATAGCTGCTCCCATTTTTTTCCCTAAATCTTTTTTATCTCCTCTCCTCTGCCTTTTCCCTGGACAACAACCCCTTTGATTATTGTCAATATTTCTAGAATTTTCTCCCATTCTCTCCACCTTCATAAATCCTAATTAACTCATCCACATACTCATCGCCCCACCCCTTCACAGTACTCACTGAGTTCTCAACAGGGCGGGGTCCTGCGTGCTGTGCTGGGTAAAGAGAACATTCCTGCATTTAAGATGCTTCCAGAGGATTAATACTAAACTTCCCCAGATAGCAACACAGGTAGAATTGGGGGTGATGGTGAACATTCCTGGGCATTTACTGTGTGCCAAAAACGATGCTAAATGCTTCATTTGTGTGAACTCATTCATCTGTGTTTTACAGAGGAGGAAACTGTGGCCCGCAGAGATGAGATCACTCATCAAGGACTACGAAGCTGGTCAGTGGCAGGCTGGCATCTGAATTTGGATAGTCCCATTTCTGAAACCCACACTCGTGAAGGCTAATGAGAGATGATCTTTCAGCCAAGTGAACTTTCCCAGATCCTGGCCAGGCTGTGCTGCTGTGACCAAGCGTCCAAGCTGGTGCCACTCTTGTGGTCGGCATTGTCATTGCCACCAATCCATGTAGGTCTGTGGCTGACTTAGCATGCTTGTGCTTAGTACGGCATTTTTTTAAGTTAACCTTTCTTTCTTTCTTTCTTTTTTTTTAGTATTTATTTATTTGACAGAGAGAGAGACAGCCAGCGAGAGAGGGAACACAAGCGGGGGAGTGGGAGAGGATGAAGCAGGCTCCCAGCAGAGGAGCCTAATACGGGGATCGATCCCAGAACTCCGGAATCATGCCCTGAGCCAAAGGCAGACGCTTAACGACTGTGCCACCCAGGCGCCCCTTAAGTTAACATTTCTAACCCCTTTATGATCTGTAAGTGAAGAGTCATGTGTTGAAATTTCTGGTAATAAGAAGCATGGGGATTATGCGACAAGGAACATAAACTGTTCTTGAAAGTTTTGGGAAATTAACAAATATTGCAGCTTGAGCGGTTATCAGTTGAAATGGTATTGAGTTGGAATGACTTTGAAGGAGGAATAAGAAACCAGGCAAACTGAAGGTGTTGTGTTCCAAGGAGAGAAAGGTCACTGACAAAATGAAAACAGAACAGCAAGAACACAAAACTCCAGTGTGCGGCTGGGAGGTGGGTATCCATGCCCGGTGCCTTGGAGCCTCATGTTGGCTCTGGAGAAGTCAGCAGGCTCGAGAACTGCCAAGCCAAGTGTGGAAAAGTGCTCCTGATGCAATCTTCTGTTGCACCTTTAGCTTCAAACTGGCCACAAGTGAAAGATGTCCCCAGCCCCTAGGGATGATGCGGTGTCGGAGCTTCCAGGGTCCGACGCTCCTGGGGAGGGATGCTTGGGTGTGCTCTCCTGCAGAGAGAATGTGTTTGCAAGATAAAGCAATGAAGGGAGGAACCTGAGGGATGGCGAGTTGGCCAATGACTCCAGCAGAGAACAAGAGAGAACGCAGACCCGAAGGTCCGTTTGGCCCTCATTGTGGGAGCATTAGGAGCTTTTCAGATTGCAAGCAGCCCTGTGCCCACTGATTGCTGCACGTTTGGTGACATCTCCCGCAGCACTGTAGTCAAACCCAGCCACCTTTTCCTTTGTGCCCTGCAACTAGAGTCGTCAATTTATTCATCCAACAGGTGTTTATTTATTTATTTTTTTTTTAATTTTTTTAAAAGATTTTATTTATTTATTTGACAGAGAGACAGCCAGCGAGAGAGGGAACACAAGTAGGGGGAGTGGGAGAGGAAGAAGCAGGCTCATAGTGGAGGAGCCTGATGTGGGGCTCGATCCCATAACACCAGGATCACGCCCTGAGCCGAAGGCAGACGCTTAACCGCTGTGCCACCCAGGCACCCCTCAACAGATGTTTATTGACATGATATCACACAGAAGGCGGTGGGAGGGAGACAGACAGGTAATCTGGGTACGCAGGCAGGATCCTGAAGAGAGTACCTGCGGTGGCTGTAGCCAAACAACATAGCAGTGGGAGTGAGAACTGGGATTCCCTGTGGCAAGTACACCTTTATTACGTTGTATTGGATGCTGCCTTGAAATAGATGTTTTGTAAACTAAGCCAAGTTTACAAAATTTTGGTGCCCCTCCCAGTGGAACCCATGCTGGTTTAGTTCATCCGTCTCCTTGGCCTGGGATGTGAGCCTCTCTTCCCTTCTCCCATTGCCGGAGGATCTGAGAGAAATGCTCACAGCTTTCCAGGGCAGCACTCCCAGGATTCTGCTTCTTTAATGACATGTTTTTCTAGGGCAGAGTTTATACTTGCCCTTGCGGTCTGACCTGTCCTTGCTCAAGGTCGTCCCTGATGCCAATCTGCTAAAGCTCCTCTCCACTGCTGGGCGTAGGGAGAGGACTGAGAAGTAAACGGGGTCCTGAAGTGCTGGGTGTGCTCTTTCCCGGAGGAGCTTTCCAGGCCCCTGACGGTTCTCACCGTACTTGGGTACTTAGGCACACCTGTGCTGGTAGCTTCCCTGGCACAAACACTTTGCAACAAAATAAAGAAAGCCTCATTTTGTTGCCAAGGCCCAAGGCAGCGTTAGTACCTCATTTACATCTCGCTTACTGAGGACAGGAAGACGGAGCTAGGAGCAATGCCGGGATTCGTGGGTGCATGCAGGAGCGATGTCCCGTCCGCGGACGAGGGAGGCTCCCACAGAACTGCTGTCAGGCTGTCACCCCCTCACCCCGTTCTGCCTTTTTGCATTCATTCTACACACCAGCGAGCCCACACCCTCGGCACGGTGCCTGTCCTTGGACAGTGACACATGGCTTTGCCCCTGCTGGCTGCCAGTTGCCCTCCAATCCTGTCTGAGCTACAGCTTCATCAAAAAAATTTTTTTTTTTTTTTTTTTTTTTTTTTTTTTTTGAGGCAGGAAGAAAACTCGCAAATACGAATGGACCACTCGGTCCGAGATAATCGATGCACAGGTATGTTTGTTTTCCACAAACACCTTGGAGTGGTGTTGTTTGGTCCGTTTTTACAGGGGAGGAACTGGATGCCACGTAAGTTACAGAACTTCTGGAGGGTTTGAAATGTCTTTTCTTTGATGCCAGTGTCACCGATTCATCAGTTCATTTATCTTTGTTGCTGGATAAATATTTATTGAGGTTTCCAAAGATGGACTCACAGTATAGTGGGAGAAACAACTAAAAAGTTACCGCTCTCGATTATAGGGAGTTTCAGGGAGGGAGCCCATGATCACTAAAATTGAAATTGGCCTCAGGAGAGGGCGGTGGGAGGTGGAAGGGACAGAACTCAACAGGAGGTAACACTTGATCTCAGCTGTAAGGGACCAACGGTGGATTCCCACGTGGGCACGCAGAAGGGGGGCATGATATTTGGTGAGTGTCTGATGCATAAGGGCTGATGAGAAGAGGCAGCATGAACGCTCAGAGTCGGCATGCAGAGGACTTGGTGCTCAAAGCTGGGATCTTAAAAAAGTCACCAAGTAGAACGATATCCTGTTACCCGATCCTGTCCCATCATAACTTACAGTGAGGTCCTTGGGGTCCTAATAGCCCTGCGTTAGCTCGAAAAAGAAGAGAGTGATTGAATCAGCTAGGACATGTCGGAAGAAGATCTGCAGAGAGGTTACATTTTTTTTTAATTTAAATTCTGTTTAGTTAACATATAGTGTTTCGTTAGTTTCCGGGTAGGGGACAGTGATTCATCAGTTGCATGTAACACCCAGTGCTCATTCTATCACCCAGTTGCCCCATCGCCTCACCCCCCTCCCCTCGGGCAGCCGAAAGGGAACATTCGAGCTGGCTCTGGAAGATGCAAGGGATTATTCTGTCAGAACACAGAGGGGGGCAGAACGACAAACGAACAGACAAAATGAACAAACAAGAACATGTGTGTGTTGGGCGGGGGAGTAGGCAGTACTTTTGTTTGACTTCGTATCGCAATGCTTTCTGAGGTTATGTGCAGTTTTTAAAAGCAGACTTTGATATTTAAAGCCATCTCAAAATGCCAAAAGAATCCTACTAGAATGATAAATTCTGACCCCCAAATAGGCAGGAGATGTAGATGAGGGTTTTTTCTGGTGTGCTTTCAATAATGCCGCATGAGCAACCATCCTGGAAGCTACGGTGCAGAGCTCAGCCTGCCGGTTTCTGAAATACACAAAGGGCAGAAATGTATTCCTGTTAATGTTAGCATCGTGGGGCGCGAGGTGTAAGGCCGTAATATGGATGAGCTAAATGGGAACAAACTGAAAAGGAATGAGTAATAGACAATTTCAACAGAGCAACTCTAGTGTACGTAACCGCACTTTAAAAAAAATTTGAAGCCATTACTTTAAATGTGGCTACTTAATCTACTTGAGATGGTTTCACATTCGGACTGCAGCTGCCGTTAGGGTGAGGGGTTTGTGCTCTTCAGCGAAGAGAGACTTCGGGTTTTGCTTCTGATTCCATATTTCTGTGCTAACGTGTACACACCACAGACCTTCGTTTGTAAGAGTCAGGATTTTTCACTGACAGGGACAATGGCCATGCTCCAGAAGCTTGTTCTTTCTGGTTAGGTAGTGACGATCCCAAGCATTTGCTAGATCATGAAATATGAGGGCAGTAAACCCAATCCTGAGGAGGACCCGTTACAGCCGCATTTATAGGCGGTCGTTGTGTAGTCAGGGGAGAGCGGGGCACGGGGACCTGGCTGAGGAGAGGAGTTTTCCATAGAGCCCTCTCTTGACATTCCAGAGGAATACAATGCACGATTCAAGCGTCCTTTGCGGAAGATTGCAGGAACCCAAACGATAATAATTCAGCGAGCTTGAACCAAGCCAAATGAAATAACTGGAACACTGCAAACTGCCTAAAAATCAGTGTATCTAGCCCAATCAATCCGACTTCACGGCCTCATCCCCGCCTGCAGAGCCTCGGGCGCTGTGAAGACCGGTGGTATGAATAGCGTGAAAGTCTGAACTGCGGGGGGAACCAGCGACTAGCAAACATTTTCCCCCCAATTTGTTGATTTTTCAGTATGATCCGTCACAAAGATACAACAAATCACATTTTAAGGCTTACCTCCATCAAAAGTACATTTTTCAAATATACTCGTGCTGAAAAAATTCAAGATAAAGAGCATTCACAAAGGATGCCTCCTTTTCTAAACATTTCTGCAAGAATGGTGGCATGGTAAGGATGTACTAGGTTATCGGGAAAAAATATTCTTGGGGCACTTGGGTGGTTCAGTCATTCATGATCTCAGGGTCATGGGATCGAGCCCCATGTTGGGCTGCACGCTCAGTGAGGATTCTGCTTGAGAGTCTCTCTCTCCCTCTGCCCTTTCCCCTGTTCTCTCTCTCCCTTTCTCTCTCTCAAGTAAATAATCTTTTAAAAAATACTTGCATTTTCTTATAAACCTGTATGACACTGGAGTGAAATTCCAAAGTAGTTGGAAGCTTTGCAGCCAGAGGACCTGTGTAAAATTCCTCAATAATTGTTAGTATTAATCATTTGCCCCCTAGGGAACCTGGTACTGGGGTGTGTTTCTGTGTGCGAGTATGTGTGTGTGTGTGTGTGTGTGTGTTTATGTACACAATCTGAGTCTCAGTGATTCAAGTCAGCTCAATAATTAAACTATAATAATTCTTTCTCCATCAATATTGCTACAGGTGTCTGTGTCTTACGGCACTTAGCATCTGGGACCATCAGCACCTGCCACCTTTTTAATATGAAGATGATAATATGGGGGTGCAAAGCTCATAAAAAACATAACAACAAAGTACAGATAGATGCAATAAAATGTATACAAGAGAAAAGAGAGAATGGTAAAAGCAGGACTTAGGAGTACTTTGTCCGGGCGGAGGCACAGAGGATGGGACAGTGGTGGGAAATATATGGCAAGATGAAGGCTTTTATCAATGTCTTAGCTTTGATTTGGGGAGAGTGGATTTATAAATGATTGATATATTAAAAATAGCTACTCAATCACACACATATATGAATACACACAGATACACACACACAGAAATGGGGCATCGAGAGACTAATGAGGAGAGTGGGTTTTCAGTCAAGGATTATGATGAAGTTAATTCTGTATACCCAAGGTCCAAAAGAAAAAAAAAAAAAACCCACAAGAAAAGGACAGTTTCCTGAGGACTCAAAAGCTTTGAGATTTCCCCCAAAGGCAAATAAACAAAACTGAGACCAAGAGAATGAAAACTTATGGTAATAGAGTAATCCAATTTATGGGTTATTGGTGTCCATAAAAAGAGAGCCAATATGACTTTTCAGATACAACAAAGACACAAACCATGGAAGACGCAACTGATAAAACAGAGTTTGTGAAAATGAAAAATCCTCTGTTCTCAAAAGGCAATGTCGGGAGAGTAGAAAGCAAACCACAGAATGGGAGAAATATTTGCAAAACACACATCTGATAAAGGACTGTCTCCAAAATTAACAAAGAACTCTTAAAACTCAACAATAAGAAAATGAATAACCTGGTTTAAAAAAATGGGACAGTGACCTGAGCACACACCTCATCAAAAACGACAGACAGATGACAAATAAGCACATGAAAAGATGCTGCATGGCTGATGTCATCAGGGAAATGCAGACTGAAACAGCAGTGGGAGATCACCACACGCATATTAGAGTGGCCCGAACCCACAACGCTGAGAACACCGCATGCAGGCGAGGATGGGGACGGAGCACCAGGAACTCTCACTCGTTCATGTGGAGAACTCAAAATGGCACAGACACTTTGAAAACAATTGAACAGTTTCTTACAAAACTAAACACATTCTTACCTTATAATCCAGCGATCACACTCCTTGGTATTTACCCAAATGAGCTGAAATTTATGACCACACAAAACCCAGCGTACAGATGTTTATAGCAGCGTTATTCATAGTTGCCAAAACTTGAAACTAACCAAGATTCAGTAGGTGAATGGATGAAAACACTGTGGTATGTCCCCACAACAAGGGAACATTCTTCAGGGCTTAAAAAACAAAAACAGAAACAAAATAACTATCAAGCCACAAAAAGGGGAAACTTGAATCTGTATTACTAAGTGAGAGAAACCTATCCGACAAGACTACATCCTTTGTAATGCCAACTATAGGACATCACGGAAAAGGCAAAACCATGGAAACAGTAAAACAATCGGGGTTGGGGGAAGGAGGAATGCGTACGTGGAGCACAGAGGATTTTTAGGGCAGTGAAACTATTCTGTGTGATACTGTATGGTGGATACACATCATTGTACTTTTGGCCAAATCCACAGAATATCCAATGCCAGCAACGAACCCTAACGTCAACTGTGGGCTCTGGGTGCTAATGACGTGTTAAGTGTAGTACCATCCCTTGTAACGCTGTACCATCTGGTGGGGGGTGTGGATAGTGGGGCAGACCGTATGTATGTGAGAGCTGGACGCATAGCGTTACTCTCTCTGTACTCTTCACTCAGTTTTGTTGTGAACCTAAAACACCTCTAAAAAATAAAGTTTATTAATTAAAAAAAGAGGAAGAACCAGGAAAAATGGAACAGAAGCAAAAAAGACATAATTGAAGTTAGCATCCCTATGCTGCAAAGAACTAGGTTGCCTTATGAGAATGGAAAACAAAAATTTATCTGCAAAAATAGTTGGGGTAATGCGGACTAAGAGATAGCTATGTAGAATGTGTTTGCATGATTTTCTAGATAGTTCTGAGAGGAGCTTGCAAGGCCAGGCTTCAGGACGTCTGGACTCTGTTCTCTCTCTGCCCCAGCCTGTGGTGCTCCCCGTGGAAGCTGGCACGCCCAGGCGTCAGGAATCAAACTAGATGCTCTCTAATCACAGTTCGAGTTCTAGCATTCCTATTTAAAACTTTTCCAGCAGAGAAGGCACTGCTGAATACGTAAGTAAGTCCAAGGATGCAGCTGTATTGTGTTTTAGACAGCCAAGGAGAGAGACGCGGGCATAAAATAGAGTCTAAATAAAAACGCTTGGAAAACCACAACATCATTATAGGCACTGGAAATCAATATTAAAATTCTCCATTTTCTCTTGATATATTAACTTATGCATCTTGCTTTTCTTTCGGGAAGAAAAAAAAAAGCTGAGGTAGCAGTGATATTTTAATCACTCAGATTGGCTGTTGCCTACAAATGAAAGCCATCAGAAATAAGTCTTAGAAGACTTTTTTTATTTCCTGCAAAGAAATGAGAAATGAAAGGGATGTTTACAAATATCATTGCATATTTTCAAGTGAATTACAGCCTCAAAGCAGTCATGCCAAGTTGTTTTAAATGCCATCAAATTAATAGTTTAAACGCGATCCAACAAAAACTGTAAGAGTTGTACTTAATGACGTCCAGCCAAAGTTGGTTTGTTTTTGTTTTTCCAAATTTTTGGTGGAGTGCTAGGGCTGTTTGCTTTCTTTTTCTTCCTCCTGGCTGAAGGTCTGTCTAGGTAATGAAGCTTTATTCTTGTTTCAAACCTTCGCTCCTCATCCTCCTGCCAGCACCTACCTATCGAGCCTCACTCATTTTCCAAGTTTGTCTCTACTTTCACTTTTCCCACCAAAAATGTTAGGAAGTCTCCCAATTTTGGTCAAACGTGGCACTTTGGTAGCACAAGATTCCATTTACTCTGTTTTCATAACTTTGTATGGGAGAGTCTCCTTCCATGAAATTCTTGAGGGCAGTGATCTTATACTTTCATTCCTAAGAAAGAAGTATCTGTAAGATCTGCTATTTGCAGATACAACATTTGTGGTTTGGAATCCCTGCAAAGGACCATAGCACCCATAAAGCATAAAACATGGAGCATAGTCGTGATTTTTCTGAGATTCAAATTTCAGGCAAAAGCCCAGCATGTGATGGAACTCCTCCTCACGTCTCAGCCTTGTGAAGGAGCAGAGCCAACCATCTCTCAGCTCCACACAGCTCCCTTTCCGTATTGCATCTGATAAAGTGATAATAATGTTTCTTTGCGGGAAACTGTAGTAGGATTTATATCCTTTTTGGATGCCAGGGGTCTTCGTGCGTGATGCCAATTGATGACAGGCAACTCTCCTGGCTTCAACTTAGCACCCCACCTACAAGAACTCCCAGGCAGCATAGTCAGGTAATTGATATCTTTGTTTCCAGTCATCATCCTTTATCTGGACATGCAAAAATTACCGAGGTCCCGCAAGAGCTTTTATTTTTTCATTTTATTTTATTTTTGTTAGTGTGTGTGTGTGTGTGTGTGTGTGTGTGTCTAGTGAAGTTTCTCAAACTTAATCTCTCAACCCTTCTCTTAGGTATAATTATATTTTCCACATTTTATTTTTTGTTAATTTTTAAAATTTTTTTTAAAGATTTATTTATTTTTAAGAGAGAGCGTGCAAGCAGGGTCGGGGGGCAGAGGGAGAGGGGGAGAGAGAGAGAGAATCCCCAAGCAGGCACCCCTCTGATCGCAGAGCACGACATGGGGCTGGATCCCAGGACCCTGGGACCATGACCTGAGTTGAAATCAAAAGTTGGATGCCCAACTGACTGAGCCACGCAGGCACCCCCCCCCATTTTAAATTAAAACACATTTTTAGACTATTTATTTTTGATTCATTTAATAATTACAAATGATTAACCCATTACTTGTTAATATAAATAATACATTTTTATTAAAAAGTATATTTTCCAAAACAGCAAAAACTTCAGTGAGAAGAATGACTTTTTTTTACATTTTTGCAAATCTCTTCAAGGTCTAGCATAATAGAAGGCAGCTGGACCCACATATTGTTCCTATATTCAATCTTTTATGTGTTTTAGTTGAAGGCTATGAAGAAACTTGTGCCTCTTACAGACATAGAGCTGGAAAATGGAGGGTATTTTGTAGCCTTTCTAAACAATTGCGGCTCTTCTCTGATCGTACAGCAAAGCTCAGCAACTCTTCCTTGTTTAAAGGTTAGTTGCAATACAGAAACGGCACATCAGTAAATTTTCATCATCTGTTACAGTAAAACCCATTGGCTGTTACTGTATTTTGAGTGGATCTCTTAAACTGGTATAATTTCATTTTATTTTTTTTAAAATTTATGTATTTATTTTAGAGAGAAAGAGAATGCTAACGGGGGAGGGGCAGAGAGGGAGAGGGGGAAAAACAGGCTCCTCGCTGAGCACAGAGCCCGACAGGGGGCTCGATCCCACCACCCTGAGAGCATGACCTGAGCCAAAATCAAGAGTCGGATGCCCAACCTACCGAGCCACCCAGGCGCCCCTACCCTCGTATGATTTTATAACCGTGCATCGAACATTTAGAAGATAAATACGGCCTTGCTGAGTTATGCGTGTCTCAACAAATGATGACACATTCCATCACACAGTTTCAAAAAGCACATTTGTTATGTCATCACCCACCTTAGCTGTACCTTATTGTAAAGCCATCAAGTGCCAGGTGGTGGATACAAGTTCCCCAGTCCTCTCATTTTCACGCTAGAACTCAACCTTTATCGTTCTTTTCCTCATGTTCGAGAGTCTGTCTCCTGAGTGGTGACGGCTGAATTGCCTTAGTCAGTCATTCTTTCAAGTAAAAGTGATGCTTCGTGAGAAAGCAGCTGTTTGCCTCACAGCTCCACCGCACAGGGAACAGCATTTCCTTGGACGGGTCATTCTGCCTCTGTATGCGACCGAAGTATTCTGCGCGTACCTCCCCGTGTTGTCATGCTGAACAGTCAAAAGACGGGTACTCGCAGCTCAGATTTAACCAAATTAATACCTATGGAATCTATATTTCTGTATGTAGGATTCTCAGCTGCTTCCGCAGGGTCTTAAGTGAAGCTGACTGTCCTCCCTGCAAGGGTGCGGAGCTCAGGGATCCCCTGACTCACAGCGCGCTCAGCGCCACCGCCTTGATGCTGGAGGCTCCAGCAGTCCGACTCATGGTTGCTCTGATACCAGCAGTGCAGGTGCCCACCCAGCGGAAAGGCCAATGCTGTCTCAGCATTAGCATGAAAACAGAGCCCCTGCAGAAGTCTCTGGGCGCCCTGGGGGCTACCGAGTAGCTCAGAGAGCTTCTGGGCTGTAGGATTGCATGCACACTGTGGAGTGTGACTCGTACATTGTCCTAGGTTGCTCCTCCGCGTCCTCTCCGTCTTCCAGGTGGAAACTGGCAGCTCTAGGAAGGACGTCCACTGCACGCCCTCCATCACCGCTGGAGTTTGATACACGTGAGAAGCGGCCACCCGGGGCCAGCCATGAGCTTAATGCATACGTCAGTGCCCGTGGGTGGGCTGAGGGGGGACTCCAGTCCTGACCGCTCTCCACTCACCACGTCCTGCAAACCACAAGAAAGGGCGCCTTTTCTCTTTGCACATATGCGTCACCTACTGATGTCCTAGGGGGCTGCATCCCTGTCCGGGAGGGACACTTGTCATCTGCTGCCCCGAGGTGTCTTTCGCTAATTGCCAGACCAGAGATCACCCTGTATGGACACTGTCTCCCTGACTAGGGCACTTTGTAACAAGACCAGGGATACAGTTGACACTGAATAATGTGTATGGGATAAAAAAAATTCATACACCGAATGAAAGGAACAAAATCCAAAGCTGTGTGAGATCTTACTTAGACCGCATTGAAAAAAATTTCATGACAAAAATGTCTCCCTACGTGACACAGGGTCTTCTCTGGGGTCGCAAATCTGGTGATGATTCTGGTCACTGCGTGGATTGAGTCTCAGAAAGAAAAGAAAAGGTGGACAAATATTTATTAGGAAATTCAAACATAATCAAAGCCTGGGGATCGGTTGGAGAAGGGTGAGGAGGGGTGGAATGAGAAGGGGTGGGGAAGAAAGGTTAATTTCAAACAAGACTAAATCAAGTCAAAAACAGGTAATAATGTAAATTTTCCAAAATTTTATAATTTCGTATTGGTAAAAGAAATTAGCCCCAATGAAGTTACATTATGCTCTTTCATGTGGCTCTTAAAATAGCCCTCACGTTTATGAAGCAAAAGCTATCAGAAATAAGGGAGAAATTGATAGAAACACAAACATTATAGAAGACTTTAATGCAGAAATTATCAGCATTTGAAAGTCAAGTCAATTTGTCAAATAGGCAAATGGAAAAATAGTAGTCTTGAATACTGTATAAGGTTTTAACTATGAATCTGTACTTCTCTGTGTTAAACTTTGTATGTGAATTTTAAAAACATTAAAAACTTTCGCTGAAGTGTAGCTCACATGAAAAAAAGCATATGCATGTCAGCTGAGAACATTTGTACATCCAGCACCCAGAAATCCCCCCCACGCTGCCTCTCAGTCACTGCCCCCCCCCACAGGGCAATGCCCCCACTTTTGATTCTGCTAGTGAGCTATTAGGAGACAAACCACTTTTGTACCCACCCCTCAGGATGGAGTGGAAACCTCGGCTTCCATGGTCTCCTCCCTCCCTCCCAAATAGTCACTCACCTGACTTTCCTTTCCAGGTGCATAATCTAGAAACGTACTCTCCTTGCCCAGTGAAGGAAAGCAGTATGTCTTTTAAGTGTCTTGTAATCTACTGGTTCTGAATCATGCCCTTCCTTTTCTTACAATTTATCCGTTGAAGGCTTTGAGTCTTTGGGCTGGCAGATTTTCCCACAGCTTGGATCTTGCTGCTTTCAGACTCACAGCGTAATTCACATACGTCTATTATCTGTGTTTTCTGCAAATTGGTGGTAGAATCCAGAAATCTGATCTGACTGCTGTGCCAGGCCCTTGGCTAGACTATAGGTGGTAGTCTGACATGCATTTCTTAGGAAGCGCGTCATGTCTGTTTTTCACTCTTTTTATGTTGGTGCAATATCTTGGTCCATAATCCACTGAAGGCTGCAAAATGGTGGTGTTCTAATTCTAGCACTCAGTTTTGTTTATTAGCTGGAATATATTTGTAAGGAAATGCTTCCCCTCATTTACTATTTGGGTACAAAATGGTATATCCTTATGAATTATAATTCAGTACTGGAAAGGAGATAAATATTTGATTCTTTCCCTTTACTTACCTAGTTTTCACAATGATGAATTGGCTTCTTGTCATCCTCAGGTGATCAATTATTATTATTTTTTTTTTAAAGATTTTTTTATTTATTTATTTGACAGAGATAGAGACAGCCAGCGAGAGAGGGAACACAGCAGGGGGAGTGGGAGAAGAAGAAGCAGGCTCCCAGTGGAGGAGCCCGATGTGGGACTCGATCCCGGTACGCCGGGATCACGCCCTGAGCCGAAGGCAGACGCTTTAACGACTGCGCTACCCAGGCGCCCCAATTATTATAATTTTTAAATATTACCATAAACTCACGTTTTTATACACATTCGACAGGTTTTCATCCATGGCAGTTGTTACCTTAATGGAAACAAATTGTCCCTCCTTTGGCCAATGGGAGCCTTTCCTGGGTATGTCCTGAGTTCTTTAAACATGATCCTGGTTGTCCGTCTTAGCTTCCTAGCTCTCTGATATTTCCAGATACACCAGGCTCGTTTCATACATTTCCTGTCCCAGATATGAATCAGCCAAGTCTTTTAACAAGACTATGTTTTATTTTGTTTCATTTTAACCGGGAAATGGGCATTTTAAGACCATGATCTGGGTCCTAGGATTGCTCCTGGCTGCTGGTAGGATCATTGGTTTTAAGCCTTTTCAGAGGACAGAGTTTCTGCTGATATTTACAATTCAAATTTGGGATAATGGTGTTTCTATTTGACCACTTATGTTACATCTGTTCTTCTTTCTTCTGCATGGAGAATGTTGGTTTTCAAGGATGTAGGGCAGACATCAGAAAACGTTTTTTTTAAGGGCTAGATTATAAATATTTTAAGATAGCAGACCGTACCATCTCTGTTACAACTACCCAGCTCTGTTGTGGGAAAGCAGCCCTAGACAAAATGTAAATGAATGGGCATGGCTGTGTTCCAATGACACTTTATTTGTAAGAACAGACAACTGACCCGTGTGCCATAGTTTACCAACCTCTGATTTAGGAGAAAAAATAGTTAGAATGGTGCATATCATTTGCTTTTTCTCATTTTACAGATATGTCTCAGAATATGGGCACCAATACAACTACCATGAATTATGATCTCCTAAAAATAAAGACCTTGAAGTAAACATCCACATCCCTCCATTTTTCACATGCTTCTCCTGTATCTGTTTTTTGATTCTCATTTAATTTTGTTACTTCAAGTAACTGTATATACCACCAGTGTTTATGCCCACATCACTCTAGTCATTTTCTTGGAATGAAACTTGTTTTCTAGTAGATTCCTTAGGAAGTTTTCATGAGAGTAAAAATCCCTGAATTATTCGAGTGTATGCTGCACTTGAAGATTAGATTCGTTGGGTATAAAAGTTGGGGCTCTCATTTTCTTTCTTGGCAATCATAAGTATTTTATTCCTCTCTCTAAGCATAAGGTTTTGGTATGGAAAAGTCCAATGATAATTTTGTTTAATTTTCCTAATAAGTTAAGTGTCCTCTTTGCCTTGATGTCCAGTGGATTTTCTTCTTTTTTATTAAATAAAGTACTTTTAATAGTAAATGTCTTAGTTTTGGTTTTTCTGGTTTGGTATTTACAGGTACTCTGTATTCTTTCAATATGTAGATTCAAGTATTTTTTATTTCAGGAAAGTGCTTTTGAATGGTAGTTTGCGTTGTTATGTTCCCTTTCTTTGATTTTCTTCTTTGGGGACCCCTTTTAAACATACATTGGATCCTTACTGACTGTCTTCAATACTTTTCACTTTTCCTTGAAATAATTTTTTAATCTTTTTTCATGTTGTGTTAAATTCCGAACCTTTTGCTGGCCTTCTCTTTCTCTGAAGGTCTTGCTTGTTGTGCTTGTTTTGTGTGTGTGTGTGTTCTTTTTTTTTTTTTTTTTAAGATTTTATTTATTTATTTGACAGAGAGAGACAGCCGGCGAGAGAGGGAACACAAGCAGGGGGAGTGGGAGAGGAAGAAGCAGGCTCCCAGCAGAGGAGCCTGATGTGGGGCTCGATCCCAGGACTCTGGGATCATGCCCTGAGCCGAAGGCAGACGCTTAACAGCTGCGCTACCCAGGCACCCCAAAGTGTGTGTGTTCTTGCTAATTTAATTTTTATTTCTAAAATGCTTTTCTCTTTTCCTCTAGTTTTCTTTTCTCAAGTTCTATCATTGTCTCATTTCTGAGTGTTTCTACTTCCGGTTCATGTTGTTTTCTTCATGTCTTTTATCTTTGTATTAGTTTTTTAATGGTTTTGAACTAGTATTTCACAACTTTATTTACCTGTGTATTTTTAGTGCATCTTCTGGTGTATTTTCACTGAAAAGGTATTATTCTGTTCCTTATTCCTTTTTTCCTTGAAGTCACTTTTATGCCACTTCTGATGCATTTCTGTTTGCTACTTTCCTATTCTCAGTGTGTGTGTGTGTGTGTGTGTGTATGTGTGCACGCATATGTGTGTGTGTGTGTGTGTGTGTGTGAAATTTCTTCTTAACTTTTTAGGAAACAGCTTTGTTCAGATAACTTTTATAACTTTGAAGCCATCCTTCTCTTGTTTCTTTTTTCTTTTCTTTTTTTTACCCCCCTCCATAGTGTTTAAAAAATATGGCCGTGTGTCTTCTGAGATTTCCTAGCTCTTTTCCTCTCTTTTGTCTGACCCTCTCTTTCCTTTATCTGTGTTTTTTTGTGTCCCCTTCAGTCCTGATTCCATGTTCAGCCATTTCTCCCCAGGATGGAGGGAGTGTCAGTTTCGGGAGGTCACGGGGGCTACACTGGTCCAGCCCTTTTAGTCCTTATCATGGACCCATCACAGCGGGGCGGGACCCTTCCTTCCTCCATTTGCTGCTCTCCATCTGGAACCCTTTGCTTTCCTATGAATACCTGTTGACTAATTTGTGCGAAGGAATGTGTTCCTAATCTGAGGGCTTTTCCTTGCAGCTTCCTCTCCCATACACATGCTGATAACATGCATGTTTCACGGCTACAGGTACTTTTCCCCCCTAGTTGTCTTTCAGACTTTGTAGAGTGCCCTTATCATCCAGTTTTGTTGTAAACATTGATCATGGGCTTTGGCTTTGACAGCTAATTGTTCTGTCAGTTTTTATGTGTGAATTTGAGAAGTACAAAAAACTAGGTTGTCATCACCACCTTTATCTTTTAATTAAATTTTTTTCCCTTAATCAAGTATAAGTCATCATTTGCTAAAATGTAAAAATAGGAATTGACCTAGAGCCCTGGGACAAAACTGCAAAAGGTACTAAAACAAACTGCATCTCTAAAAAGTCTCAGGTGGGGCGCCTGGGTGGCACAGCGGTTAAGCGTCTGCCTTCGGCTCAGGGAGTGATCCCGGTGTTCTGGGATCAAGCCCCACATCAGGTTCCTCTGCTATGAGCCTGCTTCTTCCTCTCCCACTCCCCCTGCTTGTATTCCCTCTCTCGCTGGCTGTCTCTATCTCTGTCGAATAAATAAATAAAATCTTAAAAAAAAATAAAAATAAAAATAAAAAGTCTCAGGACCAGATCATTTTAATGTTGAATTTTATTTAAATTCTTTAGGCTAGGGCACCTGGGTGGCTCAGTCAATTAAGTGTCTGACTCTTGATTTTGGCTTGGGTCATGATCTCAGGGTTGTGGGATCAAGCCCCATGATGGGTTCTAGGCAGTGTGTGGAGCCTGATTAAGATTCTCTCTCTCCCTCAGCCCCTTCCTCCCCCACCGCCAACTCATGTGTGCACTCTCTCTAATAAAATAAAATAAAATAAAATAAAATAAAATAAAATAAAATAAAATAAAAACAAAATTTTTAGGCCAATCAATTCTATGAAGTGTGAACTTAGAGGCAGAAAAAAAGCTAGAAATTATTTCATTCGTCTTATTTAGAAGTGATGTGTTGTTTATTTTGCTTATGAAGGATATAGTATTTTAAAAATAGTCACACTGTGCAGAAACTTATAAAAGAAAAGGCAATTGCCCCCGGTGTATGAGTCTACTAGGGCCGCCATAACAAAGTGCCATAAGCTGAGTGGCTTATACCTCAGAAACATATTTCCTCACAGTCCTGAAGGCCCAAAGTCCAATATCAGGGTGTCCGCTGGGATGGTTCCTTCTGCGGGCTGTACGGAAGAGTGTGTTCCATGCTTCTTCCCTGGTTGTTGACGGCCATCTTTGGCATTGCTTGGCTTGTAGAAGCATTACCCCACCTCTGCCTTCATCTTATCCCATGGTATCTTGTATGTACGTCTGTGGCCAAATTTCCCATTTTTCAGAGGACAGGTCAGGGGCCCACACTCCTCTGGTACAGCCTCATTGTAACTAATGGCATCTACAATGACCTTGTCTCCAAATAAAATTGTGTTTTGAGGTGACTCAACATATGAATTGTTGTGGGACATGATTCAACCTGTAACACCCAATGTCCTTCTCCTTTCCTGACATTGTGTGTAACAGCTAGAAATAACATGGATTAGCACTTTGCTCAAGAGTCGTCTTTGTTTTTCTCTTTCATTAACTTGGTGAATATACAGTCATTACATGAGCTGACAGACTTCTTTCTAAGGCAGAGACCACCAGTTGCCTACCTTCACCAGTTGTCCACCTTCGTCATCCTCCTTATGAACGGAACCCTCTTTCTATTGAGGGACGAACATACGCTTGGCTTAAAGACTGTATTTTTCATCTTCCCCACAATTTATGTATGGACAACCAGGATGAATATGCCTTCCCTTTTCACCCCCTTTATTCTGTCTGGAAGAAGATGTGATGGCTGGAGCATCACTGCCCATCTTATTACCATGAGGCAATCTTAAAATGGATACCACATATCAAAGATGGAAGAGCAGAAAATCAGAACACATCTATATTTCTCATTCCAGTTGAAGTAACCATAGAAGCCCTGGACTGCCTATCTCTATCTTTATTTTATTTGAAAGAAAAATAAACCTCTAAATTTGTTAAGCCACTGTGATTTTGCTTTTCCTTTACTTTCGACCAAACCTAATTCTAACTGACACAGATATATTAAGTAATACTCTTAAACTTGTATTTCTCCATTCATCAATTTCATAAGTGAAACTGAATCTATTGATTTCTCCCATGACAGAGGAACAAATCAGCACATTTTGCTTATCCTCCTCTCAATCCTAACCCTCATTCATTTACTTGCTACAACCATTTGCTGACACAGTCTGGATCTTATCCCAACCCACAATCAGCAAATTATTTATACATTTTTATCTTTTATTTCAAGAATTGTAATGGCATGCAGTGACATTTTAACTCTCTTTGCTCCGTTTTGACTTTTTCCATGTTTAATTGAGTTTAATGTTCACTGCAGTTTCTTTCACAAATGATTTCCGTAATTTGGGATTTAATCTATTATTTGGCTTTAGCGTCTTATCGGTGCCATTTAGGTTTAGATTCGTGACAGGTGTTTGAAATTGGGAAATAACAGAAGCTCATCTAATATAGGAGTTATTTCTCTCTCCCAGAAGAACTCTGGAAGTAGTCAGGCAGGGCTGAGACTGTGGTTTCATGAAGTCTTCAAGACCACAGCCTCCCAGGAGCTCCCCAGGAGCAAAACTTGGTCACCATGGCCACAGCTGGATGGAAGGGAAGCCGGGAAGTATAAGTTTCAATCCGGACAGCTATGAACTGCTAAAATTAGGGATCCCATCACTAAGAAAGAGGGGAGAATTTTATGTTGGGGCAGAAACAAGAGGACTCTGGTACAGTCTTCAAATATATATTCCCTATGAGGTGTATAAAAGTCGTAGCTCCTCAGTGTTTGAAAAGAGGAGAATATTTTGTGTTTTCCTTTAAAAAAATGACAACTTCACAAAATGGACAGAATACTTGCAAACCATTTGTTTTTAAATTACCATGGCATAAGTGTAACTTCATTCTGCTGTGGAATTCAGTCCTGTTGAAGTCCTTGAGGCCGGGATTCTCCTTGAATAGTTGGTGGTCTGTTATGATGTCAGTATGCTTGAGGATTCTTCTTTTTCCTTGAATTAAGCAATGGAGTGTTTATTATTTTGACTGGGAATATGGGAAGTCCTTTTTGTCTACAGACTCATGTGCCCTGTATTTCTGGAAAATTGTCATATCTGATCACTGAATTTTTTTGGTTACTTTGTTTTATTTTCTTTTTCAGAGACAAGGTTAAACATTTTGGGTCCCTTGGGTAAGGGGACAATTGATGGTGTGTTTTCCGAGGGTCACATGCCTTCTGTCCTCCGTCTCTCTCTCTGTCTGGAATATGTATGTCTCCATGTATGATACATGTATTAAGTCATAGATACATCTGTAATCTACCGTGTAGCTATATGAATGGATTTTTATATGCATCTATAGCTCTGTATTCTCACTTAGTAATTACAATTACACTGAGACGTTAGCACCATTACCGCTGTTTCCTAAATGAGAAAGTGGAGGCCCAGAGTAGGAGGGGACGAGGCCTAGGAATGAACATTCACTCTTGACCCCAGGCAGCACTCAGACCTAAATTCTCCTGACTCTTAAGCTGCTGCTTTTCCACAGGGTTGCTTGGCCTTCGGGGCTCCCTCTGGCATTTAAAGTGGAGAAGCGAGAGGCAGTTAGGGACAGGGGGAGGCACAGCGAGGAGAATTCTACCTGCAGGGTCAGCGCACCTGTCCTAACTCCGGAAAGCCCAGCGGGCCTCGGGGCTCAGCCTTTCAGGGGTTGTTGCCAGATGGGGAGGGCACATCTGGGGAGGGTGCGAAGGGCCTGGTGTCCCAGGCTGTGATGCCAGTGCCACGAGGCTGACAGGTGTGCGGCCGCATAGCTGCCACCAGGGGGCTCAGGCAGGCCATGGTTCTGAGCGCGCTTTCCCCGTCGCTGCTGCTGCAGGACGGTCAGAGGCTGTCAGGAACGCAGGGGCTGTTAGAGCGGAAGGCACAGGAGATCGTGGTGGGGCTGCTGGTGGGACCCGGGGCTGTCACACTGGGGATGATTGTGCACCTGTGCCGCTTTCCTTCCAGAGACACGCACTGGGTCAGGTCCACTGGGCAAGTAGCAGCGTCCCGGGAAAGGTGAAGGTGAGATGGTCAGCCTGAGTAAGTACAGTTCTCTGAAAAAAGAGAAAACACCTTTATGTTCGAGTTCCTCTAACCATGGGTGGGTCTTCCATTGATTACGGAGACCCCAAGTCTAAGCGGACTCCTGAAAGGGACACATAGAGAGGGGAGCAAAGGTTCCACACACCCGTGAGCCCATACCCGTCCTGCACGCAGCTCTCGGCCGCTACGAAACCCAAACTGGCACCTTCACACTTTAGATGAGCAAATGTGACCCCATTTATGAGTGTTCAAAACTCACTCTACCAGGCACTTAACCTGTTATCACACTGATTTTCACCCTGAGTCTAAGAAGCAGCATTGTCCCCATTTGCAGAGGGGGAGACTAAGCTCAGGAAGAGAGCCTGTAGACTGAGGAGTGGAGCAGGAATTTGAATATGGTCTGTAAACCCCGATGCCACAGGTCCTCGGAGCACACGCTGCGTAGCAGCCGTCTGAGTTTTACAGAGAGGGAGGCCGAGACCCGAGAGCTAGCGACTCGTTCTTCCCAGTCACCAATTGGCTGGTGCGTCCAGAGTGCGGGCTGCACTTGACCTTGGCCAGAGCTGACCCTGGGCACTGGGGCTTTGGTTCAGGCTCCGCTCTATCTGCCCTCGCTGGGGACTGAATGGTTATCTGTGCAGTTGGACCAGCTACCTGGGCATCTAGTGCCTTCCTTTCTGCCGGGGACACACAGGAGATCCACTTCGAGCATCACACTCATATTTAGTGTGGGATCTGGGCTTTGGCCAGACTGCGGCTCAGAGATCACTTCCCTCATCTCCTCACCGCGGAGGAGAGCTTCAAGCTCCCTCAATAAGTGGTGTGAGTCCCGGCATCCTTCAGTCTGTTGTGCTCCATGGGTAACTGTCCATCTGCACTGCGACAACGCGACAAAAAATTCCAACACAGTCATTAAGTAACAGGAAATCTTTAAAAAATACTATTATTATTACTGCCCACGAGAAAAACCTGCTCGAATCTCTGGTGAGTACTTACAACCCACGTGAGGTGGCTGCCCGTCTTGCCCCTCTTTTCACAAATTCTCTGCAGCTTGGCACGCTTTTACCTATTACTTTTCTGAAATGCAAGTTGAAATGCACTGTGGGGTGGATGTCATTCCCCTGTCAGCTAATTAACTCTTAAAATAGACCCACTAGCTTTTATTTTCAGGAAAATAATTACTTGTTGAAGTAACACACCTATTTTTAATTCTATAGCTTATTTTAGCTGTGAAAGAAAAAAAAAGAAAGGGAAAAAGAAAAAAAAAATCATGTCTGGGACCATTGCAGAAGCAAGCGGGAGAATGGGAAGAAGCCACACGGGGGCCTCCGAGGTGACAGGTGAGCAGAAGGCACAGGGAGAGTCATTTCAAGCGTGAAGAACCTAGGACAGAGGGGCCTCAGACCTTTATCGAGTCCACATTGGTTTTCCAACTCATGATGAGTTTCAGAAGAGGGGTTCCAGGAGTTTGCATTTAAATAAGCACCTCTGATGAACTGTCCAAGGACTTTGAGAAGCACTGCCCACTCCTTGCAGGGCACACCTGTCTTCTTGAAGTGGTAGAATGTGAGGGTGGGGAGGCCTTGGAGATGATTCTCTACGTGAAGCATTACGGTCCAGGGGGCCAGATGCTCAGAGCTCCAGGACGGCTCTTCTCACCTGGCAGGCCAATGGCTCGTGCCCCTGACAGGTTCTCCTGTCCCCGCGTTGCCCGTTCTGGCCTCAGCACTGCAGGATGCAGGGAGGAAGAAGAGATGGCATGAATGAACAGACAGCTTTCTACTTATGTTTAGATGTTTCTACCAGCTCTGAATGCTCAACTAATTCAAGTCACTCCTAGCTAGCAGTTTCAAACGTGGGGTCAAGTTATCCAGATGGGACGCGATTCAGTCATTGAAATGAAGCGAAACATCCACGTTAACATTCTGGTGACCAGTGGATGTTTTTTTTTCTGTGCAGAAGTGGGCTTTCGCACTAGAAACTGGCAGCTCATTGTGACACAGCTTATGAACGCATGAATTTAAGTGACCACTATTGTTAACAGAGCACTTCTTATGTGCTGATCGTTGTGTAAGCAATTTACACTCATCACATCCCTTAGTTCACAACAAAAATGGGGCGGGTACTGTATTATTAGTCGCCGTATCTCAGACAGGAAAGTACAAGTAACTAAGTTACCTTTGCTCACGTAGACGCAAATGCCAAGCAGGGTGGTTGGGGATTTGAATCCTCATGTATGTGATGTTAGCGTTCAAGTTTTTAAACCTATTCTGCGAAAGCAAACCCAGCCATCATCCCCTCCCTCATCAGGTGATCTCCCAGAGGACAGGCTGGGCATCAGGCTGTCAGTTCGGTGTTGGGCATTTTAAGAGGCATCTTGCCCCATGAGCAGCTGCATTGAGAACAACTGGTACATGTCTGGGAATGTCCCACAGGGCCTTTGTCTTTCAGTCTGTCCAGTTTCAGAAGGTCGCCTGCACCACTGTGGGAAGACTTGGCACCTGTAACAGCCAGCGCAGAGGGAATGGGGAGAGAAGAAATGCTTCGAGAGCGTAGATTTCCAAAGCAGCGTTCTGCCCCCAGCCTCGCCGTTCCTCCTTGTGCAGATGCTGGTGTGCAGAGGGACAGAACGGACACTGTCCTAGAGTCAGAGAACGTGTCTCTTGCCCATCAGAGAGGAGACTGCTTTCGTACAGAGCAGTGCCATCTCTTTACTATTATGCTTCATTTAAAAAGGGATTTATAGCCTCATTCTTCTGAGAATTTAAGGTAGAATTCCATTAAAGCAAAGAAAATTGAATACAGCTCATGACTTCCCCACAAACCCACTGCACTGTGTTCTTTTTCTCATTGAATCACAGTGCCCTGCACCTATCTGCCCACGTCAAACGCATGGCCTCTTCCCTCACCCACATGCCTCGTACCCATTCACTCATTTTCCTCATCAGAAGGACCATCATCAGAAGGTTCTATCCTTCTGAGAGTCTGTAAGTCCGTCCCCTCTTCTCTCTCCACCTACCTCCATCTGGTTTCTCAGCCTTGTCCTTTCCCTCCAAACCTTTGTGTAGGTTGTTCCCTATGTCAAGCCGATGGCCCCTTGTGTGACTCTTGTGAGTAACTGGGGAGACCAATTCATTCAAATTCACAATTTAGATGTATACAGCACAAGCTCTTCGACAACTTCTCAATAACTAACATCCCAGTCGACTTTGAGTCCTGGCTCCCAGTTTTGGGATTTGGATTTAGGAGATCGTTAGCAGTGTAAGGGGGATTCTGGGAAGGCTGCATGTGGAAGGTGGCGTGAGCATGTACGAATTCCACGGGGACAGCCTAGACCATGGCTGTCAGAGCGCACCTCTGATAAATTCACTGTTACCAGGGATGGACACGCTGAACCAAAGAGAAGGAAGGACGTGAAGAAGACACACCAGAGAACTGCATGCCATCAGATCATGGAGGACACTCTTGATCCAAGTGTGTGTTTCCTGAGCTTTCACCCACCTCTGAAGAATATCAATGGAATTTTAGAACGAGTGTGGAGTAACTTCAGGGCAACTTGACCTGCTTTATGGGGATCTTAACTCCAAAGACATGCTCTCCCAAAGAAACCCAGTGTCTGGCTGATAGGAACAGTGCCCGCATGGCTCCTTCCAAGCCCTTCTTCAGTATGCACTTATTGGGTTGGGCATCTCCATTTGGGACTATCCAGCCTTGCATTAAAGACACTCTTGATTTAAAGCCAGTTTCATTGAACAAGCTGTTATTCTAACAAAGATATACTGGTTCTGTGTGTCCTGAATCTTTCAAAGACACAGTGGCGTAACCCTGGGACTCTTCTGAGAACCTGCACTTACTCCAACTATTTTAGCGAAGGTGGTGTTTCTAATAGAGATTTTCCCCCCAGCATCCCCTCCTCTCAGACACTCCATTTGCATTTTAGAGCCATTCTCCCTCCGATCACCAGCATGAACCCGTGAGAGAAAGCAGGGATGAAAGGATGCCTGTGCCGATCACTCTTCCAAATGCAATTTGTTACCGAAACCCTGCTCCTTCCCCTTCCCTCTTACTTTGACCAAAACACAGAGAGGCCTGGATTGAGATTTATGTTCTGGGAAGGAAGCAGGAGGGTTTCCTGAGATGCTTGCCAAAACGCTGAAACCAAATGCTTGTCAATGAAAAGTGCATTGTTGCTTTTGTTTAAGTGCCATTCATGGGCGATAAGCGAATTACCACAGGATGAATATGGTTGGTTCCTGATTCCCAATTTGTAGAAAGACTGTTAAAAATATAAAACAATAAACACCAGTAACTGATCTGCTCGGAAATTCTGTGCTCAATAAAATACATAAACCCATTGTCATGATTTCAGCAGGCTGTGCTTGCGGGCTGGGGTGTAGAGAACTGGGCAGGCCAGGGTAATGCCTTACCATTAGCAGCTGTCGCCAAGAGACTTGGATTGGCGTGGGGTGCCTGGTGTCCGCCTCGTGGCTCACATGGACCCTCGTCCCCATTTGAGTTTGTTCAGCTGGGGAAGTGACCGTTGGGTGCCTTAGCTGGACTGCTGGAATCCTTGAGTAGTGTGGCCGGTGTCACGGTGTGGGGACGTCATGCCATCGGAGCTTACTCTAAGAAAAGTCAAAGAAAGAAGGAATTCATGCAATTTCGTTTTTTGTTGGACTCTGAAGGCCTTCATTGCCCTTGGCACGGTTCCCTGGCGTGGAAGGAGCCGAGGAACAAAGCGGTGTGATTCAGGGAACACTGTGGCTGAGTTCTGTTTGCTGCTTCAGAATAGATTCATGTCAGTTAAAATGTGGGCATATTTCGGGCGGCGTCTCCAAAAAGATCGCACACAAAACCCTTGGAAGACATAGACAAAAACGTGCTGCAGGGTGTCTGATTTATATCTGCTGATGAGCTTCTGGATTCAAATAAAAAATCCTCCTAAGTGCTTTTTTATTAGCATTTCTGTTTTTCCTTTATCGTGTGCCTGGGGCCGGGCTCCCCTGGGTCAATGATCACTGAGTCCTAGGCTCCTATGTCATAGAGTGTCGGCCGCAGAAGTGGGACCTCTCAGGAGGCTTGCAGAAGTTAGAAGTTAGAACTAGGAGGGTGGGAAGGTTTGGAAAAGAAGGGAGAGGACCCGAGAGAGAGAGACTGCAGCTGCAGCCGAGGGCTGGGTAGGGGCGAGATGCACCTTTTGGGATGTAGGTGACAAAGTGGTCTCCCCTCCCCCAACACTTTAATGCCATTTGTTCTTACTCCATTTCTCAGAGCTGCGGTTCTTTCCAGATTATCTTTTTTGAGACCCATTTCCCCAGATTTGATTCTCCTTGTGATCAACATTCCTATTAGCTTTCTCTTGTCTTTCTAAAAGCACTTTTTATTGTGAAATATGAAACATGTACAGAGAAGTGCACAATATATATAGTATATAATTATATATATTTTAAACTATTGTGAAGTGAACAGCTATGTAATCACCACCCAAGCCAGGAAATAAAATACTGTCAACACCCAAAGTCCTAAGTGTTCTTTCCTATATAAACTTCTTATTCCTTACCCAAGATACCATTAGTATTTCTACCTTTATGTTAATAATTTTCTCCTTTTCATTGTAGTTTTGCTCTCAATTTAGTATCCCTAAACAATTTGGCTGAATTACATTTCTCTTTTTTTTAATCATTGTGTAAATTGAATATACAGTTTGAATTTTATGACACAGGCTTCTTTCTTTCAACATTATGCTTTGAGTATTCAGTCATGTTAGGACATGAATTCGTGGTTTGTCCATGCTCGGACTCGTTCAATCACACACTGCTGATCCTCCAGAGTTTCTGATTTAGTAAATTCTGGGGTGGGGTCTGAGAATCTGTATTTCTGAAAAGTTCCCAGGTGACACTGACACTAGTGTTATGGGTATCACACTTTGAGAAGCACGGCTGTATAGTAACTTTATTACATGCATATACCATACTTTATCCATTCTATTGTTCTCAGATATTTTGGTTGTTTTGGTTTTAGACTATGTTGAACAGTGCGCGTGTGAACATAATTGTACCTATCTACTGGTTTTATTTGCCTATATTGTTGAAGTACAGTTTTGCTGGGTATAGAATTCTAGGGTGGCAGGTAATTGGTAATCCTGAGCACTTGGAAAGTAATATTCCATTGTCTTTTTTCTGGTTTCCATTAGTCCTGTTGAAAAGGCAGCTGTCAGTCTGATTGTTCCTTATTTAGAATTTCTTTTGAGATTTTTCTTTTGTGTTTATAACATGTCCAACACTGAATTTGTCATTTTTCTCTTTACAAACATATTCTTCCTCTTCTGGCCCATATGACAGTAAATGACGTAGATAATCTGGTTATTCAAACGAGATCTTTGAACGGCATCTTCATTTCCTTTGCTCTCATCTCGCCACTCTCCCTCGACACACAATTATCAAGACTTACCATTGCTGTCCGTAGGAGCGCCTAGTGTTTGGTCGGAACTTATTTTGTACGAGGCACTGCTAAGCACTTCATTTTCAGTAGCTTATCGATCTACCGCCCCAATAGCTCTTGATTCCAACTTGACTGTGTTATTCTTACAACCATGGACTGCAGTCCACCTCTTATCTTTTTTTACTGAATCTTTTCATCACAAGCTTGGCTGCACTATCAGCTTATCTAGTGAGATGTCACTGCAATCTCAATAAAATGCCAATTTGATGATACCATTTTGGTTTAAAAGCTTTCAGTTGGCTTCTATGTAGCTTTTTGCTCATTAAAACACACAATGCCCTTTTCTGGTCCCTATCTCCTTCCCCAATATCATCTCCTTTTTGACTTTGTTAACCCTGCTCATGAAACTGTTTTGCATGTGTTTTTCCTTTTTCCTTGGAGTTAAGTCTTCTGAATTTCTACCTCCTTTAAAAACTAATCTTAAATATTAATCCCCAGATCCTTCTTTGTTAGATTAGACTGTTTTTCAACAAATATTCACTCCTTTCCACCACTAACCCCCGATTCCATGGGCGGAGTATGCTTTCTCATCCCACTGACGTTGAGCTGTGCCCACAGAATGTGGGCAGAAATGACTATGTGGGAGTTTGGAGCCTAGGTGGGGCATGGGGCATGCTGTATTTCCACTCACTGCTCTGAGAGGTTCCAATATCTGGTGTGAGAAAGACATCTAGTTGCTGGTCTCAGAAAAATGAGACACACATGGAGCAGATCTAAACTTTCTACAGCCCAGAACTGGCTCAGTCAAACCTAGCCAGGTGGAGCTGAAGCCAGCCCATCTATACGTGTTTGAGTGAGAAATAAATGATCATGGTTTTAGGCTACTGAAATATGTGGCATATGCTGACTGATTGCCCTCTTCTGTGCCCTTTTCCCAACCCAGTGAGTGAGGTGTCCCTCCTTTGTTCTCCCTAGTCCCCCATGCTCATATTTATATAGCACCAATTATATGATACTGTATTATTCATTACTATACTATGGATCTATTTTTATGCCTTTCATTCTTCTCTAAGTTGCTTGGGGATAAATAATATATCATATATACATTTTTATGTCAACACTTATAATTGCATTCTATGTATATGTGTTTTAGAAATGCTATCTTGCTGTCCAGTAGAACTGAAAGGCTCTTTCCCAATGAATTTATAATGACAATCTGAGTTTATACAGCTCCCAATCATGTGACACCAGTGGTCCATTATGCTTCAGTTTGCACTTGGATTTGTCTTAGGTTAAAGTGCCTCCAGGTGCCTAGCTGAAGCAAATTCAAAATCTCTATGGGGAGCCCATCTCCGACTCTGGCCTCAATGAATTCCCAAGGACGAATTTCCAGGCATATGAGTTTCCTATTAAAAAAAGAAGAAGAAGAAGAAAAGAAAAGAAACAAGAAAAAGAAAGCAGTTACTGTGAGTGTAAACAGAAACAACAGACAGCAGAATTAGACCCAGGAGACTTCAGATACTGCAGTTATTAAAAACAATATAAATGATTGTGTTTACTATGTTTAAGGGAGCATCAGAGGGGGTTTATGAGTGAATGAAGGTGACAGGGATGAGCGATGTGGGTAGAAGGACTGGTGCCTCCGACCATCCAGATGACCACACTGACATTCAGTAACTCTTTAAAGTAATTCACATGTATTTATTGAGATTCTGCTATATGCCAGACAATAGGGTGGAGCAGGAGGAAAGTGGGATTGAGAGGTCACGTTACTGCCACGGGCCACTCACACGGGGTGGCTTTATTCCTTTTACAAAGATCAGTCGGCCATCTATCGTGAGAAATGCGGGCTGGAGAGGTATTGGAAGCACTCCGAGGAATTGGAAGCAGTAAAGAGTCTAAGAAGGGTTTTCAGTCCAGTGTTGGAGACCAAAGTCCCCCTGGAAGATGAGCGCGTGTGGGTGACGTGTGGAAGGACACCAGTGCCAACCAGCAGCACCGAGGGGTTCCTGCTGTGTCCCGAAGGTGGGGCCGTGTTTCTCACTGGCTCCTTCCCTGCTTAACTGCAGGTTCACACGGGTCAAATGAGATCTTCCAGGAGACCTGGGAGATGAAGTGAAGCCTTGGTCCCACCTGTCGTGTGGGGAAGATCAGTGAGGTGCCCATGTCTCTGCTGCGCTACAAGCATGGTGTGGGTCTCTGGCTCCTCTGGCTCTGGTGCATCAGTGCTTAACCTGTGGGTTCAAGTCTGGTCCCACAGATCTCCTTGGGTTCCATGTGTAGCTTCACGATGAAGGGTGCCAGCTTCTCCTGCAGGACACCAGCATCACTGCGTGGGAGGCCTGGAGCAGGTGAGACACAGAAGTAGCCTCTGGTCCATTCTCGGGGGCCACACCTTGTCCTTGACCCTCCACGCCATGTCTGTCCTTCCTGGTGGCCACCTGCCCAGTGATATCAGGCTCCAGCACCAGACAAAAAAGCAGCATCCTTGCGTAGACTGTCTCCAGTGCTCATAGCTGCTTGTGTTCCAATCCCTACAACAAATCCTTCATTACCTATCATTCCTCCTGGCTCTGCTTCTTCAGTCAAACCCAGAATGACAGAAGGAGCACAATCAGCCCAGCACCTGACCTCATTCCAGTTGTTCACTGTTTTGGGCACAGAAGTCATTGGATTTTCCGTGGCTATGTGATGAGCTTAGCCCTTGTTTTTTTGTCGCTGCAGGGAAGGGAGCTCCGTTGCAGGCAGCGGAGGGCCACATGGGCTGCAGTGGGCTGGAGGCGTGGTGTGCTCGTTCGTAGCACTTCTTACGTGTTTTTCTCAGGACCCTGTAAAAACTCCTGAGGACCCAGTGAGTTTTTATTCATGTGGGTTCTATCTACTGATATTTATTGATGAGGACACGGAACACTCGCGAGGTTCAGTGGGGTGGGGTCCGGAGCCTACTACCAAGAAAGAATTCTTGAGGTGTCTTTGGTGCAAAATTGGTGGTTTATTAAAGCACAGGGACAGGACCCGTGGGCAGAAAGAGCTGCTGCACAGGGATTGTGAGAGGTGGCTGTTATATACCATGGGGTTGGGGGAGGTAAGGAAAAAGGGAGGTTGAGGAAATACTTTCATATGTTAAAGAAGACTCACAAGATACCAGAGGCCCTGCCATTATCAAGTTAAGATTGTTTTTCCCTCTAGCAAGGCATTAACATTAAGATGGTTGGGGGCTTTCTGGAGTCTGCAGATTATAAGGGCATTTAATTGTATCTACATTCCCTTCTGGAAGCTAGGTTATTGATAAAAATGCTTCGTTCTTGTAAACTGCTAAAGACATTTGTAAAACTGAGGGAGACTTAAGTCTTGCAGGATTGTGGTATCTATAGGTTACCTATTTCTTTGTCCTTTAGGGCAGCCAGGAGTGCCTGAGGAATGTCACATACATCCCATGGCGGGGGCCGGGTTGCAGGGTGTCTGTTTCTGCTTTGTCCTCAGCTTGCCTTCTGTTCCCTCATCATTTATCATATTCAAAAGGAAGACAGAGACATTTAAAAACATGTACTTATTAGGGGCGCCTGGGTAGCGCAGTTGTTAAGCGTCTGCCTTCGGCTCAGGGCGTGATCCTGGCGTTCCGGGATCGAGTCCCACATCGGGCTCCTCCTCTGGGAGCCTGCTTCTTCCTCTCCCACTCCCCCTGCTCTGTTCCGTCTTTCCCTGGCTGTCTCTCCGTCACATAAATAAATAAAATCTTTAAAAAAAAACCAAAAAAAAAACAAAAAAAAACCCCATGTACTTATTAATGCACTTAAAAGGATCAATCATAAGCCCATGATATGTTAATATAAAAACATATTTTATGAAAATAACTGTATTTTCCAAAACAAAAATGAATATAGTACAGAGTGGTTTATCTCCCGATTTTCTTTTGCAAATCTCTTAAACATTGGGCTTGATAGAAATCAGCCAGATTCTTCTCTTTCCGCATTCAAGCTTTTGAAATATTGGATGGCAGGTAACTTCAGAGAAAGTCCCCTGCGTACTTGCGAGAGATGGAAAGTGGAAAAGACAAATGTCATCTTAGTATTCCTGTGTAAATAGGTTTGTTGTGGAAAGGTTTTGGGGATCCCCACGTGTTCCCAGACCACACTTGAGGACCACTGGTCTAGTGGAGTGGCTGGTTTTAGGTGGAAATGTGGCGGCTCAAGGCTTCTTCCGGTCAAGGTTTGAAGACCGAAAGTCCTGGGTATCAGAGGCTAGCAGCAGCGCTCTATGGCATTTCAGGGCTTGGGGCAGAGGCGGGATGTGAAACATAGCAAGAAAACTGGTTTTGATCCTGGTGCTACCAGAGGCAGGGACTACATTAGTTTTTCTTGGTACCTGTTGGGTGTTTGTGGAATGGGAGATATTCTCTCCAAGGAGAGCGTGGAGAAGTAAGAAGGCAAGAAATATTAAGAAAGGAATATGAGTTTTAGCAGAATTGTATGAGCCTATAGAAAACAATGGGTACAAACCAGAGTTGTGTGGAATGGTAGGTTGAACAGTGAGCACCGCAGTTTGGCAGAACCAGAGTTTAAGCACCCGCAGACTGGGTTTGTGAGCTGTAAAGAGGCTCCTGCCTCTGGGGTACTTAGGCTAGAAGGCAGAAGGGAGCAAGGCCTCGCAGTCATTCCCTGCACAGAGATAGACGTGGCCTCATTCCGGCCCACACACTTGCATCGCAGACGCAGACGGGGATGGGGAGTAGGTTTGGCCAGAATTCTTTCTGTATTCTCCAGTGCCTGCAAGCACTCTCAGGACCACACACACAACTTTCTCTCCTGTGCCTAAAAATCTTCATTGTCCCCTAAGCACAAGTCCGTCCGTTTCCCCGCGGGCGGGGCCGGACTGCTGGGCAACTCTCTTATGATAAAGCATCCTGCTTTGTCCTAGTCGTGACAGACACCGGGTTTAATTAAGTGCTGAGCCTCTTTCTGTGTAAGTGTGGAATGGAATGAAGATTCTGGGCTCCTTCATCTGCTCCTCCCTGGGGAACTTTGTCCTCGCTGACTCCTGCCGATGGGACTGTGGCTGGTGAGAACATTCCCCCGGAGTGAATGCTGGCATCCCAGCTCCAGCAGCCGCCTGCTCTACTTTCCTGACGTCAAACCTGGAAAGTGTTGGGGACAGCAGTCCTGGAATCCTGGATCATTCCCGAAATCTCACGTTCACTTTCCTATCCCACGCAGGCAAAAGAACCTAAGGTTGTTTGCATTTTCAGAAAGGTGCCTACCACGTAATAAATGCTTTGATAATTCCTGGAATTTGTTTTGTGTTGTTTGTTAGTGGAAATACAAAGGGGAAGGTATACAGCAAAGAAAAATTCCTGCATTTTTCTGGTGCAAACAGTCATGTGTTCCATATGGAGGCTGGCCAATGGACCAGGTAACCTCTAAAAAATTATTTTCTTAATTAATGCGCACATTTTAAAGTTTGTTTTATTGAGGACACAATGTGAATGGCAATGGTGTTTTTTTCTTGATCGGTTGATTTTTAAAGATTTTATTTGAGAGCGACAGAGAGAGAGAGCAGGCACGAGTAGGGGAGAGGGGCAGAGGGAGAGGGGCAAAGGGAGAGGGAGAAGCAGATTCCCCGCTGAGCAGGGAGCCCAATGCTGGGGCTCAATCCCAGGACCCTGAGCTCAGGATCTGAGCCAAAGGCAAACGCTTAACCGACTGAGCCACTCAGGTGTTCCTTTCTTGATTTATTTTTATGCCTTTAACAGCTACGAGAGCTTGTGATGAGGGAGCAGAAGGCTGGCTGAAAACACAGCGGAAGCTGACACCTGGCAACCTCCCCCCAGCCCCCACTCCTGGGTGGGACTTGTGCGACATTCTTCTTCCAGGAAGCCCCCAACCATCTTCCTGTGAATGCCTTGCTAGAGGGAAATACAGCCTTAACTTGACAATGGCAAGGCCTCCAGTGTCCTGTGAGTCTTCTTTAACGTATGAAAGGACTTTCTCAACCTCCCTGTTTCCTCACCTCCCCCAACCCCATAGTATATGATCAGCCACCCCTCACAACCCGGGGCAGCAGCTCCCTCTGCCCAGGGGTCCTGTCCCCCTGCTTTCATAAACCACCATTTTGCACCAAAGACGTCTCGTCGGCTCCGGACTCCACCCCCCTGAACCTCACCTAGATTCCTAAACCGCATCACTTGCAAATCCAACCATTTATTTGTCTTTGAGTATATAGGGTGTGGTATGTATGTGAGTGTGTGTGTGTGTGTGTGTGTGTGCGCGCGCGCGCGTATATGTCTGGGAAAATTCCTGTGTTTTCTATTTGCAGAATACTCTTAAAATGTGGAGATTTCCCATGCACCACGTCCTTCTGTAACAGCAGCTGGGCGTCCTACAATTTAATTCCCTTTTGACATTATTTATGTGGACATAGCATCAGATCCACAAAACTGCCGCATCCAACTTCAGTTGCCAGTCAAAAGTTCAGGCTGTCACCTGTGCTTCTGACCAACTAGCTATAACTTGGAGCTTCCCGTGATTCCCCCTCCCCCTCAGGTCCCATTTAATTTACTAGGGCGACTCACAGAACTTGAGGAAACGGTTTACTTACTTGATTGCCAATATATGACAATTATCTACCCCAGCAATAGCCAGATGGAAGATGCCTAGGGCCGGGTTAGTGGTAAGGGGTGTGGACTTCCCTGCACTCTCCTGGTACCTGCCCTCCTAGCACCTGCATGTGGTCACTAACCCAGAGGCTCCCCCAAACCCCTGGAGGCTTCATTATGTAGGCATGATTGAATTCAATCTCTGGCCATTGAGGATTAATGCAGCCTCCAGCCCATCTCCCCTTCTAGGAGGTAGGAGTGGGATGGGGCTGAAAGTTCCAACCCTCTAATCAGAAGGTTGGTTCCTCTAGCAACCAGTCCCATTCCCCATTATCTAGGGGCTTTCAAAAAATCATCTCATTAACATAAACTCAGGTGTGGTTGAAAGGGGCTTGTCAGGAATAACAAGAGTCTCCTTTCACATTGATGGTTCTTACCACTTCAGGAATTCCCAGGGTTTTAGGAGCTCTGTGCCAGGATTGGATGAAAACCAGGTATACATTTCTTATTATAAATCACAATATCACAGTAAGTATCTGTATGGCCAGTCAATATTAGGAAAGGGAAAAAAACAAAAAACAAAAAAACAAAAACCTACATCCACCAGCTCTGAAAGTGCACTGTGAATAGCATTCTGTTCAAGCCACCTCAACCTAAATTATTTTGTACCTCTCTCAGCTTGCTTATGGTCTGACTTGAGTTTTAAGAAAGTATTCTTTCCTATTTTGGGCATTTTGCAAGTATGGTAATGTACGTCTTACATTCCTAGCAGAGTTATTTATTTTTCGAGTGATCTCCTCTGACCCAATATTAAAAACCTAGAAGTATGACTCCAGAAGACATGTTTGAGCAGAAAATATAACATTATTTAATTTACATGATTTAGGCAATTTACTGACTAAGGCAATGAAAGAGATTATATGAAGAGTCATTTGCTCTCCAGACACTGAAAAATCTTCCTTTCCTGCCAAAACATTGTTATGAGAATTTTGTTGAATGTCAGAAATAATTTGGACATTAGCCCATGAACTTTCCTTAACTCTATATACTAATATTCTAGGCTTTTAGTATCTAGTCAATAGAATTGTCTTTTATAGCTTAAAATGTCATTGCTGTTAAAAATCCTACAGCATTCAAACTTCCTCAACTGAAATTAAAAATCAAACTTATACTAACTACTCATCTTAGCTGTATTTATTACTAATTCTTTAATGTCAACAAAATATTTAAAGTAGCTTAGTGAATGAAGAAGCTGAGAATGTACACTTAGGTTGAAACCTGGATGGCAATATCTCTTAAATTCACATTTTGTAGCAAATTTCTGTCTAAGCATGTGTTTCAAAGTACAAGATATTAAAAGCAAGAGGTTTTTTTTTAAAGGTTAATCTATTAATATTGCATTTGAGGAGGAAAATATTACTTGTCTATCCTTTCTGTCAGTCATCATTTTCGGTTACAGGCAACATACTCAACTCTGGCATTTTTTTTTCTTAAGTTTCTCTTTCTTTCTTCCTTCCTTCCTTCCTTCTTTCTTTCTTTCTTTCTTTCTTTCTTTCTTTCTTTCTTTCTTTCTTTCTTCCTTCCTTCCTTCCTTCCTTCCTTCCTTCCTTCCTTCCTTTCTTCCTTCCTTCCTTCCTTTCTTCTTTCTTTCTTTCTTTCTTTCTTTCTTTCTTTCTTTCTTTCTTCTTTCTTTCTTTCTTTCTTTCTCTCAAGTAATCTCAACACCCAACGTGGGACTTGAACTCACGACCCCAAGATCAAGAGCTGCACATTCCACTGACTGAGTCGACCAGACACCCCTCAACTCCGGCATTTTTAAGGAGGATAAAAAGGGCAATGTTTTTTTATAAGATTATTGGTAGGTTACACAAGTGCCAGGAAGGTTGAAGAATCCGGCAGAGGCACAAATGCCCCAAATCATGCCATAGAACTGCTCAGAAGTGTCACTGCTGCTCCCGCTAAGCTTCAAACGCCAGCCTTTTGGAACCACCACCATGACCCGCACAGAGGCTCCAGTTACTGGGGTGCTGCGGGATCCTGCTGGCTCTGGTGCTCCCTCTTGGGGCGGCCGGCCACACTGCACCTGCTGTGACTGGCCACTCCTCTTGTTCCTGATGCAAAGTCCGGACTAGATGAATCTGAATGGTGTAGCTCAGGTCAACACTGGCCTCCTAGCTGCAAGGGAGGCAGGAAAGCAAGTGCGGATCGTTTTCTGTATCAGGAGAGGGCAAGATTTCCTCCTCCCACCAGGATTCATTAGGAAGGGAATTCTCCAAACCTAGGAGAAGGGCTCAAAATCTGGGTGGCCAAAAAGAAACGAAAAGTGGGACATTCTAATATGACTTCACCATCATCGGGGGATAAGTAAATCCTGCAAATCACGGAAGAAGGTGCAGACTCCACCTAAAAATGAGAAAATAAAGACACCGACAGAGCAAATCCTATATCCGACTGGTCACTTTCCGTTGTAGGAAAAGCCGGTCTCCTACCTGTGACCTGCTAAGAAATTTTCACACTGACCATAAGTGGTGGACTGGGCTTATTATAACTTCCTATGTACCTGAAATCCCAAAGATTCCTTATTATTGGATTTATCCTGAATTATTTCAGGGCTGCAGGGATGATACTATTCTTGGGTCCTTCCTGACTATCTCATCTTAAAACTTAATGCTACATTTCTTTTTTGAAAGGAGCTATGGCTGTACTGTTTAAATTTTACTTATGTTCTTCCTCTCGTTTCTTCTTCCAGGAGCAAGGCTTTCTGTTTTATAAGTCTCATGTTTTCTTGGCCATTTTACATTGAAGAATAAGAAGAGAAAGGAAGAGATGTTGGCAGAAATGCTATAGTCTTGTTTTGGGGGCAATTAAAAGTGATAATCTATTTATTAAATTTGAAAATATAGACAAGTGAAAGGAAGGAAAAATATGTCATGATTTTACTGTGAAAGCAAGACCACTGTTAATATCTTGGAATATTAATTTTCGGTCTCTATGTAAATGCAAACCTTTTTATGGTAACTGTCAAACCGCACACAAGCTCCTTCTCAGGTTTGACATAAGTAGGAATTTTCCAGTTGTTTCCATAATCTTCATGAATGCTATTTTAATGGCTATTGTTAAAGAGAGAAACACATGTCACACTTGTTAAAACAGTAGGGCAGACTTTATTCAGGATTATTGTGATAGGTAGAGGGACGGCTGAAATGGGGTTTTACAGTAGTGGGGAGAGATTGGGCTCCACGGTGACTATGAGCAGGAAACATGGGGACTGATGGCCAGGAGCAGAGTAGGGAGGTTGATGGATGGAAATTACTGAGAACTTAGGGTTTTTCCGGTTCAACCAGCCTGGTAGGGTTCTTGCTGCAGACAGGCCAGGCGGTCAGACATCTCCCGGGGGTGGAGGGCATGTGGGAGGGGAGCGGGTCCTGAGCGTCCCGCTTCCGGCTAAACTGGCACAGCAGGACTCCTGCTCACATTGGGCTCTTGAGGACATCTCAAGGAAGAAACCAGGTTGACAGAGTGCTCAAAGGAGCCCGACTAGAGCAGGTCAGGGAGAGTGTCTTTGTCCCTGAATACAGTTCCCTCGTGGGGCCACAGCCACGTTTTATCATTACTGCTCGGTCATTTCTTCTCAGCATTCCACGATTACAGGAATGTTACTAGATGGATATTCATGCATGACATATTTTCACATTTAGCATTGTTTTTCAGAAGTAGAATAGCTGCATCCAGGGGCGTGGTGATTTCAAGGAATTATTCACACCCCTTCCAGAAAGCTCCCGCCCCCTGAGGTCCTGCTTCCTTGAACAAACACTGGTTCTACCAGAGTCCCCGGGGTCGGTAGCTTGAAGAATGGTGTTCTGTTATTTTGGACGTTTGTTGTTCTTTTATTCCTGGTGAGGCTGGTGTGTCTCCATGTTTCTTATTCAGTTACACAGTGTGGAGAGTGTAAGGGTCTGGTGGGCAGAATGTGTGTCTTCCCTATCCTTTTCCCTGCAGACTTTGGCTCAGTGCCCAGCAGCTGGGGACACTTGATTGTACTGCAGGGATGAATGACGTAAGTTTATTGTCTCCTTATGAATTTTCCCCACTCATCTATTGAGGGCTTTCAATAAATACTAATCTAATTGTAAAGATTAAGATTTTAAACCCTTCTGTTGGTTGCAAATACTTTGAGAGGAATGGAGATCCATAAAGGAAATCTTTCTAATAACTCCACACTATCTTGCAGGCTGTCTCCATGGAAACTGAAGCCTTGAATGAGCTAGCCAAGCACCTAGAAACAGAGTAGATAATAAGTATCATTTTCCTCACCCACGAGCCTATCATCAGAAACCTTAAAGTTTCATAACATCGCTTTGATAGAAATTGTCTTGTAATAGAAGGGGTCTTAAAAATTTAGATTTTTAATTATGGATGCAGAACCCCAGTAAGCCAAAAGGGACCTCTAACTATTGGTTCACAGACCCCTTTGACACTCACCAGCAAGCCAGCTCGTGGAGAACTAGAGAGAATCTCATCCCCTCAGGCTTTCCCAGCCAGCAGGAAGGGCTCTCCTCAGGAAGTTAGTGGCACAGTGAAAAAATTTACAACCTGTCAACAATCACTTTCTCCAGAAACTCTGGGATAATTAGAATGTCTGTGGAGACAGTTGGTTTCTTTTCTTTTTAACCCTTCCACACAAAGAGGCTTTTGTCCGCTCACTTGGTTTTCAGGGACTACTAACCATCATATTTCATTCGTTTTATAAATGTTTTATGAAGACCCTCAAGGCTCCACTGGAATCTATACTAAGTAAATTATCTCACTATCCAGTTAAAACCTGCAAACAGCCCCTTATTGTAGGGACCTCGATAAAGGTTTAGTTAGCAAAGGATAAGGGGGCTTTGCCTGGGATTTGCTGGGCATGCAGGCCCACGCGATGCTCAGTGAGCTCCAGCCCTGGGCCGTCCGGCACTGTCCACAAGCCAGTTCTACACCGTAGGGTTCAACCTCGCCTCCAGTTTACGCGCTCCTTTCCTGATCCCGCGGGCGCGCATTTCTTCAGATGCCACTGGGACATGAGCACCACTTTTAGCAGAACTGGAGGAGCTGTGGGTACAAAGGGTACGGCCCCAGAACACCGTGGTTCTGACGCATGCACAAGCCTGGTGCAGCTGAACAGAGCTGCCCTAAGGCTTCAACCCAGGTTCTGTCCTGTTCTAGATTGCATCCCAAGGTGTCCAGCTGAGACACCTGATCTTCTCCTCAGCTACCTGACAAATATGTCAACTAGTCAGCTGGGAGGCTGGCCAGGTAGTCTTGAGGGAACATTCCTTGCTGGCTGCAGAGTGTGGAGGGGGTTAAGCACGGACCAACACCAAGGCCAACTGTTCCCAGCATGAAGTCCTCCGTTCTTTAACCATGGGACCTCAGGTACTTCACCTCCCTGTGAGACCGGTGTCCCATTGGGAAATGAGGTTAATTCGATATTCTTCGGTATTGGACTACAGGGAACATTCAATCACATAATGAATCGTCACATAGAATGTTGGGACAAGGTAGTGCTCAAAAAAGAAAACTCTCCCTGGCTTTCCCTTCTCGAGGACTTACAGATCCTCAGGCGACTCCCCTGCCAGAAGAAAAGAGCTTTCGTGGGGGGATTTCGGGCAACAAAGTTGGGTAATTTATTTAGGGAGACAAAATCTGGGCTCTTCAAATCCTGTCTTGCAGACAGCTGTCTGCTCACGTTGTCGGAAAGCAGCCGTGGTAGCAAGCTCAACATGCAGATTTGAGACCCCAGTTTGTCTTGTATTCCTGGACATAGAGCAGAGTCGGTACTAACTATATTATAATAATCACTGAACTATTTTAGCAGTTTTAGGAAAATCATTTTAAAAATCAGCTCGGCATTTCTTATCGGATTGGCATCGTCTCCCCTGACATGGCCTGCTAGCCGCTGTGTTATTGTTCTGTGTATGACTTCTGTATGCAGAATGCCCGCTCACCACAATACAAATTCCCTTTATGACAGAGAAAATTGGGTTGTTAAGAAGAATTAGAATCTGGACATGCTTGTAAACAGTTGGGGTTCACTTTTGCTTTCATAAACCTTGACTTCTCCATGCGAGATTGTGTCTGGTTGGAGTCGAACATCGAAGATTCTGTGTTAGACCAGGTCTCGGGTTAAATCCATTGGGAGAATTTAATTCTCAAATAAAACTTAAAGAAAACACTAAAGGAATAGCAGTTTTTTATTGTTTGTTTTGATTAGAAACAGCTCTCTGGGGAGCAGGTAGTTTTTCTTTGCTTCTCTTCCTTTTTTTTTGGTCATTTGTTATCTTGTATGCTTTCACTTTATCATGTTAAATATTTATTATTTAATACAGGAAAGTAATAATAGAAATGGTTTCCCTTTCCCAAGCCGTGTTCCCTCTCTGGGGTAATTACTTTGTTGAGTGCTGGAGGGTACAATCTTCCCAGGGAGAGCTTCGCTGGCTGGAGAGAGAACCATCAAGATGGCTCTTGCTTTCTGGTTTTGTATTCCCAGTGCTCTTGTGGAAATAGTAGATTGTAGGTGAAGGCAAATGAAATTTAAAATCACAAATCCTTTCATTAGGATACGAGCTTATTTACAGACACAGGGAGGGGAGGGGGTATTTGTCAATTCCTGTGGCAGTTCAATGTGGCGCTTTCTTACTCAACCAGCTGAATGTGAGCACAAGCCATGCAGAATTTTCAATACGGTAAAATGTGTATGTGACTCCCTAGGCTTGTCATTAGCCAGGCTGGAGCGTGCAGGCGTGTCCACGTCCATGGTACGTGTGTATAAGGGCATCGGCCATACTAAACCTACAAAGCCATCAAGTGTGTGCTACATTTTCCGAACTCATAAAACAGGAATGTTCTGGGGTTAACTGCCCTCCAGACTCAGGAGTGGAATAGAGATTTTAAAAATACCTTTATTGAGATCTCTTTCGCATATAAAAATTGTATAGATTTAATGTGTACAACTTGACACTTTGATAGATGTTTGCATTGTAAAACGATCACAGTGAGGCTGAATAACTTACCCATCACCTCTGTACAGTTAGTGTGTGTGTGTGTGTGTGTGTGTGTTGAGAAGATTTAATTTAAGATCTATCCCCTTAGTGAATTTCAAGTATAGTAATCCAGTATTGCTAAACCAGTATTGCTAAACAGTATTGCTAACCGTCCAGTATTGCTAACCAGTGTTGCTAACCATCCAGTATTGCTAACCAGTATTGCTAATCATCCACTGTTGCTAACCATCGCCACCACACTGTAGGATCTCCACAGCTCACTCTGCTCGCATTAGAAGCTTTGTGCCCATTTCCCCTCCCCCTGGCCTCTGGCAATCACCGTTCTACTCTCTGCTTCTGAGTCTCTTTTAGATTCCACACCTAAGTGGAATCATGGCAGCATTCCTCTTTTTATATCTGGCTTATTTCACTTAGCAGAGTGGGCTCCAGGGTCAGCTGTTCTTGCAAACAGTAGGATTTCCTTCTTTTTAAAGTCTGAATAATCCAGTGTGTGTGTGTGTGTGTGTGTGTGTGTGTATTTGGAATGGAATCCAGTTTTCTGTAAGTAAGTTTGGGTTCTCCAATTTTGTTTCCTCACCTAGAAAACAGAGCTAAGGAGAGCAACTACTTTGTATGACCGCTGGGAGGGTTAGCAGCTGTCGTGCCTGTGCCGTGGAAGAGTGAGACCCCCCCCACAGGGGGTGCCCTGCCATCCTGAAACGTGTTTTATTTGTAAACACTTGCAGAGTACAACTTTAACATAGTATTACTATATTAATTTTTTAACTTTTTATTTATTTTTCAATTTTTATTTTTAAGTCATCTCTATACCCAGTACAGGGCTTGAACTCACAACCCCAAGACCTAGGGTTATGTGCTCTACTGGCCAATCCAGCCAGGTGCCCCTCATTTTGATATTGTTATATATTTGTTTTTGCCTTAGGCAGCTGGTGCCATATTTTGTCTTGACTAATTACAGAAGAGCCCGTTTTCATGCAGTGTCCCACAGCCCTCGCAGACAGGTGTAGTCACTGCCTTGCTCACCTGGTGAGCTCAGCATCGCCATGCTTTGAACCAGCGCCCGCCCCAGCTGAGTGAGAGACTTTCCCTCTCTACGGAGTACACAGGACACTAGGCAAATGAGCAGTCTGTCTTCTACAGGAGACTCCTCCTGTGGTAGGAGCTAAGGGCCAGAGCTTCAAAGGCATCTTTACCCTGAAGCGCCATGGAAATAGCGCCACCTACAGTTAGGGAGCCTCCTGTGCAATATTTACGAGCAGGAGAGCGCTCCTGATCCAAGCTTAGGGTCTAGTGTGCAGGAGATCATGTTGCGAAGTGCTGATTTGGGGGGCCTTGACCCAACTCCCTTGTGCACTTAAATTCAAAAATGTTCTTTATTTCTGACCTCACAATCAGCCTGCAGATGACCTTTGCAGACCCAGGGAACCAGCGCAGATCTTTCACGGCACTGTCATTGCATATTCTAGTCGCCTGCTGAAGTGGCCAGCACTGATTTTTATATCTGGTAAACTCCTACTTATCCCTCAGGATCTAGATTTAAAAACCTTTTATATGTAAAGTCTTTTCTGATTTTCCCTGCCAGAGTTACTCTTTCCTCTTCCTTTCCATGGATGGAGAATGCCTTGATGGCCGGCGCGCTAACCCTTTGACAGAACACTTCTGAGACCTTAATGTGCAGACGGGTCTTCCGGGGATCTTGTCAAAATGCACGTTCTGATTCAGCAGTTCTGAGAGGGGCCGAGAGTCCACAGTTGGTAGACAAGAGTCCACGGTGATGCCGACGTTGCTTGTTCGAGCACCATACTTCAAGTAACACGGCTTTATTATCGATGAACCCAGGGTTGGCATGCAGCGTGCGCTCGAGCATGTCTTGCTGACTGTGGGATGAATGATACTTGTCCTTCCCCTGCAGCTTTGTTAACCGGGAAACTCAATTGTTTGAGATCTATCCCCCTGTCTTGATAAGTGCATGGGATCCTGTTTCACGACTTGTTCTAATCAATTATATTTATCTGTTTAGAATGAGGCCCCTACATCTCTTTTTAAAAATCATCATAATAGCAAACATTTCCTAATGTTTCCATGCTACTTGCTAAGATCTCCTCTGGGCACTGTACAGAGATGAACCCATTTCGTTTCATTCGTAATTACAATTATTACTAAAGATAGGATGTACCCACACACAAACGAAGTGCACGAGATCCTGTGTTAGTAAAGATAGGCCAACTCGAAGCCCACAGCGGCTCCTTGCGTGCTCACGCATCACCCTTTGCGGGGCTTCCCATGGGTGATGGCGCTCCTCCAAGTACTGACTCGGGGACCCAGTCTCATTCCGTCTTGGGCTTCCTTCAAAATGTGGCTTCCACATCACTGTCCCGGTCTGCCTCACAGGAATGGGGAAACAAGCCTGTGGGATTGCAGGCGTGCTACGGATCACTCCTACCCTTTCCTTTGGCCTTGACGCAAGCACGTGGCCATCCTTCAGGAAGAGGGAGGCTGGGGAATGTGGTCTGGCTGGCTGCCCAGGAAAAAGGAATTTGGGGGCAATACGGTTTGAGTGTGACTTACCTGGATATCTGGACTTGTTTATTCCTTTCCCACCGATGTCCAGAGACTGCAGGCTAAGGCCTGTGTGTGGTGAGGGGGACTGGGAACTCACCACCCGGTGGGTCAGGAGGGACAGGACTGGACGTATTTATGTGAGAAAATCCACGTAGCTGGGGAACTCTCAGCTTTCCTCCAGGCTGTGTGGACAGGAGGGGAGGCAGCAAGGGTCTGTGGTGCCCAGGGCAGGTCTCGAGCCAGCTGAGAGGGCCCAGCAGAAATTTTAGGGGAACATTTACAGTGAGAGGGAGCTGCTGTGTTTTGGGAGGCTTATCCCTTGGGACCTGGGGAAGGATGGGGGTGCTGAGGGCTATGACCCATGGGCTGTGGTGCCGGTCACTTCTCTGCTTAATTGACACTCAGCTCCTGCTGCCTGCGGGAGGTTTGCCTCCTGGGGAGCCCCATGAGCCTGTCTGAGGTCCGAATTCGCTAGCCACACATCTGGCTGTCTTCTGTGTGTGGACCCGCCTGCAGCCCACTCTTGCCACTGCCCTGTGGTCGCTGCGGGCCGTGCGTGGGTCATGCATGCGCGCTGCTGCGGGGCCGCCGAGCCTCTGCGCTGCGAGTTCCTCGGCCTGCCGCGTCCCCTTCGCCAGGGCCCTTGCTCCCTGCCTCACCTCCACACAGTTTGCCTGGCTGACTCCGGGCAGCCCGCAGCAGCCGCAGAGGCAGGGCCTGACCTGGGTGCAGAGCCAGTTTAGATCTCCCTTCCTATGTGGTTGGCGTGGCTGGCTTAGATGTGGCTCTTCTGTGAACCCGGACTACGTCGGGCGAGGTCTTCCTGGGACCTAAGCTTGCTGCCTACGAGTTCTGCTTACTCACTGTCTCCCTCTGCCTACTGGGATCACGGCCCCTGGAGTCGTGCTGGGCATAGCGCAAGGGGTGCAGACTGGCTTACAGCTGCACTTCATAAGCACCAAGGTTTTAGCCCTCACTGCAGCCCTGGGGATGGGGTCTGAGGGCCCTGGAGAGAGGGTGCGGGGTCCCCCTGGGGACCTGGATGGAGCTCTGCTGGGTGAGGCGCCTGGAGCCACAGGTGCCTTGTGGGCTGCCCCTCCCCCTGCAGGCTCCGCGGGGACTGGACGGAGTTCATCCTGCAGGGCGAGCGGGGCGGGGTGTCCGGGGACAGATGAGCCTTGAGCGAGTGTGTCCCATGAAGGGACAATTCCCAAAACCACCATGACTTCTTCTTGAAATCAAATAGCTTTTCCTTAAGTAAAACTTGGTTCCTTGATGAGACTCGTTATGATATTAAAATATTAACTCAGTGTGAATCCCAGTGTTAGAAATCGAGTGGATGCCAGAGGACCGTCACCAAAACATTTACGGGGGGAAAAAAACCCCCCACAGAATCGGAGCAGATTTTGTTTCATAGCCAGAAAAAAAAGAGATTTATAATTGATAAAATATCTTCTGCATTTTCAAGTTCCAGGAAAAGAGCCCTAGCTCGTCCTTTTTATCTCTGAGTAGCAGGAATTATTGGGCTGAAGTACTGTCTTTCAAGGGCCGTGATAACTGCTGCTCCTGTTCAGTCTGTAATATGATTTCAGAAATTCAGAATCCAGGACTAAAACCTTTATTCCATAGTATTGGCAGGAGCTCTTGATAAGAAATCTTGCACCAGAATCCACTAAGCCACGAGCTAAATGCCAGTGAGGGGGTGGAGCTGAGAACACAGGAGCGATAAGCCTTTACAAGGTGTTACTTCCACTCTCCCCCACCTCCCTCCCCACCCCGTGGCTGGCAAACGGGTGGTCGTGTACCTGTACCCAGTTCGGTCCATCACTTCTCCACGAGGCAACAGTAAGATGTGGTGGAGAGCAGGACTCGTGAGCCACACCACCAGGGTTCACATCCTGGCTCAGCCACTTACCAGCATAGGACTTGGCTGACGTATTTGAGCTTCTGTGCCTGAGTTTCCTAATCTATGAAATGAGGGTGATAATGTACTTACCTGAGGTAAATATTGGCATCGTGTTCCCCCAGTTACCCCTCTCCCCGGGCAGACAACAAGACCGCATTTCCAGCCTCCCTTTCAGCTAGATGTTGCCATGCGCTTTGAGTAATAGCCAAAAACAAACAAACAGAAAACGAAAACAAAGAATAAAAAGGATACGCTCCATTCCCGTGGTCCCACATGCCGATTTCCTTGCTGTCCCCATAGTGCAGGCAAGCGGTGATCTGGAAATCACATTTTGAAGAAGGCAGGGTCTAGAGATGGAAGGAGCCTGGGTCCCCGAGTCACTGCTTGGAGGAGAGCCCCCCACCCAGGGGAACCCCTGATAAGGGTTATACGTAGGCACATAGTCCATCGCTGTTGTGTTTAAGTCCTGTCTTTATGGGTTTGTTACCACATTATGTTGAGCAATACCCTACCTCTTGGGGCTATTCGGAGGATGAAGTGAGTTCATCTATGCTCAGTGCTTGCAGGAGAGCCTAGCAAATAGTATACAAGGAAATGCTTGCTGTTATTATTATTATTATTACTATTATTACTAGTTTTGTCATTAGAAAGAGATGCAGGATTTCTCAGTCCCAACAGACGAATGCAGCTGATTAAACCAACTGTTCAGTGTGCCCTATCGCACCTCATTTGCGTGTGTGTGTTTTAGATCTTGCTTCAAGCTTCCCACTAGGATTTATGTCTTTCCAGAGTCGGTTCCAAATAAGGAACATAGAGCTAGGAGGATTAGCCGACAAATTCGGTCAGTGTGTTGCTACTGTTGGGGTGGGAGCAGGACTAGTCTAATGGTTACAGTAAATGCAGACCCGGGGGACAGGTGGTCTGGCCTTCAGCTCAGGGGCCTCCTGCTGGCTGGGCAGGCTGGTACGTCACTGTCCCATGACCCCCCCTCTCTGCTTCCGACCTAGGAAGATGACAGCAGTGTCTCCTTCTTTAGACAGACAGGTGAGAAGACATTGAATGAATACCTCCAAGCCCCTGGAGCGAGGGCTGACCCCCAGCAAAGGCTGGCCAGCACCTCAGCAGACATGGGATTCCCCTTTCCCTTTGCTTTGTCCCCCACTCTGCATTCACTCTCCACCTCCCTCTGTCCTTCCCTTCTGGACGCTCTCCCCCAATCTTTCTCTCACCCCAGCCTCAAACACCTTCACCACTCACTGCAACAGACTCTCGTCTTTCTGGGTATTTCCAGCCTTGGAAATAGATTTGAGACATTAAGGCCTTCACTTGACTCACTCAATCTTATAAATCAATGTTCAAGTCCTGACATGTAGTGAAGCCTTAACGTGGTTTTTTCGCATCCCCACAGGTGTAAAAGTTTGAACATGGCAACGGGAAACATTAAAAAAAGATCGCCGAGAGCCGAAGCTTCCTGTTCCCAGACACTCGCTTTGTTTCCCAGAAAGCCTCAACCAGACTTCCCATTTCATTTCATTTGTCCATATGTAAGCTGGCTAGCCCCCTCTGGGTGCCAGGGCTCGAGGCTGTTTTATTAGGGGCAAGGCGCTTCTACCTTTAGTGGGCACGCATGCAACAGACTCGTGTCGAGGAAGGATTGTTTCTATGTACAGCTTCATCTGCTAGCCTATTTTCCTTGTACCTGGAGGATCAACAGGGCGGCATGACAGGGGATTAATGAAACCCTGGGGTCTGGAAAGGGACTTTCAAGTGTTCCAGACACGGGGCAGCTCTAGGACATTTCCAACCAGCGGGTTGTGAATACAAAATAATGTCAAAGGCAATGCAAGACACAACTTCCATTTCTTGTGTTTTGCCCTTGTTTTGGGTTTCTCTGTCCGCTGTGGCATAAACGTGGGGCTGGTGTATATTTGTAAATACTGTACTTATAAGAAATCGAAGTGAACACTCCCGGATTCCCTGAGGTCGAGGCAGGTGACTTTTGACACCACCCGTTGCATTAGAATTTCTGGCTGTCCCACCTCTTGGTGAGGTCTGTGCGGGCAGAGAATGCCTGCTGTCTGTCTGTGCTGCCCAGGCTGTACCCCAGTGCCGGGCATGGAGGGGGCCCCAGGAACATTATGAATGGATGACAAGTCAGGGAATAATGCAGGAGCTTGAACTGTCACTCAGCTGAGGCTCAGGGACCCAACGGAGCATCAGCCAGAACGGAAACATGTGATAATAAGAAGCCACAAAATAGGGGCGCCTGGGTGGCACAGCGGTTAAGCATCTGCCTTTGGCTCAGGGCGTGATCCCGGCGTTCTGGGATCAAGCCCCACGTCAGGCTCCTCCGCTATGAGCCTGCTTCTTCCTCTCCCACTCCCCCTGCTTGTGTTCCCTCTCTCGCTGGCTCTCTCTCTCTCTGTCAAATAAATAAATAAAATCTTAAAAAAAAAAAGAAGCCACAAAATAAAACCGAGGATGCAAGTTTATTGGCAAAAGTCATAGCCAAAAAAAGAATTGTGATTTCTTTTGTCTTTTCCTGATGTTTCTGATGCCTTTTGACGTGGTGACGGCTTAAGAACCTGCAAAAATTTTCCTTTACTATACGAGTCTGTCTTAGGTTGTGCTTACAAATGATCGAAACTTAGAAATACTAAATTCTCTTAGTGAAACAAATGGTAACTATTTTTTATGAAACCATGCGATATAACAACAACCAATCAGTTGTAATTATTGTCTGATTAAGCTTTTTGTTAAACGAATAAGGCAAGCACACTCACTTCATGTGCTCAGTAAATCACTTTTCTGATTACTGAAGTGGAAGCATATGGATTTCATTTCTTCTGTTTTTTTTTTTTCTTAAGAGGTGGGGGCAGAGGCTGATGAGTGAGTTAAAAATCTAAGATGTTTCTATGTCCTAAACATTTAGAAAATATGAATCAGAATTGATTCTTGTATTATGAGAATACATGATGGTAACTGCTCTCATCTGTTGAATACATACTTCATATTATACCGACATGGTGCAATAGTATTGTGAGTTGGACATTACCCCCTTCATTTTACACATGAGATCACTGAGTTTTGATCCCCATCTGCCCAAGACCACACAGGAATGAAGAGGCGGGGCTGAAAGGGGGTACCACCCCGTTAGATTCTAAAACTCGTTTTCCTGACTTTGACGGATGGAAAGTACAAAATGTAGAGATGGGCCTTCTAACGACCTTTCTTTCTTTCTTTCTTTTTTTTCCGGCTCTTGAAAAATGATTTACCTAATTATCTTTCTCTGCACTCGTCATGCCAAGTTAGCCTGCTAGACCAGCCTCTGCAAAGCCTTCCGCTTGGCGTCATTCCCAACTCTTAGGAAACGGCTCAGAATTCTCCTGCTCCGTGAAGCGCTGTGATGGTTGACCGCCCCCAGGGCAGCAGCTCCTTCTTCCCAGGCAAACAGGCACACACACTGTCGGCCACTCCCGCGGTCCCTGTGGCCATGCGCTCAGTTTTGGCCTGCTTGTGAGTCCCAGCTCGGCACCGTGACGGCCTCCAGCCTGAGGACCCGCAGGGAGGCAGGAGCCTGGGTCCTCGCCCACTGCGTGGAAGCCACGCCCCCTGCCCACCGCGCTGGGTCTTGAGTGGGCAGCGAAGCCCTGATTCTGTTGAGCTATCAGGGTTGCTTGTTAAAGCACTTAGCAATCTTGGTGATGAGGCTTAATTTTATGTCTTATCTGTTTCTTTCCTCTACACCCTCTAATTAGACATAATAGATTGCTGGCACATAGTGCGGGGGTAACGTTTTTATTACGTATATTCACTTTTAGGATTATTGTGTGAGCATTTAAAAAATTTGGCAACTAATGAAAAGTAGGAAGAGGAGAAATGAGTACAATTACTCTTAATATGTTGGTACATTTCCTTTTCGTGCTTTCTGTTGTTTCTCGAGGATTTTCTTTTTCTTTAATGTCTTTGGTATCTAACTGAAGATATGATTTTGCAACTTTACTTTTTCTGTTTTACCAAACGACATGATCCAGGTGTTTTCCCTGTCGTTAGACATTTTCTTCGTCACAGCAGCGGCACACCGTCCACCCTCTGGGTGTGTCACGACTTACTTACCCTTCCTGTGATATTGATGATTTAGTTTTTCTGCTTTCTTCACAATTAAAAAAACAACAACAGTGCAGTGACACTATCTTCATCTGAGAATGCTCTTTCTCTGAGGAAATCACTTCGAACTAACCAGATTACTTGTTCTCAGAGTCACACCTGTTTTTCTTTCCGTTCTCCCACTGATGTGCTGGAGAGAGCTCCCCGTCAGAGCAGAGGGCCAAGCAGGGGCTTCATGGTCACCTACTTCTCGTGCACTGAGTCAATGCGAAGTCCCGCTGACTTCAGAGGTTCCTGACACTTTCCGTGGCTGTAGCATAGACCAAATTTTCTATTAATAAAACAATCTCTTCGCAAAATCCTAGGTCCTATCCAGGTAGAGGTAACTATGTGGGCAAAAGCCCAGATGTAGGCAAGTACAAAGTTCGTTGGGCCACTTAAGAAAACGACTTACTTGTCAAGGAGGTAATAGGTTAATCTGGCTCAGTGTTCCAAAGATAGGAAAAAATAGTAAAAATTCTCTTTATAACTCTTGCTCCTACTCACCCAGTTTATTTTGCAAGAGACAAGCAACAATTTAAGGTTCTTGTATATCTTTTCAGATAATTTATTTTGTACATATAGTGAAACACACACATCCTTTTTCTCTGCATTATCTTACACAAATGGTAGCATATCGTAAACATTGCTCCGAAACTTGCCTTTTTATACGCTGGTCTGTCTTGGCAGATGTTCTGAGTGCATACACAGCTGCCTAGCTCTGCTCTGTAGTTTCATTGTAATCTGGTGTCTGGCCATACTGAAATTTAACTAATAATCCTCCATGATGATTCCAAACAACCTTTGTTTCGAAGTGACAAATGGGCTGCAATAGCCATAGGGTAATTTTGTGCAGTAGCCGTAGGGTAATTTTGTAGTTGGGCAAGTTTTTCTATACAGTAAATCGCCAGAAGCAGTGTGTATATCGTACTGAGCTGTTGATGTAAAACCAACCATCTCAAAACTTGGTGACTAAAATAACAAGCATTTGGCATGTATTATTAATCACGAGGCCATAGGTCACCTGGGTGCTTCCGCATGTATGGGCAAGGCTTTACTGAAATCACCTGGGCTTGGTCAGTACCTGCAGTCAGCTGATGGGTTGACTTGGGTCTGGCTAGCCTGGGATGTACCTAGGATGGTCTCACTCACATCTCGGGAGCTTGGAGGGCTGTGGACCAGAGAGACACTGGTCTACATACCTGTCATCCTCCCGCATGCTGGCTTGGGCTTACTCATATGGAGATGGCAAGGTTCTGAGAACAGAATCCTGAAAGTCCTCTTGGGGTCTGATCTCAAAACCTGCATGCCACTGCATTCTGTTAGCCAAAGACAATCACAAAACCAGCCCAAATCCATCACTTAATCGTAGTCATAGGAGTCATATCCTATACCTGCAATGTCACCTTTAAATCAGTCTCGTGTTAACCTGGCGCAAGGTTCAGGGCATGGAGAAGGGCACAGAGAAGACTGAAGTGTTGGAGGCCATTTGTTTCAAGCTACCAAGGTGTGGAAGTACATTTAGAATTTTGACAGCCTTTGCAAAATAGCCATGAGAATTTATCAATTTACCCTACTGCCAGGAATGTGTGAGGGTCTCTCTTCCCCAGAGCTTTACCAACAGAGCATGTGAGCAAATCTTTGGATTTTTGCCAATTTGGGAATTGAGGATATACTCTCGACTTATTTTAAATTTCCGTTTCTACTATTTTCTACATAATTAATCTGTATTTCTTTTCTCTGAATTTTTTGCTCAGATTCATGTATTTAGGCATCTCTAATTGGCATAGAGTTTGGGGGCCAAGAGGAGGGAAGAAGTAGGGGGTGGATGGGGGAAAAAAACACCAGAAAGATTGAGATCACCGGGTGAGCACCTGTAATTGCTGTGTTAAGAAATCTGGACTCTATACTGCACAGCAAAGAAGAAACAGTGAGAGTTCTCGAGCCAGACGAGTGGTGACATCACACCTGAACCGGATCCTAGGAGACCCTCTGTCCAGGGTGTGAAGGAGGTTGGGCAGTGGAAGGTACCCACGGGGACAATGGCCAGGATCCCAGTGATGGGCGTGGCCAGAGGAGGGGGTGGGGAAACATTGCAGAGGTGAGTAAAGCAGAACGGGAGGAGGGGAGCTGGTGCTGCCAGCACCCTGCAAGCTATCATGAGTGAGATGCCGTGGAACGGGAGCCTTGGTGGGGAGCCGGCTGAGCTCACGCTTGTCCATGTTGAACAAACTACTGGGACATCTCTAGGGAGATGCCTGTAAGTCCTTTAACGTTGGAGTCTGGTGCTCAGGAGCAAGTCAGGACTAGAAATAAACAGGTGAGAGTCATCCATATAAAGTGAGAAAGTTATCCAGAGACCTGTCGGGGGAGTGAAGAGCCAGGGACAGAGCGTAAGGAAAGACATACTTTCCGGTGCTGGTGTAGAAAAGGAGACGGTGGACAGAGGCTGACAACGAGCAGTCACGACGGCTCATTCAGCGATTCTCTGGACCACGAAGGTGCCTCGGTGCGTCCCACGTGTGGTCTAACTGCGTGGAGCTCTGCCGCGAAGTGAGCCGTGTCTGGACTCCGGGTTTTCATAGCGGTCTGGCTGCAGCCTCCCTGGTTGCTGCAGTCATCCCCGATGGCTTATGACGTGTGTCAGCACTTTGTCCCGCTTGGACTCAATCGCACGACGAAGCGGCTCGCGGAGTTAAATGGCAGCCCGCGCAGCCCCCCGGCTGCTGGGTTGATTGCCCTCCAGCCCCATATTGCAGGTGAATTTGTCTTTCTATTTGCTATTAAGTTGGGCTCGTAGGGAGCTCTGACAAAATGGTCTCCAAACTGAATTTGACACGGGCAGCTAGTCCAGATTGCGCATCTCCTCCATAGGTAGGATGCTTTGCTCGATCTGATTTAGAACACCGAGTCCACTACACCATCCTTCCCGACCTCCTGGAAGATGCCATATCCCGCTTTGTTTTGTTTTGTTTTTAATCAATAACAGTAGAGACTTAATCAATCGGGGGGTGCGAGCTGCTCTCTGCCTCTGAAGAATTCAGACGCACAGATAGGCTTTGATTTGGTCAACGGTTCTAAGGTGGGGAGGTATCGATTAAATATTGGGTCTGCTCGGTGATTTTCCACATACCAAGAGGGAACAACTTGAGTAAATCAAACCTCAACTTTAAATCCACCTAAAACCTAATGCTCTTAAGGAGCAGGAAGGGGGGCAGAGTGGAAAACTTCTCAAGTATTGTCTGCTGTAAAAATGGAAGCATATTTTAAAATTCCCTGTATAAAGTTTATAGGGCAATTTAAATGTAAGAGTGAGCATGTGAAGAAAAAAACAAACTTCTGGATAATTCTTGGGCAACCTAGAAGTAAAAGTCAGGTAGCTATTTGGCACACTTTTCTCACTAACGGATACCAGTTGGACTTGAAAAGCAGATGGCTCACATGCGGGGTGTTTGCATTATACTTAATAAGCCCCACTTACTATGGTGACAATTTTATAGGGTGAGTCTGCTGAAAAGCCATAAGGTCTTGGGAACTTAGCAGCCCTCCCTACGCGGAAGAGGACAAAATTACCCAGCTGAGAAAGGCAGGCTCAAACAGCAAGTTTCTAGGGAGTGACTCTGGGCTTCCGGAATCCTGAGTGAGGGTGGAATCCACTCCACCTTGGTTCTCAAAGTGTGGTCCTGGGACACGCTGCAGGGGCCAGGAGGGACTTGTTAGAAATGCAAATTCTCGGGCTCCACCCCACTTGCTTCTGAATTAGAACCTTTGCCAGAGGGGTCCAGCTACCTGTGTTTTAACGAGCCCTCCAGGGGATTGTGATGTCAATAAAATTTGAGATCTACTGTTGATGGAGAAAATACTTCCTTCTCCTGGAACAAACACCGTTTTTTTTTTAGGCTTCAGGTATATTTCAGTGTTATAGAGAGCGTGTGTGCTCTCAGGCCAAATCTATATTAATTAAACCTGACACGCTTCACTGCAGAGTTCTGTTTCAACAAAGCTGGGTTTTTTTCTTCTGACATTGTTCAGTCGGTGATGTTTCCAAATGAGAGAACGTATTCTTTGCAGCTAGAATAGTGTCAGCCAAGAAACGGCAGCATAAAAGTTTCAAAATGCAAAAATGCACCGGGTAGCCTTTCAAGTTCTTCTTTCTTTCCCTCCTTAGAGGTAGATGGTAGATGGTAGATGGTAGATGGTAGATGGTAGATGGTTAGATGGTAGATGGTAGATGGTTGGATGGTAGATGGTAGATGGTTGGATGGTAGATGGTAGATGGTTAGATGGTAGATAGTGGATGGTAGATGGTAGATGGTTAGATGGTAGATGGTAGATGGTAGATGGTTATATGGTAGATGGTAGATGGTTAGATGGTAGATGGTAGATGGTAGATGGTATTCACTCTTAACTACCCACCTACTCACAAACACAAGTGTTGGAACCTTACTCAGTGAGACTGGAAGGACATGGCCAGCCTTAAATACTCTGCTGGAGTTGAAGGTCATCTCCCAGGGATCTACAGAAGAGGGCGATTTGGTCACACGTCCCCCTAAAGCTCTTACCGGTGCCCAGCTGATGTGTATCTGCCACTTTTCAGGAGCTTGGCTGTTAAGTATTTTTCTGTAAATATGTGAAGTGGGATACATTTTCAAAGAAGACAACTTCATATGCATACTTATTGTGGTTTCTTATACCAAAAAAATCATAGAATATATTGTGGGGATCCTCAAAAAAATCTCCTAGGTGGATTTTAGGTGGGCCTAAAATTCACTTAGCACTAGTATTGAAATATTTTTTTCTTCTTTTAGGAGTAGCAAATTTAATATGTAATCCATTATTCTGAGTCAAGAAATCCCATGTACTCTGCACCACTTTCTTATGACTTATTTCTATGCTTCAAGTTTATCCAGTTTTCAGATCCTGGGAGGTCACTTATTGGATGTATCCCTTTGTTTAAGGTTTAATAGGATTTCCCTAGTGGACTTTGCTTAGGCAAAATCTAAAGGGATTAAGCCCTGGGGAGGCTGTGGGTAGGTGTAATCAATAACCTTAATCTCTGTCCTGGGAAAAGTACTGGAAGAATCCCCACGGTGCTGGAAAGGTGCCTACACATCCTTGCAGAGGCCACACTGGGATGGAGAAGACACTTAACCAGGCATCTCCAACAAAGACAGAGGCCGTTGGAACTTTCCACCTTCGGCACAGAGACACAAGTATTTCTGGTTATATACTGAAGGAACGTTCGAGTAGAACATAAATAAGGAAGAAAAGGGTATGTGAAACCTTCAGATGGTTTTTGCCCGTTGGTGACCTTGATGTGGTTTTGGAATCTAGGTGAAGTTCAGTGGGATGGAGTCTGGAGCCGACGACCAAGAAAGAATTCTCGAGACGTCTTTGGTGTAAAATTGGTGGTTTATGAAAGCACGGGGACAGGACCCGTGGGCAGAGAGAGCTGCTGCCCCGGGGTTGTGAGGGGTGGCTGATTATATACTATGGGGTTGGGGGAGGTAAGGAAACAAGGAGATTGAGAAAGTACTTTCATATGTTAAAGAGGACCTAGAAGATACCTGAGGTCTTGCCATTGTCTAGTGAAGGTTGTTTTTCCCTCTAGTAAAGCAGTAACATGGAGACAGCTGGGAACTTCCTGGAAGAATATCACACATGTCCTATCCAGGAGTTGGGGGGGAGCTTGCCGGGTGTCTGCTTATGCTTGGTCTTCAGCCAGCCTCCTGCTCCCTCATCGATCCAAACGGTCTATTTATTTAAAACATTCAATATGGTCTGGCCAGAGATGGGAGGTACAAACTAAGAGCTAGAAGGAGCCTAGAAAAAGTGATGGGTTTTTTTCCCATGACATTTGGAGAAGCAGAGGAGAAAGACCTTGCCCAGAATTGCTTACCTTTCAGCTAATTAATACCAGATCCCATCTTAGAATGCAAGTCTCCTGAGTCTCATTATATACAGTCTCCTTTCTTCAGCTAGTCTCTGACATGAGGTTTCTATTTTAGAATCTCAGGTCCCATCTTACCTTGAAATGATGGAACGTCGACAGAGACGTATATTCTCTGAGAACGTCACCGTCTGTCATGCGGCCAGTCATTCACACCTTGCCTAATGACCCCACCACTCCGGCATGGCTTCGTTCTGTCTCAGTCAGTTCGGGCTGCTGTAAAAAAAAAAAAAAAAGGCACCTACTGGGTGGCTTATACAGCAAACACGTATTTTCATGGATCTGGAGGCTGGAGATAGGAGGTCAGAGTGTCAGAATGGTCGGGCACATCGTGAGGGCGCTTTCTGGCATATGGAAGACCGCCTCCTGTTGCACCCCTCCTGGTGGAGAGAGAACATCTGTTCCCTTAAGTGTGCTAGTCCGACTCATGGGGGCTCCACCCTTGGGCCCTAATTACCTCCCAGAGGTCCTACCTCCGAACGCCACCACACTGGGGATTAGGGTTTCGACACAGGGATTTTGGGGGGACACAATCGTTCAGTCCATAGCATATACTCAGTGACGTCACTCATATTTGGAGCAGGACCAAGCAGATCTTTGCAACTATGGCATAGATCCTCTCATTATTTGAGATTCCTGCACAGGCCACTTATTTATTTTTATTTTTTTGCCTTTGCAAATTAGATTGGACTAGAAGAAGGGCCAGGTTATGTATGATAAGTGTCAGCAGAAGATTTGAGAGGATGCCAGTAGCTGATGGAAGAGAAGGAGAGCAGCAATGATGGTGGGCTTTCATTAGGTCCGTCCCCTGCTCTCCAGCCTGGTCCTGCACAAGCTCAAGGGCTGACATACCTTTTTCCCATCCAAACAAAAGAAAACACGGGCCATCAGCCTCCTGCATGGAAAACCTCAGGACTCTTTAGGAGCTAGAAGTCAGAACATGCTTCAGATAATTTCAATTTAACAAATATTAAGCATTCCCTCTATGCCTGGCACTGTGTGAAGCCCTGTGGGGGTTAGAAATAAATATGGCAATGTCTCTAGCCTCAAGGAGTTTACAGTAATGGGACTAAAAAGGGAACACACATTACTGAAATACAAAGGAAGGAGAAGATAATTTGCTTTACAGACGTTTTAAAGCATCAAAACATCGAAGCGCAAAGAAAGTGAAAGTGCCTTTCAGAATCACACAGACTCCAGTTCAGTGTCTGAATTTGCCAGTTACTATCTGTAAGAACTTGGGAGAGGTCCTTCAGGCCCCTTGGGATGCCTGGGTGGCTCAGTGGGTTGAGCGTCTGACTCGTGGTCTGGCTCAGGTCTTGATCTCAGGGTCGTGAGATCGAGCCCCGTGTCAGGCTCTGTGCTCAGCAGGGAGTCTGCTTGACAGTCTGTCTCATCTCCCTCTGCCCCTTTCCCCACCATGCTCTCTTTCTGAATAAATAAATAAACCTTAAAAAATAAACAAAACCAAAAAACATCTCAGCTCCCTTTTGCCCCCTATAAACACTGCCATAGGGTTGTTGTACAGAAAAAATATCTTCCGCGTAGAGTGTGTGATACCGTAGCAGATGCTGAGAAGAGGGAGCCATGAGACCTGATGGACGTAGGGGTGAGGTCAAAGAGAGGCTTCATTACTTTGTCCCTGGAGCATAAACAGAGTCTCTGCAGAATGATAGAGAGGGAATGAGAGATATGCCATCAAAACTTACATGAGCAACTTGGCTGGAGCACTGAATGTGGTGGGTGAGGATATTTCTGAAGCATCTGGAAAGCAGAAAAGTTGGAGCTTTAGATCATGAGACAAAGGGACACTATAGAGAGGTCGGAGGGATGCCAGCAGAAGAGTGGACATTGCAAAGGGGGTATGACTGGCACCCCATGGGCTCCACCCATGACTCCTGTGGATTCCAGTGCTCAGATCCCACTTGGAGCACCTGTCAGCTTGAGAGAAGGCCCTCATGGGGGCTCCAGGGCAGAGCCTTTCTCCAGCTGTGGGCAGAGATGGTCATAGACCATGTTGCTCCCAGGATGGTGACCAGTCTGACTGGTTGACCAAATGTCCCTGGCCTGGAGGATGTGGTGCTGTGAGCATCACCCCTTGTCATTAAATTTAATGCCTGTCATTTTTCCTCCATAGGACCTGCTCGGGGCTGGGGGTGGAGAGTGTGTGGGAGGAGTCACAGTGATGATGGGACGGAGGGGACAGTGTCTGATTGGAGCCCATGATTCATGCAGTTTTAGATGGAATGCACCTGATTGATGACTCCAGCACAGAGGTCAAGAGAGGGACGTGAAAGGCACATGAACGAGCATGACAGAGAGCCAGAGCACAGGTCACCTGATTTCTGGGCGAAGCTGCTGCTTACGAATGCCTCTTACTAGTAGAAACTCAACACACACGCGTGCATTTTAACGTCCTTGGTCCATGTGATAACTCTGTATTCATTGTATAAGACCCAGTTAAAGTGCTGCTTCCTTTGAAACATTGTAATGACTTTTCCAGATGGAGTAAATCACTTGGTCCTATGTGCCCCTTGGAATATACCCTGACGGTAAAGCTTAACTGCATGTTTTTCTTCCCAACTAGACTGAGAATTTGTTTCAGATGGATCCTGAATTCTTAACCTCTCATCTCCCTAGGACCTAGCCTGGGATAGATGCTAATTACGTAGATGTTTGTGAAATGGGGAATAAATGCATATAAATGAATTCATAGAAGACACATCCTCGTGAAACTCTTAGGATCACAGAATAATCCTAATAATGTCTATAGAAACAGTTTCCCTACATAACAGGACATATATTAGTCTAAACTCTATATCGTGGGGTTGAATTTTAACGTCGAATACCCCGCGATATTTATGGTGCTGAGAAAATTGTGACGTTTTTATTGTTCCAAGGTAATGTTCTATGCAGATTGAAGGGACTTTTTGACTTTGTAATATGTAATGCCAGAAAAAATATATCTGAACAGAGATGGAATCGAATAGGAATTTAGAATTAGTGAGATTTTTTTGGAAATAACTTTATGGCACAGCAACCTTATTTACTATCAAATCAGGCCACCCTTGCCTTGGGGGCCATAAAACACAAACCAGCAGCAAAGGTCGTGCAAATTCAGTCTGGAATATGGCTTTGTTAAGTTAGTTATGATTTTATGAGGTCGTGCAAATGTGACAGCAGGGAGGAATCTTGCCCACACTAATGATCATGTTTTTGCTTTTAAAAAGATCATTGTTTCACCTTTTCAAGTTTCCGCAATTGGAAAGCATTTTAGAGTCAGAATCAGAAGAAATGCGCCGGCCTCCAGGCAGAGGAGCACATTCTGATGAAATTGTCACCGAGTCTGCATCTGGGAACTTAACCAAGTGTAAAAGGAATCTGCTCGTCTGATTGTCACCTCAGTTGATTTATTCCCATTGGTCGCACCACATGCAACTGAATTTTAACTTAAATTAGGATTCTGGGTTGTTTCTTTAAATGACTCGAAAACGATGCACTTTGATGCAGCCCTGGATGAGAAGTTACTGTGCATTCAAAAGAGCAAAAATATAGACTTTTGGAATATAACAAGCAAACATTTCTTGGTGGAAGAGTGACTCACTTTAAAAATTTATTGTAAAGTGACAATCAAGCGACGTGCGGATCCTTTTCCCAAAAGTTAAGGCAGTCGCAATTTAATACGACTTTTTCATCTTGGACATATGTGGTAAGTTTTGTCTGTCACCCACGAGGCAATGCAAATTAAGGCATTCAGAAATGTCACATCTTTGAGTCTAGATAATAGAACGCGGAGCCAGGAGAGGCTGATGTAAGTATCTCAAGGGTAGTGGAGAACCGTCACTCAGTTAGCAAATGTGTCAAAAATTCCAGCTTGCTTTCAAAGGAGACCATTTCACATCGAGGGATAGGTAATCCGTGTATGGGGTGGATGCGCCAGGAGGAATTATGGCCCCCAGGTTACCAGGGTCCTAGCCCCTGGGACCGGTGACTGTTACCTTATATGGAAGAAGAGTCTCTGTGGGTGTGATCAGATTGGGGGGCTCAAGGTGGGGAACTAATCTTGGAGTGAGTGGGTGGCCCCAAGTGTCATCACAGGATCCTTACAAGAGGGAGGGAGGGGATATTTTAGGACGGAAGGGAAGAAGGCGCTAGCATGAAGGCTGCAGGGATTGGAGTGAAGGGGCATTGGCCCAGGATTGCAGAGACAACAGTTGTAGGACCTGGGAAAGGAAGAATTGGATTCTCCCCGGGAGCCGCTCTGGGAGCGCAGTTTGTGGTAATGTGTTGCAGAGCAATGGGACTCTTATACACTGGGGGACAGAAATGCCTAAATTAAGTGAACTGCACTAGCATAACCTATGCTAAACTAAGCATTTAGCTTATAAACGAAATATTAGCCAGAGAGGAAGCGCCAATGTGACGTTTACTTGGCGTCCTGGATGACCCAGCTCATCCCTTAGACCTGACACAATTTCCTCCTTTTTTCTGTCATTTTCTCGCTTGTTGGGGTTTGATTTGAACTTCTTTTTCGTTATTCTAGCGCTGGGTTCAGGGTGTGGAGTCCACCCACTGGCCCAGCCTGGTGCCCTGCTCCCCGGGGCTCCCAGGGAGGAGGGCCCCCCTCCATCAGTAGCTTCCCTGACTTTTGAGGGTCACGTGGTCTCCTCAAACCTCAGCTGCCTTATAAGCAAGTTTATACTAAAAGACAGCAGGGGCTGAGTTAGGTACCCCAGTGAGGTGCTTACCGATTCCAGTAGCTGTCATTCCAAGATGCAGTTAGGTTGGGATTATTTTCCTGAAAGTTTCATCCCTGTTTTTTTGGGCTCTTTTATTATTTCACTATGACCAGACCATCCACAATGACTCCAGAATCATTATTGCCAACATTTGCCTTTTGATAAAGGACCTTTTCAATTTATGAAAGAGGCCTAGTGACCCTGAGGACCTTGGGACACACCAGTCAACCAGTCTCCTACAGGGCACGATAGTGAAAGCGTCTCTGTCGCTTTCACAGTTGTTGAAAGCATCTGTCCCCTCATCTAATTCGATTATTTTATGTTGCCTTCATTTGATCCCCTGTTAGTGCTTCTTGCAGGAAATACTAGCTTCCTTTCCTGGTTCCCTCAAATGGTATTATGTTAGGAAATGACGATTGAGGAGTGACCAGGTATGGGAATGAGGTGCGGGTTTTATGGTGCATAGTAACTCACATAGTAAGCCTGTGTCAGAATCTAGCCAGAAAGACAGAAACCACTGTACTCAAAACAGGGGAAATTAAATATAAGGGAGTTGTTTACAGACGATGAAATGCTGAGAATCAAATGGGCCACGAGGTGACTTAGAGATTAGCAAGAGCGGAAAGAGCTGGGGCTGGAGGGACCGACCGAGGAGGTGTTGGCCCCATGGCCCACGGTGGGACTTGGGGTGGAGGCTGGGACCTGGCGGGCCTGTCCCAGGCTCAGTGGGGGCCGAGGCACAGAGCAAATGCTGTTGCTGAGTGGAGCTCAGGGCAGGTGTTTCTGCCAGCGAGCCCAGCCAGAGCCTGCTGAGGGGGTAACAAGGGAGATGTGGCCTGCGGGGCCCAGAGGAGGGAGAGGACCAGGACCCGGAATGGGGCAAACATTCAGACACATGACTGAGTCACCCTCATTCAGAGGTCATGGTTTCTAATCTCTCAGTGACATGTGACAGTTTTGGGGTATCAGCAAGGGTGACTGCTCCCCACTTCTTAGAAGAAGTTTTATAGAGCATAAAACTGGGACTTGAGGAGTCTGGCCCTATTTGAAATCCTAAGTGTGACTTTTCAGGCCTGGCCACAGGCAGTACAGACGTTCACCTGGCAGGCCTCAGGGAGGGCCACCCTCGCGGCCACGCCAGATGCATGGCCTATGCACTAAAGTCTGCAGGGCAGCGGCCGGCAGGGACTTGGCTCTCCTGTGTGTCTGTGCTCAGGTGCCCTCATGGCTGGGTCTCTTTATCCAAGGCCCTGGATCTTCCCCAGGCTCTGGCTGGGGGCAGGAGGAAAGCTCGCCGATGCCTTGCCCACTCTGACCCTGTTCTCCGTCCTTTTCCTCTCCAAGCCCTCTGTCTGACCCCAGGGTCCTGAAACTGCCAGACCTGTTGGGTGGGGCTCCATCAGCTGTGAGACCGCCACCACGTCTGCAAGGAGCCCCCTACCCCTCCACCAGTTCACCATTCCACGGGGGAGGTGGAACTGGGGGGCACGGCGCTCTGTCCAGGGTCAACCTCTTGTTTGTTCCATCCCCATACGTGATTATAGACCCAAGATCGCTCATTGTTGCCTGAGTTTTGCCCCTGTCTCAAGGCTGATGCTATTTCCTAGATCTTAGAAGTCTGGGGATGTTTAAAATGATGAATAAATTAGATAATGATCATTTTCTTTTGAGTCAGATTTGCATAACTTAGCTTCACTATTTTTTCAAGATCATGTGCCATCTCAGAGCATCAAAGTTACTCACAGTGCAATAAAAGCCAAGAGAATGGCACTCACAAGGTATTTCAAATCCTCAGGGATTCGCTCGTCTGAATCAGGTATGAAGTGGCTTTATAACATGACGATGTATGATCCATTCATTTGGTAATTGAGGCTCTGCAACGCTCCCTTCCTCTCCTCTCCTTCCCTCCCCTCTTTCCTCTTGCAGTGATTTCTAGGATGCACGTCTCCAGGTTTCGAGGACATGGTTAGCTCACTCAGCATTTGGGTTTCAAAGATCACTTGCTGGCCTGAAGAAGGTGTGCCCTGGAGATGCAGCCACGCGGTCATGGGGGGTTTGACAAAGTCTTTCTTTTCCTATTCTATCCTGCTTAATTAGATTTCTTTTTTTTTTTCCTTTTTCTTTCTTTCTTTTTTTTTTTTAAAGATTTTATTTATTTATTTGACAGAGATAGAGACAGCCAGCCAGAGAGGGAACACAAGCAGGGGGAGTGGGAGAGGAAGAAGCAGGCTCATAGCGGAGGACCCTGATGTGAGGCTCGATCCCAGAACGCCGGGATCACACCCTGAGCTGAAGGCAGACGCTTAACCGCTGTGCCAACCAGGCGCCCCTAGATTTCTAAGAAGAAGCAGAGTCTCTGCAGATGAACTGTGGAGCAGACGAGTGCTTGAGGAGAATCGATAACTGGCTCTTCTAGACTGTGCTGTTTTGGGGTCTTCATTGTGAAGTTTTGTTGGTTACTTCCTTACCTGCAGAGTTTATAAGCTCTGCGGTCAGGAAACAGTTTCTGTGTCCTTAACTAATTTCCACTGAAGCTATGTTGCCACCAGAGTCTCAGTAATTTCCTTTAGTCCATTCATTCATTCACTCACTCATTCATTCTGCCCATTTTTATGAAGGGCCCATGAAATTTCAGAATCTACTCCATGCTGGGAAAGCCGTCTTCGGCTATAATCAAACCTAAGGGCAGGACGCCTGGGTGGCTCAGTTGGTTAAGTGTCTGACTCTTGGTTTTGGCTAAGGTCATGATCGCAAGGTCAAGGGATCCAGCCTGGGCAGGCTTGGCGCTCAGTGGGAGTCTGCTTGAGATTCTCTCTCTCCCTCTGCCCCTCCCCCCATTCTCTTGCATGCTCTCTTTCTCTCTAAATAAATAAAATCTTTCAAAAAAATAATCAAACCTAAGGGCTCTAGGGTAGTGTGCATCTATAATCATAATTTTTCTTTTCAAGAATGGGTCTCTTGGTTACATCAATTACGCATAAACATGAAGTAGCAGGGGAGACTACCCTAGTGCAAGTTTTAAAAGTCTTCGTGGTGGTTTATCTGGTCACTTTATTGTGGACGCGTCTTGTGGACGATGATCAGTTTAAACCAAGCCCTGATCTGGGAAATTACTTTTCAGTTCCCCGCTTGTAACAGAACCTCCAAGTTAGGCAGCTCGCCTCAGCCCTGGCAGCTTCTCGGCTCCTTCTGGTGAGGGGCAGTCAGAGGGATGGCTGCCTGGGGCTCCTGTTGAAAAGATACTGTTTTGTTCGTTCAAAGTTCAATCACCTGAATGCGCTGGAAGAACGGGGTGTATTTCCTTCCGGTACACCAGGCGAGGAAGCGTGCAAACCCCACCCTCCGGCCACACCTGACTTCCGCCCTCCCCGAGGGCTGCTTTGCACACTTAGGAGATATTTCTTTTTGATGATCATTAAAAAAATTAACAAACAAATAAAAAAAGCTTAAATAAATAGACTTTGCTCTAAACCCCGGCACCTTTTTGATAACGATTTGACTGTCTCTCCCAGCTTCTGCAGATTCTCCAAATAAGTTTTTTTTTTAAAGATTTTATTTATTCGTGAGAGACAGAGGCAGAGGGAGAGGGAGAAACCGATTACCGCTGAGCAAGAAGCCCGACGTGGGACTCGATCCCAGGACCCTGGGATCATGACCTGAGCTGAAGGCCGACGCTTCACTGACTGAGTCCCCCAGGCACCCTCTCCAAATAACTTTCTAAGGGTTGGTGGCATTACCCTTTTTAAGAACCTTTTGCCAGGGGGTTTAACAAGAATAAAAAAGAGACAGTCATCTGTGACGTGGGGCGTGAAGCCGAGTGAACATCTTATGGTGGTATTTTGGATTCCAGCTCAATTCATCACCCATTTAGAGTGCCAGAGAGTGATTTAAAGAAGAAAAGGTTTTGTTCTCATGGAGTTCACAATCTGACAGAGAGACGTATAGGTGGACGGATACACACAATGCAGAAAGCACCTCGATCAATAACCCTCGGGTAGGGGGAGCGATGATAACTACCCGTGTCTGCGGTGGGCGGGATGTCGGAGGATTGCCTGTCAGAGCTGGGTTGTGAAAGATGCTGGTTTTCAGTAGGCAAGGAGCACGTCCTGCCAGACACCCTCTTTCTTGACCTTTTCGCCTCTTGCTCTTTGCCTAGCTAACTTCTTTCCATCTGTCAGGTCTCCGTGGGAATCTTCTCTGCCAGGTTGTCTGACCCCTCACCTGAATTAGCCCCTGCCACCCCCACTACTGCCTCCCCAGCAGGTGTGTGTCTCCCTCCCAGCCCATATCACGACACAGAGCGAACCCTTTAGGGGGTGGTTTTTGAGTGGCTCCTTTACTAGACAGTAAGCTTCTCGAAAGTAGAAATCACGTCTGCCTCCGCTGTACCATGAGGAATCTAGAAGAGCTCCTGGCAAGAAATAGGTGCTCAGTAAATATTTATTGAAGGGTTGAATGTGTGCAGTTCTTATTGTGGGAATACGGAAAAGGTCGAACTTTGCTTCTCCCTCTTCAGTTGAGATAGATGGCTTGTCTGTTACAGATGACCATGACTGATGACATATTTCATAAGATACACTAAAATACATCCTTGTAACTTTACACACGGTACTGGTGGGGCTGTATACCAACAGCTTACGGTTATTGGAGATGGTAATATTTTTTTTGAGCAGGAAAGCATTCAGAAATCTCTTCTTCATTTCACAGCTTGGTCAATAGCCTTCAGTGGCTGTCTGTTTCCTACCCCATCTAGTCTAAATTCTCCCCACCATTATTTGAGGCTCTCTAAAATCTGACCCCTCCTTCTGCATGAATGTATTTCTGGGTGTTCCCTACTATACAACTTGGACTTTAAACAGGTCCTCATGGGCCACTCGCTCGCTAGATTCTTTCATGCAGTCCTTCACCCCTCATTCTTTGCCTTCACGGACATTTTCCAAGATCCTTCTCTGCTCAGCTTCTGTCTTCCCGCCTCCTGGCTGCCGGAATCCTCATCATCTCCCTCCTCTGTATGCTTACCGTGTCCCCTGATTTTGCTCTCAGTGCTGTCCTGTCCTAAGGTGTTCAGTGTGGGTTCATGTGTGTTGGGCTTACCTCCCTAACCTGATTAATCCGAATTTCCCCGCTGCAGAATAGAGCTAATGCATCTCTCAGAGCCGACAGAGAGCTAAATTACTTCACGTAGCAGGCCCTGCAGAGTGCCGGCTCCCTCTTACTTTGTTTTCTAGGAAAGTCCAGGGTTCAGCACAGGGAGTTGCTTAATGAATGGAATTTGATTGGTGGATTCTTAGTGAGGGGATTAGGATGTTTGCAGGGGTGACTGAGTAAAACCCAGAGAGTGTATCGTCCCTGAAATTAAAGGAAGCTTTGTTTTCTCTCTTTAATATCTTGAGTCCACATACAGAATATCTCAAGGAGAAGAGAGTTAATGTTGGTTTTTGTTTTTTACGTACGAACTGGGAGTGGGGAGGGCAGTGACTAGGTGGACCACAGAGGAGTTTTAGGGCAGTCTCCCTAAAAATGGATTGAGTTCAATCGATGGACACGTGTGTGGGGGTAGGGAACTTGTGGGAAATCTCTGAGCCTTCCCCTCAATTTTGTTGTGAGCCTAACACTACTCCCTGAAAAAGATAATGAAGCTTTAATAAAAGAAGTATAAACTAATATTGTGCATTTGTGGGAAATATTTTGATAAAACTTTATCGTAAGTACGGTCCTTTGCAAATTCTTCTGGAGTAGGTCTTTGTAAGCGTCAACTGTGGAAGGGGAAACTAGTCGGTTAGCCAATCCCATTTACCGATCACCCATCAAATTCCCAGTTTGGGGGCCGATGGGGAAAAAAGGTAATAGACGTTCAGAACTGAGCTCGTAAAATGGCTTGAGATTGTTTTCAGGAATTTTACCTGCTGTCCGCCTCCCACGGTGCTCTTAGTCTCCTCTGTCCCTTTCACGCACACGCACGTGCGCGCGCACACACACACACACACACACACACACACTCTTGCACGTTTTTTCTTCCCCGCTCCGGTGCAGGGACGCATTGTGGCCACCAGGTGTCACACTACGAACCCCCGGAAAGCGCGGAGTCATGGGCGCCTGTAGCCCTCACTGTGCCACTTCCTGAATGACCTTTAATGAAAACAGAACTGCCAAAGTAGCTTGACAGCAAATTTTATTAGCAACAGAAAATCCATCATAAGACTCGCCATAGAATTGCACCGATTAGTTTCTCTTATCTAAGGCAGTCACAGTAAAAACAGCCAAAGAAAAGAATCAGAAATTGACCACTTCACTGGGCTCCTGTGAATGGCCGGGAAGGGCAATTTAAAACGGCTTCGAGTCTGGCTGTGTGTGAGTCTCAGTGAGAAGAGGCTGATTTAACTATGGACTAATAAAGATTTTCTTTCAAAAGCAGGTGGAGATGGAAACTAATTCCTCAGGTCCTAGGCTGGATGCAAGAAATCACACCATTCCTCCGGAGCATTATATTAAATTCACCTCTGTGCTCCGTGCACAGCGAGAACAATTACATCATTCCCTCCCGTACAGCTAGCATACTTAATAAGCCTTAAATATGCATGCTCATGCCAACAGGTCCTTCAGCAAAGGCAATCTGCACATTTCCAAAATCAAAAGCAATTTGGCTAAATGACCTATAGCGTAACACGGTGCTTTCCCGAGGAAACTGTGAAGTCTAGACTGCGGGCACAGCTTTGCAAAAGGAATGGCTTCCTGTTAGTTAGCTTTTATGATAAAACTCATATTGGGGTCTCTTCTGGTCAAAGAGAGGGCACAGAAGTGTCCAGTGCGATCTACGGTCCTTGAGACCGCCAGAATCTAGGGTAGTAACGGCTTGAGAAGAAGACTACATAGTGGTAAGCTACTGAAATGGGCTCTGGTTTATTTAAATGGAAAAGAGAAGTACTGACATGACACAGGGAAGGTTGGATATGAAGGCTCTGAAGATACGCAGACGGCAGAGGCACCAGCCCGGGGCCACGCTCATGTAGCCCCACAGAACCATTCCGGCGAGCATCCCAGCGTGCTGCTCCTGGGTACCAGGTGTGACTGTGGGCACTGACGCACATCGCCTCGTCAAGAGTCCTCCGTCGTCCCTGTTCCTTCCAGTCACTTACTGCGGGACTGAAGCCCCATCGCGGAGCATCTGGGTGGCCATAGCCAGAAGAGCCAGTGTCTGGATTCCAGTTTCCATAGTGGAAGCCATGCAAGACTCTACAACAGGAGGTTCCCCGCAGCTGGGAGAGGGGTTCTGATGAAGGTCAGCTACAAAGCCACAGACATGCACCATGGATTTTCGGTGATTGCACCTGAAACTGGGCATCCTTTGCGGGTGGGCTCAGAAAGGTGTTGGGTGGATTTGAAATGGAGGGGCACGCAGACTGATGATGGCTCTGGCAGTTTTCGCCTGATAACGGCTTCATCAGAATTGCTCGGGGATCTCTAGCCCACCTAAACCAGAATCCCTGGGATGGGCTCAGGTACCAGAATTTTTGCAAAGCTTCCTGGGTGATTTCTAAGGAGGCAGACTTCATGGTTAAAAAAATTCATTAAGTATTTATTCGGCTAAGAACTACTGAAGAGCAAGGACTAGAGGCTCTGGTGATGGCTCTGGTGACACAGAGGGACCCAGGACATCACAGTGCCTTCCCATGTTCTAACGAGTCATTCTCATTCCCACCTGTTGGGGCACTGGACTGCCGTCTCCCCTGTGATGAGTCTTGCCCATCCTTTGGTTGTCCTTTCCGAGTGCCCCTCAGCTATCCGGCTACGCTGGTCTCTCTTTGGAACTGCTGTCATACCTGCCTTCTGCGATTTTGACTCCAGTTCCCATGTGGGCTTTCTTCCACCCCACCAAGCAATTCCCTGACACCAGCTGGCGTCTGTCCCACAATTCACCTCAATTCTGACATTGTCTCCATGCAGATAGCATCACATACAACAGGTCTAGGGCCCCGTCCTGCAAGACTGCCCTCCCTTCAGACGCCATTATCAAGCTCAGGTTGTCTCTGTGCTTCTGACCGGTTGGCTGTAGATTGGAGGTTCCCACAACCTCCTCCTCAATTTCAATGCCTGTGCTAGAGTGGCTCACAGAACTCAGATACATTTTACTTATCTGATGACTGGTTTATTAAAAATGGACACGATCCAGAAGCAGCCAGATGGAAGAGGTGCACAGGCCAAGATGTGGGGAAAGGGTGTGGACCTTCTGTGCCCTCTCTGAGGGGGCCACTCTCCTAGGACCGCCATGTGTTCACCATCCCAGAAGCTCTCCAAACCCCATCCTTCTGGGTTTTTATGGAAGCTTTATTACAGAGCCATGGTTGATGAAATCATAGGCCTTTGGCCGTTGAACTCCATCTTCAGCCCCACTCCTGTCCCTGAGGTCTTGGGTGGGACTGGAAGTTCCAACCCTCCAATCATAGGATTGGTTCCCTGGTGGAGGAGCCAGCATCTTTAGCTGACCTGGGGGCATTCCAACAGTCCTCTCATTAACATAACAAAAGACACCTCCGTTGCCTTTATCACTTAAGAAATGGCAAGGGTTTTAGGAGCTCTGTGCCAGGAATGGGATGAAGACCAAAGATAACATTTCTTATAAGCCACAATCTCATACCTTCATTTTAGTACCTAATTGTGCACTTTCACTCTTACCCATTTGTTCACTGTGCATCTGTAAGCATAGGATCCTGGTGAAATGTGTGTGTTTGTGTCTGGAGATGCACAGTGTAGGTAGAGAGCAAAGTGGAGGCTCTCCTGTCCAGCAGGAGCCCGCGTCAAGCAATGACCCAGCAGTTAAAGGTGCAGCAACTATGACATATCGCGGGGACCAGCATCAGCTGACACCCCAGAACTGCTAACAAGTAGTTAACAAGGAGCAGAGGAGGTCTGCAGAGCCCCAGGACCGATTAAATCCTTTTAAAAGTGGAGGATTTTGGCAGCAAACTGTCAGACTCCTCAGACATGACCCCTCTGTGTCTGACCACTTAAAAAGACAGCTGCCGGGGAAGGCTCTGCTGATGGATCTCCGAACAGAACCGAGATCCTCCCTGTTTGGACAAAATACGAGGTGCCAAGAGCTGACCCGGACCAGATGGAGGCCTTACCTCAACTGTGAGCCCGCAGACTGACTGCACGTTCAGTCTGGTAAGTTCCCACACCCTTCTGCCATCTCGTTTGTTGTGCGGTGTGTCTTCTGTCCTGCTCTGTGTGCCGTGTGACAAGCCAACTTCAATCACATGGTGCAATGTCACTGAGTTTGGAATCCTGAACCTGCTTTATGATGGTGACGAACTTGGCTTTAGGGTCGAATAGAGCTGACGTCGTGGAAAGACACAAGCCGGTGTGTGCCTTCGTAGCGTGTAGCTCTTGTATTCTTTGTTTCACTTCTTAGCATTGGGCGGTGAGGGTTCTGATGCCAGGCGTTGTGGTTCATACTTTGCAGTAGGCTTCTTAGTGCCCTACCGCTCAGCTCGATAAATACTTTGTGAATTTTCTTAACCATTTGTGGTTGTGATCTGCCTTAAAATTGAAGTCACTCCTCCATAGTAGAATACCTTTCATTCGACGCTTAGGAAATATGACACTGTACACCACTTTGTTGGTTTTTTTTAAAGATTTTATTTATTTATTTGACAGACAGAGAGAGAAACAACCAGTGAGAGAGGGAACACAAGCAGAGGGAGTGGGAGAAGAAGAAGCAGGCTTATAGCAGAGGAGCCTGATGTGGGGCTCTATCCCAGAACGCCGGGATCACGCCCTGAGCCCAAGGCAGACGCTTAACGACTGAGCCACTCAGGTGCCCCTGTACATGACTTTGATGCTTCTTAGTCACCAGCAGCACAGGTGATGAAAAATACAGGTGATGACAGAGACAAGTATAGGGAGGAACGGCAAGGAGTCTCTTACTGCCGTCTATAACAATCATAGCGGCAATTCCGTGAGTCCTTCCATGGGTCGGCAGCATTATCCATGCAATCCTCTTGAAAACCTCAAGAGATAAATTTAGAATTTATCATTCCCATTTTTATAGATGGAAATAATGAATGAAATAAATAGAAGTGATAGGCACTCATGATTACAGACTTTGACAGAGCTAAGCTGTACATGCTTCCTCATGTTGCCCTTTTTTGGGAATTTGAAGTCAATTACCTTAGAGGGAAGTAGGAGAGAACCACAGTTCCAGCGTGGTGTTGGAGACGTTACAGGAGGACGGGCGAGGGCGGTCACAGGTGGATCGAGTGAGGATACAGGGTGGAAGATTCACTAAAAGCCAGCCCCTGATTAGTAGAGGAGACGGTTGATGCGCAGGTGGGTGGAATTACTTGCTGTTCATTGCTACCCCTTGTTCCCTGTAGACCAGGCACCTGCTCTCTTACTGACATATGTGTGTAACTCTCATTGTCACATTCGACAATGGACTCGCCCCGTGGAGAGGGCAAACTGGATTCACAACCAGACCTCAGTGAGGCCACATCTCCATGTAGCTGGTGGGAAGCTGCCTAGAAACAAATGTGTTTTCCAACACACTCAGCCTCAAATTTCCAGACGGGGAGGTGTGTGATGTGAACTAACTTGCCACCAGCTTGTCTCATGTCTCCATGACACTGTTGGAGAAATGCAGTAGATAATTACCCGTCCAGATAATAACTCTCACTTCTTAATAACTTCCCTCTGGCCATCGATATCTCAAATGCAATCACATTTTGTAAGCTGGCAGAGGGTGTTTTAGTAAGACAGGAAGCACTTTTGTCAAATCAGTGTATAGATGATACAGGCCATAGTTCTCTCTCTGACCAAATGCAGAAGGGGGCTAGGAAGTGCGCAGAAATAGTGCTTAGGGTCAGAATGAGGAGGTCTCTGGTTCCCAAGAGAGTGACCGAGTTCCTCATTTTCCTGTTGCTGATTAACTTGCCCTGGGGATTTGGAGGTAGGCACTTACCTGTACTGTTCATATGCAGGCACCACAAGGGAGACTGTGGTACAACAAAGCACAAAAGAGATTCTGCCCTCCTACGTAGGCTTGTGGGTAGCAAGAACCCTGGGCTTGGGCTGCAGAGACCTGGGGTCTTGTCCTGGCTCTGCCACTGCCCAGCTGCATGGCTTGAAGCAAGTCTGCTGACTCTCAAGTCTTCACCTGCACCCTTCCGCTCTGAAATCCTATGTTTTTGCCCCTTCCCAGAGGTAAACCTAACAGTCACCAAGGCAGAGCAGCAGGACTGAGAACCAAAGTCAGAAGTCCAAATGGTGCCTCAAGGAGGTCAAGGGAGAAGGTGGTTACTGCGGACCAGGTATTTCCTGGTTTGCAGAGTTCCGGTCTCTGATGTCCTCTACAGTAGCTCACAACCTGAGTCTTCGGTGAGAGAACCTTCTAGAGTCTAGACAGAGAGAGCAGCCAGAGGAACGCCCTGAGTGAGCCTGTGGCACTTCACCCATAGCAAGCGGGTCTTTGTCATTTTAATGGAGAATTTGTCTCCTCTCTCTCTCTCTGCCATTTCTTCAGGATACCCTGGACATGGTTTCAGCATATGATTCCAGAAGCCTTAAGAAAAACATCAGTAGTTATCAAACAATATACAGAGGTGCTAAAAAAATATATGAAATGGGTATTAGTTGTATTTATTGATGTATTTATTATGGTAGATGATCTATTCATCATAACCACTTGCAAATAGAGATTAAATTTTTCGAAGAGACAAAGAGAATTTCCACGTTTATACAGTAATCATCCGAGGTCTCTTGCCTCTAGTTATAAGAACTTAGTTAACTGTGCTCCTTCATCTGTCTATATTTTTAATGATCATTTCATTTTCCTCATTAAGCATTTGAGTTGTTCACTTGAAATCTCCAAATTGATCCTGTTCCTCTCATTTTATGTGGTTTTCATGGCAGCATGAAAAAATAAATCTCAGAGTCACAGAAATGGCTCCAAAATGCATCTGCTGCAGTCAACAGGTCTAAATATCCAGGACCAGGTCCCTTCAGGTGCTTAGAGATGCACCTGTCAGCACTCTGCCTCCTCCACAACCCTCCCCGGGAAGTGAGAGCGGAAGAGCAAAGTTGCTGCAAAGCTTTGTTCTAATGATGTAAAGACAAAATACGCTGCAAGACTGCGAGGGAAGGAATTGTCTTCCTACCGTCCATATGCTCAGGCTCCAGTCCTCAGTGTGGCCATGTTTGCATTTAGGAGATATTTACAGTAAGGGAGATAATTAAGATTAAATGAAGTCATATGGGTGGTCCCTAATTCAGTAGTACTGGGGTCCTTATAAGAAGAGGGAATTTGGACACACATACAGACACGAAGGATATGCACACACGGAGGAAAGGTTGTGCAAGGACTCAAGGGGAAGACGGTCATCCATGAGCCGAGGAGAGAGGGCTCAGGAGAGACCAACCTGCCCACACGTTCATCTTGGACTCCCAGCCTCCAGGACCATGAGGAAGTGTCTGTTTAACTCACCCCGTTCTGTCATTTATCGTTGTGGCAGCCCCAGCAGAACAATCCAATGACAATACAAGAAAAGTGATCAGCATAAATATAAAAGCCAACAATGGGAATCTTCTATGGTAGTGGAAAGCTCGGGAAAATGGTCCGTGAAGGCTCACAGTGCTTTTATAGACGGATTTCAGACCGGCTGGAGGTAAAAGAGCAACGGAAGTGGCCCGAGCGTTCCCTCGCTGTGTGCCTTCAGCACCTAAGGCTGGGAAGTGTCCAGTGAAGAGCCGGACAGGTGGCTTTTGGTGACGTTGACCAAGGTAAAGGGGTCAGGCATTAGCCACGGTGATCTTCTGGCCAGCCTCAAGTCCCTCCTTCAGAGCCTGCGCGTCAACTGATTGTGGCTCAGCACCTGGAAATAAACTCTCCTGGGGTCCCACCTGCTGCAGTGAATCATTGCTTGAGGTCCCCACTCTCAAGGGTCCATGTTTTATTTTAAAAAGGCTTAAGTCTCTCCTTCAGACTGAATAGCTGGGGAAGATAGGGGAGTGTGGGAAGGTGTTGGCCTAGGGTATGTCATCTCTTTCCCTGTAGTTCGGATGCCAAGCTGGTTTTATCTGTCGTGCAGCAAACATCACCGTAATTGTGGCTTGTCCCTTTACAAGGCAAGACCACAGGCCGGGACTGCACCTGACTTCTATTCTGCATAGAGCCATTGTGTCGGCTGGTGACCCATGGATGTCCCGTTTCCACAATTAAGACAAACGATTAACGACAACCTCAGAGCCCCTCGTGTGACAGGTGTCCCACAGACACCTGCAGAGGTGGACTCTCAGGTGCCATGAAGCTTACTGGGAAACACAGAACAAAACACAAGCAACATACCCCCCCCCCCCGCCGCCAACAAAACAAAGACATCTTACCAAGCACTTGATTGAGTCCCCCAAAGCCTTGGTGTACAGAGGCAGAAAGAATATTGTCCCCATTTCACAGAGGACGGAACAGAGTTAAAGAAGCAAACTAAACACACAACCAAACAAAACAAAAAGGAAAGGAGAAAGAAATGCCTGGGTCTGGGCGGGAGGGCGGTGGGTCGCACACAACGGTGGTCATTCAGTGAGCCACACCTGCAGAGGTGACCGCTGAGGACCAAGAAACAGTCACGGACATCTGTGCAACAAAGCCACCTGCCCTGCTGCGCTCTGCTGGGGTCTGGATCCCTGCTCCACCGTTCCCGAGCTGTGTGCTCCCGGGCCAATGACCGAATCCCTCTGAGGGGCGGACATGGGATGACTCGACCTGCCTGACAGGTGGGCAGTGACATTAGTTCAGTAATGTGTGTGCAGCGTGCAGGGTGGCCCGACACGGGGCAGGACTTCTGCAGGTAAAGCCCTATTATTCTGTTCCTGGCTTTAAGGTGTGTGCTAGGAGCACAGCCCTTGGTTCACCCGTGTCTTGGCCACGAGTCCTCGTTGCTCCAGGGTCTGCAGGACCCGTGCCCCGGCGAGCAGCTGACACTCACTGCGTGCACGCTGCTCACTGTGGGAGGTTCTGAGGACGTGGTGCGCACTCCCTCATATTTCATCCCACTTTGAGGAAACCGAGAGAGAGATGACAAGTTGGCTGGTGCGTGGCCGCCAGGGAACGCGGCTTGGCTCTGAGACCAGGCTCTGTGAGCCCCGAGCCCATGCTCCTGCAGCTCCACCGCGGTCTTCAGCGTGACGAGGAGATCCTAATTAATTCCTGATGCCTTTCTCCACAGCCACCGATTCGGATAATTGCTTTTCAGTTAATGTTCTCATGTTGTCAAACCTTTGTCCCCAGTTCTCTTGTCTTTAGTAACAGTAAGTGAGAGGGTTTCCATCCCCGCAGATTTGGGGTTTGAAGACTCTGGTGTAGGACTGGTGTGTGGGCGTCTGTGTGTAAGGCGGGAGGCTTGTCGTTGGATTTTTCTCTAGCGGTCTTGACACTGAGATATGTTATCCTACAGAAACTTCGAATTAAATCTATGTGGTTAAAGTTCTTAATAAATCGGATGCCTGGGTGGCTCAGTCAGTTAAGCGCCTGCCTTCAGCTCAGGTCATGATCCCAGAGTCCTGGGATGGAGCCCCACATCAGGCTCCTTGCTCAGCGGGGAGCCTGCGTCTCCCTCTCCTTCTGCCTGCTGCTCTCCCTGCTGTGCGCTCTCTCTCTTCCTCTGTCAAATAAATAAATAAAATCTTAAAAAAAAAAAAAGTTCCTGGGGCGCCTGGGTGGCTCAGTCGTTAAGCGTCTGCCTTCGGCTCAGGGCGTGGGATCGAGCCCCACGTCAGGCTCCTCTGCCGGGAGCCTGCTTCTTCCTCTCCCACTCCCCCTGCTTGTGTTCCCTCTCTCGCTGGCTGTCTCTATGTCTGTCAAATAAATAAATAAAATCTTTAAAAAAAAAGTTCTTAATAAATCCCAAATATTCCCTTTATGGCTATTTAAAATGGCCTTAAAGCCATCCAGAATGTTGCCAAATCCTCCTACCAATGCACACAAACACACATGTATACACACACATGTGCACACACATGCACACACCACACACATACACATATGCACACACGTGTGCACACACACCACACATATATACATATGCACATGTGTGCACATACATGCAAACATACACTCTTATGGAATTTAAAACACCCAAAAACTTGTGTATTGAACCATGTTTTTCTTTATATTTTTACCACCTAACATAATTAAAAAAAAACTTTTAAAAATGCGGAACAAAAAATAAATCCTGTCTCGGGGTAAACAAGGCTTCAAAAGAAATGAAATGAAGGCAATTTTAATTTACTGTCAGTAGCAGCTTTTTCTTACTAGCATTTAAGGCCAATTAGCAAGTATGGAGAACAAAATTCTAAACATCGGGAACTTCTTCATAAACAAAAACTCACTAATCCAGGAAGCGGGATGGCTCACTGCCCAATTACACTCACTCACGCTACGCATGGCTGTCACTGAGAGCAGCCAGCAGCTCTCAGAAATGAATTTTGATGGTGTAGAAAACATCTAAATTACATAATAATAGCTTACATTGGTATAACATTTTTATCTGCAGGATCTCTCTGAACGTTGACAGCATCTCTGAGACCGACAAAGCACAGGTATTACTCTCTCTGTGTCATAGAAGGGGAAACTGAGGCCAGGTGGGATGAACTGACTTACCCAAGAACCCATACTGATCGGTGGGGGAGTGTCATCCCCACGGCTCTGATGACCCTTCTCTTCTCGTGCTTGCCCCCTTGAAATCCACAAGGACATAAATGCATAAAGGAAGGACTTGGAGAAACTCTGAAATTTGGGTACTTTAGGGAGAGCTGTGAAGGGTAAGTCTTCTCAAATCAATGAACCCTTCAGCTATAATTCTCCTCCCCCAACATTGTCACATGCACACCTGCACGTGCACACACACACACACACACACACGCAGAGTGTACCTGGGGATGTGAGCTCGTCATTAAAATGAGCTTTGGATGTAGCTGTTTAACAAAGCTCATCGCAGTGAGCCGGCGGTCTAAGACAGGAAGTGATTTTGCTTTTACTAATGTGTTATAGAACCCCTAACAATACAGCTGGGATTTTAAGTCAAATTTTAAAAATAATTGAAGAGAAGCTGGTAACTTGATAAAGAGGAACGGTAAGCAACGCACAGAAGATGAATAGAAGAAAATGAGAGGTGGAAGCCAAAAAAGGGAGGTTGTCGTAGCAACTGTGGGTTCACCTTCCCCCCCACTCAGTGAAAGGTAAGGTCAGAGTGAGCCCTGGGTCCTGGTCGGTGCCACTGGACCTGAGCAGGTGTTCTATGGAAATTCTCTCCCAAAGCACTATCTGGGTTTTGTCGATGTCTTCAAGCTAACCTTCCCTGTTTTTAATCTTCTTTGCCTCTTGGGACCTTTTTTCAATCTCTCTACATTTCTGCAGTGCCTATCATCCCACCCCGTCTTTTGGGGGAATTTTATTCTTTTTGCTCTTAAATTGAATTGAGTTTTTGGTTATACATTGACTCAAGGGTCTGCAAGTAATAGACGCATTTTGAAATAATGACAGTAAAACCTAAGCCCATCGAGTCGTAGATGCATGTATCAGGCACCCCACGGACAGGTTCACGAGGGGGAAAGCCAGTGCTCGATCCGTATACATGAGTCCTTGTGCTGGAAAGCAACGAGAATTAAATTGACTCTCCAGGGCTCTTGAAGTCACAAGGGGCTGAGATTACATCTCACTTCAAGTCTAGATTATTAAGAGTTTTATTTATCATCAGCAAGAGCTTTATTTATGATCAGCAAGAACTTGACTTGGAGGAAAGACACCTTATGTAATTGAAATTGCCGAAGAGACGGAGGGAGGAAGAATATAATTACCACGCTCGGTAATTAGCTCTATTGGCAGAAAGGGGCCATGGATCACAGAGCGAGATGTTGGAGGGTAATCAGGAGCACCGACTTCTTGTTCTGGCCTTGTCCCTAATTGCCTGGGCACCTTGCAGGGATGACATCACTGCTCCTCCCTCCTTGATTTTTCTCGTTACTTTTTTGCTATATATGATGAAACCACAAGATCCTCGAGGAAAGGGACTCTTACGGTCTCTCTACGGAAGGCCACTCTTGCTTTTTAAGAAGCAAGCCACTCCTTCTTTGACGTTTTCTTTTTTTGCCAGTAAAGGGATAATTTTGGGAGGGGATCTAACTTTTTACATTTCATCAAATCCCTTTAGGTATCTACTCCCCTGCTGTACACTTGATTATTTCTCCCTGCGTTTCTGATATTGTTCTTTTTCTTTTCCCCTTTTCTATTTATGCAATTCCCTAGTTACAACAGACACCTTTCCTTTTTCTTTCTTATCCTGTGCTCCTGATGTGACTGTGCTGATTGTTTTCTCCTCTGGTGATGGGTGGTGTGGTTTTACTCAGAACAAGACTTAAAATATTTGGCCTACATAATGGCTTGAAAATAAACCAGACAGAGATTTAAAATGAGCTTGGGTATTTCCCAAAGGACTGGACGTTTATAATGATGTGAATTTTAGAAGTTTGTTATTACAGAAGATGACTTTGTAAAGCATGGAACATTCGATGGAACCAGTTTAAATATCGGTGTCTCATAGACATGGCGAGCCAGCAGGCATCTGCCTCCAGTGGCTCTCCAGCATTGTGCCGAGTCCACCCCTAATTGTCTCCTGGAATCTCATGACATCTAGATTCCCTCACTTGTCAAAGAAAACTTATGCTTATAGAGTTAAATAGGCAAGGAAGCCTGGGTCCAAGACTGTTGTAATAGGGAAATGAGACAGTCACAGTAGGAGGAAGAGATTGGGCTCAACTCCACTGGGATAGAAGGTGGGGGAGTTGTTAAGTGGTGCGATAGTGCAGAAGTACTGAAGGACCTCAGGGATGGTTTGGTCACGGTGATTCGGCCGTCCTTGTTCACCGATGGGCGCTGGCAGAGAAGTCAGGCTGCTCCTCCCACAGAGACTGGGAGGCTGGGACACACCAACCCTAGCCCTGGAGGATTCCATTTCAGAGGGTGAGCTCCAAGTTCTGGAGAAGGACAGTCCTGGCTGGCAGAAGACTTACATCTCAAGGGGGCAAAGAAAGAATTTACAATGGAAAGTTTTCTAAAGCAAATGTTCTAAGAAAAAGGAGGTCAGGGAGAAAAGTCAGGAAGAAGCCTGTCTCTAGTTCAGTCAGGCTGAGGGGATCAGGAAGGCCGTCTGATGAAGCTTAATGATTCATATGAAAGTCTGATATATGGAAATAGGCAATTTCTTGCAAAATCTATGTGATTTATCATTGGTTCCTGGCACAAACTATAAGGATTAACTAATCCTTGGCCAAGAAAAATGACTTTGGCTGCACACCAAATTAGAGATATTAAAATACAAATAAACAGAGAGTGACAATACTGTGGGGAGCTTCCAGAGTGGTCCTATGGCTGGAAAGGGCAGCTAAAATTCATCTAACAGTCCCTCAGTAGGATTTATTTATTGATTAATTTAACGTTACAGTTTTTAATCTGTCTAATTTGGTAATTTTAGCTATGTTTTCTACGTGTCTCTTCTTCTGTTTTCTGAATCTTTGTCTGAGGTAGGGAGGCATTATGGCATTGCAGGAAAGTCATGAACATGGGTTCAAATGCTGGTACTACCACTTTCCGTCACATTGGCCACACTCAGTCTTTTCCACAAACGGACATAATAAATAACTTGTGTCTGTTGTGAACATGATTATAGATGCTCAGTACATGAGGACCCTCATCACTATTCTGTGAGAAACATGAGAAAGATCCTAGAATAAATGTTATAGGTCCTTTAATTTCTAGAAAGCCTACAGTTTATAAAAAGAAAGCTTTACTTGGCTTTTGGGAACACAGGGTGCCATTTGGGTAACAATCCTAAATACCTGTTATAGGGATATAATGCTCTTAAAATGATGACTCCTTTTTCACCTGCAGAGCGGCAGGTAAGAAGAGACCCATTTCAATATGTTACACCAGTTGTAGCAGGACTCACTCTGACGATCCTTTGCCATTTTTCTGATTTAAATTATTTGAATGCATTTTTTTAAAGAACACAGGTGTGTCAGCATCAGGGACGCACAAAGTCACTCTTACTCCCAGGATTTAGTCTTTGGCTTTATCTCCTATTTGATGTCATATGCTCTTGGGTGATTAACAGTTTTACCTCGGTGGCTTTTTTCTTTTTTTAAGATTTTATTTATTTACTGGACAGAGAGAGACACAGCGAGGAACAACCCCAGGGGGAGTGGGAGAGGGAGAAGCAGGCTTCCCGCTGAGCAGGGAGCCTCATGCAGGGACCCTGGGATCATGACCTGAGCTGAAGGCAGATGCTTGACTGAGCCACCCAGGCGCCCCACCTCAGTGGCTTTTAACCATGGGGAACATCCGAAGCTAATAATATGTAGTGCTCCTAAGACAGTTCTCATTTTCAGGTCCCATGAGAAGTCTCTGTTGACTGACCTTCGTTGCTCATTGACTTGAGAGCTTCAAACACTCGCCCTGTCTTCCTGCTCCCAAGGCTGAGAGGGAGCCAGCAGTGCTTGTACAGGGCTCTCTGTGAATCCCCCCAAACACCGACTCGCCGGCCAAGATGACTTCTTGGCCCAGACTGGCCTCTAGGTCTTCTCAAGGATGGGGGCATTATTGTCATTTCATAACTGGCAGGGGACATTGAGGTCAGAGGCGTTTGCTGAAGATTAAGAGCTGGGATGGTGTCTTAAAAATGCCACAGGCAGGAGGGCAGACTGTGGGAAGTGTGGTGGGCTCGGGGCAGGAATGGAGCAGGACTCCGGCACCTTAACCTTGACATGCCCGTGCCATGTCCCATGTGTTGTGCTGGGTGGTCAGCTGGATAAAGGGGTCTGAGTTGAGGGACCATCAGGACTCATCAACACACAGGATGGAGGCTAGAGAGTATGGCAGAGAGATGGCATGCATCGGGGTGATGAGGACAACGCAGAGAAGGGCGTGCCACGGCACCCCAGAAGAGCTGCACACTGGGCCGCGTCCTGGAAGCTGAAGTCGAAAGGCGTTTCGAGGAGGAGGACTCGACCGATGACCGAGTCAGGAAGCTGACAATGTGCATTAGCTGTTAGTGCAGGTTCCTTGGGGACCGTGGAGAGAGCAGTTTCAGGGAGGTGGTGGGAGGGAAAGCCTGATGGAAATGGGGTTAAGAAAGACTAGGAGGTTTTTATCTTGATGAAGTCTCACAAGCTCATTTTTTCTTTTGTTTCTCTTGCCTTTGGAGATGTGTCATGAAAAAAGTTGCTGTGGCCGATGTCAAAGAGGTTGCTGCCTGTGTTCTCCTCTAGGATTTTGATGGATTTCTGTCTCGCATCGAGGTCTTTCATCCATTTGGAGTTTATCTTTGTGTATGGTGTGAGAGAGTGGTCACGTTTCATTCTTTTGCATGTAGCTGTCCAATTTTCCCAGCACCATTTATTGAAGAGACTATCTTTTGGGATGTACTGTATGGTGACTAACATAATATAATAAAAATTATTATATAAGAAAAGAAAGACTAGGAAGAATTCAAGAGAGAGAGAATAGGGGCGTCTGGGTGACTCTGTGGGTGAAGCGTCTGCCTTCAGCTCAGGTCATGATCTTGGGGTCCTAGGATCGAGCCCTGAGTCGGACTCCCTGCTCAGTGGGGAGCCTGCTTTTCCCTCTCTCTCTGCCGCTCCCCCTGCTCTTGCTCTCTCTTTCAAATAAATACATAAAATCTTAAAAAAAAAGAGAGAGAGAGAGAATAGGCGACTATTTTCAGACAACCTTTTCTACTGCAAAGGAGAACAGAAAAAAGGGGCTGTAGTTGGAGGGGAAAAGGTTATGGGTTTTGTTTCGTCTACTTTTTAGGATGGGAGAAAAAACAACATATCGTAGACCAATGCAAATAATCTAGAGAGTGGAAAAATCAACGTCAGAGAGGCGTTGACGGAAGGGCAGGGTTGCTGTGGCAATCTTCCCACGTCTACAAGAACGTGGAGTCCAGCATGTTAACAGAGGGGTCTCCTGACAAGGGGAGGTGAGCTTGGGGATAATGTCATCGGGCTCTCTACGGAAGGACAGGACAGACCTTCCCAGACTAGGTCCAAGGCTTTCGTCCTGCTCCATCTGAGAGCATCATCAGCTCACCTGCGTGCTGAGCTCCTGAAGTGGGAGGAGTCACCATCCCTGGATGCTTCCCTGCCTGAAACTATAGAGCACCATTGTGGGATGGTTTCAGGATTGGGGGAGACTTGCCCAAGAAAGCCTACGGGAAACAAGGCACGTGAGTGAATATGTGCGCGCACGTGCGCGCGCGCACACACACACACACACACACACAGAGCGGGTGCCGTATTCCCGAAAATGCAAGGGTCTGGAAAAGTGCACAGGAGAGTCCATTTTAAGGGTTATATGTTACTTAAAACTAAACGTATCTCTATCCTTGGTGTCATATTTGGCCACCTTAGAAAAAGATGAAAACTTTCTTTTTTTAATTTTATTTTAAGTAAACATTTTGCCACACGTGGAGCTCAAATTTATAACCCTGAGATAAAGTCACAGGCTCCACTAACTGAGCCAGCCAGGTGCCCCAAAAGCTGAAACCTTTAAAAACAGAGAAGGTATAACCATTGGCCATGGTCAATGGCCTGTGTCGGGCTGTTCTGAGCAGGACAAAGAAGATTGACTCAGAGGAAGGCTGGGGTCTTGGTCCTCCCTCCCCAGCCAAGAAAGAAAAGGTCTTTGTCTACCCAATGGGGAGGAGAGGAGTCAGAAGGTTACCTGGCATTTTGTGCAAGTGATAGTCAATGGGAGACCCAGGAGAAGTTTACCACCCAAGCTGTGGGATATTTCTCCATTTTACAATCCTTAATCTGACATCAAGGCAGTGGAGGAAAATAAGAAGTGGGAACCAGCCAGGGAGCCTCTGCATTAAATTTGTGGAAGGTACCTGGGGACCAGGTCTTCTGGCACTGGCCTTTACAATTGCTGGGACACAGAGAGAGAGGAGGTCAGTGTCCAGTCCAGGCCTCCCATCTATGTAGCTGAGAGAATGGGGGCATCACAGACGTAAATGGGATGGGTCAGGGAGGAAAAGGGCGTATCTCTGGGCAGGTCAATTCAAAAGTCCTGTGCTGGAGGAAGGAAACTCCAGGAGGATTTGGGACTATATTTATTCTCTTCCCTGTATCATTGGGTTTCTAGCACAGTACCCAGCAAAGATTTGGGGCTTAAGACATATTTGGTAAATATTTTAAAATAAACCAATGAAGGCATACATGACAGAATGAGCAGGTGGCCACAGCATGCTGCCCGTCACACTGTGGGAAAGGCACACGGGGGGACAGTTGAACGCTGGGAGCGGTTGGTCTCTTGCACGGTGGCTGTGAAGCCTGCACACATATGTTTTCTGTTGTTGTTTTTTAAAAGATTATTTATTTATTTATTTGACAGAGACAGAGAGAGAGCGAGAGCACACAAGCAGGGGGAGCGGCAAGCAGAGGGATAGGCAGACTCCCTGCTGAGAAGGAGCCGGGTGCCTGGCTTGGGCTCGATCCCAGGTCAGGACCTGAGCCCAAGGCAGATGCTTAACCTACTGAGCCACCCAGGTGCCCAATGTCTTCTGTTTTTAAAAAGGAAAGCGGGTATTCTCTGTCGAGGGCAAAGGCTGTTCTCGACGGCTGATGAAAGTACTCTGTATTTGATTTTAAAACATCACTTAGGGTTTGAGTTGTCTCCCGATCCCCCTCTGAGACATAAACTTGAAATTGCAAATACAGCTCTAACCCTTGATTTTTACCTGGTTATCAGGCAAGGAGAATAATGAACACACGAGTGATAGAGTGGTGCCTCCCTGCAGTCAAAGTGGGCTCTTTTTCCAGAATTCTGTCATTTTGCCAGGTGCTTTCCCCTTTGCTTATAAGGCCTGCTTCTCTCCTGGAGGAAGTTTAGGGGAGTTCGGGGTAATCATGCATCTTGTCTTGCCGGACCACAGTGCATTTGTTTTTCCTTTTATTGAAGGTTTTTCGTATTTGAAAATCAGCTCAGACGGACACTGCTATTTGCTAAGATCAATATAATTAGAGAAAAAAGTGGATGTACTGAAGAGAGGGCAATTTGAGAAATGATTCTGGAAATTCAGGAAATGATTGGACATGACTGAAATGCTTAATGAGCCGTACTGTCTTCCAAGACTGGGATTTGAACAGGAGTGAAACCCAGACTTTTGTCATGGAAATTTCACTCTCAAGCTCTTCCATCCTACTTCCCTGGCAGAGCTGATATTTGAAGAAATCTGGGTAAGGATTTATGTCCCTTTGAGAGGCTGGTTCACGCTGAGCATCCTGACACCAAAATGTCATGCTCACACCTAATTTCTTCACATTATTAACGTTTCCCTCCATTGCCAGAGTTGGGTGTAAAACTGTTATATTCTTTGGAGTACCAATTTGTTCTTTTAACAGTGTAATTCTCCTAGGTGTTCTTCCAAGTCCTTTGTTGTTTCATTAACCATTTCTTTTCTCAGACATGAAGTTGGAAGGCAGTTTGGGGAGCAGGCGCTGTGCGCTCCGTATTTGGGACTGGAATATTGTGCATCATACAGATTACGGAATCCTGCCGTCTGCAGCCCAGGGCTCTGCTGGACTGGTCTGTGGGGTCCCTCACTTCGGGAGTCTTCAGTGGGCAGCAAGGGGCAGGAGACGCGACGTTCAGCAGCATCCCTGAGGCACACAAAGGGAAAAACCACATGATTTATCAGCGTGTGCTCTTCAAGACCAAGGAAGTGAAGAGGTTCACTGAACTGAACTGGACACTTTAATGGGAAAACGGGAAACAGCTGAAGAAGTGGGAAGAATCTTGTGTCGGCTTTAAGCTGGGCAGCCATGGGAGGGGTCCTAGCTTGGCCACAGCTCTGCCACCTTGAGCCTGCTACTTTGTACCCACCCACCATGATGCATCTGCCTGCTGGAGGGGGGGTGGGGAGGCAGGCTGCCTGGTGGGGGTTGTGACCACATATAGAACACTGTATTTTAAAATGTGTCAAAAACAAGGCCAGAGGCCAGTGAAGTATGCATTCCTTGCAGAGGGCACTTGGGAAATTTCCTTCCTGACTTTTCACTACCACACACCATCATACCACGGACCACAGTCATCAGATGTCACACTGTAACACTCCTGGAGTCGTAGTTTTATAAATGTAGGTACTTATAAAGATATGAAATGTATGCATTGAGAAGGACAGAAACTCTGCTGTGGAAAGAATGACACGCAGCGGAATTCAGAGTAGCAAGTGCAGCCACCGACACACACACACACACACGTGCACACACACACATGTGCACACACACACACCCCTCCTGTGACAGGCAAGCTCAGGTACTAGAATCCGTCCCGGTTCAGCCTCACCGCGTTCACACCGTTGTGGAGCGTGGGGAAGGGGGACGACACCACCTTGTCCCTGAGTTTCTGCCAGCCGTATTTCTGCTGGCCCTGCAGCTCTGGGCTAGAGCAGCGCTTCTGGTTTCCAAGGCATTTACTGCAATGGGCAGAAACTTCCGAGCATCTACAGTTTCTCAAAGTTGGGATTTTAAGCAAGTGTTTCTCTCAACCTGTGTCAAAGGGGATGTTGCCTTCCAATAAGCTTTGTGAAATCCACACGGGTAGCTGACTATAAGCGAGGAGGGCATCTCGACTCCATCCGAGTTTGGATCCGTGTTTCTGCACTGGCTGCCCTCTTTTTTTTTTTTTTTTTTTAAAATTTATTTTGGAGAGAGAACCCCCGGGGTGGGGAGGGGCAGAAGGAGAGGGAGAGAGAGAGAATCTCAAGCAGACTCCCTGCTGAGCATGGAGCTGGATGCAGGGCTGGATCTCACGACCCTGAGATCATGACCTGCGCTGAAATCAAGAGTCAGACGCTTCATCGGCTGAGCCCCCCAGGCGCCCCTCATTGAGAGCAGCCGTGTGTCCTGCTGCCTATTGTTTCTGCCCACAATTCAGTGGAGGGACATGGTTGACACCTCAACCCATCTTCTGTGTATTTCAGGTCACACTGGAATTGAAAAGGATCTTTTACTGTGCAGAAGCATGGTTCTTTGATACTCAATGAGTAATGTTAAATCCATCCCTTGGCTCTATGTTCTAGGATAGTTGTGACCAACGAAGACGTCCTTGGAGTTATGTAAGCCCTCCAAGTGCCTGGTACTATTGGGAACGAGAGGCGGCAAGGCTGGCGATGGTGCTGATAGGGGTGATGGGTATGATGTGGGCACCCCAGGCCACGTGACTGCTCAGGGCGAGGTCCCCTGCTTTGAGCATATCTTATTTCACTCCTCCCCAAAAGTCATGTAAAGTTGGGATTGCGTTCATGAAGAAAAACTCAAGTTAAGAAAAGCTTAGATCTCATGGCTTACGTGTAGAAAAGATGAAATTTGGACCAAAGGTCATCTGTGTTCCACTCGCCTTACCCTCCCTTCATCCCCAAAAAGTTCACAAAAGCAATGGTTTCCTCCTTCCCATTTCCCACACTTCTCCTGACTGTTATCCGCTTCCTAATTTTACAACCCGATGTTTTAATCTTGCATGTGTTCTAATGTTAACCGTGCTGTTGGAATAGTTTAGGCATGAAGCAGTTGGGCTTCTTTGGGTGTGGACAGAGTGAGTTGATGCTACGGACGGTGGGTTTGTCTCCCCCAGATCCATGTATTGAAACCCTAACCCCACAAGGTGATGGTGTCAGGAGATGGGGTTCGGGGTGGTGGTGAGGTCACGAGGGTGGAGTCCCCATGATGGGATTCGTGTCCTTACAGGAAGGGACAGGAGAGCGCTCCCTTCAGCAGCACGTATGCTGACATCGGAAGGCTACAGAGAAGGTTAGCATGGCCCCTGCGTAAGGATGACACACGAATTCATGAAATGCTCATATTTAAAAGAGAAGAGACATGAGAGGAGAGAACTTGCTTCCTCTCTGTGTCTCCCCACCACGTGGGGACGCAGGGAGGTGATGCCATCTATAACCCAGGACATGGCACTCACCGGACGCCAGATTTCCTGCACCTCATCTCAGACTTGCAGCCTCCCAAACTGTGGGAACCAGATGTGTGTGGGTGAGGCTCCCGGTCTGCGGGCTTTGTTCCGGCAGCCCCATCTCAGTAGGACAGTGGTGGTAACAGGCAGAGCGGCCGCTGAATAGGGTCTGCTTCCTGGATAGCTGGGCCTCACCCAGTCCCTGGCACATAGCAGGTGCTTAGGAAATACGGGCTGCATGAACAAGTCAAAAGATACGAGAGGGTCAGTAACACTTCACTCAATTACTTCAGCATCGTAAAGGTGTCCCGTTGGCCAGCCGGAGCATGAAGACAGGTGCAGTGGGTCTGGCGGATGTGGGCCACGCTACCAGGGCCCCGCAGGGAAAGACTCCTTGCCCTGGTTGCCAGGCTCCGCATCCCGCTCTCAGCGCCTCGGGGCTCCACACAGCTGCAAGTGTTGCCTTCCTGGGCGAAGGCACCAGGACGTCCGGCTGTGGCGCTCCCTGGGGTCAGTGGGGCTGTCTTGGATTTGCGCCCAGTGGGACTTCTGCTCTCTCCACTGCCGCTTCCCTTCCTCCTCATCCTCTGCTCAGTGAACACCCTGCATAGTAATACTACTACTAACATTCTGAGTCAGCTTCCCTGGAGATCCCACCTGCTGCACCATGTGGCCAAGGACAGCAGGTCACTTTCTTCAGGTGTTATAATTCCCGGAGCTGCTCTCGGGTATTGGTGCTTAAGGAGCTGTAGTGCATGGTTACAATTCGGGAAGGTCTCAACATTCTGTCAAAATACGTCCTTAACAATATAAGAGGATGCTACTGATGATGAGTGGTTTGCATTTGCACAGAAACAAAAAGCAGAACTTGTACTTGCCCCAGGTTGTAAACACCAACCGCTAGGAGCTGCTGGGCGCCCTTCTCCATCACGCCACTGAAGTTAATCTCCGTTATGCACTTGGTTTCGTTGCTTGTTTTATTTAGGGTGGGATACTCTGCTTACACTGAGCTCAGTGCTCTCCTTCAAACCCCACAGCTGTGGTACTGCACGTGAAGGCTGATGGGCTGTGTTCCTTTTTGTCCTAGGACACTCGCTTCTTCGTTTAACCCGGTTGCACGTTCATAATGTCACAGGATGAAAAGTGGTGTTTCCAGCAGTGACTGTATTTGTCTTCTCAGTAAAAATGACATTCTGTCTCCTTCCAGAGCTGATTCTGCTTATAAACAGAGTTCTGGCTTGTTCTTTCTCTCTCTTTTCTCTGCTCTTTCCTTCTCTACTCAAACTGTGCCTGTGAATCATGGTGACGCTATAACATGCGTCCTGTAAATGTGGGGCCCGATCTGTTTCTCACCTCCAAGCACGGTGAGCAGCTTGTAACTGGCGGTCGGTAACGTTTCCACGCACAGAAGCTGCAGGTGTTACGGTGGGCACACTTGGACCATCTGCCCAGTGGATTCAGAGTCCCTGGTCCCAGGTTGGGGCTCCTGCGTCTCTCTGTGTGAATCAGATAAGCCTTCCCTTCAGGGCTGCTGCGTGCCTGGGAGGACGTGGCTTGGCCACTGGGCTGTGCTTTGGTATGAATTAGAAAACACCATCCCCTTTAGGTCAGAGATGCCCGGCCTTAGCACTACGGACATTTGGGCCAGATGATTCTTTGTTACGGGGGATTGTCCCAGGTAAGGTGTTTATAACAACATTCCTGGCATCTACTCACCAGATGCCGGTAGCATCCACCGCCTGTTGTGACAATCAAAAATGTGTTCGGATAGCGCAGCTAGCCCCTGGGGAGCAAAACCACTGCCCGTGAGGACCACAGACTGAGGCGAACGCAGTTGCATGCAAGAGCACACGGATTATAGAACAGAGAGTGGGCTGGCTTTCCACCTCCCACCTCCACCCCCCGTTGCTCCCTTGGCCAGGTGCACTTGTGCAGTGCACAATCTCCACAACTGTAAATTGGTGGTCCTGCTGGTTCCCGTATGTTTCTGTGTCCTGGCTAAATGTCTTCCACTGGCTCCTTGGAGACATCCCTGAATCCCTTCGGCTTGTTCTGGCTTGAGTCGTTACTTTTATTTATAAGCAAACAGGTACCGTCCTCTTCTTACACCTCCATTCCTCTGGTGTCTCAGAAGTTTTGGAAACGGCTTTCCTGTCTATGTTAGCACAAGTACTTACTGTCTCTCTTTTGGAACTGCACGCGAGTGTGAAAGTGTTTGATTTGGAAGCTGTTATCTGTATTCAACACGCATCACATCTCTTCTTAAGAGGCTTTGCCTTTTTCTCCGACCTTTTATTTTTGGACAAAACACATCTTGGATGCCAAATACCATATTGGTTTCCCTACAGGAAGGTTGTAGTATCTTTCCCTCATTAGCACCATTTGATCTCTGACAAGTGATAAAGACACGACATGAAAACGTAATTTCTCATAACTGGAAGACAGACTTAAATTAGTATGTCGGAGACAAGAACAGATAGATGAAGGGTGTTTGCTAATTGATTGAAAATTGTGTTATATTTAGAATAGTGTTTCCCAGACTAGCAGAAATGGGGGTCTGATGTAACTTCATCTTAATAATTGCTGCTTTAAAATAACAAAAATAAAATCCTATGTTAAGTAACAGGGATAATACTTTCAATTGCTTTATGTCATTATGTGCTGACTGCAGTCTCCCCCTGAGGGAACCACACTGCCAGGCAGATGGTCAGATTCCCCGGACACCAGTGTGCCTGCTTTCTTCTCACTTCTGTGGAATGCAAGATCCTTACTCGTGATCTTAGGGGGTCAGGCAGGACAGCAATTGTTGGGTGGCTCTGTGACACAGTTTGGGGTATCGTATCAAACATGGCCCCAGGAGCTGGAGAGCATTTTCTTCCCCAAGTGAGACAGTGTGAGACCCACAATCAGGAGGTGGTGTCTCCCTCCAGAGCTGGAGGGGTGTCTCTGGGAGCCCCGGCAGGGAAGGAATCCCACAGTCACGTTGCAGCTATATCTGGGCCTACAAAATGTATCTTCCTATTCAGTGGTGGGCATGGGATGGGATTTCAAACGATGCCGCGTACTGTCATCTGGAGAGAAGAAAACAGGAAAGGTCCTTTGGGACTGGCCTGCCCCTGGAGCCTCCAGCTGCACGGGCTCCTCCCTGGTTCTCCAGCCTGAGGTTCTGCTCCCATCTGCCTGTTTGCCCTTGCTTGATTTGCCTAACTCTCTCCAGGACCAGCTTTGTCCATCTTTCGTTCTTGCCCCAGATGTCACCTCTCCAGAGAGGCCGTTCCTGTCTGGCCGTTCTGGAATGCCCTCGTTCGGCTGCTCTGTGCTCTTGATCCTGTTTATTTCCTTCACAGAATCTGTTGCAATCTGCAGTCCATTTGTTTCCTTGTTTGTTGTGTTTTCTCCCTGGAAGGGGTGATCCCCGAGCGGGTGCTGGTTCTACAGCTCCTTCCCAGTGCTGAGGACCCGGGAGGTGCTCAGCACATACACTGAGCCCCTCGGTGGCCTTCTCTGCCACAGACTGTGACCCCCAACTCCTGTGAACATGTTTAGATTTTGGTCCCTGTTTGCCTTTTTGTCAGATGGAAAACTAATTTTAGATGGACACCATTATTTTGCACTTCTTCTTGGAAAAGAAATGAACTGGTTTATCTGAGAGCTTACTGTACTTTCTTTGACTATGACAGGAGGGTTTCCATGACTTTGTCTTCTAGAAAAAGTTCACAACTGTGAATCCACTGGGAGAAAATGGGGCAAATGGAGCATTGGTGCATTAAAGTCTAATTTTCAGATAATCACAGTCGATTATTTTATTCTCCCTTTTTCAACTGTTTGTAGGAAATCACACTTTTGGATAAAATGGTCCCAACACACACAATTTCAAATTCTATGTCCCCACAAAAGTATTCAAGTTGATATGGACAAAACTATGTCCTCCACTCCCACAAACTTGTATGTTGAAGCCCTAACCCCCTTTGGAGGCGAGGCCTTTAAAGAGGTAATTAAGGTTAAGTGACGTCTTAACGGTGGGACCCTAATCTCATAGGACTGGTGTCTTCGGAAGAAGAGATACCAGAGAGATCTCTCCACGTTCCCACTCAGAGACTAGGCCATGTGAGGACACAGCAAGAAAGTGGCCTCTGCAGGCCAAGGAGAGAGGTTTCGCCAGAAATCAATCCTGGCGGCATCTTGGTCCAGAACAATGAGGAAATACGTTTGTGTTGTTGACGCTAGAATGTGGTATGTGGTTCAGGAGCTCCAGCAGAGGGTACAACAATGTATGTGTAATTTCGAACTTTAGAATTCAGTGTACCATTCTCCACGTTAGTTCTGTTCTTCATTTGAACAAATGGACTTTGGACCACTCCTCTGTTTTTAATTTGGGGATAATGCATCATCAAATACTAAAACCTCAACCTCAACAAACGTCGATAAGAATAGTCACTTGATTTGAGAACACCTTCGACAGGACGAGTTGCAAGTTGTCAACAGAAATTTAGCTGATTCAAACTGAACATATGTGTGACCATCAGGAATATAATGATTATTAAGATGAGATTTCTGTGAAACCAGTTGATGCTAACATTTCAAATTTTTGAAATAGATGCAAAATTGTTTCATTGCTTTTTCCTCGGAAATGGAAATTAATTGAAAACCACCTGATGGGGTTCGTATTACAAAAAATGTAGATCTTCCTTTTCTTCCAAATTTCATGTTTAGGAGATGGATCCTTCTCATGGGTGGGGTTGGGGGTCCAATAGGACTGTAGAGATCCCGTATAATCTGTACTGAGTCTACTAAGTTGCATTTACAAACAGATGGGCACACCCCTAGCTTTAGTTTTGAAGACACTGGGGTGAAGGGGTTGCACTGGTGGTTTCTTCCCTTCCTGACCCTGCTCTGTGCCCATGGGTGCTGATCTCCATGGGCTGCAGCAAGAGCAACCTTGCCCTCTAGCCTTGGGCAGGTTCAGGTGAGGGGGAGCACCAGGGGCGATCAGAGAAGAGCAAGATGAGCAATGGCCTTTCCCTCGAAGGTGTCCGCATCTTAACCCCCAGAACCTGCAGATATGTTGCCTTATGGGGTCAAGAGACTTTGCAAAGATGATTAAGCTAAGGATTGCAGGTGGGGAAATTATCCTATTGTAATCAAAGGGTCCTATAAGAAAGAGTCAGTAGGGTCAATTCTAGACGTGGTGATGTGATGATGATTCAGAGACCAGGAGTCAGGGAAGACAGGTCCCCTCTAGAAGCTGGAAGTAGCAAAGAACACATTCTCCCTAGAGTCTAGGGAGTTCTACCGATGCCTGGATTTTAGTCCCATAAGACTCATTTTGGGCTTCTGACCTTCAGAACTTGGGGTGAACTTGTGTCTTCTCAAGCCACTACTTTTTTTTTTTTTTAAATATTTTGTTACAGCAGCAACAGGAGACTAATGCAGAAGCAAGGAAATCGAGATCAGGGAATTCATGACCACCATCCCACCCCAGCTCCCTCCCTGGATGTTTTCCATGTGCTGGGCACGTCCCCTGCCCTCCCCTCAGCTTTGTCTCCTTAAGTTCCGGTGCCTCCCTCTCTGCTTCCCTTCAGGCCCTGGGCAGGGAAACACTCTACAGCTTGCTTGCCCTGTAAACTGCCCCTTTATTAAATTCCCTCATTTTATAGGGTTTGAATTTGCCATGTTTCCTGCTGAGCTGCTGACTGATATAGGGACCTAACAACGAGGAAGACAAGAGACATCAGATCTTGTTGATGTATTTGTCCCCCAGCCACTTGTCCCAACCCCTACTTTAGGTTACTTAGTCCGAGGCCAAGACTTTTTGCTTAGCCCCACTTTGGGGTCCCATGGATGCGTTGTCCTCCAGGGTGGTGTGAAAGGGCACACACCAGGGGGTCCTGGATTCCAATCCATTCACAATTCAATGACCTCTGGGGATTTTGTCATTTAATATGCAAGGGCCGTACCTGGCTGTGGTTACTGTCCAGCACACTATTTTATTAGTATTTTGTTACTTAAGTATTTGTGAGAAGAAACACATAGAAGGGAAGGTGACGCTACTCTGCATGAATAAGAGGCATTTTTTGCCTCTTTTCCCTCCTTCAGTCACTTGGTCACAGAATTCCTCACTGGATTAGGAATTCTTGGTCCGGGTTTGTGGTATGGATGAGAGGGGCCGATCAGTGAACCAGATGTTGGACTGGGGGACAGTGAGGGTCACAGGGTGGGCTCTGCCATGCAAGTCAGGAAGGATTGACCTGTTCCCGTGATACGACCTCAGGAGGCAGCGGTATGCCTGCCTCATTTCCACCCCACAGGCCCCCCATCACCATGGCGTTTGTGCACAGGTGAGCGTGAGGCAGAGAGGGTTTCCTACAACACAGGAGCGACTTTGGAGGGGCTGCTCTCCTCTAGCCTGTCGCCCAGCTGCACTCACGGTGGGACCTTCTCAGTCACCATTGTAAAGGAACATGAGCTGTCAAAGTAAGGGTCTGATGCTCTTCAAACTTCCTCCTTCACACCACGGTTTCATTCATTCTCTTTGTTTTTAAGGATTTATTTATTTATTTGAGAGAGAGAGAGTGAGGTGGGGAGGGGAGGGGGGGGGAGGGGCAGGAGAAGAGGGAGAGAATCCCTATCAGACTCTGCAGTGAGCAAGGGCCTGACAAGGGGCTCAATCTCATGACCCTGAGATCATGACATGAGCCAAAATCAAGAGCTAGCGCTTAACCGACCGAGCCACCCGGGTGCCCCTCATTATTTCCTTACAGACTTCAGGATGATTATACCCCTGCATCTCCTAAAACTGAAGCATGGCAATTTCTAATCCTGCATCTCCCTTGTTCTCTGCAGATCGGCTTTAGCTAATTCCTCATGCTAGGTCCTTCCCATTCTCACAACTGTTCTCTTTGTACGTCCACAGCTGCTTCCCTGAGGGGGGATGAGGTCTGCATAAGTGTCACGTGGAATATTTAGCAAAGCACGTGGGTAATTCCTAAACTGCATTGTTTTGCAATGATCCTGGGGTTTGAGAATCCTGAATAAATATTGGTCGTCTGGCCCCACACTAAACAAACCTTCTTCTCCTTTTCCTTTGCTACATAATGCTCTGAATCTTTGATTCTCCTCCCATTCTTTCCTAATTATTTTACCTTGGAATGTGGCTTCTAAAATACATCTCCTGGCTTCTCAAACATTGTGCATTAATTTTCTGCTAAGTCCTATGTCTTGAAGGCAGCACATCACTCTTTCCCTCACTAAGACTTTGCTGACATCTTCTTTCTGTCCTTCACTCCGAAGTTTGCTCTGTAAGGTACTTCTGGTTCCAATGCTTAATGCCAAGCTGCTTGGAAATCATTTTTGAAAACTTACCGTTTTGCTGAAAATGTATTTCTTTAGTGAAGTCTCCAGTGACAGATGGTCCATTTCAATTTCATTCTGCCCACGGAAAATCCCTATAGTGATAGAAAAGAAACGTGTACCTTTGTAAGGCGCTCTTTTGGTGGGCTTGGGGCTTGGCTTCTTTGCTTGTCTTCTCTTGCTGGAGGTACTTTAGACAACCACTGTGTCTGTGGAACCGTGCTTTGCAGAGTGCTTCAGCCACTGTCAGCACTGTGCATTAAAATGGGATAATGAAGTGGAGGATTTTAAAGTTCCAGATAGCTTAGACAGCGTGGAGTCAATCATGCCTGCTGAACTGGCCAATTTGAGCACGTGTGTGTGTGTGTGTGTGTGTGTGTGTCACTTTCAATGTTCTGAGATGAAT
>NW_024425341.1:21211206-21253582 GCF_017311325.1 Ursus maritimus
GACTGGGGGACAGTGAGGGTCACAGGGTGGGCTCTGCCATGCAAGTCAGGAAGGATTGACCTGTTCCCGTGATACGACCTCAGGAGGCAGCGGTATGCCTGCCTCATTTCCACCCCACAGGCCCCCCATCACCATGGCGTTTGTGCACAGGTGAGCGTGAGGCAGAGAGGGTTTCCTACAACACAGGAGCGACTTTGGAGGGGCTGCTCTCCTCTAGCCTGTCGCCCAGCTGCACTCACGGTGGGACCTTCTCAGTCACCATTGTAAAGGAACATGAGCTGTCAAAGTAAGGGTCTGATGCTCTTCAAACTTCCTCCTTCACACCACGGTTTCATTCATTCTCTTTGTTTTTAAGGATTTATTTATTTATTTGAGAGAGAGAGAGTGAGGTGGGGAGGGGAGGGGAGGGGAGGGGCAGGAGAAGAGGGAGAGAATCCCTATCAGACTCTGCAGTGAGCAAGGGCCTGACAAGGGGCTCAATCTCATGACCCTGAGATCATGACATGAGCCAAAATCAAGAGCTAGCGCTTAACCGACCGAGCCACCCGGGTGCCCCTCATTATTTCCTTACAGACTTCAGGATGATTATACCCCTGCATCTCCTAAAACTGAAGCATGGCAATTTCTAATCCTGCATCTCCCTTGTTCTCTGCAGATCGGCTTTAGCTAATTCCTCATGCTAGGTCCTTCCCATTCTCACAACTGTTCTCTTTGTACGTCCACAGCTGCTTCCCTGAGGGGGGATGAGGTCTGCATAAGTGTCACGTGGAATATTTAGCAAAGCACGTGGGTAATTCCTAAACTGCATTGTTTTGCAATGATCCTGGGGTTTGAGAATCCTGAATAAATATTGGTCGTCTGGCCCCACACTAAACAAACCTTCTTCTCCTTTTCCTTTGCTACATAATGCTCTGAATCTTTGATTCTCCTCCCATTCTTTCCTAATTATTTTACCTTGGAATGTGGCTTCTAAAATACATCTCCTGGCTTCTCAAACATTGTGCATTAATTTTCTGCTAAGTCCTATGTCTTGAAGGCAGCACATCACTCTTTCCCCTTTCCCTCACTAAGACTTTGCTGACATCTTCTTTCTGTCCTTCACTCCGAAGTTTGCTCTGTAAGGTACTTCTGGTTCCAATGCTTAATGCCAAGCTGCTTGGAAATCATTTTTGAAAACTTACCGTTTTGCTGAAAATGTATTTCTTTAGTGAAGTCTCCAGTGACAGATGGTCCATTTCAATTTCATTCTGCCCACGGAAAATCCCTATAGTGATAGAAAAGAAACGTGTACCTTTGTAAGGCGCTCTTTTGGTGGGCTTGGGGCTTGGCTTCTTTGCTTGTCTTCTCTTGCTGGAGGTACTTTAGACAACCACTGTGTCTGTGGAACCGTGCTTTGCAGAGTGCTTCAGCCACTGTCAGCACTGTGCATTAAAATGGGATAATGAAGTGGAGGATTTTAAAGTTCCAGATAGCTTAGACAGCGTGGAGTCAATCATGCCTGCTGAACTGGCCAATTTGAGCACGTGTGTGTGTGTGTGTGTGTGTGTGTGTCACTTTCAATGTTCTGAGATGAATGACATTTTTATCTAGGGTAGGTTTCATGATTTAGATAGAATCACACATACTTTCTTTCAGATCTTTTGCCGAAGGGAGATTTTCAATAGAGAATCGCGGTACCGCAGGTTGTGCCATTTGAGAGAAGCTCACACGACGTATTTTCACATTTTCTTTAGCAGTAGGACAGCCACACATTCATTTACACAGTTTGTTGGGAAACTGCAGAAATTCTTTAACTTTTGTTTCTAAAAGAAGCGAGAGCTAGAGATAGTAAGAAGGAGCAGGAGGAAAAAATAAATGTACTTCTTTTGAGAAGATGAAACCCTCCATATCAGCAGCGGGGCTCAGAGTGGACAGAAGCCAGCTTGCAGAAAGGAGCGACACATTTATTCTCAATTTGCCACTGCTCCTTTCCCCATCTGGAAGACCCTTCCATTGTCATTAGAGCAGATAAAATCCGATTGTTTGAGACTAGAGAGCCCGTGTAAATATTTCCAGGGTACATAGTTTTCTCGATGCTTTTATGAGATTGAGTACAAATGACATAACCGTTCTCTTTTCTTCTAGAGTTTTACAAATGGGCTCTGGGAAAAGTTGAGCCACATATGAGGGAAGTGGCCTTGAGGAAGGGATGGGTACCTGTCACTAGGGATCCCATCACTGTCACAGCTTCTGTCCCTCATCTCTTCTGTGGGGAAAATCCCCAGTGGGTTGGCCCAGCTGCCATTGTCCTCCTGATTCCTTGCTTCCTCTTTCACCTTCAGCGGGCTCATGTGCTCGTTTCTGGGGTTTCTTGGTCTCTTCAATGGTTTTTAGAGACTCTGTATACTCCTCTAAAACTGTATGACAAAAATGTGTGTGTACATGTATATGTGTGTGTGTGTACATAGCATATAGTCTCCTGGGGAAGAGGCTCGAGTATTTTTATCATGTTTTCAAAGGATTCTGGGACCCAAGGAGGGTTAATTAAAAATCACTTCTTTTTAAACCTGTTCAGCTTGGTTCCTCTCAATGAAATTAGTTGAAAACTTCATATAGCCCAATAGTATGAATATGGATTGCAAACTCAAAAGGCCTCAACAGCCAGGCAGCCAAGGCAAAGAGCTAACGAAGGTGGTAGGCAAGACAGTAGGGAGTGGTGGGGCCTGAGGTCACCTTGGAGAGAGGCAGCCAATTATAAAGGCATCCCAGTTCAATTTAAGACATGTATGTTCTACTCAACAAATAAAAACTGATGGCTGACTATGGTCCATGGGCACTGGACCATTTATGATACCTTTTATGCTTTATGATAACTTCTGCTTGTCAAGAGCAAGTAAGAGAGATTGCTTTCTTATTTTTATTTTCTGTTCATCTGTTAGAAATGAGGGTACAATGACAGGTAGATGGCAATAGATTTGGTGATGGCTGACACCCTCAAACAGTGTTGACTGATTTACAAGGATGAAGTCCCCTCAATGCATTTTGTTGACTCTAGAACAGAGCAGAGAATTGCTGGCATGGCCTATTAGCCAGGATGGCATATCTGGCCTGGACCGGCCTCCCCAGCTTTCTGCGGGAGGCTCTTCTCATTTTTCAATGAGCTCCAGACTTTCCTTCTCCCCAACTGCATCTGGTCCTTTTCTTGTCAGAGTCTTTGTTTATGTTCTTTTCCTCACCTGCTAAATGTTTACCCTCACTCTTCTGACTGACTGCTGCTCATCCCCAAGGATGTTTCCAGGTTCCAGGCAAGACATTTCCAGTCTCAAGTTGCAGAGTATCATATTCTTAATTTTGCAAAATGTACAATATAAATACAGTTAGTATGTTTTTAAAAGTATTGCTTTGGTCTCTAGACTCTGAGCTCCATGAGGGCAGGGATCATGCAAATCATTTTACTGCTGTGCCTCCCAGCACAGTGCCTGGTACGCAGTAGGTACTCAGTACACATTCCTGCAGGAATGACTCATGAGTGAATGAGAGTATCAATGAGTAAGGGTGAATAGGGACAGGGGGTACCAGCTGACCTCTTGAGTGGGGACCTGCAGAGGGCAAACCCTTGGTGTGGGCACCATATTCCAAGGTCTGATGCTCAATTTTGTAGGTCCCTAAACCTCAGGAGTATATCTTTGACAACTCTGTTGATTGGTTGACCACAGGAGAGGACCAAGGTTTTAAACCAGATTGCTGACTTTTGAATTAATAAAACAACACCCGCTACGTGGTCAGAATGTGTAGGTCAGTCCATTCAGTGTCTTTCTTCATTAGACATGGGTCAGCATGGAAGACAGTGGCCACTGGAAGAGTTCTGAAAGACCATGGAAGAGGAGTGAGGTGCAGTGTAGACCACTGGGGCCACTAGGCAAGGACCACAGTGGCCACAGCGGTGGAAAGGTTCATGATGACTGGGCAGTCCAATGGGGATGTCCTTCCTTTAACAGTATTAGAAACAGCCTGACAAGTTATTTTTCTCCTGGTTGACCTTTTATCTATATTCCATGCTAACTACAGTCTAATGAGTAGTGTTGTCTTTCCTCAGAAAAAATTAAAAAGGATACTGTCATTCAACAAATGCTAAGCAACCATGTACGTTATCAAGCCTTTATTTGATGTCTAGAGCTGCCCTTTCTGCTTTTGACCTAGGAGACATAGTGACTTTTAAAGTGATTTCTGCAGCTGGCTGATCTAATCTAATGTGAATTGATTTCAATAAACTCTCAGAGGGTGAATTTACCTTGAACTTCTGATTCTTATCCTTGTGTAGTAACTTACTAATGATTACTTAACAATTGTTGATTGAAGACACACTGTTTGAAAGACAGTATGCTATTATGACTTGCTATTTACAACATTCCTAGGTAAATGAGGATGGGGAAATACAGGCTGTGTTATTGTTTAATTTTGGCTTGTTTAAGTTATTTTGAGATAAATTTTCTAGTAGATATAAAAACACATGCAAACAAGTAACAGCCGTAATAGGAGAAATACAGACAGAATAAATGTTCAAGGAAGCAAATCTATGTTCTTTTAAAACTGATACAGTACTAACCATCAACATCTCATATAGCTACTGTTAAAGAATATTCCTGTATCTCTTTAGCTCACTTAAAAACATTTTGGAATTTTTTCTTTTTCCTTTCTTTTCTTTCTTTCTTTTTTCTTTTTTTTTTTGCTTCTAGGATTGGGAAGCAGCATAAAATTGATATCCCTTAGAGCAACCTTATTGATTTTCTGTCTGAGACCCCATTTGGGCAACTGAAATACTGCTATGTTCATTGTGATGATGAGAGTGGACATATCATTCATATTTTGAATCTTGGAAAATGCAATTATGGGAGAAATTGGCACGCATGGATTCTTTTTTGCTTCCTAAACTCTGACTTAGAGCATAAGAGCACGGTCCTCAAAGCAGGGGAGTGTGACCATATTATGCCATTTATATGCATTGGCAGAGCTCTAATAGATGCTCAGTCTCTTGCTGCAAGGACAGTGGCTCCGCAAAGCCAGTGGAGACTGCAGCTCACGTATTTTGGTGTGCAAGACAATGCAAAGCAGACCTGCTGCTTGTAGGTAGCTGTCTTTGTTATCACGTAACGAAAGGGTAAGTGGATATTGGACAGGCATGACCAATAACTATTTGCTGTAGTTCTTCTTCTACATTTCACATCCTTTTTGACCTGTCATATGATGCCAGGCTTTTAAAAAGTTGACAAGTCAGAATCCAACTGGCTTGTTGTTACAAATGGCTAAATATCTGATTTAGTTAATCAGCAGTCAGCAGACTAATGTCCCCTTCCAACATATCAAGTCTTAATCCCTTCAAGCTGTAAATATTAAATGGTTTGCAAAAAACGTTTTTTGCAGATGTGACTAAATTAAAGGTTTTGAGATGGGGTGGTCCTGGATTATCCAGATAGCCCCTGACGGCCATAACATATGTCCTTACAACAAAGAGGCAGAGGAGAGTTGACACACACAGAAGAGAAGGTGGTGTGAAGATGGAATAAAGAATTGGAAGTGTTGTTGACCTTGAAGACTGGCATGAAGTAGCCATAAGCCTAAGAATACGGTGACCGCTAGAAATCAGAAGACACAGGGGATGGATTTTCCTTCTGCAGATGGTGTAGCTCAGTGATGCTGATTTAGGACTTTTGGCCTCCAGAACTGCGAGTGAGCACATTTGTGTCATTTAAAATCATTTAAAACCACATGTGGTAATTTGTTACCAATACAGTTAGGATTCAACATATTGACTGCTTTGGCATTTGTGATCTTAAAAATGTGTCATAAATTAATAAGATAGGAGAATTGGGGTTCCATTTTCTGCTCTGCTACTAAAAACTAGCTTGCTTCCTGCCTCTAATCACCTACTTTTCAGATAAGAGGGGACAAGTTCAGAAAAGTTAAAAGTCTTGCCATAATCTTTTTTAGTGTCAGAATTTTTTTTCCCCAAAGGAGGCATTTGTTGTAGTATTTNTTTCCCTATGCACATTTCTTCTTTAAGATGTTATATTCTTGGCTTTTCCTGACACCGTGATGGCTTGCTAGTTCCATATTTCTTGACACAATATTCAGTTCTAGTATATGTGCTTCTGAAGTGAGTGCATCACAGTATTCAGTTCTGATTTCATGTCTGTTTAACCAAAAGAACTGTATGATCCACAGAAACCTGGAAATATAACTATGAGAATTAAATTACCATGGAAGATTGCCCTGATGATTTTCACAACACAGCATCAACATGCTTTGGAGTTGTTTCAGTGGTCTGTTTGGAGATACATCCTCTCATACACCCACGATGACAGTGGCCTTTCTCATCATTTAAAATAGCAATATGAATTTCAGCTTCCAAAAGGCGATTTTGATTTCTCACAAAGGCAAGAAAGAGATGTATGAAAAACATATATACAAAAAAAAAAAAAAAAAAAAGGTAGGGCACACAAAGAGTAAATTCCTTCAAGGAACTTGTATTTCTTACTCAAGATGAGGTATAGTAGACAATGAAAGTGCCAAGTTGCCTTAGCAAATCCTTTAAAACTTTATATTCCACCATGGTTCCTCAGTACTGACTCACATAATAGTTCTGGAGAGGCTATAAAATCAACTTCTATTCTGATAATACAGAATTGTTACATTTTTCTGACTTTATAGCTGACAATAAAAGGGGAAGTGATAACAATTTTCAAAAATGGAGGTAGGCCTGGAGAGCTGTAGGGGGACAGGTGTAGTCCATACACATTGGTAATTAGCAGTATGGAAATAGTACTTACAGAATTTACGTGTTATACAAAATACAACTTTAAGTTGCCTATGTATTGACTTCCTTTCAAGTATTCTTGACTTTTCGATTGATGTTCTTACATATTACATGGCTTCTAGCTACTCGACCTGGTTGCTGGGTTTGAGGGGACATATTTTTAGTTCTTATGACAATAAGTATGATGATACATTTCAGTGATGATTTCATCATTAAGTTACATATTAGCTCATGGATAATTTTAAGCTTTCCATTGAAGACAGTTGCCATAATAATCATTACAAGATGATAATTTGTGCTTTTATTAACAAGGGAAAAGTTCCACTGTGGTGAAATGTCTGTTGGTAGACATATCTAGGGTTCATATTTCTGGCTTAGAAGTGATTCATCATTGACTCTTTGAGGAAACATTATATTCTACCATCACATCCCAGTGGAATAATTAAATACAATGGCATTTAAGAGAATTTATTTAAATGTCTATTTTTAGTAGGATATTATAATATGTAGTTTTAATTTTGATATTATTTCAATGAGTTCGCTTATTTTGAATTTGTGGCAAGGGCCAGGCTACCAGGAATTAAGAACCTAGTATATATTATTTTTCATTTTCTAATACTATAGCATGCCTCTAAACTTTTCTAAATATTTTAAATTTCCAGTCATTCAATTAATTGGTGCTTAAATATTAAATGACTTTGAATGGCCTTTGCACATGGCTCATTCATTCAACTGAGTCTAAGCTTCTATCCTGAATTTGGGTTATTTTATACTCTATTACTCTCCAGCTGAATTTGGCTTACTATACTATATCTTCATTAAATGCCATATATCTGCAAAGCAGACAGCCAAACACTTATATAACAATGAAAGACATTAAAAACTGATTAAAGTTCATGAAATCACTACTCATTTCCGCTTGAGTTGCTTTATGAAGATTATCTAATACAAGAAGAATCTACTTACTAAAAATTTCTCATTCTGAAGTTATACATATATGTATGAACTCATCAAATGATCTTGAGTCTCCGATATTAGACCAGTGTTTAGATTTCCATTTCATATATTGATAGATGCAATATGCCGCTTGCTGCAATATTATCCCATCTATCAATAATACTACTAATGGTGGAGAATTATTTGTAAGTTGAACTATATTATAAAATAAAGTTTTCTCCCTCAGTGTTTTCTCCTCAAGACCAGTATTTAAAAAAAGTCCAAGTAAACATTTCAATGAAAGCAACATGGGGTGGTAGTTCAAACTATAGAAGAAAATTAAAACTTGAAGTTAATTCTTCTAAAATATAATAAAGATGAAATCCTTGTCCTGGGAATTGCAGAGTAAATGATCTCAGATCCTTGGAATAAATTAGTCTTCCCAGAGGCAGAGAAATGGTAAGTTCTTAGAAGAAAAGAAACAGAAGGGTAGCCAAAGTATATAGATTTGTAAGGTTGTTTAAAGATAAGACGAAAGGAGTGTTTGGGGCTGTGCTGAAATAAATACATCACTAGTAATTTCCACGTATAGCTTGGATTGCTCAGTTTTATGAGACAATTGGGATAGGTTGTTTCGAAGTTTCAGAGCAACTGAAAGGAATTAACTGAGGGCATAATGTATCTTTGGGTTTCATGTTAGTGGGCATTTGGACAGAGAATGTAGTGTATTAAATTAGTTTCATTGCCTTACTGATACTGATTGATAGGTGGGGGTAGAATCTCACGAATGCATGTGGCTAACAGATGTTATTCAAGCTGTCTGTGGCATCAGGCACAGATGGGCTGGGTACGTAGCTTGCCAACAAGACAATAGATGGACTTTGTCTCGAAGACTCTATTCTCATTGACTGGAGAAGTACAGTTGGCCAAAAAATGTCTGAAACCATCCAAAATAAATGCTTGAAGTTTAACATTGGATTTAAGAATTAAATTCAACAAGTGTGGCCTAAGCACCTGCTAAAGGTTTTAGGCATGGTGCACGGCATGTTTTCAAGCTTTTTTATGACTTATAGGCATGTGTGCAAGTAACTATAACAGAGTACAGAATACAAGGTCTGCCATAAAGATAAGGACAGAATTTGTCTGGAAAGGGAAAATGTTATGGGCAGGCTTTGTGGAGGGGGATAAATCTAATGGGGGCCTCGAGGATTTATGGAGCAACCGTAGTGACGACATGTTAGAGGAGAGGAACTGGGGAAATGAAAAACAGAGGCAGGAATGGTAGTGTGTTCAAATTGGTACCTGAATTGCATAGATAGCTTTTGAATAAAGAAGAGTATGAAACAGATAAAGGGCATTTGGCCCAGATTATGGAAACCATTTAACGCAATTCTAAGAATTTTGTTGTATACATAGAAAGGATGCATCAGGAATTTTTGAGCAGGAAGGTAATGGCATTAGTGTGATGTTTTAGAGAGATACTTGGGTGGCAATGTGGAAGACGTTTGAAGCAAGCAACCTGGAGGCAGAGATAGTACATATAAGACTGTAAAATTGTTGTACTGGCTTAGAGTGGCAGCAATGAAGGTGTGAGTTTGGATAGTGGCCTTGGAAAAATTTCTTTAAAAAGAGTGTCATAGGGCCGCCTGGGTGGCGCAGTTGTTAAACGTCTGCTTTCGGCTCAGGGTGTGATCCCAGCATTCTGGGATCGAGCTCCACATCAGGCTCCTCCGCTAGGAGCCTGCTTCTTCCTCTCCCACTCCCCCTGCTTGTGTTCCCTCTCTCGCTGGCTGTCTCTGTCAAATAAATAAATAAAATCTTAAAAAAAAAAAAAGAGTGTCATAATATACTCCTAGAAACATAAAACCTACCAGGACTGAACCAGGAAGAAATAGAAAATTTGAACACACTGATTGCTGGCAATGAAATTGCATCAGTAAAAAAAACAAAAACAAAAACAAAAACCAACTCCCAACAAACAAAAGTCCAGGGCCAGATGGCTTCATAGGCTAATTCTACCAAACATACATTTATTGACTTATTTATTTATTTTGAGAAAGAGAGAGAAGGTGTGTGTGAGCAAGCATAAGTTGGGGGGAGGGGCAGAGGGAGAGGGAGAGAAAGAATCTTAAGCAGACTCCACGCTCAGCACAGAGCCCAATGTGGGGTTTGATCTCACAACCTTGAGATCATGACCTGAGCTGAAGTCAAGGGTCAGACATTTAACCGACTAAGCCACCCAGGCGCTCCTCTACCAAACATTTAAAGAAGAATTACTACCTATTCTTCTCAAACTATTCCAAAAAATACAAGAGGAAAGTCAGTTTCCAAATTCATCCTATGATGCCAGTATCACCCTGATGCCAAAACCAGATGAAGACACCACAAGAAAAGAGAATTACAGTCCAATATCTCTGATGAACATACTATCAAACCAAATCCAATAATACATTAAAAAAATCACATACCACCATCAAGTAGGATTTATTCCTGGGATGCAAGGGTGGTTCAATATTCACAAATCAATCAATGTGATACCTCACGTCAATATGAGAAAGGATAAAAACCATATGATCATTTCAGCAGATACAGAGAAAGCATTTAATCAAGTACAACATCTGTTGTTTTATCCGTGATAAAAAACTCTCAACAAAGTAGGTCTAGAGAGAACATACCTCAACATAATAAAGACCTTATGTGAAAAACTCACAGCTAACATCATACTCAATGGTGGAAAACTGAGAGCTTTTCCCCTAAGGTCAGGAACAAGACAAGGATGTCCACTCTCACGCTTTTATTTAACATAGCACTGGGAGTCCTAGCCGTAGCAATCAGACAACAAGAAAATGTGTCCAAATTGGCAAGGAAGAAGTAAAACTTTCAATATTTGCAGATGATATGATACTTTGTATAGAAAACCCTAAAGCTTCCACCAAAAATCCTGCTAGAACTGATAAATGAATTCAGTGAAGTCACAGGATAAAAAAATCAATGTACAGAAATTGGCTGTATTCCTATACATGAACAATGAAGCAACAGAAAGTGAAATTAAGAAAACAGTCCCATTTACAATTGCAACAAACACAATAAAGTATCTGGGAATGAACTTAACCAAAGAGGTGAAAGGCTTGTAGTCTGAAAACTGTAAAACATGGATGAAAGAAACTGAAGATGACACAAAGAAATGGAAAGACATTCCATGCTCATGGGTTGGAAGAAAAATATTGTTAAAATGTCTATACTACTCAGGGGCACCTGGGTGGCGCAGTCGTTAAGCGTCTGCCTTCGGCTCAGGGCATGATTCCAGCGTTCTGGGATCGAGCGCCACGTCAGGCTCCTCCGCTGGGAGCCTGCTTCTTCCTCTCCCACTCTCCCTGCTTGTGTTCCCTCTCTCACTGGCTGTCTCTCTCTCTGTCAAATAAATAAATAAAATCTTAAAAAAAAAATGTCTATACTACTCAAAGCAATCTGCAGATTTAATGCAATCCTTATCAAAATACCAGCATCATTTTTCACAGAGCTAGAACAAACAGTCCTAAAGTTTGTACAGAACCACAAAAGATCCTGAATAGTCAAAGCAATCTTGAAAAAGAAAAACAAGACTAAATGTATCATGATTCCAGACTTCAAGTTATATTACAAAGCTATAGTAATCAAAACAGTATGGTATTAGCATAAAATAGACAGATAGATGAATGAAACAGAATAGAAAACCCAGAAATGAACCCACAATTACATGGTCAATTACTCTTTGACAAAGGAGGAAAGCAAATACAATACAGTCCCTTCAACAAATGGTGTTGGGAAAACTGGACAGCTACATGCAAAACGAATGAAACTAGACTGTTTTCTTATACCATGCACAAAAATCAACTCAAAATGGATTAAAGACCTAAATATGAGACCTGAAACCATAAAAATCCTATAAGAGAGCATAGACAGTAATCTCTCTGACATTGGCCATGGAAATATTTTTCTAGATATGTCTCCTGAGGCAAGGGAAATAAGCAAAAATAAGCTACTGGGACAACATCAAGATGAAAAGCTTCTGCACAGCAAAGGAAACAATAAACAAAACTAAAAGGCAACCTATGGAATGGGAGAAGATATTTGCAAATGACATATCCAATAAAGGGTGTCAAAAATATATAAAAAATTGCTACAACTCAATACAAAAAACAAATAATCCAATTAAAAAATAGGCAGAAGACATGAACAGACATTTCTCCAAAGAAGACCTACAGATGGCCAACAGACACATGAAAAGATGTTCAACATCACTTACCATCAGGGGATTGCAAATCAAAACTACACTGAGATAACACCTCACACCTGTCAGAATGGCTAAAATCAACAACACAAGAAACAACAGGTGTTGGCGAGGATGTGGAGAAATAGGAACCCTCTTGCATTGTTGGGAATGCAAACTGGTGCAGCCACTCTGGAAAACAGTATGGAGGCTCCTCAAGAAAATTAAAAATAAAAATACCATATGATCCAATAATTCCACTGCTGGGTATTTAGGCAAAGAATATGAAAACACTAATTTGAAAGGATATATGCACTCCTATGTTTATAGCAGCATTATTTACAATAGCCAAACTATGGAAGCAGCCCCAGTGTCCATCAACTGATGAATGGATAAAGAAGATGTGGTGTATATATGTAATGCGGTATTATTCAGCCATAAAAAGGAATGAAATCTTGCCACTTGCAATGACATAGATGGAGCTAGAGAGTATAATCCTAAGCGAAATAAGTTAGAGAAAGACAATACCATATGATTTTGTTCATATGTGGAATTTAAGAAACAAAAAAATGAGCAAGGGGAAAAAAAGAGACACAAACCAAGAACCAGACTCTTAACTACAGAAAACATACTGATGGTTACCAGAGGGGAGGTGGGGGGATGGAGATGAAGGAGTGCACCTGTCACATTGAGCACGGGGTCATGTATGGAAGTGTTGAATCACTATATTATACACCTGAAACTAATATTACACTGTATGTTAACTAACTGGAATTAAAATAAAAACTTAATTTAAAAAAAGGAGATCATAGGGCACCTGGGTGGCTCAGTTGGTTAAGTGTCTTGCCTTTGGCTCAGGTTATGATCCTGGGATTCTGGGATCGAGCCCCAAGTTGGGCTCCCTGCTCAAGGAGTCTGCTTCTCCCTCTCCCCCTCCCCCACCCCACTGTGCGCTCTCTCTCTCTCTCAAATAAATAAATAAATAAATAAATAAATAAATCTTTAAATAAGGGGGGGATCATAAGTAAAAGCCATTTATTATGACTAAGGAGTCAAAAATGTTAACTCAGGAGATACTGGAGCAAAGTAGAAAATGCCCATCTTTTTGCTCACGTACTTGTTCAATAAGAAAAGCTTAAGTGAGCTTAACATTTTTATAGGAAAAGCAAGTGTTATGGGAAGGAGAACTGGTCATATAAAGACATTTAAAATTTAGGGTTCTTTGATTTGAAAATGTGATAGAAGAGATTATTTAAACCTTATATCTGCAGTTTTTATATAATTGCTAGAATTTCTGAGTTCTACAACCATGTGGTGTTCCTTGAAGGGTGGAAAATATACCCCAGGAAACACTGATGGAAAATCTTCTTGTTGAAGGGACAGTAAATGTATGGAATTTGTTTTCTTAGGTTGCCCTTGGGGATGCTTTTCCTCTCTCTTCCCTTCCTCAGGTCTGCAGAACAAGGAGGTTGTTAGGTAGATGACATTTCTGTGCATAGGGGATGAGGAGGTTCCTAAAAGGCAGGGTTTGGGAGTTTGGGATCTTGAAGATAAGGAAGATTGGGGTGGCCTCTCTGGACATGGGACAGCAGAGAGACAGTGGGGGAGGGTGGGAGGGGGAGGGAGAGGGAGATGGAGAGGTTTACTGAAGGGGCTCAGATTCCGGTACTTCGGTGGTGAGAGAATCCATTTGAACATACCTGCACTGAACAACTCAACTATTTGCTCAGAATGTCAGAGAAGCTGTGTATTTCTTCTTTGACAGGAATGTGAGGGTCCTAAATGCAAGAACATGGACTACGTTATGTTTCCCAAAATTAGGTCTATTAAGACTCAACTCCAGTGTCAGTGCCCTGGGATGTGCCCCTGTACGTTATTACCTTTTTTTTTTTTTAATTAGAGTATAGGCAGTAGACTACTTATAACTGTCCTATAGAACTTCCATTAGCAATTCATATGTGGCTTGCTAGCAATGTCAACCTGTACAAGTTACTTACACTCTGTGATCCAGTTTGTTATCTATAAAATGGGGACAAAATATTACTCATGTCATTGTGTTCTTAGAGTATTAATGAGATAATCCATACTAAATAAGCTCTAAATAAATATTATTGATAAGTGGTTCTAGAGATGGTGTCCGCTCCATGGCTGAATAAGATGGCCCCGTCCCTGTCTCCTCCTTACCAACAGTCTGGCATCCGTCCATGGGCAAAGGTGCCTTTGTGGGACCTGTGGGATCCAGCACTGTAGCCAAGGGGAGTGGAGGAGCCTCGCTCTCCCGTGGTCCTGCCTGTGGACTCTGTGGTGGCCAGTGAAATAGCTCCAGCCCCTCCTGACCATGGCCTGAGATCCCCTGGAGATCACTGGCTCAGAAAATCACCACAGACGAGAAAGCCTGTGTGGAAATCGAGGTTTCCAGTGGAGACGTTCCAGCATAGCACTGCAACAAACAAATATGAGTTTGGACACACTGGAGAGGGTAAAAGAGCCACTTTGACTACCCATGTCACCCCTCTCCCAAGGCAGCACAGCTTGGAGACACTTTTGCTCCTGTGAATTCTCCCTCAGGGGCATATGAGAGCTTGTGAGTGAGCACCCAGCTTCCCCACCTATGCCAGACCCGGCCAAAGAGGCCCCCATCCTGGGCTACGGGACTAGGGGTGGGAAGAGGCTGTGGCAGAGAGGACACTCAGACGGCAATATAGGGACTTGGATCCTACTCCCTGCACTGCAGACTCCATCAAGAAGCTCAGCCAAGAGCCTACAGGGACACCTTGCCCATGGATCCTCCCAACTGGCCCATAGGCACCCCTGCACTCTGTGCTCCTCACCCACACGCCCTCAAACCCCCATCCTGTGGCCAGCTCCATGTGCATGCTTCCGATGGCAGCAGCAAGAACTAGTGAGCAGGTACAGAAAGCCAGCTGAATCTGTGGGCCAGGAAGAGACCCTCTGGACAACAGAAGGGAGACCATCAGCCTGGTGTGTTGTAGGATCCAGAGAGGACATGCAAGGTTAAGAATTCTGCCACAAGAGGGAGAAAGAAGTGTGGAGCAGGCATATGTATAGACGGTCTGAGAAGACATGTAAATGGTCAATGGGTCATGAAAATGTGTTCAACATCACTCCTCATCAGGGAAGTGCAAACCAAAACCACAGTGAGCTATCAGCTCACACCCCTTAGAATGGCTCTTACCAGAAAGAGAAGGGGTAAGGGTTGGCAGAGATATGGAGAAAAGGCAACCCTCATGCACTGTTGGTGGGCTTGTAAACTGGTGCAGCCACCATGGAAAACAATGTAGACGTTCCTCAAAAGATTGAAAATAGAACTACCAATATGACCCAGCAATCCCACTTCTGAGTATATACCCAAAGGACATAAAATGACTCTCTTGAAGAGGTATCTACACTCCCATGCTTATTGCAGCGTTATTTACAATAGTGGAGGCGTAACTACCTGAGTGTCCATCTATGGGTGAGTGGATAAAGAAAACGGGATATATATCTGTATCTATATCTATATGATGGAATATTACTCAGCCATTAGAAAGAAGGAAATCTTGCCACGTGTGACAACGTAGATGGACCTTGACAGCATTGTGCTAAGTGAAATAACTCGGACAGAGGTAGGCAAATACTATATGCTCTCACTTATACATGGAATCTAAGTAAAGCTAAACTACTGGAAATGGAAAATAGAATTGTGGTCACTATGAGCTGAGCAGGGGGAAATGGGGGAGATGCTGGTCAAAGGGTGCGGATTTCCTGCCGTAAGATGTGTAAGTTCTGGGGATCTGATGTACAGCATGGTGATTAGAGTCAACAAGATTCTAGTATATAGTTGGAAGTTGCTTACCACAAAAAGGAAATGGTAGTTCAGTGAAGACACCGTGGTACTAAGTAACACTAATGTGGGAATCGTTCTACAATATAGACGTATATCAAATCATCACATTGTACATCTTACACTCACACATTATAGTTCTGTTATATCTCAATAAAGCCAGAAAATAAGTCACAAAACAAATATTTCTTCATGATCAGTCGCACAAATCTAGATAATATATTAAGCATTTTAGCAGCAAAGTACCTTGCTGCTCACTTTCTCAGTTGAGTGCTTGGCCAGGTGCAGAGTATTTTAGGGCAATTTTACAGCCGGAGATATTTAATAGATGATCATCTCTATCGACTTTGGAATAAAGATTCTACTGAGTTGTCACACAAAGGCTATTGTGGTCATGTGCATTGGAAAATGGTGTGGAAAGGGAAAAGAAATAACCTAAGCTGTGTTCAAAGAATAGGATGTATTCTTTTATAATAACCACATTATAGCAGGTTTATCATTTGAATGTAAATTCAGAGCCGATGTCCTTGCATGCTGTTTGTGGGAATTCTAAGGGAAAGTACTATTCTCAAGTGTATCATGAAATGGCATTAACATTTCCCACCCACCAGCTTCTGTTGATGGAATAGTCAAAAATGCTCAGGTGCAACCCCTTGAAAATGAGGCAGAAGTGAAGACAGAAATCCATTAGGCTCATTGCTGTTAGAGAAGTTGAACAAAAATAAACTTGTTTTTCGAGTAGCATGTAACTTTGAGAATTTCTGATGCAATATTAAAAAAGCCAATAATGTTGAAACTGTAGGCAATATTAAGAGCTTCGAGAATAGTCACATCTGGCCAGTGAAGGAAAACAAGAATATAGTACTTTCTCCCATTAATGGCATAATGAATTCAGAACCGTTCTTTGCAATTTCCCCCAAAGTTAGATGGTGATAGTATTTTCTATCTCATACTTATTTCATTACGGATTAGTTGGAAAGGCTCTTCTTTATAAATTTTTCTTAGATTTATTCTCTTCTTTCCATGCTTGCTTTTGCTATTCAAGCTATGATTTTTTTTTCAAGTTTGAATTATTTTAGTGGCCTCCTAACTGTTCTTCCATGTCCAATATGATCTGGATGGTTCTTCTCATAGTTTCTGTAACAAAAATATCATAGGCTCAGAAACACTGACCATTTGTTTCTCATGGTTCTGGAGGCTGGGGAGTCTGAGGTCAAGGGGCAGGCAGAGTCAGCATCTGGTGAGAGCTTCCTGCCTCACTGTGTCCTCACAGCATGGAAGGGGAGGGAACTCTGTGGGGTCTCTTCTATAAGGGCACTAATCCATGCCTCCATGAGGGCCACACCCTCATAACCTGATCACCTCCCCAAGCCTCACCTCCTGACCCCAGCACATTGAGGGTTAGGCATCAACACGTGGATCCAGAGTGAGAGGTGGGGCACAGACATTCAGTCTGCAGTCCTGTTGCAGGGCTAAGGTCTTTCCAAGGCTACTATTGTCGTGTTGCATTCCTGCTCACGAATCCATTATTACTTTCTTTTTTGAGTTCTACCTCATCTAGTTAGTAACTGTTCACATTTTCATGCTCAGAAATCCAGTTCCATCCCATGCATCTAACGTAATTTCTACCACTCCCCAGTTTTATTATCATTCACCGGGGAGCCCCACCTTCCAGACACCTCCTCTCCTCTCTGGACCATGCCCCATCTCCCCTTCCTGCTTTGATGACGCCTCCAGCTCCATCCCCTCGCTGCCCTGGGCCCCCTGCACCTAACTAGATATACTCCATGCTTCAAGGCCTTCTTGCCGCCAGCTTGGCCGTGACCCACAATTCGGGATCAGTTTGACAAAAAGGAGAATTCTCTATTCCAGATATTGAGCTGATGACCCCATAGTCCACTCTGACCCACCAATTTCTTCTTCTGAATTTGAGTTTTCTTCCTTGTACCTTCCAAAGGGCTTATTTGGTTTTTTGATTAAAAGAAAAATAAAGGTCCTTGCTGGCAACTGGATTTGTATAAATCGGTGTGACAGATGCACTTTATACTGCTGTATACCTGCCCTGGAGTGCTTCTCGCCAGGCAATGCCTATAGGCCTGGATCCTGGCCAACACCCGAAGAAGCATAATGAACTGATAAAAATAGAAGTGGATTGCAGAAGATGACAGCAAGCACACAGAAAGGCCGTTTCTCATGCATCTTGTAGGGTGGGGGGTGGTAGCGAGGGGCTGGCCAAGGATCAGTGTTGATTATATGGTAATGCTTGGAAACTTCGGAAGTACAGATTTTTCTTCCTTCAAATGAGTCCAAGGATTGTCGGGGGGATTGGAAGAGCTACGCTCTCCAAGTTTAGGGCAGGAGAAAAGTAGTCCGTGCACACCAGTGGGTGTGAATAAAGAATGTGTAAGACAAATGTCTTACATTGGGAGGGGTCGGTGGCTTAGAGGCCTTGGTTCTTGCATTTGGTGGGGATTGCTTGCTGGCCAAGACACCCTTTTCTTAAGTTGAAAGAAGCCGGTGGGATCTCCCATTTCACAGCTGGGCAGACTGAGGGAGGCTGCTGCGTGAAGCTCAGGGTCTTTGTTTTACATCTGGAATGCCTGCAGCTGACTGAGAGGATTGAGCAAGTTCCAAAATGGAGGCCAAGCTGAGAGGCCACCTGAGGCCCCGCAGCCTCCTCTCGCTGTGACGGGGCCCGCTTTGTTCCGAGCCGTTAAACTCTTTCAGTTAGCTTTGGATCCTGTTTACAGCACACAATCAAATGCCCATCTGATGGTTTGAATCATAACCATCATTCAGTTTTCGCACAGAATTAGCCAAGTTTTAGGCTAATTGAAAGAGAGCACCTGCCCAAAAGTGGTGCCTTTGATTTTTCAAGTTGAATTCTGGTTGTTCCAGCCATTTGGGGGGGTTCTTTATTCTATCCCTGTCTTGAGTGGTGTTCAACAACACGCCTGTGTTTGCTTCTTCTAAACCAGGGCACATTGGATAGAAAGGATTCGCTGGATGCCTAGCAGTCTTCTGAGAGCAGGTGTCTGAAAGATAAACTTTACAAACTATTACAAACTTCAAGAATTTCTTTGTGCAGAAATTGATCCAAATCGGGCAGCATCTAATCTTGCAGACAGAAAGGAGCACCGAGGAGCTGTGCACAATGAAGGTTTTTATAGGCAGAAAGGCGCAGAACAAGGAAGCCATCCTTAGGAGAAAGCAGGCCGGTTCTCACAATGTCCCTTTCCTTCAGGGGCCGGCAGGGGACCATCTGGCAGTTTACCTGACTCGTGCTGATCCAGAGGTTCGATGGGCTGGTTTAAGGTTCCACTTCTGGGAGATCCAAAGCTGTAATTCGGTCTCACTTTGGTGAGTTTGGCAAACATAAGCAACTCCATTTTGGGCGGTTTGTCTTGTTTTCCACAATTCCCCCTTTCGCTCAGCCTCTCAGCCTGACTGGGAGATGTGATCAAATGTTAAGGCACTCCCAGCGGCCACCCTGGGGTTCCTGAGGATTTTTGCAGAAGTTTTCGTGGTAGTCATGGCTCACGATGTCAGGTGCACGTGACTGAAGTCAGTCATTCTCTTTGCTCCTTTGCTGATGTTCAAGTTTTAGGGGGATTATTTACTTGGTGCTTAGTGGCTGTGAACGTGCACTTCAAGGTTTTGAGAGACTACAATGCACCATGGAAACCATGGTTATTACGAGCAGGGTGATTCCCAATGTCAGGAGTGCACTTTGAAGCCATGGTGAGTTGCTTTCTTAAGCCAACCTGCGTGTTCCGTGATCTTCTGTAGCCGAGTCTCAACTTCTCCAGAAGTGTCAATCCAAACGCAGCAGGGAGTGTTGGCCACAGCACAAGCATCTCCCCGCTCAGCTAAAAGGCAGTCAAGGGCTCTCCTATTATCAGGAACAGCTTTGGCCAGACTCTGGGGACTTGTGTCGGCAGCTATTGCTTTATGCAGCACATTTTGCAGTATCTTCAAGAGTTGAGGGGAGCGTCCTGACCCAGCCTCATTCGCACTTACCCCCAGCCAGGACAATAGGGATCTCTCTGCCAAAGGAAGCTAATTCTGAATCATGAATGCCTCCTCCTCATTTCCAGTTGAGTCTGTGGCTTGGGACTGGAAAGGAGACAGCCATGGAAACCAGTCAAATTTCAAGGTCTGTAGCCTGCAAAGATGGTTTTATTCTAGCTCCCATCTCAACCAGGCTCCCCAAATGTAGTACCGGGAATGCTGACTTTGTAAGAATTCTTACCATTTGTCCGCTTCTGCCGGTTTTCCCAGGTTCCCATCTGCAGGCTCTGGAGGGAGTCTCCTAGCAGGTGTCATCCTGGTCCCCAGAAATTGTACAAGAGGAGAAATAATTTTCCCTGTCCCCTTCACGGTGATGCTTGGCCCACACTGCTTTTACCCCGTGACACGTCCTAAGTGGATAAGGTCGTCAGTTAAAAGTTCTTCCTTGTGGCCACTTGTCCTTCCAGTTTATCTTTGGTAAAATTCATCGGCTTGTTCAGCCTAACACGAAATTTTGTTCTCAGTTGGTCCTGGTCCATTTCCCAGTCCGACCCGGTCCGTTTCTAAGGAGCACCGAGCCTGGTTTCCAAGTCGGACCCGGTCCAGTTTCTAGGTTGCACCCGAGCCGGAAAAAGAAACTCTCCAGTTTGAACCTCCTAATGCAAAAAGTGCGGACCGGAGCGGGACGCGCCCGGCACCTCCAAGGCGGCGGGAAAGCAGCGAGCTCGCGGGACTCACAGGTACCTTCCCGTGCAGGCTCGTCGCTCCTTCTGTGCTCTCTTCTGGCACCAGAGTGTTAAAGATAAACTGAGGCACACTGAAACTTTTATGAGTTTATGTGAGAACAGTGGACCCAGTCGGGCAGCAGCGAGTCTAGCAGGTAGAAGGGAGCTCCGAGGGGGAAGGTAAGGGGGACAAGGCAGCTATACCGGATAAAAAAGCGGGTTGCTTCTCACGAGGTCCCCTTCCTTCAGGGCCGGCAGGGGACCATAGGGCAGATTACCTGACTCGTGCTGACCAGGAGGTTCCCGATGGGCTGGTTTAAGGTTCCACTTCTGGAAGAGCCAAGGCTGTCTTTCAGTCTCAGTTTGGTGACCTGCGGCTTAGCCATGAGCAGCTCCACTGGGGGCCTGTGGTCTTGTTCTTAACAGGAGCTTGTGATTGTATTTCTTTGTGGGGAAATCTGAGGTCGAAAATCTGAGCCGCTACTCTCAAGTGGGAATTTGAGTGCTGCCGGCGCACAGAAGTCTAGAAACAGGCCTGTGCCCTTGCCATCGCGTTCTGGTTCTGTACCTTTCTCTGTTATCCGTGCCGCTGTGGTCTAGCAGAGTAAGACGTACTTTAGGAGCCGGAGGATCCAGGTTCACATTCAGACCCTGGCCCCTAACAGCTGTGTGTCCAGGTGCAACTTAGCCCTTTGCATCTCCATGTTATTACCTCCTGGGCTTGTTATGAGGAATCAGTCAGGTGGTTGATGAGATTAAAGCGTCTTCAGTGATAATCCGTCCCGAGGTGAGGCATCTCAGCCAGAGCAGACACCCTGAACGGTGGGGGCCAGTTCCTTACCGCGTTAGTGGTGACGCTCACTGTCTGAGCAAATGTATTCCTCTCCGTAGATTGTCATCTTTTTATTTGGATAAAAAGTGCATTTTCTAAAACGAAATATTCCCTCTCATGTTTTTCTTCGTCCTTGTTTTCCTCCTTCCTCTTTCATTGATGTTTGATGGGGAGTGTATGTGAAATCTTTTGTGTCCTCATAGGAAGACACTGATTAAAAAAAAAGTAGGTTACAGTTTTCTTAAAATTTGGTAATCATATTTATTCATTTGTTTCATTTCTAGTTAATTTTTAACTTTAACATATTCTAAACCTATGGAAAATAATACAACAGACATCTGATCTAGATTTTGGCAAATGATTTGATTATATTTGCCTTGGATGCCTTTATGAAAAGAGGCAAAAAAGCATAGAGACAGCGAGAGTCACAGACCTACAGCCCATTCCTCCTTCTTTTCCCCACACACCCTCTCTATTAAAGCGGTCTGCATCCTTCCCATGCAGGGATTTGAATTCTAATAACAAATGTAGGTCTCTACAAAATAAAAATATTATTCTTTGTCTTGAAAGTTTATATTCATTCTTACTATATCTTCAGTTTGCTTTTCCTCTCTCAATATTAGACTAATTAAAACCTATGTATTTACTTCATTATATTTACTATTAATCAGCATTCCATTTTATGACCATTCCAGGACTTATCACCTATTTCTTGATGCACCTTTAAAGGTTATTTCCAGGTTTCTGCAACTGTAACTATATGTATCTACAGTAGATTTTCTTGTATATACGTGCATGTGGTAACTGTGCCAGGCTATATGCCTGGGAGTAGAATTGGTTGGATTGTAGTGGTTTTGTGTTCCCACCTCCACTGCTCACTGAAGTGGCTACACCGATTCATGGTCCTGCTGGTGGTGTGTGAGCGTTGCTGGTAACCCCTTATCCTTGTCAACGTGTGGTATTACTCAGCTTCGGAGTGTTTGTCAAACTTTTCACTGTGGTTTAATTTGTATTTCCTCAATTACTCATAATTTGGTAGTAATCTGACCATGTTCTCATATTTATACTGGTGAGTCAGATTTCATCTTCTGTGAATTGCCTATTTTATCCTTTGTTCATGTTTTCTATTGTATTTTTTTGTTTAAAAATATTTACAGGAATTTGAATGATCTCTGCACTAATCTTTTGTTAGTCATATGCATTATGAATATCTTCTCCCCATCTGCTTCACATTCTTTTGTGATGCTTGTAATGTATTCTATAATACATATTTTATTTTTAATTTCAATGTGGCTAAAATTTTCCTTTATGATTTGCTGTTTTGCTTTTGTGTCTTTAAGCATTCCATTCCTACCTTGACAACATAAATATGTTTCCCTACATCTTTGTTCTAGAGGTTTTCTCCTTTGGATCTTCAATGATATAGGTGTCATGTTGTATATGGCATAAAAAAATCTGAGTTAAGGGATGCCTGTGTGCCTCAGGTGGTTAAGCATCTAACTCTTGGTTTCTGCTAAGGTCATGATTTCAGGGTTGTGAGATTGAGCCACGGGTCAGGCTCATGCTCAGCGTTGAGTCTGCTAGTCCCTCTCCCTCCTTATCTGCTCCCACTCTCAATCAGTCAATCAGTCAATAAACAAACAAAATCTTAAAAAAAAAAAAAAAAAGAAATCTGAATTAGAAAAGGTAATGCTAGCTGCTTTACTAAGTAAACCCCAAAATCTCAGTGGTCTACCCCAATAAAAATGTATGTCTTCCAGGAAGTCCAAAATAGGTATTTCTGACTGGCAGGTGTCCCTCCTCTAGGACTTGCTTAGCGACCCAGGCCTCCTCCGCACGTGGCTCTGACGCCCACACGTGGCTTCCAGGCTGCTGAAGGAGTGGGAAGGCCCCGGTGAGGTGCAGCCTGGTCTTCAGAGGTTCAGGCCCGGAAGTGGCTGAGCTGATTTTTCCCACCTTCCACCTGCCACAATGCAGGCATTTCTAAATGCAAGGTTAGGCTAGGAAAGGTTGCTTAACTCTGTGCCCATGAAGAAGAAAACAGAGAGAAAAAGAGGAGTTTGATAAACTACCACAGATCTAATTACATTTTTTTCCCTCCAATAACAACAGCCAAATGTTCCACAACTTTTTAAAAATAGCCTTGCTGAGTTCTCAATGCCCCTCTGTTATATACCCAGTTGCTATGTGTATGTTCGGTTAATTTTTGATGCTCTGATTCCATTTGTCTATTTGTCCCTAAACCTTACTGTTTTTGTTAATGTAACTTTACAATTAATTTCGACAGCTGGAAGAGTAATTCTCAGCTCACTTTTATTCTGGGTATATACTTTGTTTATTGAGGGAATTACAAAACTATGAGTCCCAAAGCAATAATACTATACTTGCCTTAGTGGGGATTTTTTTTTTTTAAGTTTCTGCATGATCTGTGTACATTCTTTGTACGAGCTGCTTTTTTCATACATCTTTGCCCCAGGCTGGAAGTGTTTCACCTCTAGAATGAATTTCATTTGTCTGTGAATTTTATAGCTGACAACTATATTCCTATTTGTTCAGTTGCAAAAGGTGTCAAAGCTGCCTCTGGCCCTGCTTTATTATTATCTTTAAATGTAGACAGAATGTCTGGAAATCCTGGGAAAGCAATAATTTTAGACAGTTTGGGGGTTCCTGCTTCTCAGACTCCTTAACATTAACTGGAATACATACCAAGGGCAAACTAAATATCTTGAAATAGATATGATTCTGGAGGCTGTCTAGTTGTTCACAGGTGTCAATCATTGGAATACAGAAATGCTTCCCAATTTCTTTCTTTTGAATGTAAAAATAAATAAAAACAGTTTTGTTATAAATAGAGGTTTTTTGTTTGTTTGTTTACAGATGGTTTAAGATGCACTGAATGAGGCAAGTCCAGGGATTCACAGCACGGGGAAAGCTTGGGTCTTCACATTTGGGAATGGGAGTGGAGGGACGCCCAGCGACATATGGGACACTGCGCTCGCCGTCTTGTTTCTCATTACATTTATGTTTTCAGCTCACTCCCCATGGCTACTTTGTAGGCTTCTCACCATCCTAGGCCTCCAGACTCTTTGCCTCCTTCCCTTGACACCCCCCACCCCATGTGCAATGTTGCCTCCCCCAGGGACCAGAGTTTAGGATTTTGATTAGCTGCCCTGATGGGTTCAGTGAAACTGTATCGGGTGTCCTGATTAAGAACGTCTGAGGCAGCAGAGCTGCCCTGGCTGGGGGAGAGGGGCCTGGGGGCCAGGGTACTGTACACACCAGCCCTCCGGCAGGCAGCCATCTGTGAACTTCATGCCAGCTGCTGGTTCTCTAGTGGGTAAGGTTGGTGCTTCTTTTCTGTGTTTCAGCTCATTTTTTTTTTTAATAAACAGTGCTAGATGTTGGAGATGATCCCCTCTGGTTTGCTCACCTATTAGTTGGTACAAACGTGCATTTTCATAATTCAACAGCTGTTCAGTGAACACCTACTATAAGTCAAGAGTTTGCTAAGTGTTGTGGATTCAATGTTGAATAGTCATTCAGAATATTGAGTAAAACAGATATGGTCCCTGCTGTGATGGAGCTTACGATCTAATGAGAGTGAGAAGTGTTGATCTGTGAACACACATGCACACATACCCTGAGCAGATTGTGAAGGAAAAGAGGAGGGTACAGTGGGGGAGGTAAGGGGGACAGAGGGAACTTGGTTTTTTTAAGATTTTATTTATTTATTTACTTGGGAGAGTGGGGAGGGAAGGGAGAAGCAGAGGGAGAGGGACAAGCAGACTCCTCCCTGAGAGCTGAGTATGGAGCCCAACTCGCGGCTTGATCCAAGGCCCTGAGGACTTGACCTGAGCTGAAATCAAGAGTCTGTACACTCAGCCGACTGAGCCACCCAGGGGCCCCATCAGAGGGAGCTTTCTGGAGGACAGAGCCCTGGCTGAAGGGCATGGGGTATGCAGAGGCTTTGGGGGAGGATGAAAGCATGGAACCTTTAAGCCACTGGAAGAGTACTTCTTGGTTCAAGGGTAGAGACTGAGGGAAGACTAGTTCCTAATGAGACAGGAGTTGTGACAAGAATCAGATGATGCAGAGCTTTAAAAACGCTAAGAATGAGATTTCTGTTTCTTCTTTAGAGCAGCAGTAATGAGAACAGATTAGAGGGCACAGTAGCAGATGTGGTTGGATGCGTGCAGGGCGACGAGACTGGGTGGTGGCGTGGCTTGAGGACATGTATAGGACGATGGAGAAGAGTGGACGGCTACTCAGGGTCTCAGGAGACCAAATTGGATATGGGAGGTGAGGTGGGGGAGGTGTCGGGAATGATTCAGGGCAGAAGTGTACTGTCCAACAATGGAGCGGAGTTAAAATGAAGCTAAATAATCAAAGAATGAAAGCTATTTTCTGCAAAGACCCAATAAAAGAAGAATGACCTTCTTGTTGAAATAGAAGGCAATTCTCTTTCTTATTGAGATTGCGTGTAAGCAGGAAAAGGTTGCACGACTATAAGGAAATATCCAGAAACCCCAGCCAATTTTGATACTTTCAACAACAACAAGATTCTGTTCTCCACTGCCATTTCTATTTTGGGATCTAATTAACGGATTGAACTTACATGTAGGCAGTTTAAGAAATAAAATATGACGGGCAGAATAGGACTTTGCAATTATAATCCACCTCTCGAAGCACTTTGAGGATGAAAGTCTAGTGATTTCTGTCCTAGGAGCAAGCATAGGAAAAATTATTCTGAAGGAAGTCATTCAGAACTTTCCATTTAAAAGAATCCTAAAATAAAAATACATTCAGAAAATTCATTTACATAATTTAAAATATATAAAACAGTATTTTATAGTGACATAAGTGCATAAGGAATTTGTAAAATCGTACATACCAGCATGCATAAATACCAAACTGAGGTTAGTGGTTACCTCTGGGGAGGGGGGAGGGGCAGTGGGCTAGGTATGTGGGGGTGATTGGCTCTATTCACATTTTTTTAAATAAAAATAAAATATCAGAAACATACGGATCAAAATGTTAATAACTAGTGAATCTAAGACTCTAAGATAGTACCTCACTTTTTTTTGTCTTTTCTGCCTATTCGAAATATTTTATGATTAAATGTTTGAAAACTTAAAATTGAATTTTTATGTTCATTATAGCATGGTGATGGAAACTCATGGCTTGTTCATGAGTTATTGAGTTCAATCAATAACGTGTTATTGATCTACTCTTTGATCATGTTTTTATCTTTGTTTCTATAGTTCTGTTTTTAAAAAAAGATATATGGCCAAACAAATGGTTCTTTGCAATATTTGCTGCTTTAAAGTAAACGGCCAATCATGATACAATATTTCATGGAGGTGATAACTGGTGATAACAAGTCACAGAACTCACATTTGCAGGTTATTTCACTTTCTTGTAGTTAGATGAGGAGAATAGTGTTGTGTGATAAAGGAAGAACTGGATTTTTAAGCCAAAGGACTGGTTCTGATTTTCCCTCTTATACAAAATAGATGAGTTCATTTAGGACGATCAAACAACCTCTACTGGCTTTATTTTCTTTAGCCATAAGAAAAGATTGTAAGCTAATGTTGTTTATATTATGGTCTGGCTTTTACTTTCCAGAATTGTTTTACTATTTTGTTTATGATGATACTGTTTTATCTTCTCGTAACAACATTGTAATAACATGACATTAGTTGGTAGATTTTGTTTTAATGGAGCCAAAAATAAATGCCTATTATTGAAGAAACATATAGACACACGTATGCAAAAGTACAGAATTCATAAATGTCTGATTTGACCAGGTTTATAAAGCAAACACGTTCGTGTAACCAGTGCTTAAATCAAACATTGGAATATTACTAGTACCCCAGAAACTCTTCTAATATCCCCTTCTGGGCACATTCCTGCCCCTTGGGCAATTTCTATCCCGAATTCCAAAATCACAGACCAGCTTTGCCTGTATTTGAACTGTATGTAACGCAACAAAATCAGTATGGGTCTGCCTTTTTTGTTGTTGTTCATCGGTGTATTGGGAGAATCATCCTAATATATTGTATTTGTTGTAGCTGTAATTTGCTTTGACTCATTAGGATGTAACTGGGATTGGCACTTTTTTCTGTAAAGCACAAGGATGTAAATGCACTCAGTTTTGTGAGCCATATGGTTGCTGTTTTAACTACTCAGCTTTGCTGCTGTGGTGGGAAGGCAGCCGTAGACGATACGTAAACAAAAGGACGTGGATGAGTTCCTATGAAACTTTATGAAACCAGGCAGGGGGCTGGATTTGGGTCAGGGGCCATAGTTTGCTGATTTCTACTATGTAACTTTCTGTTGATAACATACCACAATTTATTTGCCCTTCTACTGTTGATGAACATTGGGTTATTTCCAGTTTTGAGCTATCATGCAGAGTCCTTGCACGCATATTCTCATACGCCTCAGTTGGGGCACGCGTGTATACCTTTCTATATACCTTGGAATCTTAAGTGCTGGGTCACAGGACATGCAAATGTTCGGCTTTCGTTGGTACTACCAGACAATTTTCCAAAGGGGCTCTACCACCTTACATTCCCACCAACCACTGGGTGAGGTTTTCACTTGATTCACATCCTTAGCAACATTTGGTATTGTCCATCTTTTTAGTCATTTACGTGGGCGTGTAGTGCTATCACATTGTGGTTTCAATTTGCATTTTCCTGATGACTAATAAAATTAAGCACTTTTTCCCTATGTTTGTTGGACATTTATATTCTCTTTTGTGAAGCACCTATTCAAACACTTTGCCCATTTTTCTATTAGGTTGTTTGCCCACCGTTCCCCCAGCTTTATTGAGATATAACTGACGTATAACTGTGTAAGCTTTAAGTGTACAAACTGTTATTTTCTCACATGTATATATTGCAAAAAATTAGCCAATATCTCCATTACAATATGTAATTCCCATGTTTGTGTGTGTATGTGGTGAGGACATTTAATATTTACTTTTGTTCAAGTATGTGATGTAGTGGTATTAAGACTAATGACCATGGTGTATGTTAGGTCCCCAGACTGTATTCATCGTTCGCCCTTTTTTATTGATTTGTGGAATTTCTTTATTTCCTCTCTCTGTAAAAGATATGGATGCATTGGACTATGTATGTATTGCAAATACATATATTTGTTACACTGAAAATACCTTCTTCCAATCTATAGCTTACCCTTTCATTGTCTTGAAGGTGTTCTTTTTTCCTTGAGTTTTGCATTCAGTGTTATTTACCATAGTTGCCATGTTATATATTTGATCCTCAGACCTTATTCATCTTATAAGGGAAAGTACATGCCCTTTTACCAACCTCTCCTTACTCCTAGTCCTTAGCAACCACTTGTCTATTCTGTTTCTGTGAGTTTGACTTATTGTTTTTGGATCCCATGCAGCAATTTGGCTGTCTGTCTCTGACTTATTTCACTTAGCATAATGCCCTCAAGGCATTATGTTGTAGCAAAAGGCAGGATTTTCTTCTTTCTAATGGCCGAATAATATTACATACTCTGTGTGTGTGTGTGTGTGTGTGTGTGTGTGTGTTTGTGTGTGTTTGCGCGCACGTGCATACCACATTTTCTTTTTCCGTTCATCCACTGATGGACACGTAGATCGTTTTCCTGTCTTGGCCATTGTGACTAATGCGCCTATGAACAAGGGAGTGCAGATAGCTCTTCAAGACCCCGCTTTCATTTCCTCTGCGTATATACCCAGAAGTGGGTCCTATGATAGTTCCAGATTTTTGAGGAACCTCCATATTTTATTGACTCTGTATAATGAAGGTGTCCTTTCTCCTAAATTATAATATAAATTGAACACAATGCTAATCAAAATTCTGACAGGTTTTAAAATGTAACTTGACAAGGAGATTTTAAAATGGAAAGGCAAAAATAAAATAAAATGGAAGGAAAAAAGACTAGGAATAGACAGATGGTTGAGAAGAAAAAGAGCAAATTGGGGAGACTTGCTTATCTAGATGAAAATCTTTTCATACATTATAGTAACTATGACAGCATGCAATGGGTACAGAGATAAACAAATAGGCCAAGGGAATAGAATAGAAAACCCAGTATAGACTTATTCATGTAGGAGGTGTCATTGCTGAAAAATGGTCTGGGAGAATTTACTAGCCACACACACACACAAAACTTAAAGCCTTATCCCAAATCAGTTTTGTTTTTTTTTTTTTTTTTAGATTTTGTTTGTTTATTTATTTATTTATTTATTTATTTGAGAGAGAGTGTGTGTGACTGGGGGAGGGGCAGAGGGAGAGGCAGAGAATCTCAAGCCAACTTCATGCTAGGTGTAGAGCCTGATGCAGGGCTTGATCTCACCACCCTGAGATCATGACCTGAGCCAACACCCAAGAGTTGGATGCTTAACTGACCGAGCCACCCAGACACCCCCCAAATCAATTTTAAATGGACTTAAAACTTCCAAGCCAAACTTGGAAGAAAATTTTAAAGAATAGATTTTTCCATCTGCATTTCCTATAACAAAAGCAGAAACAATGACAGGAAAAGATTGGTATACTCAATTAAATTTAAAAAAAGAAACCGTAAACTTCTACTCATCTAGAAATAAAACATCGTGGAAATAGAGGTGTCCATCATTAAGGAGATATTTGTAGTGTGTCTACTCCACACATATGCATAACCAGAATAAAGAACTCTCAATCAGTTGAGAAAAATTAATTCAATAAAAAGTATGCAAAAAACATTAACTAGGCATTTTGCAGAGGTGGGAAGCCAAATGATTGATGGACATGAAAAATTGTCAAGCTCACGGGTAGTACAGAAAAACAGTTTCATCCAGGAAATTGGCAAATGTTTAAAAGTAACAATACCAAGTGTTGGCAAGATGGGAAGCAACAGCAACACTTCGATTTGGCCAGTGTGAGTATCAACTGAAGCAACCAGTGTGCTTTCCAACAAGTCAAGTTGAATATGCAAATACACCACTGCATATTAATTCAACTTCCAGGTAAAGAGACAGATACAAGAATTCCGAGAACAACTTTGTAATCACAGAAGAATGGGAGCAAATGTCCATCAGCAGCAAAATGGATAAATAAATGATGGCCGAATGTACAGTGGATTGTGGTGGGACAAAGGAAAAATGAATGCATGCTAATGCAATGCTGAGTGAAAATAAAGGAATTTGCAGAAAAGCATGTATAATTTGATTCCTAGAGCAGATATGAAGTCAGTAAGCAAGGACAGAATGGTAGTCCTTGTTACATATTGAAATACTTCCCTCTGGTATGTGCTGAGTGCACCAAACTCTTACCATGCCAGCTGCAATCTCTACACTCCTGGTATTCCTTTGACTTGCAGGTGATGTGGCCTCTACAGAAATAATGCCGGGCTGTGTGGGCGGTGCAGTTGGTTAAGCATCCCACTCTTGGTTTTGGCTCAGGTTATGGTCTCAGAGTCAAAGGATCAAGCCCCATGTTGGGCTCTGCACTCGGCCCAGAGTCCACTTGGGATTCTCTTTCCTTCTCCCTCTGCCCCTCCCACTTGTGCTGTCTCTCTCTCTCAAATAAGTAAATACATCTTTGAAAAAATAATACCTGGAATACAAAAGCTATTGCCTATGCCACATTTGGTTGCCAAATATTTAGATTATCAAACCCAATAATACTCCAAATGTTAAAATGTCCAAATATATATATGGACAGATAAATATTAACATACATATGTAGGGAAATTACAAATAAATCAATGACAACCCCATAAACATTACATTCAGCATATTAAGGGACGTAGAGGTTGGGGAAACAGAGTGAGAAAGACACAGTGATTCACTTGGATGATGGGTGCAAGGGCATTAGTTACATTGTATGATTTTTGTTTTTAAAGATTTTATTTATTTATTCGACAGAGAGAGAGAGACAGCCAGCGAGAGAGGGAACACAAGCAGGGGGAGTGGGAGAGAAAGAAGCAGGCTCATAGCGGAGGAGCCTGATGTGGGGCTCGATCCCACAACGCCGGGATCACGCCCTGAGCCGAAGGCAGACGCTTAACCACTGTGCCACCCAGGCGCCCCACATTGTATGATTTTTGTACCTTTTTTATATCAGAATTAATGTATATTCCTATCTATGTAATATGACAGAAGCATTCAGTCCTAAAATATATATTCTTCCCACATCCCAAGTTTAAACAAAAGATTTTCCTTTTTTATCTCTTTTGCTTTTAATGAAGATACATACAATACCCAGTACTCATCAAAACCAGTGCCCTCCTTAATATCTATTTCATTTTATTTTTATGAGATAAAAATTCATTAAGAAGTTATGTCCTATAACTTCTATTTTCAGAACAGCATGGCGCCAGAATATATTAAGATATCCAGAAAACGGTAAAGCCGCATTCATATTCAGGACATTAAGTATACCTGTCTCAGAAATATGTCTGGTAGACAATTAGCAAAGACAGAAAGAACTGAATACGTATAACAGGTACACAAATGGTAATAAGGTACCCTCTAAAATTTTGTGGTCCTCTAGACCAAATTCTCAAATCATGATGCCATCAAGTTAGAAGTGGACGACAGAGGAATATGAAGAATCCTGATAAAGGGTCCCCTGCAAGTCCAATCCGGTCTGTGAATGCCGCTGAGGTATCACATACTTCAAAAGACTCCAAGGGATCCTTGGGGTGCCTGGCTGGCTCATTTGGCAGAGCGTGAGACTCCTGATCTTGGGGTCGTGAGTTCAAGCCCCACATGGGCCGTAGAGATTACTTAAAAATAAAATCTTTGAGAGTAGTGTAAGTGATTCTGTAATGCAGCCTGAGTTGAGAGTGATGGCCCTTTGTCCGTATTCGTTGTATCTTCCGTATTCGTTTTTATTTTTGAGTGTTTGCCAGAGACGAGGCACACGTGACCAGGGCCATTTTTGTCATTCTGTGGGTTCATAGTTAAAGTCTGAATTTTGGTTATTGTGAAAAATAGTACATTAGCTATAACAGATGGAGAAAAACTCTAACATTCTATTCTGGAAAAGTGTAAGGAAAATATTAATGTCGCAGTTCCTGTAGAAAGTAAACATTCAGCTAAAAACCATCTGAGAAAAACAACACAATAAGCAAAGAATTTGATGGGAGGAATTAGTAAATATGGAAGAAAAATTAGGGAATTCAAAAATAAAATAATATTGGATTTACTTGATAAGACAAAACAGAAAATAAACTTATATCTTAAAAATCAACAGAATAGATGAATGAATGGTCTTTTTCAGGTCTGTTCAAAACAAGAGAAAACACAATGTTACAAAAGTAAAGAAACTGTAACTGTAGATTTGGGGATTTAAAATAAAGGAAGAACACATTAGAAAGGACTTTTCTAGTACAGTGCTGGTGGTAATAAATAATTACTGGTCACCTGCTGTATGTAGTATTATATAATTCTCAGCAAGTTCTACAGGACTGGTTATTATTATATTCTTTTAATTAAATCTTGGGCGAAGTGACCTACCTCAGGTGACAAAGTAGCAAAATCAGGAATGAAACTGTAATTCCAAAAGCTCTTAACCACTTCGCAATATTTTCTCTTAAAAGGAGTATCTTATAAAATGATACCAAAAAAAGGAGGTTTTTTTCCAGTCAAACTGCCTCCTGTTCCTGTAGAGACTCCCCGTTCTGTGATCCTAAGTGCTTGAGGACGCAGTCGATAGCTCCTGATGCAGATTGATTCTTGTTCATTACAGATCTCCTCAGGGTGTTGCTCCGTGTTTTTTCTATAAACTCTTGTTAGTATATGAGGGGAGATTTAATTGGTTGTTTCTCTTTCTAAGTTCAAAGGTCAAGCTAACATTGACTATAAAGGTCAGGTTTATTTTCTGAAAAGAGAAAGAAAGATTGGCTCAAATGAGATTTTATTGACCCATCTTTTCCTTTTCCTAATAATGTACTAAAGTGAATTGTAACCAGGCAATCACTACATTCTTATTGTTTATCCTTATACAGAAAAGCATTTAAAGTTACAATTATCTTGAATGAGACGAAATGAGTTTATAATATTTTTTAATGGTTTTCCTATCAAAATGGATGATAATAGTACATTATATACAGTCCTACTTGAAGTGAACTTATTTTCACTTCTTATGGGTCTTGTTAGTTTTTTTATTTTTATTTTTTTATAGAGAAAACACAGCCTTAAATATGTGTATAACTACGGGATAGTCCACTGATTGTCACACGTGGCTTGTGGTCAAACAGTCTTATTTCCTCATAGCTGCTTGTACGTGAACTGCTGTAGTCTCTGCGTTAACCAAGAAATTATTAAGGTGTCTCTTTATCCCCGGGTCATAGAAGAGAGGAGAATAGACTTAGTCTGTAGTTACAAACACTTTGAGACTGACTTCACAGCTGTCACAAGGACTGATATTCTCTGTTTCCGCTCAAGCAACCCATTGGTTTTCCATTTACAGATTGACGTGGCCCTGATCTTGTCCACTAATTTAACGGCTTTGTCTCATAGGTATTCTAGACCGTGGTTACTGTTTAGGAATTGTGGTGATACTATTGGAATCACCACACCAAAATCCCTGAACTCTGTGTCTGTCAATGTTGGCTTGATTTGGGGTTAAATTGTGAGGTAGTCTGGCATATGGGAATCTTTGTTCTTTGAGATAATGGTGAATGTGAGAGACAATATGAGCTTTTTTGGGCTTCCTGAAGGCAAGACCTATTTTTTAACTTCATCTTTGTACTCTAGGTGTTTAGCAAGTGCCTGGAAGTTAGTAGGTGCTCAATAGATATTTGTTGGATAAATGCATGCAGGTTCATGGGAAGATAATTTTATCATTACCCTCAAGACTTCAATAAACAATGATTATTTGGTACAATTTTAAAAGCTGGGGTTGGTGAATCATGCTGTGTGTCTTCGGTGGTTTGTTGGTTTTGCAAGCAGATATTTCCCAGAAATCCCAAGGTATCCATTATTACAGTTGAGATTCAGGGGATAGCTCCCCCCCCCCTAATTCTCAGATGCTGTGTGAATGCACATGTTATACACCACATATGTGAAAATTCCTTTTAGCTCTTCTCCATAACAAAAGTTTTTACAGGATGAAAGAGCCCTTTTTTGGGAATGAGAATTTATTTTGAAAATTTTCAATGGAAATCTGTATAAGATTATGTAATGGCTTTTAAAATATGCTGAGTATTTTTTATTAAGCTTGTCCATTAGCATAGTTTAAAAGCCCATAGTGTTAAAAAGCCTTGTCACGAGGGGCGCCTGGGTAGCGCAGTCGTTGGGCATCTGCCTTCGGCTCAGGGCGTCATCTCGGCATTATGGGATCGAGCCCCACATCAGGCTCCTCTGCTGGGAGCCTGCTTCTTTCTCTCCCACTCCCCTGCTGTGTTCCCTCTCTCGCTGGCTGTCTCTGTCAAATAAATAAATAAAATCTTAAAAAAAAAAAAAAACTTGTCACGAAAACTAGCAATCACTCACACTGCCCTCCCCTCATGCCAACCTAAATAAAAGATTTCAATGATTTTTGTCCTGTGGTTAATTAGGTCTTTACTTTTAAATACTGAGCTGTACTGCTTTTAAAAAACTTCCAGTTTAGATATTGTTTATTGTAGATGAAGATCTACCCCCTTACGCATTCTCCTCAATCACAACTTTCCTCTTTCCATGATGTAAATATGCTTTCATTACAGTTTAAGTACTAGCTAGTATTTTATTAATGTTCATGGTTGAGCAAAGCAGTGGGCTCATGTACCTTTTAATTTTTCATAGGGTAAATATTTGGCTTTTGGAATGGTCTGACATATCTGCTGAATGTCTATCAAGATTCTTTTCCAACTACTTAAATGTACCAGATGTCCTATTAGTTTCCCCCAGAGGACTTCTTTCTAGAGATTGTCCTGTTCTCCCCTGGGCCGGGTGCTCTCAGGACTGCCACACTGCTCTCTCCTCCTGGGTTCATCTTCTCCTCCCTCCTTGTTGGATCCATTCTTGTGTGTGTTGGCTGCACTTTTTCTTAGTTCACTACCGCATTTTCTTTAATGGCAATTTCTCGTGAGAGCCTGGTGGGTCTTTGTCTCCTCAAAACAAAGGGACTGTTGGAATTTTTCTTCTATGCACTGACAGGCTTTTGTTTTGTGTTGTCTTGTGTTGTTTTACTTACTTCCTTAGCTCCTGCTTTGCACCACTTCGGAAGTCAGCAAACATCTTGAGGGGAGACTGGCTGTGTTAGTCTCCAGGGTTGGCATTCCAGCCCCTGTGAACATTAAAATCTCTACTCTTTTTTATTCTTCCTCCAGCTGTGGCTTTTGCCTTGGCCAGACCAGAATTCTCAGTGGCTTGGCAGCCCCCAGGGAAGGGTGTCAGCAGATACCCAGCTCACCTGTTAATATTTCCCCCTTCTCTGGACTTTGTGTCCTTTTTGTGTGTCCTGAGGCTCCCTGTTACCTTAAATAACTGATTTTCCTTTGTAGTTTACCTACACCTTCTACTTGTTCCAAGATGGAGCTTTCACTCACTGTATGTTATTCTTTTTTTAAAAAAGATTTTATTTATTTATTTGACAGAGACAGAGACAGCCAGCGAGAGAGGGAACACAAGCAGGGGGAGTGGGAGAGGAAGAAGCAGGCTCATAGCGGAGGAGCCCGATGTGGGGCTTGATCCCAGAACGCCGGGATCACCCCCTTAGCCGAAGGTAGACGCTCAACCGCTGTGCCACCCAGGCGCCCCTACTGTATGTTATTCTATGTGATTGGATATGGAATTTCCATGTTTTGGGAAGGTTTTTAGGTTAAAGTAAGACTTTCTTGAATGTTTTCATTCTCTCTCTCACGTACTCACTCTCTTCTCAGCTCTACCCAGTTTTCTAGAAGATAGAATTCCCTGCCAAACACATGCTTTTTGTTCTATAACATAACCTCCTTGGTAACTTTTTCTAATCTCCTGCTTTGATAGACTGAATGGAAGAATCTAGATAAAATGCTAGAGGACTTTAACTCGCATTTCTAAGTTTGAGAGTTTAGTGCCAGAGAGAATTGCTCGTTCTCAGCCTGCTTTTCCACCCACCCTGGCTCCATCAGATCCTGGAAGTCCAGAGATATGAGACGTCAGTGATTGTGTCTGAGAGGATTCCCCGAGAAGACCCTAAAATCGCCTCCCCTAATTTCCCATCCTTCATTTCTACCAGGCCCATGGAGCTAAAAATAACTACTTTCAAATATCACCTCTGAGGCTTACTAGGTGTGACTTTTGATAACACTCTGAGACCGTTTTCTCACTGGGAGCTGGGGGTAGCCATATTTACTTCATTAATAATGGAGATGAAACAGAATAATTAAGCACCAGCTTAGAGCCTGAAACAGAGTGGACACTCATTAGATGTCTGTGATTTCACTGTCCCCATCCCATGTGGGCAAAAGGGAGGAGAGGGAGAAATGTGGATCTGAAGTGGGAGAGCAAAGTTCTTTTCTCATGGAGTCAAAGATTGAATGTCATGGACAAAGGAGAGTGAGCAAAGCGATAAGAGTTTTATTAAGCAAAGATATGGAAAAAGCTCTCAGGAATGAGAGGGGTCCCGATAGGGCTGCCAACGTGCGCCTCCATTGACGGTCTTTTATTTAGAACTGACCTAGCTTGTGGCCTTATCATTCTTGTAATGTCTTGGTTTGAGTAAGGACTGGTGATAACATCTTCAATGGCTCACTTCTTCTTCGGGGTCTGGTTATTCTTTGTTGGTCACAAGGTGACTGCCATAAAAAGATCCCATCTCTGATGCCCAGGGCAGAGTGGTCTGGTTTGTTCACTTATCTCTGGTTTCCGTACCCCTCAGCACTTCTGGGATTTCTGTGAGCCTGACCCCATAGCCCCCTACCTCTCTCTCCCTACCCAGCCCCACCTGTCCCTTACTCAGATCTATGACTGATGGGGAAGACTGCATGCTCTTCTCATTTCTTCCTCTGCAAAAACTCTATTTTGCTCTTCATTTTTATGGTAGTCCTGGATGTCTTTCCCAGGCTTGAGTTAAAATGGGAAGAGAGGATGTGGATAAACATAGATACTACTTTTATAACCTGTCAAAAAAAGAGAGACTGGGCAAGCTCCTTTGCCTTAAATATTGGATAGGAACCCAACACTTGAGTGGTTTAAGTGAATCCAGACTGAAAGCAATAAAGGAGAGCAGAGGAGTTCCAGAAATTTCTCTCCTTTTTTGTTTGCCATCTGTGAACATATGGATCAGGCAGTCTGCTCTGTTGGCTCAATCATGGTGCTAATGAAGTGGAGATCCCTGGATGAGTTATTTAGCTTCTAGCAGGAAAAAACACTTTGCCATGAGCAGATTATAGGCCTAAAGCAGGAAAGCTAACTTCCACCTACTAGGCAGGGAGGCTGGAGGTATGGTTCGCTCAAGCAAAACTGACGTCTACCAGGGATCAAGGTAAAATCCATGGCTTTAATGAAGATGAGTGGGTAGTACCTTTTCAGATAAGTAACTGAGTACTCATTCCTTTACATCAATAAAGACTATTTACACCCGCAAATAATATGAGTCATAGCAGCACCTAGTACAAGTATTTTTACTTGTATATATTTTTGACCCTCAAAGAGGGTTGTGTTGTGTTGGGGGTAGAGAGCTGAAGCTGAGCAACGTATAGGCGTAGGGCTTCATGTTACGGCTTTGAGGTGGTGGTTTGCGTCTGCTTGTAGGGGAGGCTGTTCAGTAAATTTTAGCTCTAATACAGTTAATCTTCATAACTGCTTATTCTCTGATTATTTAGTGCTCCCCTAAATACTTTAATCAGCAAATCGTTTCTTTTTTTTTTTTTTTTTTGGTGGATGGTAATGGATATAGCCTTATTCTCGCTTATATGTAACTTAGGCTGAAAACGTGAACATTCATTAATGACTTTTCATTAAATTTTCTGTGTATCTGTATTAGAACAAATGAAATTTTATGCTATCAGAACAGAGGAAGTACAGACTAATTCTAAGTTTCTGTGTAAGAAGTATAAATGGAGCCTTTACTTAACTTTTTAAATTTAAAGATTTAACTTTCAGATTTTTACGTTCCCTGACTTACAATGGTTTAACTTACAATTTTTTAACTTTGTAATGGTATGAAAGTGATATGCATTCAGTAGAAACCGTACTTGGAATTTTGAATTTGGATCTTTTCCTGGGCTGGCGATAGGTGGTATGAGCTCCTCTCATGATGCTGGGTGGTGGCGGCAGCCCACATCCCCCGGTCAGCCACGCGGTCACGAAGGTAAACAACCGATACACAGACAACCAACCATCCTGCGTCCATACAACCCCTCTGTTTGTCACTTTCGCTATAGTATTCAATACATTGCATGGTATAGTCAACACTTTATTATAAAACAGGCTGTGTGTGAGGTGACTTTGCCCAACTATAGGCTCCTGTCGGTGTTCTGAGAATGTTTAAGTCAGGCGAGGCTAAGCTAGGGTGTCAGTAGGCTAGGTGTACGGCATGTATTTTCAGACTCACAATGTTCTCAACTTATGATGGGTTTATGGCATGTAACCCCATCGTGAGTCAAGGAAGATCTGCATTTTGTTCATGTGATCCCTACACAAACCTGCCAAACGGCTGCTCCTCATATCTGGATGTCATCATTCCCTGCAAAGACGCTGAGAGAACTGACAGTTCAGGTGGAAGGCTTCTGATTACGTGAAGGGATTCTGTCGTGTCTGTCCCGCCTTTCTCAGAATGGGAGCCACTTATCTGACTCTTCTGGGGGAGATTTGGTCTGATTGCTCCTAGTAACTCCATGGGGAAGCCTGAACTCAGTTTCTGGAAGCAGGGCTGCAATGTTGTCTGATATATGAGCTCGGGCAGTTTTGTTCAGTGCCCCCCTGGTGACTGTTTTAGAGGTGGACAGTGCAAGTTGTTCAGACAGCCTGGCAGGGCTATTATGGATAGTAATAAAATAAACTGACATATTCTGAATATGCTAATAAATAAATAATTATTATGATGCTGGTCAGTAATAGGTGAGTAATTTATCCGTGATGCTAAGAGAATGAACGGTATTCAGGGATATGGCAAATATATAGTATTAGCAATATCATTTTAAATAGCACATGCCGTGGCCCGAGCTTTGTAGTGTCTACATGGTCAGGTCTTTCCAGTTTTATCCACCATCATCACATACAAGCCAGTATGGTCTTCCTGATAAGCCACATGCAGCACTTAAGCCCTTTGCTCGTGATGTTCTCACTGCTTCAGATCTTATTCATCCTTCAAAGCCCATCCCAAACGGGCTTCTTCTTCGCTCCATCTTTCCAGGATTCCTTCTTTCTTCACCAAATGGGAACATTTAGTTGTCCACTCAACTCCTATTGCAAATTGTCTATAATACATTTATGGCTCTTGCCACTTCCTGCTTTGTGTGAGAATGATTTAAACTCTTGCTTTTCTGTTAAATGACTGGCTTCTTAAATACATAAAATAAACCATAAGATGGAACACATTTTCTGACATTAGCTCTGTTCCAGGAATAGTGCTGAACTGTATACATTTGCAATCTTGGTGACTCCTCCCAGCTGTCCGATGCATTATGTACCATTATTATCCCTCTTTTACAGATGAAAAGACTGAGGATTGTTGAATTTATTAAATTTCTCAATATCACAGAATTATTGAATGGTAAGATCTGACCCAGATAGTCTGATTTCACAGTTTTGTATTTTATACCCTACAGCTTTCACATACATATTATCTTCAATTGGTGATTATTTTGTCTAGTGGAAAACCGTTTAGTTAATGGGGCAGTCCCTAACAAAATAAGAACTTAAGAAAATATTTTCCTTCTCACTGTATCACTCTAAGAGTCATTTGGTTAAGAAAAAAAAGACAAAAATATTGAATGTTTCACTAGTTGTAAAACAGCATTTTTACACTTTGAGATTGGAGGTATTAAAACAGCTTTACTGTGTACTTAGAATTAAAATATTTTAAACTATAAGTTGTTTTGTTAAACTATTTTAAGTACGGAATTGCAGTTTATATTCCGTTCTTCAAATGTTCTGTCTACCAACTGATGTATGGTTTAGTTTCAACACAACTGATTTGACTTTGTATACAAACTTCAGCATGTGTCCTCTCAAGAGTTTTCTCAAACATGTTGTAATTTTCCCCTTTTATTTCCTGGGATGACAAGTCCTCAAAAGGAAACACTTTACTTCTCTGGGGCATTTTTGCTTCAGGAATTTTGAAAGTTTAATAAAAATACTTTGATTTGAAGGAGTACAACTATGTGAGATGTCAAAGTAATTTTGTTAAATTGCTTTCCATACACACGTGGAAAAGCACAGGTCTTCATGGGACGCAGGCACAGAATTGCTCAGCGGGGGACAGTGGTCTTAAGCCTCTGTCAGTCAGTATTCAAACTGAGTGTACTAGTTTCTGGAAACATACTGCCTATCCTCACTTTTCTTATAAGGGAACTGCAGCAAATGTCTGGGCTATTCTTGCAATCATGGGGGGCAGGTTACCGGGGGGCTCACTGCAGTGCTGCTCCTGGTCACTCAGGTCACCTGCACCTTGCCTCATCCCCACATCATGACCTCCCCATCTCTCTCTGGGCCTTCCTACTGCTGCTAAGGGCCAAGATTTCATGGCTGCTCAGGTACCTGATGAGGGTTTTTCCCTAGCAAGCAATCCTCCAGTTCTTCAGCTGGGTGTCCTCCAATTCAATTCAGTTCTGACACTAACTACTCAGAGTTAGCATCAGATCCCACAAGTTAGAGGGCTCAGTCCCACAAAACTGTCCCCATGTCAGACACCCATTGCAAGACTGAGCCACTTGTACTTCTTACCCACTGGCTATAAAATGGGAGCTCTCACAAACCTTTCCTCAGGTTCAAAAATTTGCTGGAACAGCCCACAGAACTTATGAATGTGTTTTACTTCTGTTTACCAGTTTATTATAAAGGACACAAGTCAGTAACAACCAAATGGAACAGACACTTAGGACAAGACATGGAGGGGAGGCAGAAGCAGAGTTTCCATGCCTTTCCAAGCAAGTGATTCTCCCAGCATCTTGTGTTTTCCAACCCAGAAGCTCCCCAACTCTATGGTTTTGGGGTTTTTATGGAGACTTCACTATGTTGGAATGATTGATTAAATCACTGGCCACTGGGGGTTAACTTGATCTCCAACCCCTTTCCCCTTCCTGGAGGTTGGGGGATAGGGCTTAAATTTCCAAGTTTCTAATCAATGCTTGGTCTTTCTGGCAACCAGCCTCAACCTGAAGCTATGTAGGGGCCCACGAAGAGTTACCTCATGAGAACACAACATATCTATCACCTCAATCACAGAAAACTCCTAGGGTTTTGGGAACTCTATGCCAGGAACCAGAGCCACAGACCAAATATCTTTCCATGATATGAAGGTCACATGTGGTCAGTGAGCAATGGCGCCCTCTGGGGTGGCCTATGACTTATGGGTTGCAGGGTGTAATGTCTTTTAATTTCCTTCCTTCAAATGGTTGGTGCATTAACACAGTCACTTTGTGTGGCCTCTCTGAAGGGGTCCAGTGAGACTAAGCAATCAACTCATCCAAAAACTGTTGCTGGCCTGGCGATGCACTTTCTTGTATCTGCCTTCTCTTTAGCCCTGCCTCAATCTTTTCCCTCACCCCTGCTGCCCTGCTATTGCATTCTCTAATTTTTTTTCTTCAAGCTCTGTTTTCTGGGGAACTTAAGCTTAAGCACTGAAGTGACAGTTTTAGTGACTTGCAGCATCATAAAATATTGCCTTTTACGAGAGGGAATAATAAATTACATAGGTAGCAAAAGCTCACTTGGTTTCCTGATGAAGGTGAGATTCTGAAAATATAGCATATTGAGTGAGGATAAGCTCCTCTCCTGCTCCAAGCACATTGTTAAATTCTAGCATAATATTCCATTATATATATATATATATATATATATATCTATATATAAACAAAAACCAATATAATG
>NW_024425341.1:21253664-21661450 GCF_017311325.1 Ursus maritimus
ATATATATATATATATATATATATATTATATAAAATATATATGTAATATATGTAATATATATTTTATAAGGAAGGAGATAGAAATAAGTAGTTTCAACAAGAAAGGACTATCACAGCCCCAAGCATAAGTACCTTTCTCATACCTCAGAATCCCAGGTACGGAGAGAGTAAAGACCTTTTAATTTGGTGGTTGCTCAGGAACAGAGAAACATGGTCTTTGAAGAAAGGGAGAGAGTTAAGTCTGAGACCTCTGTAGGAAAGCTGAGACCCCCAAATGATGCCTTTTCCATGTAAAATAATTTAGAAAGACTCCATCCATTGTCATATAGTAGAGTAGAAATACTGGGTAGAAAATTCTTCCTTGAAAAAATGTAACACCAAGCCTGTGTCATACATGGTTTTGAGTCCAAATTTATATTCTCAGTATTGTGTGGAAATTCGAAACTGAGAAATTAATGTAAGAACTGGTCCTAGACCCATGAATCTACTGGGTACCTGACCCAAGTAAATAGAAATTATCACAGTACAAAGAACCAAGGAATATTCATAAGAACAAACAAAACCAAAGAAAGATTACAAAGCACAAAGAGAAATAATTTTTCATGCAATGAAGTTAGCAGACAATAGGAGAATTGAGATAATGGTGCAATCTGTAGGAGTCTGTAAAGTAACTATGTTAAAAAAAAAAGAACAAAATTAATGAAAGACTAAAAAAGATGCTGGAATGATAAGAAGTATAAAAAGCAGGCTGATGTGGAAAAGAAACAAATAGTATGCATAGAAACAGGAAAACAGTTTTTAAAACTAAATAATTGTATGAATTTAAAAGGTTAGACTTAGTCGAAGAGAGAATAGATAAAGTAGAAGATAGATCTGGGAAGTTATGCAGAATGTGTGTATGGGGGGAGTGGGAGGAAGGGAGAGAGAGAGAATGAATTAAAGCTGAAAGAAGGTCATTTGGAAAGAGTTCCCAAAATAGACAGTAGAGTGAATGGAACAAAAGTAGTAATTGAAGAGATGAAAAAGTATTTAAAAAGTAAAAAAGTCATATATAGAGAAGGCTGAATGCACACCTCTCACTAATAGATCACATTGATCATATGGATTAGATGGTACTTTTTTTCAAAATGCTGAAAGGAAAAAATAATCTAGAATTATATAACCAGGTATAATATTATTCAAGAGCAAAGACAAAACAAATTTATTTTCAAAGACCGAGAGTTGCCCACTCAAAAACTCTCACTGTAAGAGGTAATAAAAGAAGAAAACTATTGACCTCCAGAAGGAGGGAGTGAAATGCAACTATTAGTGATGAGCAATAAAGCTGGCAAACGATTCTGCTGGTGAAAATACATCATTGAGAATAAAAAACCTGACCAATTTTGGATTTCAAGAACAAGGAGCAACAAATACTGGACAACAATCACAAGGGAAAGAGGAAAGCATGGTTAGAATTTGAACATTTGAATTTTTTTGTTTTGAAAGATGGATGGAGATATTGACTTAGAGTATAAGCCCCATATTTATTTACACTAAAAACTTAAGAGTAACCATGTAAACAATAAAATTAGAGTATACACCTTCTTTTCCAGTGAAGAGGGAACTTAGGGTAAATCTAATGAAGGAGCGAAAAGGAGGATAAAGAATTAAGCAAAATCCCTGGAGTAAGTAGAGAATAATAAAATGGTGATAAATGTAATCACAGGTAATGGAAGTGAATTAATGTATGTGACCAAAGAAAAGAGATTCTCAGATTGGATTTAAAAATCTGGTATATGGCATTTATAAGGGAGACATATTAGGTGCAGTGACACAGAGAAATTTGAAAATAAAGGAATGAAAAATAGATATTGTAGATACATGGATCTAGATATTCCAGATGAATAGCTGCTGTATCAAGCAATTTCAGAAAATGACATATTCATGTTAAGGTTAAGGCCATTGTGACGGATAGCGAGTGGCCTTACCCAATGACACAAAAAGTGGTTTACCAAGATGTATTAACCAGTGACCTGTATGAACTCACATAGACTCCAAACATGGAGCTAGAAAGTTAAGAGAGCTTGACAATATTTCATCCATAGTGGATGCTGTTGATATCCTGCTCAAGTTCCCTTGATTTAACCCCTTGTGGAACCAATTACCCCCTGTGTCTCTCCGCTCAAGGGTCTTCTTTGGCTTTGAGTATGTTCAGAGCCCAAGGTGGGCAGCTGGCAGTGAGGAGGAGTCAGTGTCTTAGGGACAACTCCTAACTAACAACAGTTGGTGGATGGATGCTCCAGCTTTTTCGCTGCTTAGGGGGGTCAGTTCTGAGTTCTGTTCCATGGCTATTCTCAAAGGGGGCCTGTGGCTGCTCTTACCATTTGCCACAGACTTGGTAGCTTATTTTCTAATAGCTCTGGAGGCAGAAGTCTGCAGTCCGTTTCTCTGGGCGGGAAGCAAGGTAGAGGGCTATCCTCCCTCTGGAAGCTCTAGCGGAATATCAGCTGGTTTCTCTTCTAGCTTCTGTTGCCTGCTGACGTTCCTTGGCTGTGGCCACATCACTCCATTCTCTGACTTCATGGTCATGTTGCCTTCTCCTGTATGAAAGACCTCTCTGTTTCCTCCTCATAAAAATACATTGGGCCCACCTGGATAATCCAGGATAATTCCCTCATCACAAGATCTTTAATTTACCACATCTACAGGCTTTTTTTTTTTTTTTTTTTTTTTTTTTTTTTTTTGCTGTATAAGGTAATGTTCACAGGTTCCAGAGAGTAGGGTGTGGATATCTTTTTTGGGGGGAGGGGTTCATCATTCAGTCACAGTAGGACTGAGCTGCGTAGTAATGAATTTATTAATGCAGATTTTCTGATTGTCCTCCATCTCTTGTCCCACTTCCCTACTTCCCCGTAATGCTTGCTGGGATCACCTCCCAAATAAAGCACTTGTTCTTAATTCCTTGTTTAGGTTTGCCTTTAGGAGAAAACAAGGCTAAGATAACACCCACAAAGAGTGATTTTAAAATACCTTTCTTAGTAATTGGTAAATCAGACAGATAAAACTTAATAAGCATAAAGAATATCTGAATGATTAAAAAAACTTGATTCTGTGGATTTGTATAATAACATCTACCACTTACGTAGCATCTAATACATGCTAGGCATTTAACAGATGTGCTAATTGAGGCACAGAGAGATTGTGACTCATCCAAGATCACAACAGCTGGTAAAAGTGTGTTAGAGTTTGTGTCTTAACTATTTTGCTATATTGCTCTTGAAACCCCAGATCTGTACCCAGCAATTACTGTATGAAGAATCATTTCACAATGCAAGGAACATTTACAATGGCTGATTATCTAATAAGCCAAAATAAGGACCACCCCCCCAATAAATTGCAAGAATTAATATTAAAAGACCATGTTCTAGAATCAAAATGAATTGGACACAATTTACAAATAGTCACAGAATCTCTTACAGTTTTAGGTGCACACATAAATAAAATCTCCATATTTCTCATTCACTTATGCGAAAAAAGATTCCATATATGTAATTAGAAAATGTTCATGACTGATAATGAAAACTTTACTTATCAAACTTATGAGATGCTGCTGAATTGGTATGTGTTTAGAAATTTAAATTTTTAATATAACAGGAAAGGAATCTGAGAAAACAGGAAGATTCTGTGCTTTAGGATTTTTTTGGTAAGATTTTATTTATTTTAGAGAGAGCACATGAGTGAGGGGAGGGTCAGAGGGACAGAATCTTCAAGCCTACTCCCCACTGAGTGCAGAGCCTGACACGGGGTGAAATCACGACCTGAGCTGTGAGCCGAGACCAAGAGTTGGACGCCCAACCTACTGAGCCACCCAGGCCCCCCATGTTTAATTTTTTATAACTAGAACTAGTAATATGCAAAATGAAGAATTAGAGACAAAAGTATACATTTGAGGATGTATAGGCTGTCAGTACTGGCTGCCACGTGTAAAACCATACATATTAAAAGAAGAGGGTAGAAAGTTCCCTTGATGCTATAGCTCTTGTCGTTGGGTTAATCAGGAGCATTCAGAGAACAAGAAAGCATCCTGTGTTGCACAGAGTGTAGGGAGGAATGTAAGTACTGGACAATGTGTCAAAGCCTGTTTTGAACCAGTGGAAAGAAGTACAGGGGATAGCAGGTGATTTTTTTCCCCCACAGCTGTGGTGACCTGGCATGACCACCTGAGAGCTGGCTTGGCCTCCGGAAGAAGAACCTGACAGTGCACATGCCAGAGACCATCAGGCTTGCTGACTGATTTATAATTTCCCTGATACAGGAAACATTTCCAGAATAAATCAAACCAAAAGCTGAAGGACATTGGGGAGCAGGTAGTGTTTTCTTGTATATTTCCAATTGCGGGTTGGGACTTTGGAAGAAGAACAGGGCATTAGAATTGATTTTTATATATTTAATATGGCTCGAGTTAATGGCTTATAGATTTTTGTAACATTAGGCTCAGAGGTGCTGGCTTTGAGCCACAGTTTCAAAGGACTGGGAAAGGAAGAAAGCTTTTTTTTTTTTTTTTTGGTTGGACTGAGAAATCTCTTTGTGGGTTATTTTAGTTTACATGGATACCCCTGAAATTTTGAAGAATATGTATTTCAGATAATTGTCATAATTGTTTTTGTATTTGTAGACAACTTACGGTGGTGTGCCTGGGATATTGGTGGTAGAGATATGAGTGAAGTAGCCTATGCTCATCCTGGAAAAGTTCCTGTTCTCCAGGGTGTCAGATGCAGGGTCTGTTTAATGAGTATATTTACATAGAAGAGGTTGATTTGTGTTTACTTCAGTCTTTTTTTATTCCAGATCATTTGTGTAACTGTGCTGCGTTTTTCATGTTTGGGGATTTGGTGACCTCTGTCTGGTGCCTCCCAAGTCCAGCTCCTCCTATTCTGATCCTTCCCATCTAATCTCTAGGAAATGGTGAGATTGAGGCTTTATTTTCTGAGGCAGGGTGTGGGATCTTGGGATGCTCAGGGTAAGCCGTGGAGAACTGTAAAGAGAGAGATGAACTATGAGGAGAGATGCATGGCTAATCCAAAGGCTTTAAAATGGAAAATAGAGGGTCAATAAATATGTCCCAAACTGTAAACAAATGGCATGGGAAACATTGAGTAGGCTACTGACAAAGCAAACCTCAAACAAAGGAAATGGTAACAGTGAAAGGAATACCCCAGTCATTCATAGGAACTGTTAGTTCAGATAGGAATTGGACTTGTCATTTGGGACTTCAGACCTGTTCAAGCTGGAGTCTAGAGTGTGAAACAGACAAAAACAACTGAATATCCTAGAAGTGTGTTAATGGAGGAGGTACTTTCTTATTTTAACATTAGATAGTAATGTTTAATAAAATATATAAAATATTAGGTTATAGCTCTATGAATTTATACACACACATGCACACACACTCATGTAAGCATCATCCAAATCAAGATAGGGAGCCTCTCCCTCTCTCTAGAAGGCTCCCTGATGTTTCTTCCTATTCATTATCTAGACTTCTCATGTTAATCACTATACTTATTTCTGTCACCATAGAATAGCTTTGCCTCTTCTGAACTCATGTAAGCGGGATTGTATAGAATGTATTCAGTGGGTGGACAGAGCCACTAGGAACACTCCTTTACATATCATTCAGGGTTCATAGGCACTCTTCTTTGTAGGCTATATACCTAGGAGTGGAATTGCTGGGTCAGAAGGTGGGCATATGGTTAGCCTTAGTAGATACTGCCAGTTTCCCACAGTTCTTGAATCAATTTGTATTCCTGCCAGCAGTTTATGATAACTGCAGTTGTTCAATAGACTGGCCAGCACTAGATATTTATGGTCTAGCATCTCACTCTATTTTTAATTTACATTTACCTAACGAGAGCCTTTTCATGTGAGTTGGTCATTTAGATATATTCTTTTGTGGAGCACCTGTTCAAGTATTTCAGCAATTTTAAAAATTGGATTTTCTTTTTCTTATTGATTGGTAGGTGGTATTTATGTATTCCAGATGTGTTCTTTCTCAAATATAAGAATTATGAATTTCTCCAATACTTTGCCTATTTGTTGTAATGATATCTTTTGATGACCATTTTTCATTTTATTAGACTCGTGTTTATCATTTTTCCCCTTTATGATTAATATGTATTTTATCCCTTAAGAACATTTAACCTACCTCAAGTTCATGAAGATTTTCTCCAAAGCTTTCTTACAGAAGTCTCAATATTTTAGGAGCGCCTGGGTTGTGCAGTCGTTAAGCATCTGCCTTTGTCTCAGGGCTTGATCCCGGCGTTCTGGGATCGAGCCCCACATCAGGCTCCTCCCCTGGGAGCCTGCTTCTTCCTCTCCCACTCCCCCTGCTTGTGTTCCCTCTCTCGCTGGCTGTCTCTGTCAAATAAATAAATAAAATCTTTAAAAAAGAAAAAAAAAGAAGTCTCAATATTTTAATCTCTCATTTGGATTAATGATTCACCTCAAATTAAAAAAAATGATTCACCTTAAATTAATTTTTGTGTATATGTGAAGCAGGGATCGAGTCTTGTTTTCATTTTTTAAGAGATTATCTAATTTCTTGAGCCATCTATTGAACAGATCATCCTTCCCACTGAATTACATTGTGCCCTTGTTATAAATCAATGTATAGATATGTTTATTTCTGTACACTGATTTGTTCCATTAGTCTCTTTATGCTTTGTACCAATGTCACACTGTTTTTAAGATAGTTTTCTAGTAAATCTTGAAAACTAGTGGTGTATATTTCCTGACATTTACTTCTACTTCAGGATTTTCATGGTGATTTCAGATTCATTGCATTTTCATGTAGTTTTAAAAGATTTATTTATTTATTTATTTGAGAGGGAGAGAGAGAGAACATGCCCATGTAAGAGGGTGGAGGGAGAGAGAGAATCTCAAGCAGACTACCCACTGAGCACGGAGTCCGACACGGGATTCAATCCCAGGACCCTGAGATAAGGACCTGAGAGAAAACCAAGAGTCAGTTACTCAGCTGACTGTACCACCCAGGTGCCCCTTCCTGTAGTTTTTAGAATCAGTTGGTTAATCTCTATGAAAAACCTAATGAAATCTGATAGGAATTGTGTTTATCAGTCAACTTGGGAAGGATTTACAACCTAACAGTATTATGGTTTTAATCCATGAACAGAGACTATCTATTTGTTAAGTGTTCTTTGATTTTTCTCAGCAATGTACTATACTTTTTCTATGGAGGTCTTGCACATCTTGCCTTAGATTTTTTTCTCCTAGCTATTAGACATTTGTGATGTTATGATAGGATATATCACTTTTTAAATTTCATTTTGTAGTGTCTGTTATTGTCTATTGTAGAAAAATGCATTTGATATTTCTCTATGGACTTTGTATCTGAAGATTTTCCTAAATTCACTTAATTCAAATAATTTTTGTGGATTATTTTTTATTTTGCCATTTTGAAGAAATTTCATGTGATGCTGTATTATCTTTTTAAATATATTCCTAGATTATATAAACTATTTTTGAGGGTTTTTTTGAGTTTATATCCATGAAGGTATTGTCATATAATCTATTTACACAGTCATGCTATTTGTGAAAAGACAATTTTACTTATTTCTTTCAAATTTTTGTACTTTCATTTCTTTCTTATCTTACCGGACTACTTGAGATCACCATTACTGTGTTGTGTAGGAGTGGTAAACACAGCATTCTGGTATTGTGCCCAATCTCAGAGGAAAAAAGTTCACTTTTTAAGGTATTATCATTAGTATTTCTTTTTGAAAATAATCTTATCAGATTAGGGGAGTTCTTCGAGTTCTCTTTGCTGATATGTTTATTATAAATAAGTGTTGAATTTTTCAAATAATTTTTTTCTTCATCTGTTCTGGCAATTGTATCATTTTTCTCCTATATTCTGTCAATGTGGTAAATTACATTGATTGAATTTTCAAATGTAAAACAAAACTTGCCTTCTTGGGATAAATCTCACTTGGCCATGATGTGTGGGATTGTGTGTGTGTTGCTAGATTGTTTTTGCTATATTTTTGAGATTTTGTTATTTTATGTTCATGAGATATTGGCATAATTTTTCTCTCTTGTAGTGCTCTTGTCAGGTTCTTATATTATGGTTATCCTTGACCATGAAATGATTTGGCAAGTAGTCTCATTTTTTTTTCTGGTTTTGAAAGAATCTGTGCATCATTGTTATTTCTTTATTGAAGGTTTGCTAAATTTCCCCAGTGAAGCTTTTGTGTCTTTGAATTTTCTTTACAATTAGATTTTTTAAGAGTCAATTCAATTTATTTAACAGGTACAACTATTGGAATTTTGTATTTTGTTTTCTATGTTGTGTGCTTCAAGAAATTCTTATATTTATTTAAATTGATGTACTGACAGGCATACCCCACCGTGTCATCATGGTTCCTCCTGACCCAGATTCAGTATCTCTCCAGCTTTGTTCAAATTCCTTGATGACGGCTCATTTACCAGCCTCCTGAAAAACTGCTCTTTGATAGTTTTTCTGTTGTCTTGTCCCAAACTTCTGTGGCTCAAGAGTCAGCCAAAGACTAACCGAAATTTCCCTGTGGATTTCTGAGGTCCCTTCTCTGTGGTTCTGCCCACCCTCAAGTCCTAGCTGCTGTCATAGCCCCAAACTTCACTCTCTCTGTAGAGGACTCAGTCTTCTCTATACTCTGAGACTGACTTTCCAAGCTTAAGCTCCACTTCTTTGAGTCGTGACCCTAGAAAAGTTACCCCCAGGGAAAGTGTGGGTGAATGTGGGCATGCCTCAAGTGCCTCTGCTTCTTCAGGGATTGAAGCAGCCCTCCTTGACTGTCATCTAATACCTGGAAATAATCGTCTTCTATTTTGTAGGCTTCACAGGAGTGTCTGATTCATAGGAGAATGTCTGATACCACCTAAACTGTCATAAGTGGAACTGGAAGCCAGAGTTACTTTGTTTTTAGTTATGATTTCACACTTTTTCAGCTTGTGTGCTGTGGTTTGTTTTTTTCCCCTCATTTGGTGTTACATGTTTCTTAGAATTGTTATCCACAGAACAGGAGTGAAGACCACCAATACTGGAAAAAGGACGATGGTGGTTTTTTCCCTCTTCCTTAGTAGAGCTGAAAGATTCTAGTAAAGGATTCTACTGAGACTGTGTATTCTTGACCTGATATGAACTAATAATATGCGGGTATTATTTCAGTCTAGAGTTACGTGTATAAAAAAGGAGGATTTGCTAGGAAAATATAAAGTTATGGGAAAAATGTCAGTTGCAAAAGGCTATGTCCTATGGCGATATATATGATTCTATATATTATTATGGATATAGATATGTGCCTATGTGCCACACACATAACATGCTATCAAACTATAAGGAAATTCATGTACATAATAAATGCTAACTATAAGTTACTCCCTTCTTTTCTGGGAAGTAAAGTAAGAGAATGGGATCAGGGGAATCCAAGAAAGAGAATATTCATGGTATTTATTATATTTTATTACTTTAAAAAACTTCTAAGCAAACATGGCAACATTTTGTTAAATATGAGTAGGAGTGTATGAGTTTTATTAAATTATTGGGTGTACTTTATGTATATTTTAAGTATTTTATAATTGAAAATTATTTTAAAATATAGACATTGTCTCATTTTCCCACTAGATGTAGACATCTGTCCCTGGGACAGGAACACAATGAGGAAACTTCGTGCAACTTTCAGCTAATATAATATTGCAAGGACAGCTGACTGAAACAGTAGGAGTCCAGGTCTCACATCTTGGTGATCAGAGCCACATAAATCATAGTTTCTGTCCTCAAGGATTCCTGTGCTTAGTAGATGTTACACTTATTAGAAGTTATCCCTGTTTTGTATACTTGGAGATATAAAACCATGAGGGAGAAATAGGGACAGATTTAGAATCCCAGATACATATACAAGCAAGAACAGCAAGTCAAATTTAATAAGATGACGTTTTATAGCAATAAATGCAGTTGCATACCTGGATTCAGAATAAAACTTGCCTCCCAGCAGAATGGGGCATGGAGGTGAGGCTTCTTCTGGGAACTTGAGCAGGCTCATCTGGGGTCAGAAGTGGGGAGGAGCGCTAGAAAAACCAGTTCATCATATGAGCCCACCTGTAATGAAGGCATCTATACTTGCTCTTGTGTTCTCTGTTTAACTCAATTCAGGAAATAGTGTGAACTGCCTTCCTGACCTTCACCCGAAGTAGGGCTTGTGTCAATAGTGCATCATTGCTAAATGGGTCTTGGTTTTATCCCTAAGTCTACACTGTGAGGATAAAGACTCTACTTTGTGCTTAAAGCACTTATGAACATCACTTTGCCTTAAGCAATAAAAATGATTGCTGTTTATAACTCTCAAGGAGAAACTGTTGGAAGCCAGTCTTATTTTGAAAGACAATGACTACATTAAAAAAAATACCAGAAAATTTCTTAGGGGGGAGTTTTTTTTGTTAGGATGATTCATGAAGGGATGTGGGGAGGTAAGAACATTAATATCATATTAAAAGTGAAATTTAAAGTGTTTTCAGGTGAGAGAATAACATGTTAAAATTTACAGAGCCATGTATGTTATATAACAAAATATATTTTATAATATTTATAATATATTATAAATTATATTAAGATTTTATTTATTTTTATTTGAGAGAGAGAGCACAAGCAGGGGGAGGATCAGAGGGAGAGGGAGAAGCAGGCTCCCTGCTAAGCAGGGAGCCTGATGCTGAGCAGCCCAATGCTGGGCTTGATCCCAGGACCTGAGATCATGACCCAATCCTAAGGCAGATGCCTAACAACTGAGCCACCAGGCGCCCCTGCAATGCCCATTGTTATGCAATTCCAGAACCTTTCCAGCACCTCAGAAGGAAAGCTAGTACTCATGAGCAATCATTCCACATTCCCCCCTCACCCAGCTCTGTAATTACCCACCTGCTTTCTGTCTTTATGGATTTGCTCATCTGGGACATTTCAAATAAATGGAACCATGTAATTTGTGACCTTGAGTGCCTGGCTTATCACAGCATAATGTTTTCAAGTTTTATCCATGTCATAGTGTTTGTTCCTTTTTATGACCCATTGATATTCCATTGTGTGCATATACTTTTTTGTTCATTTATCAAGATGTTTGTGTTGTTTCCACTTTTTGGCTGTCATGAATAATGCTCCAGTGAGGTTTGGGAGACGTGTGCAAGGGTTTGGGAGACGTATACTGAAGTGTGGAGTTACTAGGTGACGTGACAACTCTATATATGGCTTCTTGAGTACTCGCCAAACTGGTTTCCGAAGCACTGTTGGCCATGGAGTGCTATGTCCTCTCGGTGTTGGTTTACAGTTCCTGCAATTAATACTGTGGAACATGTTTTCATGTGAAGGATTGTTTCCAACTTTTGGTGCATTTCCAGAGTTCTGCCAACGTTGACTTTGATAATTTTGCCAGTGTTTGCATTGCTTTTAGGAAGATGATTTTTGGATGTTCTTACTACTCTACTATTCCCAATAACATCTGTCTTTTTTTTTTTTTCTTTTCTTCCCTCTCCCTTTACCTTCTTTTCTCTCTCTCTCTCTCTCTCTTTTTTGGTCTAACTTAGCTCACACAAGATATTCGTACTGTCTGGGCTTTGTTAAGTAACAAGTTACCTACCATTTGACCAACACATCCTAGGTGGTTAGCTTACACTGTGAGACCTGCTCAGCATCCCTATTCTGTCAAAAAATTTAGTGCCAAGCTGAATGTTGGAAAATGTTCAAATCACATTTTCTGCTTTGTTTTCTTGCCTCTAGCTTTGTTTAAAAAATATTGGAGCTTATTTACTTAGTATATTTACATATGGAGATATATTATATATAATTTATATGATTTATATATAATGTATAAAATAGCATATGTATAATACATTATATAATAATTATATCATTAAATTATATATACTATATTTTAATATATAATTATTATATATTGTATTTCTGTATCATTTCTTTCAAATATATATATAAGTTCAAGATAGAAATTTAAAAATGTATCTCTTTAGTTTCTTTCTTTAACTGATTTTCAAATTATAACTAAAAAGGAGAAAGGATAAATTTGTAAGTGATAAATATGTTTTTAGCCAAGTCAGTCTTTTACTTTTTAAAAATTACTTCTAAAATGGGAAAAGATTGCTAGTTTAACAGAGCAGCCTGTTGTAATTTCTTATAATCTTTTTTTGGCATTTTTTATTGTGGTAAAACATACATACCATAAAACTTATCATTTTAACCATTATGAGGCATATAAATCTGTGGCATTGGGGACATTTACAATGTTGTACAACCATAGCCACCATGTTTCCAACACTTTTTCATCTTCTCAATCTGGAAATCTGTGTCCATGAAACACTAACCACCCATTCCAACCTCCTCCAGCCCTGGGAAACCATTCTACTTTCTGTCTCTAAGAATTGCTATCTAGATACTTTGTATAAGGAGAATCCCATAGAATTTATCCTTTTGTATCTAGCTTATTTCATTTAGCATGATGTCCTCAAGGTCCATCCATGTGGTAGCAGGTGTCAGAATTTCATTCTATAATGGCTAATTTATATGTCATTTTACTAGACAATATGTTCCTTGTGGGAAGGGTCCATATTTTTAATTCCTTGTATCTCCAGTACAAATAAAAGTGTGATGAATGAGTACATTAACATTGATAAGTTTAGTTAATTTTGGGCATCATTTTGTTAGCATTCACAATTTTTTTCAACAGTTTTTCCCCCTGACTTGTCAAGAGTTAAATTATTCCTTGATTTGCCATCCCAGAACATTTTGCTCAGCGTCATTTGGACATCAATTATTTGCTGTTTAAGCTTTTAACACTCTGGCTGACAGGACTATCTGTCCGTCAGACCAGAATTATTTTTCTGAGGTGATGAGATCTTAAGATGAAGGGATCATCACACTTACTCCAGTGGCAGCAAATTAAGAGATGCCAATTACCATTCCATGTTTTAGATGACTTGCATATTCCTTCCAATGGATAATTCAGTGTTGAGAGCAGTATTTCAAAACGAATACCAATGGTATTACAAATTATTTACTGAGTCTTTCTTAAATTCATCATAGGCTCTTGACAGCTAAGAAGTGATTTTCTTATTTTGAAAGAGTGTGTTTCTCACAAAATTATCCTCTATAAATATTGATTTTATGAATTCCCTTTTTTGTTGTTGTTGTTCTCTGGTAGAACCAACAGACAATCCCTCATTTTCTCTATGTTTCAGCAAATGTGGTTGTGCCGCTGAGCAAGGTTAGAGGCAATGGATCATTTCCCAGGTGGGGACTGGGTTAATACAAACGGGTCCGTTTGATAACCGCACAGCGACCGAGGAATATTATTGATGTTCCTGATGATTCAATTAGATTTTCACTTCTTTTTACAATGTCTTCTAAATTCTTTCTTTGTTCAGTTTTAACAGGAACTCTTTGACTTTTTCAGATATTAGCATCAACTTGATTCTGAAAAGTCATAAAGAATTTGTGGTTTTTCTTTTATAAAATTTCCATCTTTTTTTCTGTTCCTATTCCACATTCCTTTACTGTCTCATTCCTGGCACACATAACTTTCACATTTGTACTCCTTTCTATTCTATCCAAAAATGTGTGACGTCTTCCTAAGTACCCTGCACTTCCATGTTTCTGTATCCCAAATCACTATAGGCTGAATCCTTGTCTGGGAAGAGCAGAGAACCTCTCCTGTAGGGGTTCAAGTGTACTGTACTGTGTCTTCTAATCCGTTAGTCCAGTGTTAATTAGCTGCATTCCTTTATATAAAATCTCTGCTCTAGCCAAGGTACTGTATTTTTTCTTCTGTAATTTCTTTTTTTTTTTCCTAAGATTGATTTATTTTAGAGAGAGAGAGAACATGGCAGGGGGGAGGGGGGCAGAGGGAGAAGGAGAGAGAATCTCCAGCAGACTCTCCACCCAGCATGGATCCAGATGTGGGGCTCGATCTCACGACTGAGATCATGACCTGAGCTGAAATCAAGAGTCAGATGCTTAACTGACTGAGCCACCCAGACACCCTTCTTCTGTAATTTCTTATATAATAATACAATTTCCAATACAGTAACATAATACGCACACCCCACCTGAAACATCCTCCTTACCCTTCTCTGTTTATATGAGTCCTGTCCACCAGCCATGTCATTGTTTTCCCGTTTCAGACCACAGCCCTATTTCTTGCTTATAGAACCTTATGGAGAGGAAAAATGCTGGCTTTGGAGTTAAAATAAACCTTGATTTGGTCCTTTAATAGCTGTGGTGTTTTGGTCAACTTACTGACATTTTTTAATCCCCAAAATAGTAACAATAATCTGTCCCATGAGATTTTTTTTTAACTTTTAATTTTTACTTAATTGTTTTTATTTACTTTCTATCTTTTAGAGAGAGAGAGAGAGTGTGTATGCACGAGCAGGTGGGAGGGGAAGAGGGGGAGAGTGAGAGAAAATCCCCCACAGACCCCACCCTCAGTTCAGAGCCCGAGGCAGGGCTTGATCTCAAGACCCTGACATCATGACCGGAGCTGAAACCAAGAGTTAGATGCCCGACTGACTGAGCCACCCAGGTGCCCCTAATTCTTACTTAATTTTTATTGTTATCCTATTCCCTTAACACGAGATCTACCTCTCACAGACCTTCGTACAATACAGTATTGTTGACAATTTTGTACAGCGTGTCTCTAGAGCTGGGTCATCTTCCTTGACTGAGACTTTATACCCATTGGTTAGCTTCCCACCGCCCCTGCCTCCAGCCCTGGCAACCACCACGATGTTCTCTATCTCTGTTGGTTTGACTATTTTACACCTCTGTTATAAGTGGAATCATGCCTTGTTTGCCCTTCTGTGACTGGCTCATTTCACTTAGTGTAATGTCCTCAGGTTTCATCCATGTTGTTACATATTGCAAGAGTTCCTTCTTTTTTAAGGCTGAATAATTTTCCATTGTATGTATTTTTTTTTTCTCTTAGATCCATTCATTCATCAATGGGCATTTAGGTTGTTTCTATGTCTTGGCTCTTGTGAAGAGTGCTGCAGTGAACATGGGAGTATTAATATCTGTCTGATCCTGATTTAAATCCTTTTGGATAAATACACGGAAGTGAGAGCATATGCTGGATCATACAGTAGTTCTAATATTTAATTTTTTGAGGAATCTCCATACTAGTTTCCATAGAGGTGGGACCAAGTTACCTTCTCATCAACAGCGTTCAAGGCTTCTAATTTCTCCATGCCCTTGCCAACACGTGTTGTCTTTTTTTTTTCTTTTTTTAATAATATCTATCCCAACAAGTGTGAAGTGAGGTGTTTGCTGTTGTGTTTTTTTTTTTTTTTAAGATTTTACTTATTTGACAGTCAGAAAGAAAGACGGAGAGAGCACAAGCAGGGGGAGCAGCAGAGGGAGAGGGAGAAGCAGACTCTTCACTGAGCAAGGGGTCTGACACAGGACTCGATCCCAGGACCTGATATCATGACCTGAGCTGAAGGCAGATGCTTAATGGACTGAGCCACCCAGGTGCCCCAGTGATTTTTTTTTAAAGAGAAGAATGAGGTAAGGGATTTTTTAAAAATATGGTTGATAAAATAAGTTACTTTTTGTTCCTTTCAATTTTAATAGAATTTAAAAATTCAGATCACACGTATCATTTTCCATTTTATGCTATTAGATACATTTCTGTATCTTTCTCTTCAGAAATATGAATTACATGAGTGTAAGAGTTGAGTTTCTTCATACTTCCATTCTGTGCTCTATGTTATAGAGGGTAATATTGATGGATAATTACTCAGTAAATTTTAATTGTTTAGTGATAGTCATGAAATAATTCAGGAAAAAGCCATCAACTTTCGAAGCTTCCACCACATACTCACTTAGTATTAGTTCTTGTAGTGGATGTAAATTTTAGTTTTTATAGATTTAATTTACCATGATCATGGCTTTCGAGCTCTCATACTTAGATTGTGAGATATTTTTGTACTTGTTAATGAGTTATTTCTATTTGTTTTCAAGAGAAAGACCACACAGTTCAAAATCTCAGAAATGCTTATTTTACTATGTCGTAAAAGAACAACTACTTACAAGGTGCTGGCAGACAGTGTAATCTACAGTAGAGAGAGTAGTATATGTCAGTAGGGCTCAGTTCATTCAATAAAAAAATAATGTCAGAATTGATGTCCAGTTGGGTGGACTTGTCTTTTGACCAAAAATATAACAAAAATTTAAACTCAGTCTTTTCTTCTTCTGAAAGAAATCATTCTTTGGCAATTTTCTTAAAGATGTTGATGATCTAATAACTCTTTATAGAAACATCTTATATGGACACAGGGCCTCCTCGTTTCAAAAATACTTTTATATATTTTAGTTATTTAGCCACTTGATATAATTTTGCCAGTTTAAATTGCTAACTTTCAAAGTGCTTAAATCCTATTGACTGGGTGCGTTGTTCTTGGAGAAAACTTGTAGGTACATAACTTATGTGTCCCATAAATTTTAGTTTAGTTTGAACATTCTAAGTTCAAAGTATTAGAATGACCTTTAAAGTAAGTGTTTTTTGGCAGTAAAGGATAAGACAGGTATTTGGGTCACTCTTTGTGTGTTAAACTATATCAGACTCATTCACTGAGGCTATTTCCCTTTTTCTTTTTTTTATATTGTGGTAAGAACACTTAATTAACATAAGATCTACCCTGTGAACAAATGTTAAGTGCATAGTACACTATTGTTAACTATGGGTACAATGTCATACAGCAGCTGATCTCTAGAATTCATTTATGTTGCATACCTGAAACTTTATTTTTTTTAAGATTTTATTTATTTGAGAGAGAGAGAGAGATTGAGATCATGAGTGGCGGGAAGGGTAGAGGGAGAAGCAGGCTCCCCATTGAGCAGGGAGCCCAAAGCAGGGCTCGATCCCAGGACCCTGGGATCATGACCTGAGCTGAAGGCAGACACTTCACTGACTGAGTTACTCAGATGCCTGTAACTGAAACTTTTTATCACTTGAACAACAGCTCCCATAGCCCATCTGCCCCCGGCACTGGTAGCCACCATTCTGTTCTCTGTTTCTATGAGTTTAACTGCTTCAGATGACTCATATAAATAGAAACATGCAGTATTTGTCCCTCTCTGACTGGCTAATTGCACTTTGTCCTCAAGGTTGATCCATGTGATATCCAAAAGAATTGAAATTAGGGTCTCGAAGACATATTAGCATTTCCATGTTTATTGCAATATTATTCGCAATAACCAAGATTTGCAAACAACATAAATGTCCATCAACATATGAACGGGTATGAAAATGTGGTAGGTGCATAGAGTAGACTATTGTTCAGTCTTAAAAAAAGCATGAGGCACTCTGGGTATCTTCTAACATTTGTGGATTTACTTTGCCAGTCTTCTCTGACTTATGTTGTACCATATGCATTAGTGTAAACTGTCTCAAAATATGTTTTTTGAGCAATGAGGCTGTGTACATATATAACTTATATATATCTGGTTTCCAAAGTTGGTGTTAGATTGAGAGTGGTTGTTTTTCTAAAAGGATAAAACTTCTAAACAGCAGAAGATAACGTACAAAGAGTAAAGAAAAGAGCTCAAGGCAAGAAAAAAGTACTCATGTATGGATGATATTGACAATCCATTTCTCAATGATGCCTTTCTCTAACGATACAATAATAGTAACAATATCAACAACAACTGCATTACAACTTCAAATTTTTCTCCTTAGAAAATTATTGTCACCAATTGGACTTACCTTCTCCTATCTGTAACCTTTGTACTTTAAAATATATATATATTAAATTAAATTAAAATTAAATTATATAAATTAAAAAATATATATATAGTTAATATAGGCACAAGGTAAAAAAATTTGGTAAGTTATCAAAAAGTTACAGTAATTTTGTACTTACTTCTATTCCTGATGCAACTGGCCATCTAAGTTATCTGTTTCTTGTCTTGTTATCCACGCTGTTTATCTTCAGAGACATTTTATGCAAATAAAGGCATGTATGTATTTCCCCCCTTTCCCTTTTTCTCTTATCGACATAGCTTTAAGATCATTCTAGAATTGCTTTTAGAGGCTGCACAGCATTTCCTTTTTTAAAAGATAAATATTTATTTATTATTTTTACACCTATTTTTTCTAATTTTATTAAGATTTAATTTACATGGATTATGCTTGTTTTTAAAAATTTTAATTCCAGTATAGTTAACATAGAGTGTTATATTAGTTTCAGGTGTACGATATAGCAATTCAACAATTGTATATATTACTCAGTGCTCATCACAATAAGGGTACTCTTAATCCCCTATACCTATTTTACACATCCTCCAACCCACCTCTCCTCTGGTAACCATCTCTTTATTTCCTATATTTAAGAGTCTGTGTTTTTGGTTTGTCTCTTTTTTTTCTTTGTTCATTTGTTTTGTTTCTTAAATTCCACATGTGAGTGAAATCGTATGGTATTTGTCTTTCTCTGGCTGACTTACTTCATTTAGCATTATACTCTCCAGATCCATCCATGTTGTTGCAAATGGCAAGATTTCATTCTTTTTACAGCTGAATAATATTCCGTCATATATATATATACACCACATATGTTCTTTATCCATTCATCTATTGGTGGACACTTGGGATGCTTCCATAATTTGGCTGTTGTAAATAATGTTGCAGTAAACCTAGGGGTGCATATATCCTTTTTAATTAATGTTTTCATATTTTTTGGGTAAATGCCCAGTAGTGAGATTACATGATTATAGGGTAGCTCTATTTTTTTTTAAAGATTTTATTTATTTATTTGACAGAGATAGAGACAGCCAGTGAGAGAGAGAACACAAGCAGGTGGAGTGGGAGAGGAAGAAGCAGGCTTATAGCAGAAGAGCCCGATATGGGGCTCGATCGCATAACGCCGGGATCACGCCCTGAGCCGAAGGCAGGTGCCCAACTGCTGTGCCACCCAGGCTCCCCGGGGTAGCTCTATTTTTAACTTTTTGAGGAAACTCCATACTGTTTTCCAGAGTGGCTGCACCAGCTTGCATTCCAACCAACAGTTTTGTGGAAAACCCACAATTTTTCTAGTCACTCCCCAACTGAACTACACTTAAATAGTTCCTAATATTTTCATATTACGAACAATGTTGCAACAAAGTCTTTTGCATTCATCGTTCTACATGCTGTGAAATTGTTAAATTAGAGATCACATTGGTTTAAGCTTCCACTAACAAATATAGGACTGTCTGTTTCTGTATACCTCTGCTACACATTTCCCCCAGTTTTATTGAGATATCATTGACAAATAAAAATAGTATATATTTAAGTTATACATTGTGATGTTTTGATATACATGTACATTTCGAAATGATTGCCACAGTCAACCTAATTAATACATCCATCATCCCACACTCCACATAGTTACCTCTATGTGTGTGTGGTTGAGAACACTTGAGATTTAGTCTCTCAGCAAATTCCAAGTATACAATTCATTATTACTAATATGGTCACCATACTTTTACATTAGGTCTCCAGAAATTACTCATAGCTGAAATTTTGTACCATTTGACCAACATCCTCCCATTTCCAACGCACCCCGCCTCCAGCTGCTGGCATCCACCATTTTGCTCTGATTTTAATAGTGACAGTTTTAGATTCAACATATAAGTGAGATTATGCAGTATTCGTCTTTCTGTGTCTGCTTGTTTTACTTACTATTATGTCCTCCAGTTTCAACCATGTTTTCATAAATGGAGAGATTTCCTTTTCTTTAAGGCTGAATAATATTTTATTCATATATATATATATATATATATATATATAGAATATTTTCTTCATTCATCCATAAATAGCTATTTGTTTCCATATTTTGGGTACTGTGAATAATGCTGTGATGGACACAAGACTGCAGATATTTCTTCAAGATCTGATTTCAGTTCTTTTGGGTATATCCCTGGAAGTGGGATTGCTGGATCATATATTTCTATTTTAAAAATCTTGAGGAACTTCTATACTCTTTATGGCAGCTGCACCATTTTGCACTTCCAACAACAGTGTGTAATGGTTCTTTTTTCTCCAAATCTTTGCCAACACTTATAATTTGACTTGATGATAGCCATCCTGACATGTGTGAGGTGATATCTCACTGTGGTTTTGATTTGCATTTCTCTGATGATGAGTGATGTTGAACACCTTTTCATGTGTCTGTTGGCCATCTGGATGTCTTCTTTGGAAAAATGTCTACTCAGGCCCTCTGCCCATTTTTAATTGGGTTATTTTTTTTAAAAATATCTAGTTGTGTGGGTTCCTTAAATATTTTGGATATTTACCCCTGTTGTATATATGATTTGTAAATATTTTCTCCCATTCTTTAGGTTGCATTTTTACTCTGTTGGTCGTTTCCTTGGCTTTGCATAAACTTTAGTTTGGTGTGGTCCTACTTATTTATTTTTGCTACTGTTGCCTCTTCTTTCAGTGTTATATCCATGCTATCATTGCCAAGAACAATGTGAAAGAGATCTTCCCCTATGATTACTTCTAAGGGTTTTGCAGTTTTAGGGCTTTCATTTACCTCTTTAATCCATTTTGTGTTGACTTTTGTGTACAGTATAAGGGTTCAATTTTACCCTTTGCATTGGATAGCCAGTGTTCCCTACACCATACAGTAAGAAGACTCTCCTTCCCCCTTTTTGTATTCTTGGTGTCTTTCTTGAAGGTTGGTTGATGGTATTTCAAGTGTATTTTTTAGCTCTATATTCTGTTCCATTGGTCTTTGTGTTAGCTTTTATGTCAGTATTTTACAGTTTTGATTACTGTAGCTTTGATCGCTTCTCAGCCTTTTGGCTAAGATCAAGTGTGATTACTGTAGCTTTGAAATCAGGAAGTATGCTGCCTCCCCCTTTGTTCTTGCTTTGGCCATTTGGAGTCTTTTGGGGTTTCCATATGAATTTTAGGATTGTTTTTTCTGTTTCTGTGAAAAATGCCATTGGAATTTTATAGGGATTGCATTGAATCTGTAGATAGCTTTGGTTAGTATAGATATTTTGACAGTATTGATTCTTCCAATTCACAAACATGGGAAGTCTTTCCATTTCTTTCTGCCTTCTTCAATTTCTCCCATGAGTGTTTTATAATTTTCAATGTACAGATCTTTTACCTCTTTGGTTAAATTCATTTCTAAATATTTTATTCACTTAATGACATTATAAGTGAGATTATTTTCTTGATTTCTTTTCCAGGTAGTTTGTTTTTAGTGTATAGAAACACGGTTGATTTTTGTATGTTGATATTACACCCTGCAACTTTACTGAATTCATTTATTAATTTTAACTTTTTTTATGGAATCTTTAGGGTTTTCTATATATAAAATTGTGTCATCTGCAAACAGTCTTAGGTCTTGTCTTCCTTTCTGATTTGAATGCCTTTTATCCTTTTTTCATGCCTATTTGCTCTGGCTAAGACTTTCAATACCTTATTTAATAAAAGTGGTGAAAGTGACTTGTTCCCTGTGTTGTTCCTGATCTTAGAGGAGAAGCTTTCAGCTTTTCACTATTGAGTATGATGTTGGTTGTGGACTTGTCTTAATGGTCTTTATTATACTGGGGTGCATTTCTTCTATAACTAATTTTTCAGAAGGTTTTCTTATGAAAGGAGGTTGGATTTTGCTGAATACATTTTCTGCATCTATTGGGAAGAACACATAAATTTCTCCTTCATTCAATTAATGTAGTATATTACATTTATTGATGGGGGTACGATGAAACATCCTTAGATCTCAGGCATAAATCAATTATTTCTAATTCTTTATTAGGCAATTCATCGATCTTCATTCTTTGGGATCAGTTATTGGGAAATGATTCCTTGGAGTCTTGTGTTGCTGTCTTCGTGTTTGAAGAAGCTGTCACCTCCTGTGCTCACTGACTTGGCTTCAGGAGAGAAACACCTTCACTAATCATCCCAACTAGCTAGTGGATCTGTGCTTGCTCACACCTTTTCTGTGGATACTCCCTCTCCACCTCTTTTGTTCCCTTGTGGGGGTGGGGGTCTTAAGATTCTCTGCCTTCTCTTGGGGCATCTGGGTGCCTCAGTCTGTTAAGCAGCTGACTCTTGATTTCAGCTCAGGTCATGATCTCAGGGTCCCGGAATCGAGCCCTGCCTCTGGCTCCGTGCTCAGCGGAGAGCCTACTTGAGGTTTCCTTATCTCCCTCTGCCCCACCCCCTACTTACACGTGCTCTCTCTGTCTCTCTAAAATAAATAAATAAATCTTCAAAAACAACAACAACACAGTGTGCCTTCTCTTGATCCTGAGAACCCGAGCTGACCGCTGAGAGCCTCTGTTTTTTTTTCCCCTGTAGTCCTCAAATGCCTGAGTTTGTGTGCCTTCTTTTCATGTGCAAAGGCTTGTGCTCACTGACCATGGAGGCTCACACTGGGGGTGCCTGAGGGCCAGTTGGGTGGGTCTTTAGGCACCAGGTACTGAGGGCTTTGAGGCTCGTGACTGACGGTTTGGATTTTGTTCTAAAGGGAACGGGAAGCTGCTGCAAGCTTTTCAGATGAGAATGGCTTGATCGGACTCGTGTGTGTGATATGTGTGGCAGTTGGATGGTGCGGAGATGGGGTGGGGGACAAGTGGCACTATCAGCTGGGGGTACCTGAGAAGCTAAGAAATATCAGGAGTTTTGTGATGGTTCAGGGCGAGATGGGGTCAGCCTGAAGGAGGGTGAAGCCAGTGGAAATAAACAGAATTAGACAATTAAAAACACGCTTTAGGAATAAAAAAGATCAAGACTTACTGGGGAATTCAAACAGGAAGAATCAAGGGAAAAGTCTAGATTTGTATTTCAGCACCCAGGTAGGTGATGCTGCTGTCTACTGAGAGGGGAAAAACTGGCGGGCAGCAGTCTGTGAGGACAAACAACATTTTGTTTACTCTCTCCCAAATGTTTGGGTTTGAACTGAACTGTAGCCCTTTCTGGCTGTAATATAAAACAGGGCTTTACGCACTGCAGTATGCCTACACTCAGCCCTCGATGCGAGAGTGATGTATTCCCCCTACCAAAGTATGCCAGACCCCTGGGAACCGATGCAGCCTTGCTTTCCACCTACAACCGTGCATAAAGTGAGATATTGACGCTGGCTTCCACTGTGGTAGTAGTTTCCATATTCACACATTCTCTAGCTATTTCCAGGAATGCAATCTTTCCTATTGTTTTCTCTCCTTATGAAATCAAATTCTTCTCCTGAGAACTATTTCAGGCAAGTTCTTTGACCCCAGCTGAAGAAGACCAGCTGGAAAAGCAAGGAATCAAAAGGCACGTAGGAAGTCTGAGCCACATGGTTGAGTGTGGGAGAATTCAGCTAGAACATACCGGAAAGGGGGGAGACTTAATGAGGTTGCCAGTTGGCCAGCCCTGCCCTAAATCTTTATCGCCAAACCTGAGAGTAAGAAGATAATCTGTTTTCCTACAAATCCACACAGAGTTATTATTGCCCCAGATTGTATCTTTGTCTCCTTGCAGCTGGAATCTTAATTGGCTGTGCTATTTCTGTAACAGCTGCTGGAAATTCTGCCCTTTCTCAAGCTGCTCTGCTGTTTCCATGTCAGCAGCACATCAGAGGCATTTAGGTGTTTGTCACTGGCCCAGAATTGTGGGTGCGTGTGTGATTCATTGATGATGAAACCTGCCTACAAGGGTCACTTAGGAGACCAGGGGAGAATGAGCTGGTGGGAGCGGTGCGGGGGGCAGGAAGCTCTCAATAAAAGTTGAAGAAAACTGCACTAAGCCTGGGAGAGTCTTCATAGAGGTTGTTTAATGCTGGAGTCTGCCTAATAGGATACGGGCTTTACAGGAATTAGTTATGAAGAGACAGTGAGAAGACTCAGTGCAGGTGAGCTGTGGCTTCTGTGAAATCAGGTGAAGTGCCCCACCGTTGCCTATTCCCTTGCTTTGATTTCCTTGCTTCCCCGGAAGGGGAAGGCCAATGCAAAACCCAAGTGACTTTAATGGCCTCCTTAAGTGGCTTCTCCTGGGTCTGGCCTAGGGCTCGTTTCCTGGAATCAAATCTACTTAAAGCCCTAGCTTCTTGTCTTGGTGGTCAGGGCTGTTGCTCTAGAATGCTTGCTAAAATCTCTCACATCTGCCCCACTCTGCTTTTGTGAAGTGGCTGGAAATTCCTTGAATCCAGAGTTAGAAGATGAGTGTTCGTGTTCTGGGTTGGTCCCTGCGCTGGTCACATGGCTTTCAGTAGATCATTTCCCCCACCCAGGGCCCCAGTGGTCTCTGAGGTGATGGTGTTGGGTGAGATTTTCTTCAAAATCCTCCAGCCTCACGTTCTCTGCTCCATTGACGTCTTGGAATTTTCCCCCACAAGCCTTGAGAGTCAACACACTGTAAGAGCTCCCTGTGGAGAAGACCTCTCAGTACAAGTGAGGGGGCCAACCCATCCCTCTGCTTCTGGCTTCGAAGGTAAGAATTGTGTGTTTACTTCTACTTTAGGACTAGTGCAAAGACACCCAGTCAGAGGGCACTGCAAAGGGTCTACCTCATCGTGCTGGGAAAGCTTGGGAGTTGTGGTTCACGAAGATGATCATGTTTTGAAGCAAGCATGTTTTCAACAGACCTTGTACATTCAATCAGTACTTTTCAAGTTTATTTTAAAAAATCGATCCTTTTGCTCAGTTATCCCTCAAAGGTCAATCAAATGCTTACTAACAATTGAACATGCCCTAAAAGTTTAAATTATTTTCATGTCCTTACAAAGTTTATTAATCTTTATCAAAATGTACTTTTCTTTTTTTCTTCTCTGTGAATTGGGTTTTCCCTACTATATTTTAAGATAGACTTTCTCCATTTTTCAAAAGATCATCCGTAATCTTTAATCTATATTGAATCACAAAAAATCTAGGGCTTATTAAAAAATGCAGACTAAGTTTGGTATTTTTAGGAAACATTTATCATTTGTAAGGAGGAATCCAGGCATTTTTGTATCAGAATATATATAATAGACAGCAGGGTCTAAGACATGAAATGTGGAGAAAAGAGGACTAAACCATGAGTCTGCTGGAGAATTTTATGGTGGATTCCAGTCAAGTGTTTAGGGTACACTGATGAACAGATGACAAGTATTAGTGCTTATGTGGTCTTTTCAAACATGGCTTTTCCCACTTTATTCGAAAAGTGAACTCAAAACTATTAGAATTCCAGCACATGAAAGGGAAGTATTAGTTGAAATATTGGATTAAAGTAGTAGTAAAAAGTCCTTTCCTACAGAAAGGAAAACGAGAACCCCCCAAATCCCCACAGTGCAGCAGCTAAGAGCCTGCACCCTTCCGTGTGAGCCCCAGGTTGCCTCGCCAGTGACTGTGTTGTTGGGGGGCAGGGGGGGCAGGATTTATCTGCCCTTTCTGTGCCTTGATGTTTCGTCTGTAATATGGGGAAACAATCCTAGTACTTTTCTCATGGGCTTGTTGTAGAGATTAAAAACCTCTTAGAAAAAGTACCAGAAATAGTATCTGGTATATATTAAATATTCAGTGGGCTACTGCTAAGTTGGGGCAGGAATTGATATTAAATATTTTCTAGGGTAACAAAACTTTAACAAACCCTTAGATACTAAGATGGAATTTTAGGCCAGGGAGCACATTTCCTACTTATGAGGAACCATCCATAAGAATTCCTGGTAGCATTTCAATCACTTCCATCCATTTTGTATTTATATTAATGGGATGATCTGGATGCACATGATAAAGTCTCTGAGGTCCTAGAAAGGGACAACTCCACACGCTTTTCTGCTGGGGGAGTCCAGGAATGCACTGAGCCACTCCCCCACCCCCAACCCACCACCATGTGTCTGCCCCTGGCTGGGCATCTGCTCTGAGTGGGGAGGTGAGGGTTTGAATGTGAAGACACTGTCTCCATCGATAGGAAGCTTACAGTCTAATGTGGAATGGGAGCAGGACAGAAGGGGAACAATTACATGGGACATGGTCCATTCATAAAATGGCAGCACAGATGATGCTCTAAGAAAGTCCACCCAGTAGGAGTGCCCTGCCTCATTGGGGGTGGCCAGGGAATGATCTCCCAAGGGGCAGGTGTGGGGGCATGGTGAGCTGGGAGGGCACCCTAGGCTGAAGGAAGAGCCAGTGGGGGAGGGGGGCAGGAGGAAGCCTGGCTCGATCAGGTAGCCAGAGGTGGCTCATCTTCCCCTGAGCAGGGCTGAGGGCATGAGCCTGGGACTGGGTAGAGATGAAGGGGCACAGAGTCGCCTGTTTTTGATGTCCTTGTGAATCATTTTAAGAAAAGCTTGAACCTCAATACTGTTGTAACGAGTCATGGACAGATTTTAACCTGGAAAATGACACAGTGAAACTAATGTTTGGGAAGATTCTTCTGACAGCTGGGAGGAAAATATGGGAAGGGAATGTGGGGAGAGTCTGCTGGTGGGCATAATCTCAGTGAGGAGTGAACTGGCGTTCATCTCAGGCACTCGTGGGGGTTGGAGGGAAGGGGGTGGATTCACAGGTGCTCAGGTGGTACAATGGACAGAATTTAGTGATAAATTGGAGGTGGAGCTCTTAAATGGTGAGGGATAGTTTTGTTTCCAGTCTGAGCAACTGTCATCCCCATGAAAGAGGGAGCAAGTTTTGGTGGGGGAAACAAAAAAAGATATGGTTGGTCTTGAATATGTTGAGTTTGAGATGCATCCCTGACTGAAAGTAGTAAAAGCTTCTCAGGCAGGAACCACATGAATGTGGAGTGGGGGATGGTGAGTTAGCACAGGTGGTGTTTGGTGCCAGGGAGGGTCATGGAGTGGCTCAGAGAGCCCTCCTTGAAGCCAGCATGGCTGGAGAACTAATTTGGGATAGGAGGAAAAGAATCTCGCCTGAAGGAACCAGAGGGGGCAAAACTGAGTAAAACCTAAAGAAAGGGGAATATGAAAAGAAATCATAAGCTCCCACAGTGAGGGAATATTGAAGAGAGGGGTGTGTTTGTTGCAGTTTAGAAAGACCTGTAACCCAAAATCCATGAACAATGCTCACTACTCGAAAGAGCAAGTGGTAGGTACGTGAGAAGACCCTGTATGTAGAAGACTTTGCTTCAGTGTTCCTTTGTTAGCTATGTGTTAATTAAGGATTAAGCGATGGGAATGATGAAAGACATACTTATTAATACAGCAAATGAATCACATCTAACAAGTGCAGTAGTTTCTTAGATCTTCCATGCCAAGAACTCCACATGATGGTTCCATCCTACCTTGTAGCTTCCACAGCATCCCTAAATAAAACCTAACATCGGCCTAATGCAACTACTCATTGTTGTCTGGGCTTCCCGCTATTTCCCAAGGCTGGGTGGTGACCTGTCTTCCAGGGAGCCTTTTCAGATTGCATTGGCCTGGGTGTTCTTTCTTTCTTCTCCAAACCTTGGAGCGTTCTCTAGGGTATTCTCACATTCTTCTTTGTGTTGGGGGTTTGTGAACCCGCCATCACATTCACTAGAGGACCGTCCCTTAATATTGGCCATTTTTGGTTTTCTGAGGTGTGAATGACACCATGCTAGTTGCAGAATGTCTCTCTGCAACAGGGCAGGAATCATTCCTTAAGTATGTGTTGCACTAAACTTATGTGTATGTCAAGCATGAAATCAAGGACAAGATTAAGATTAGGAATGTGGGAAGAAAGACCATTAGTGATTTGAATTTGAAAAGCTGATACACATGAGGAAAAAACAGAAGGTAGAAGACGAGACAATTTCTGAACAATCAGGCAACATCAGGTAACCAATTATTTGGGAATTTGGCTGTGCCCAGTGTGGCAATCTTTTGAAATGCCAGGGGACACCTGAAGGGTGGAGCAGGCAGGTAAAGTTTGGGCTCTGTCCCTTGAGCCACTTTAGGCCCCTCCATTCTGAGCCACAAAGATGCCTCAGAAGGGCTTTGGCAAAGGCAGAAAAGAAACTCTTACGATAAAACTCAAAGGTGTCAAACCATCAAGTCTGGTGAGTGACAACAAGTATGGATACAAAAGAAGGAAAATTAAGAGCTTTGTTTGGCTAAAGGGGAGCTTGTAAACAAGTAAATTTAGAGCAAACATTGTAACAGAGGCTGATGGGAGTGAATGGAGAATCTGGAGTTCTTTCAAATGAAAGAGGGCTAGGTATTCTAAAATAGGAGATGATTCAGAAAAGTCTGATATACAAAAATGGGCTTTGAACTTATCTTGTTTTTTGCATAGTTTTTAAATTCCATTTCTCTGGCTTCTTCTGTTTTCCTCCTTGGCTAGACATCCTGGATCACTTTGAGAATCTGCTGAAAGAGATGGAATTCTCTTTGGAGAAAACACGCACATGTGTATACACCCATAACACACACACACACACACACACATACACACACACACACGTATACACACAGAAAATGCATGTATGCGTATATTGTCAGAAGTGTGTGTGCATATATTTCTGTGTATATGTATAAACACTTCTGACTTGTACAACTCAGCGTCTCCAGACACCTTCCCATGGACTTTCAAGGACCCCCTGTGCCCCAAACGACAGCTCCTGGGTCTCCAGTGGCTGCTAAGCTGTCCCTCTGCACAGGCTGGCCCCTTGGATGCCACTCTGGTCACCATTCCAAGTGTCTGTGGTGTCCCCTGGCCTCCAGCCAGAGGCATTCACACTGCTCTGCACATTTCCTTATCTAAAAAGGCAGCAAAGAAATGCTGAAAGGCTTAAGCAGAACTAAGTTCCTCTTTATTTTCTTTTCACACAATTTTTCAGTGTCATCAGTAAGCAAAGCTCCATCTCTGAGAATTGAGAGCCTTGGCTAAGGATTATACGCAAACCAATCAGGACTTTGGCATTTTGTGCCTCTGATTTGCCATCTTGAGTCCATTTGGACAGAGAGCACAGAGTCCTCTTGCTCGCCAAGCTGTGGATTAGTTTATTTATTAATGAGGTGGTGCTGACAATTTATTTCCAAGAGCCAGTGTGCTGGGCAAAGCAATGTAATAGTAAGGTAGTCCACAAATTGTGAGGAAGAAGACAATATCAGAAGTTTAATGAGAGGGAGGGCTAGAAAACCAGACACCAATGAGGTGTGGGAACTAACACTAACAGGACACAAACTGCATATTGTCGCTGTATATGGGTCAACTGCAAGTCCCTCGGCAATTCCATGAGGTAGAAACGGCCATCCCCACTTTACAGCTGAGAATGTAGTTTAATAGAAGGTAAGCAGCCTTAGAAGCCACTAGGTTGCCATTTATGGTGTTTGGTACGATTGGGATTCAATCTGAGATTTGATTTGGGAATGGGAACAGGGTAGTCGGGAATTCCACTCCTTGTCTCTCTGACCAGACTCCTGGTCTTGTGTAGACGTCCTATAGTAGCTTTGCTGCGTACAGCTAGAACCCAGACCATATTTTAGGGCTCCTTGTAAGTTACCAGGTGTCCTATAGCTAGTACTATATAAATACCTCATCCAGGAATTGTGTAAGAACTGGCCTGTTAGAGTAAATGGAGTCCTAGTAACCATAATTACCCACATTTCACTCCTGCATGTTTTGTGTTCATTTGGGGCATCTGCCCCTGTGTGGTGTTGTGTTCAAGGATTTCCAAGAAGGCCTGGGGTATTCACATTGTTTTAGCTTCTTTGTGTTCTCCTTTCTCTCAGGCTCTGTAAGGGGAATCATTGTAAATGATGAGATTGATGTCTCTGTTGACCTGTCTCTATTGTGAGGGAGAATTAGCATGGGGGTCCCCAGCCAACCCAGGATGAACATGTAATTTGAGTGTTGTTTAAGTCTCTGAGATTTGGGGGTGCTTGTTACTGCATCATAACCAAGCTGGTACTGACCAAAACCTCCTCAGAGGCTGGTTTTCAGTGAATACCAAGCTTGCAATTTACTTCTATTTTGCACTGATGCTCTTAACTTTTCTCTGTCTCCCCATTTTGATGAATACGTGCCTTGCTCATGACCCTGCCTTTAAATCCTGCCATTTGAATTGATTCTCCTCCACTACTCTGTCTCACAGTGTGAATGGTTAGCTTCTTCAAAGTAGACAAGCCTGTGTCTCCCTGGCTCTTAATTTCTAGAGGATCAAGGTTGCTATTTAGGAGGTGAAACAGGGTTTCTTTCACTTTTCCAGAGCCTTTCTCCCCAGAACATGTGGACTGCACTGGGCGCTCATGGGTGGGCTGATGTAAAGCAGCTGTGCTGCTTCAGGCTTGTCTTTTCCTCTGGCCAGGTGCTCAGCCCCTTTACGGTCATTCCTTACTTAGGAGGAATTTGCTCTTAGAAGCCTGGCCATTGCTCTTTGCTCTTTGTCCTCTGATCCTTCACATAACTACTGGAGGATATTTGCTTCATAGACACATGGAGACTTTGAGTTATTTTCCCAGGGGACCCCTCTGCTCCTATATAAATCCAATGAGGCAAAGAGGAGGAGTGCAGAGGGGTCTCTCACGATCACGTGCCAGATAATTTCTGACTACTCAAAAAATGCCACTTGACGGCTTGAAAATTCATTAGTATGAGGATGAAGCAGTTGGCTCCAAACAATGAGTTAATGTGTGTTGGCGTCCAAGGTTAATGGCCATTAATAATCAGGAAAGGAACAGATTGTGCCCTCTCTAGAGAAAGACATGCTTCCCATGGATGAATATTGTCTCCATAAGCCCAGAGGACTGGCTTAATAGGCCTCACACCCTGGGAACACCTGCTTTCAGACTTATTTTGGTTATTTTATTTAGGGCAGGGTATAGGTCTGGATGAGCAGCTTGAGGCTCTGTGGAGTGAGAAGGAAAAAGGTGGGTTCTAGGAACCCTGGTCATTCCCATGGGCTCCCCTGAGCTGTGGTGGGTTTCTCCCTGTCTCCTTCAGCATCACCAGCCCGACCATGAAAGACTTCATCTTAAGGCTCTTGGCAAGGTGAGGAGTGAACGCAGGCTATGAATTGCTATAAATATTAAACATTTAAATACTGGAGATAATAAAAACAAGTCAGTAGCTACTCCTTAGTTAACCTGTAAGTTATACCAGACATTTCTTACATATGTAATCTTTAATCATTAAAACCCTGGAATATAAGTTATAATAACCCTCATCTTACAAAAAAGGTAATAGAAGGTCAAAGTTTAACTTGTCAAAGGCCACATACAGTGAGTGTCTGAATTTACCCAGATAAATTCTCTCATGTCCAATTTTTCCCTCAAATAAAATATTGGTGCATACTTTTCTTAAAATAACAATTTCGTAGGGGCGCCTGGGTGGCACAGCGGTTAAGCGTCTGCCTTCGGCTCAGGGCGTGATCCCGGCGTTGTGGGATCGAGCCCCACATCAGGCTCCTCCACTATGAGCCTGCTTCTTCCTCTCCCACTCCCCCTGCTTGTGTTCCCTCTCTCACTGGCTGTCTCTATCCTGTCGAATAAATAAATAAAATCTTTAAAAAAAAATAACAATTTCGTTATTTTTGGTTTAATCACAAAACCTTCTTTTGGGTTGCTACAGTTATATTGGTTACTCTTATTATTACTGAATCCTCTGGAACTCCTTGCACTAGTTTTCAGGATTCTTGCATGATATCTCACCCTTACTAAAAATAATTTTATTACATTAAGTTCCTCAACAAGCATACTGTGCTTTACCTGGGTTTATCTCTGCCTGGAACCAGAAGCAGGGGCCTGGTCCTCACTAAATCTTTCCTTCCTTCCCCACTTCCATCACCCAGAAACCTTCTTCTCCCCCTGCATTTCCATGGAAGTCACTGTTTCCATGAGGTAACCACCGCCTCTCAACTTCAACTCAGTTTTATTCTTTTGCAAAGAGACAGAGAAGGGATTTCTTTGAATAACCAAGGACTCTAACTTACAGACCTTTAAGCTTGGAGGTGAATTTAGTCTCCGTAATGAGGACGCAATTACCTCTCATTCTTGTCTTTTGTCTCTGGGCTCCTTGCACATTCTTACTATCTGTTCTTCTAATTCCTACCCACTGCTATGCTGAATGCTGCCCTCACCATAATCTAGGTCTTTCAACTTGTTCAATCTCATGCTCATTGTAAATTCTCCTCCTCCATCTCCCCAGACCAGCAGCATCAGCCACACCTGGCACCTGTTTAGTCCTTGGCTTGACAAGCTTTCCAGGTAATCTGGACGCATGTTAAAGCTTAAGAACCACAGTTCCAGGGCGTTCACAATTATTGAACAGGCGTTCCTCCTCGAAAAATCTCTTCTGTTGATACTTTAAAATATACATGTCCCTATAGCTGTAAAGGACCTGTTTATATTTCTCTAATAATTTTTCTGTTTTTATGTTAAGGTTTTCTCCTGCCTCTCTGACATCCCCCCCACTCTTTTATAAGGACCTCAATACTCTTCTTCTGTTTGTGAATTTCTCCTTTTGAGCCTCTGCCCTTGTCTTGTTCTTTTCTATTATCTCTCACTCTCAAATATTTTCAATTACCTCCTCCATGCTATGATTCACACTTCAGCATCATGGATCTGAAACTCTTAGAGTTTCATATTTACCAAAGCCTAAAGGTTGTTTCTCTTGTGTTTTCTTAACCTGTTATTTCAAAGGATAAATCTTTATTCTGTAGTAAGAAGAGCTGTCAGCCTCAGGACAAAATTAAAAGGAGTTCTTGGAAAATAGAAAATAAGTATTTTCTATTAGAAAGAATGGGATTGATAGGTGCAGTCATGCTACAGCTCAAAACACACACTGAAAAGCTGCTGTAACCCAGGAGCAAATCCAGAGAAATTCTCAGAACAAGAACAGGAGGTTACCCCAAGATGATCTGTAGGGTAATTGAAAAATAACTGAATATGGGACAGTGGGCCCAGAGTTCAGCCTTTTCTCCCTCCCTGTCAACCTGTGCACATCATACATAGAGTGTCTGCACTTGTGCAGAGACCAAGCAAAGCAAACCATCTGCTTCATGTTGGGTATACTGGCTTCTGGGAGAGAGACCAGATGTGGAGATAATTCAGGAGCTTCACAGAATATTATGGAACAGTGAAAAAAAAAATGGCTCTGTCATTTCTACCAAAAAGAAAAATTCATCCCAGTCCTCAAAGTCTAGAGTAAAGATGCCATTCTTTTGGCCATTCAGAATCCCAAATGAGACTGACTTCCATCTATGTCCACTGAGGGAAGTCTATCCACTGACAGTCAGCATTCCAGTTCCGGGAAGATAGCTGCTAAAGAAACAGACCTTTACAACCCGGGGAAGAATCTATCCAAGTGCCTATATAAGTGATCCTAGGCCTTTATACTTAAAGGGGGGGGGGAAGCAAGGATCACCAAATTATTAAGGAAAATCAAGTCTTTTTAAATTGGATAATGAACATTATTCAGATGTATAATGTAATAATTTAATATTTGTATATCTTGTGAAGTGATTATCACAAAAAGTTCAGTTAGCAACCATCCCTGTATATAGTTACAACAATTTTTATTTCTTGTGATGAGGCCTTTTAAGAACTTCTTTAGCACCTTCCAAATATGCAATAGTGGTATGAACTATAGTCAGTATGATGTACATTACATGTGCACCATGCTATACAGAGTCTTAGGTAATAGGATCAAAGTGAAACAAACAAACGATAGACTGATTCTGGATACAACAAAATTCAGGGAACAGAAGAGAAGTAAAATATACTCCAAACAATACTTTTAAAGATACTTGAGAATATTGTGTTTTCATAAAACAACACCATTAAAAAGTAATCAGAGAACAAGAATTAGTCTTGCAAATTAACCGTGCTATTTCCAAAAAACAAAAAAAACAAAAATAAAATAGAAGTAACTGAAGACAAAAATAGTGGTAGGGAAAATACTGAGAAATTGCCTCAGACCAAGGGGCAAAAGGAAAAAAAATAGGTTAAAAAAAAGATTAAAGGTATGAAGGATGAATCTATAAAACTGACTGCATTTTCTACTAGGGGTTTTAGGGTGAATAGAGGTTGAAGAAAAAACCCAGTTCATATTCACAACCAAATACATGTAAAGGAGTTAAATTCCACAATAAAAGAGACTGGTTTACAAACTCAACGGTGGTGTTAAGAAATAAACTTACAATAAATGTTGGAGAAACCCTGCAAATAAAGAAATGAGACATTAACAACAACAACAAAAAAAGCAAATGCAAACAAAGGGGAAAAACAAGTACACAGTATAAAAAAAAAAAAACAAACAAATCTCAAACCCTTTAACTGGGGAAAAAAGATTTCATATTGGTACTATTTAATCTACTCCAAAAATGAGGCCTCAGCCTTTATTAAACTTCTTATATAGCTTTAAAATACGTATAGCAGAAATAATCAGAACATAAATAAAAAGGACATAGTCACAGGATGAAAGACAAATCTTCTCTCGCGATCAACAGGGCAAGTGTAAAAACAACACAGTAATGATATGAATACTTCAGTAAAACCATGTGTTATCTATTTGTGCTCAACACATAGTATGTAGTCATTTTAAACACAATTTATTATTTAACAAAAATATTGTATTAAGAAAGGGAAGCTCAGGTTTTTAAAAGGGAAAAATCTTATATACAGTACTTACTTAAAACAATGCAATGCACTTAGCAATTACAACAAAGACAGGCAAAAACAAACACCAAATGCCATTACTGTGCCCAGACTGTCTTTTTGGAGTTAACAAACAGCGACAAACCAAGATCCTTAAAAAACAAAACATCAACAACAAAAACTAATGTTGAAGAGGGGGGAAAAAGGTACTTTTCTGAATGTGTAACAGTGATGGAATTTCATATAAAAGCTTGTGAAGATGCAACTATCAGGTTGTACTCAGAGGCAGAATGTTGAGTTGGCAAAGTACACAAGCCCTGAAACCAAACCACCTGCTTTTTACTCCTCTCCTTTACTTGCCACTTATTTTCTTGTCTGACCTTGGAGAAGTTACCTAACTTCTCGGTGTTCTCCTTTGTAAAATTTGGATGGTAGTGCATACCGTATCTTAAAAAGTGTATCTGTGTATACCATCTACATTGACCCTTGACCAAGATGAGAGTTAGGACCAACAACTCCTGCACAGGTGAAAATACATCTGTAACTTTTAACTCCCTCAAAACCTTACTAATAGCTACTGTTGACTGGACGCCTTGCCTACAACATAAAGTTGATTAACACATTTTGTGTGTTATAGGTAAAACACACTGTATTCTTATAATAAAGAGAAAAGAAAATGTTAAACTCATAAGGAAGAGAAAATACATTTACAGCACTGTATTTGATTTACTGAAAAAAATCTGCATATAAACAGACTCATGTACTTCAAACCTGGGTCATTCAATGTCAACTGTACATGTAAACACCCAGAAACAATCAGAAATCATTCCTAGAAAAGAGACAGCTTTGTTAGAACTGAGTATTTACCTCAACAAGATAAAGATGACGAAAACAAATCTAAAGAAAGTAAAAGTAAGAAATTACCAAAGTTTAAAAACAAAAAATAAAAACAGAAAACAATAAAAGGATATTCTTGATCAATAAAACAAAAAACCTGGTAGTTTGAAAGAAGCAATAATATCAATAAGCTTTTGTTAAATTTATTAAGAAAAAAACCTGCACAAATAACATTAGAAATGGGTGGGAGCGTAGATAATGTTTCTAAAAATTGACACTTTTGGGGTGCCTGGGTGACTCAGTGGGTTGTCTGCCTTCGGCTCATGTCATGATCCTGGGGTCCTGGAATCGAGCCCTGCGTCGGGCTCCCTGATCAGCAGGGAGTCTGCTTCTCCCCTTCCCGCTCCCCCTGCTTGTGCATGTATGTTCTCTCTCAATCTCTGTCAAATAAATAAAAATCTAAAAGAGATAAAAATAAAAAATGACACTTTTGCATGAACACACTTATTTTGGTAGTTAGTATTCTCTCCATTTAATAGATGAGAAAAATGAGGCATAGATAGAATAAGTAAGTTATGTAATGTCACACAGCAGTAAGTGGTAGAGCTGTGATCTCCACAAACATTCATATACTGAAATAAGCATAATAAATTATGTGAGGAAACACAAACAATTAGAAAGACAGATCATGTTACCAAATAAAATATTTTAAGAATTTTAACTTGATAACTTGATAACATTTTTTCCAGATCAGCCTGTAAGGTCAACAGGATGCCAATAAAAACTTAAAAAAAATTAATGGATCCTTACAATCCACTTTTAAAATTGATCTAGAAAAGTGAATGACTAAAAATCTAGGAAGGAAATTTTGAAAAAGAGTACCCCAATTTAAATCTATGCTATTTAAACCTTGTTGTATCAGCACAGGGACAGATCTGTTGAAAGAGGGTTAGGAGTGGGTAGGGTAGACGATCTGATGAAATTGTTCTTATAAAATGATCTATGTGTATTCACTGTATCCTATTTCAACAGAAGAAACTAATATCCCGTGTTGATGTAGGTGTGTTGATACTGTGTGTGTAAATTGGCTCAATCTTTCTGAAGAGCCGTTGGCAATATCAGTATCAAGGCATGCACAATTCCATTTTCAGCTTTCTATTTTGGAAAAATGTTCATATGATCTATTTTTTTTATTAGTACAGTGTTCATTATAGCCTAATTTGAAATACAGGACTATTGGAGAGAAGGTTAATGTTTATTCATAAGGGAATGGTTAAATAGTAATGGTTAATGGCTTAAAAAAAAAGGGGCGCCTGGGTGGCACAGCGGTTAAGCGTCTGCCTTCGGCTCAGGGCGTGATCCCGGCGTTATGGGATCGAGCCCCACATCAGGCTCCTCTGCTATGAGCCTGCTTCTTCCTCTCCCACTCCCCCTGCTTGTGTTCCCTCTCTCGCTGGCTGTCTCTATCTCTGTTGAATAAATAAATAAATAAAATCTTTAAAAAAAAAAAGGCATTATCTATCATACTATGAAGAGCTTTCCCTGGGTGCTTATGCACACGCGTGCATACATGAGCACACATGTATTCTTCCATTCTCAGGCATAAAACATCCCCCCAAACATTAAAATGTTCTTCTTAAGGAATAAAAAGGATTTCCAAAGAGTGTGTTGAGCTTAATCTCATTAATATAAAAGAAGATTTGCAGATGTGCAGATCTGCATGTAAACACATAGCAGGTGTGCTGGAAATGTTTACATCAAAATCGTAACAGAATTTGCCTCTAGAGAGGGCAGGATGGGAAGTGGGGAGCGGAGATTTTTATTTTTCATTTGCTTATTTTTGTACGAATTACTTGAGACTGTATTAGTATATTCTTTAGAGAACAGTCTTTTAAAGTCCTAGGAAACTATGATCACCTATGAGACAGGTAAAATTAAAATTCTACACGTTCATCAATACAGCTGATACAATTACGAATGTAAATGGGCACATTGGAAACCCATGCAGAGCAAATGCAAATGTGTCTGCACACAGTTTGTATTTATGTCAATCCACGGAAGGTATGTGTGGAGGTCAGCACAGTGGGGTGATTGAATTCTGGGGAGCTGGCATGGACTCCGTAGAAACAGAATTTCCTTGAGAATTAATGAGGTAAACTAAATTAAAAATGCTAAATTTATGCTTAAACTATGAGAACGAATGCAACTGCATTTTCCTGGTGAGAGATGGCAGATGGCTGACCTCTGTGTCCTCCAAATATAGCAGAGGTGGGCTTTAGAATGCCACAAAAATAGCCTCAAAATATGAACCCCTTTAATGATGTAAAATAAAGACAATGTGAAGTCCAGTGAAATAGTTGGTGACAGGAGGTGATCTTCCATAAGACCCCCACAGGCCCACTATTCAAGCACTTTCCTAGCGGTTGACCTAAGCTGGTTGACCTTAAATCCCACGTTGTGAGAATCTGTTCCTAATACCCAGGGACAAATCAATCTTCGCCTATTGCTTGGCCATTCCCTGACTTCCCATCAGGAGAAGGGACCAGCCAGTGCCTGGAACTCCGTCTTTGCAATAACTTTTCAAGTTGTAAATATAACATGAAGGAAGGAGAGCAGGATATTGACTCAGCTTCTGCTAAAAATCAAAGCCGCGTACACAGCAGTATGCCAGGCCGCATGTGGTGTAGCAGAGGGGAGAGATGCGGTGTGAGCTTCAGGGTTCAGGTTTTAATAAGTTCTCCGCCTCCTCTCCCCTTTGGATTTCAGTGTCCCTGCACACCAGCTCCTGCCACCTGAGCACTAACGCAGGCCCACTCTCACCCTGTTTTCTGCGTTATTCTAGAGGAATGCAGATGTTTCAGGAGCACTTTACCCACTACCAGCTCTCAGAATACTAGGTAACATCTTACGACCTTCATCACATTTGTTGTGAGATTTGAGGATAAATTTGTGAACGATCTGTCCTGGAAGGTTTTGTTTGGTTTGAAGTTTATGGTGGCCGGCCAGAAGTTCTACCCAATGCAAACGAGAACTTTTCCTTGAGCCAGTTCTCAGGCCACACGAAATGGTGGAGCACACTTGACCACGTGCTGTAATAGTGGTTCTCGAAGTCTGGTCCCTGGCCCAGTGGTATCTCTGTCACCTGCTTCAAGTGCAGTTGCTTGGGGCCCCTCCAGACCCATTGAATCAGACTGCCGGTGTCTAACCGTTCCTCGAGGAGCCTCTCGTGGCTACACAGGTCTGACTGCATGGTTCTATGAGCCAGACCACGGTGCATGTTGAAAGAGCGATCGCTCATCTGTCATCTAAGAAGCACCATCTAGATCAGCATCCTCCAAAAGACATATAATGGGAGCCACATGCGTAAGTTTCAGTTTTCTGGTAGTCATAGTAAAAAAGAAAAAGGAAAAAAATGAGTGAAATTAATTTTACTAATACAGTTTATTTAACATGATATACCATCATTTCAACAGGTCATCAATATAAACATATTTATAGATGTTTTACATTTTTTCTGGACTACATCTTGGAAATCCAGTGTATTTTATTCTTACAGCTTGTTCTATTTCTGTCCAGCCACATTTCATGGGCTCAGTAGCCACACGTGGCTGGTGGCTGCCATAAGAGCCCTTGCCTGAGGAGGGCCTAGTTCTCCGGTATGTACTGTATGGTGAACCATAAGTATGGGTTGAATGCGGAAGTATTTATCCTAACGGTTGAGGCCCAGCTCCTCGAGAGCTCCTAGTGTAGGGGGGATTGGCACTATCCACTTTCCATGTGTGCCCTGCCAGACACCGAATGGTTTGTGTCCCCCTCAAATTCATACACCGAATCCTAATGCTCAGTGTGATAGTATTAGGAGGTGGGGACTTTGGGAGGTGATAAGGCAGTTCGGTGGCACCTTCAGGACTAGGATCAGTGCCCTTAGAAAAGGTACATAAAAAAGAGACCCCAGAGAGCTCCCTCACCCATGTGGGGACACAGGGAGAAAATGCCCCCGTGAACCAGGAAACGGCTTCTCACCAGACACTGAATCTGCGATCGCCTTCATCTTGGACTTGCAGCCTCCAGAGCTGTGAGACATGAACGTGTGTGGTTTACAAGTCACCCAGTTATCTGTTCTATCAGCCCGAGCGGACTGAGACACGCTCTGTCCTTTATTTGTGGAGTACGCTACATTTGGCCCCATGGTATACAGTGGTAGCTGACACTTACTCCTGCCTAGTGGAAAATGTAGGGCATGAAAAGGGAATGAACAGGGGTGAATACCCTCTCCTTCCAGCAAGGGAATGGGAGAGTAGGGGCCAGTATCAGGGATTTGGGGCCAGAGGCCAGAAACCGGGATCTGCTGCTTATTCACTGAGTCAGCCTTCTCTTTAGTCCTGTAGGGGTGGTTGGTGATGGCCTCACAGGCCTATTGAAGATCACATACGTACCATAGCTCCGTGAGAGCGACAGGACATCCAGGGCTGTCCAGAACTTCCGCAGGTGTGGCTTTGCCCAAATTTGTTTTAGTCTATTCCTTATATCTCAACTTTTAACATACTGTCTTGGAACCCACAAATCTGGGCATCTCGGCAAGAGGCTTCCAGTGGCCCCAGGGTGGGTGGTCTAAGCAACGTTATTCTCAGGTGCAGGCAATGCAAAAACCCTCCATTCTGAGACAGCTCCTTCCTGCTATTTACCAAAAAGAGTATTGTCTACTGCTCCTGTTTCTGTCCTTCTGTCTGATCTCCATTCATGCAGTTTGTCTGCCTTTCTTTGTGTGGACATGCAGAATTTTTAGCCTTTTAGCTATCTTATTTGCCCTTCCTATCCCTTGACTCTTTTCATCATTATATGTGTGGATTTGTACTGAGAATTCTATCCGTCCTTTTAAAAAATCCTGTATTTGTTTCATCAGTTGCTACAGTTAATTATACTAATTAGCAATCTTTCCCTGCTTAGTTTTATTTACTTTTGGTCCCTATCAGGAATAGACCACCCACATTCATGACACTTTCATTTCTCCAAATTGTGGAGTTGGTCTTACTCATTGTCCTCAGTGAGGATCTGCACCCACCTTTCCAGGTGAGGTGACGCCTGCTCGCTCTCCCTGCTCACTCTCCACTCACAGTTCGTGTATCGCCCTCCCCTGATCCTCACAGAGCGAGCTCCGTGGAAGTGGGGCTCCCTCGTCTCAGCGTGCACACCCTGTGCCTTCATAGAGAAGTGACGGCTTGGCTTGGTTCANNNNATTCCTGGATCACAAAGTTAACATTCTTAGACTATCCTACTCAAATGTTCTCGCGTTAAAGATTTGTAATAAAGCCCAAAGCAATCCTGCTTTGAAAAAAAGTAAAAAAATCTCTCATTTTGACTATGGACTCTGGGAAACAAACTGAGGGCTTCAGGAGGGAGGGGAGTGGGGGATTGGGATAGGCTGGTGATGGGTATTAAGGAGGGCACGTATTGCATGGAGCACTGGGTGTTATATGCAAACAATGAGTCGTTGAACAGTAATCAAAAACTAATGATGTACTGTATGGTGACTAACATATCATAATAAAAAATTTAAAAAAATCTCTCACTTTCCTCCCTGCTCATTCTCTTTCCCCTCATCTTCTCTCTCTCTTGCATTTCAAAGAGCAGAACATTTTGGGGTTTTTTAAAATTACATATGCCATACAACATCCTGTTAGTTTCAAGTGTACATCATAATGATTTGATATTTTTGTACGTTACAAAATGATCCCCATGATAAATCTAGCTACCATCTGTCACCTGAGTTATTACAATATCATTGACTCTACTCTCTGTGCTATACATTACATCCCCATGACTTATTCATAACTGGAAGTTTGTACCTCTTAATCCCCTTCATCTATTTCACCCACTCCCCAGCCCTTCCCCTGCTCGGGTAACCAACAGTTTTTTCTTGTATCCACAAGTCTGTTTCTATTTTATTTCATTTGTTTGTTTTTTAGCTTCTACCTATAAGTGAAATTATTAAGGTATTTGTCTTTCTCTGACTTCTTTCACTCACCCTAATACCTCCCAGATACATCCATGTTGTTGGAGATGGCAAGGTTTCATTCTTTTTATGGCTGAAAGGGGGCCAGTGGCACAATGGATAAGGAGTCTGAGTACGGATCAGAAGATTCTTTTTATGGCTAAGTAATGCTTCATTGTGTGTGTGTGTGTGTGTGACACACACACAGACACCACTTTTTCTTTATCCATTCAACACTAGATAAACATTTAATTCATTCCTATACCTTGGGTATTGTAAATACTGCTGCACTGAACACAGGACTGCATAGATCTCTTTCAAGTGTGCTTTTTATCTTCAGATAAATACCCAGAAGTGGAAGTGCTAGATAGCATGGTAGTTCTGTTTTCAATTTCTCGAGGAAACCGCATGCTGTTTTCCACAATGGCTGCACCAGTTTGTCCCCGCCAACAGTGCAGGGGGATTCCTTTTTCTCCACACTCTCGCCAATACTTGTTATTTTTTGTCTTTTTGATAATAGCCAACCGGACAGATGTGAGGCAATATTTCAATGTGATTTTGATTTGCATTTCCCCGATTAGTGATGTTGAGCACCATTTCATATGCCTTATGGTCATCTGTATGTCTTCTTTGGAAGAATGTCTAAGTCCTCTGCCAAATTTTTAATAAGTTTTTTTTTATTAAGTTGTGTAAGTTCTCTATAGAGTTTGGAAATTAACCCCTTATATATGATTTGCAAATGTCTTCTCTTATTCTATAGGTTGCTTTTTTTTATTTTGTCGTTGGTTTTCTTTGCTGTGCGAAAGCTTTTTAGTTTGTTGCAGTCCCATTTATTTTGGTTTTTGTTACCCTTTCCTGAGGAAAAAATATTGCTAGGACTGCTGTCAAAGTGTTTACTGCCTATGTTTTCTTCTAGGAGTTTTATGGCTGCAGGTCTCACATTTAGGACTTTAATCCGTGTTGAGTTAATTTTTGTGTGTGGTGTAAGGTGTAAGAATGGTCCGGTTTCATTCTTTTGCATGTAGCTGCCCATGGAGGCTTTGTTTCGGCCTCACATGGCATCTGTCCTGGGGAATGTTCTATGCGTACTGGAGAAGAATATGTGTTCTTTTGCTTTTGGGTAGAATATTCTGTATGTTATCTATTAGGTCCATCTGGTCTAATATATTGTTTAAGGCTGATGTTTCCTTATTGGTTTTTTTAGTCTGGGTGATCTATCCTGTGATGTAAGTGGGGTGTCAAAATCCTCTACTGATACTGTATTTCTATCAGTTTCTCTCTTTAGGTCTGTTTATATTTGCCTTATACATTTAGGCGTTCCTGTGTTGGGTGCATAAATATTTACAAATGTTGTATCTTCTTATTGGATTGACCCCTTTATTGTTGGGTAATGCCCATCTTTCTCTTTTATTTTATCCCAGTCTTTGTTTTACAGTCTATTTTGTCTGTTAATGAGTATAGCTACCCCAGCTTTCTTTTTGTTTCCGCTTGCATGGAATATCTTTCACTTTGTCTGTGTTTGTCCTTATATTTGAAGTGAGTCTCTTATAGGCAGCATACAGATGAATTATTTTTTATCCATTGTGATAGAGAATTTAGTACATTTACATTTAAAGTAGTTATTTATAGGTATTTGTTTATTGCCATTTTGTAAATTGTTTTCTGGCTATTTTGTAGTTCTTCTTTGTTCCTTTCTTCTTCTCTTGCTCTCTCTGTTGTATTTTGATGACTTTCTTTAGTGCTATGTTTAGATTGTTTTCTCATTATCTATTATAGGATTTTGCTTTGTGATGTTATGAAGCTAGCATGTATTAGCCTGTATATATAACAGTCTAAGTTGATTGCAAGTTAAGTTTGAATGCATTCTGAAACTCTAGATCATTACTCCCCCAACATTGTTTCTGATTTCATATTTTACATCTTTTTGTGTATCTCTTAACCATTGCAGTTTTTGTTAATTTTACTACTTTTGTCTTTTAACCTTCATACTATGTTTATAAATGATTAATTTACTACCTTTACTATATATTTAACTTCATCAGTGACTTTTTTCTTTTTCTTTTTTACTTTTAAATGTTTTTTTGTAACTAATTAGTGCCCTTTCTTTTCAGCTTAAAGAAGTCCTTTTAGCATTTCTTGTAAGACTGGTTTAGTGGTGATGAACTTCTTTAGATTTTGCTTACCTGGAACACTATCTTTCCTTCAATTCTGAATGACAACCTTGACGGATAGAGCGTTCTTGATTGGAAGGATTTTTTTTTTTTTTCCTTTCAGCATTTTGAATATATCATGACATTCCCTTTGGGCCTGCAAAGTTTCTGCTGAAAAATCTACTCATACGCTTAGGGGTATTCCCTTGTGCATAAAAATTGTTTTTCTCTTGCTACTTTTAAGATTCTTTATCTCTAGCTTTCAGTACTTTAATTATAATGTGTCTTGGTGTGGACCTCTTTAGGTTCATCTTTTTTGCAACTCTCTGGACTTCCTGGACCTGGATGTGTGTTTCCTTTCCTAGATTAGGGAGGCTTTCAGCCATTATTTCTTCAAGTAAGTTTTTTGCCTCTTTCACTCTTCTTCTAGGATCCCTACAATATGAATGTTATTCTGTTTGGTGTTGTCCTGTAGGACTTTTAAGCTATCTTTATTATTTTAATTCTGTAATTTTTTTTTTCCTGCTCTGTTTGGGTGAGTTCCACTGCTATGTCTTCCAGCTCTGATTTGTTCTTCTACTTAATGTAGTCTGCTGTTGAGGCCTATAGTGTATTTTTAAGTTCAGCTATTGTATTCTTTAGTTCTGTGACTTTTGTTAAGTGCTTTCTTTTATTTTCTGTTTATTTGTTGAAGTTCTCACTGAGGTCATTCATTCATCTCCCAATTTTGGTGAGCGTCTTTATGACCATGACTTTGAACTCTTTATCAGGTAGGTAACTTATCTCTACTTCATTAAGGTCTTTTTCTGAGGTTTTGTCTTTGTCCTTTTGTTTGGATCTTATCTATTTCCTCATTTTGCTTGACTCTGTGTTTGTTCGTATGTATTAGGCAAAACATCTACCTCTCCCAGTTTTGAAGGAGTGTCCTCATGTATATTGAAGGAGTGTCCTTGTGTAGGAGATTAACCTTATCATTCAAACTTACAGTAGTTCTTGGTTATCTGTTGAACCTTTGTGATTATCTAAACTACCTGATTTATTTTTGATAAGTTCCAGCTATTGTATTTGCCAAGACCTGTCTGTGCTCTGAAGGGAAGTTTTGCAAGAGGACCCAATGTACAGTCCTGTGTGGCCACATTTTAAACCCTGCTGGCCTCTATACTGGGCAATCTGGAGGTATCCCCTGAGTGACAATTGGAAAAATCAGGGCTCCAGTGTATAAGCTCTTTTTCTGGGAGGTATCCATAAGCTATAGCAAGGCAAAGGAGGGATGCAAAGATGGCATACCTGGCCTACATTTCCCAAGAGCACCTCCATAGCCTCTTAGGTGTATGGTCATTATGAAGCCTTCCCCTCATGCTGAAGTTGTAGAATAAGTAAATAGGCTTTTTTTTTTTTTTTTAACAGGAACACTGGTAGTATGTTTTAGTTTGCTGTCTGTGCCATACCCTGGGAGGTGGTAGCCTGCCAAGACTGTCTCTTTTACTGTTTCAGTCCCATGGGACCCTGAAATACAAGCCCTGTGGTCACCAGAGCCAAGGCCTAAGGGGTGTCCCCTGTGTGGACTACATGTATCCACTGGTTTTTTAGCAAGGCAGCAGAGGAGTAGAGGGCCAGGGCACACCAGCTGGCTTTAGTGAGGCTGCAGAGGAATGTGGGATGGATCATCCCAGTGCTAGTGCTAGCAAGATAGATAGCAAGAGCACAATAATGGTGTCTACCAGCACCTCCATTCCTGGAGAGATTTCCAGTAAGCCCCTGACTCTCCAGAAGATGCTTTAAGATTAGCAAAGGAATCTCTTTTACATATGGTACAGGTGCTTTTCCAACTTCTTTTTTTGTGCTGGGTCCTAGGGTTAGTGAGTCTGTGTGTGAACCCTTTCAGAGTGGAATCTCAGTTCTCTAGGTCCTTGGGGTCTCCTGGATGTAAGCCATGTTGGTTTTCAAAGCCAGATGTTTTGGGGGCTTGTGTTTCTGGTGCAGGTCCCTAGGGTTGGGGTGCTTGATGTGAGGCACAAACCCCTCACTTCTTAGGGAGGATCTCCAGATTGTGAAATTCCTCCCTAGTGAGGGTTGCCTTGCTGGAGGTGGGGCTTGTGGTGAGACTGTATGTCCTGTCTGCCCTGATGTGGCCCTTATATCCTTTGTTATAGAGAAGCTGTTCTGCTTGTTTTCAGGTCTTTTCAGACCCATCTGTAGCTGTAGAGTTGTGTCCATGGGAAGAGGTGAGTTCAGGATCTTCCTATGCTGCCATCTTGAACGGCCTCTTCCACCTCTTGATTATTTGGCTCATTCATTCTAGCTCTTGGGAATACAGGTGGCATCTTATCTCAGCCTTTATCAGAAATTTAGGCTGGGACATAGAATAGGTTACAGTTTTGCTTCCATTGTTTTACTGTGCAATGGGTTCTTTAATCTGAGATAATACTCCTTGGGATATAATAAGTTCAGCCTTTGGCTGAACTTAAACATGGAGCTTTGTAAGTTCCCCAATAAATGGGTCAGGTTGGATTTCCAAGGGTCATGTACACTGCCCGCAAAATCCAAAGAGGCAGTTGTGCTTTTAGTATTTACCCAAATTAGTTGAAAACCTACATCCCCACAAAACCTGCACACAGATGCTTATAGCAGTTTTTATTCATAATTGCCCCAAATTGGAATCAACCAAAATGTTATTCAGTTTTTCCTGAGCTGATGTAGGGATGAAAATTCATAAAAGTATTTATGTATTTTTTCATGGAAATTAACAATACAATTAGAAAATTTAGATAGAAGAAAAAATGGTCAAGAGTGTGTAGGACACTTCTGAATATACATTTATACAATGGAATGCTATTCAACAATAAAAATAAATGAGTTGTCAAGCTTAGGATACTAAGATAAAGAAACTGTGGTCATCCAGACAATGAACTATTATTCAGTGCTAAAAAAAAAAATGAGCTATCAAGCCACGAAGAGACGTGGAGGAGCTTTAAATGCATATTATAAGTGAAAGAAGCCAACGTGAAAAGGCTTCATACTGCGTGATTCCAACTTTGTGACAAAAGGCAAAACTATGTATGCAGTAAAAAAATAAATAAATAAATCAGTAATTGCCAGGGGAGGGATAAGGGGATGAATAGGTGGGCACAGGGGACTTTTAGGGCAGTGACACTATTCTTAGTGTTACTGAAATGGTAGTTGCCAGTTACTGTGCCCTTGTCAAAACACACAGAATGTACAACATTAAGAGTGAACCCTAATTTTAACTATGGACTTTAGCTATTAATAATATATAAATATTGGTTCATAAGTTGTAACAAATGGATGACACTAAAGCAAGGTATTAATAATAGAAGAAATTGTGGGGGAGAGGGCACAGATGAGAACTCTCCATATCCTCCGTGTAATTTTTTGTAAATGTAAAACTGCTCTAAAAAATAAAGTCTAAAAAAACCTAGAGAGGCCCCCAAAATGCCACTAATGGCACCCTCTGGCACCAGGGTACTTACTACTTGTTGTTCTCCAGGTTCAGGCATAATGATTTAATCAATATATTGCCTCAAAGTGATGTTGAAAAGCATGTTGAGATAAATGAGGTCCCTGTGAACTATATTAGAAGAGAGAATAAGAGTTGGCATAGATTGAGTGCAAAACAGTGAATTTGCCCTCCCCATTATGTGAAGATAAACTGCTTTGTTTTCTTCCTACTGAGAAGAAGGTTTTCACTAAATTATCAGCTGTCACATCAAGTGCCAGAGTCTGCGTCTGTCTCCTGTGGTGATGATCCCAAATCTGGCACAGTCGCTGCTACCAGGCTTTACTGGGTTACATTTATAGCTGTCAACCATCACCCATCATGGGTCACCTGAGTTTTGCAGGAGCCAGAGAGGCACCTCGAAGGACGGACCTGCTAGGGAACCATGTCCCTGCATAAGTCTTGGATGACCCGGTCTCTGGAATTGCTCATGGGATGCAGCATTGCTTATGTAGTATCTTGTCCACGGTGGGGAATACTGTCAGAGTATAGTGGATACTAAGAAAACCACCCAGATACCCCAAGCCTCTACCCACTCTCAGGAGTTAGGTACTTACACCTCCAGGTGTAATTATGCTCCTGGGAGTGTTGCCTGTTGACTACCAATATCTGAGTCCCTTCCCTAGAATTTCATTCTTTGAAGGAGATTTCTCTTCCCAGATTTAGCCCCACCCCCAGGTTCCCACTTCCAATTATTTATATAGAAAATCCCAGAAAACATTTGGAACAATAATTAGAAATATAAGTGTAGTAAACAGTTATACAATTAGGCAAGCCAATTTATAATAGCATCTGATTATATCATCTATGTAGGAATAAAACTAGACAGTGGGTGTATAAAATGTCTATGTAAAAGTCCTAAAATTTTATAAAGAGGTCTAGAATGATACACAGGTGAATCAATTTGTGGTAATTCTTTATATATTGTGATCCCAATTCTTTGTCCTGTGAATGCATAATAAGACTTACTGTTGTGAAAATTAGAGATGCCTGAGTGGCTCAGTTGGTTAAGCGTCTGCCTCTGGCTCAGGTCATGGAACCTAGGATCCTGGGATCGAGTCCTACATAGGGCTCTCTGTCAGCAGGGAGCCTGCTTCCCTTGCCTGCTATTCCCCCTGCTTGTGCACATGCTCTCTCCCTCTCTGACATATAAATAAATAAATAAAATCTTTTTTTAAAAAAAGTTGTGAAAATTTTAATTCTTCTCAAAGGGATGTACAGATGTAATGCAAATCCAATCAAAATGTTATGGGCTCTTTTTCTTTTTCCACGTGGAACTCAACAAGATGATTCTACATTTATATGAGCAAAAATATGGTAAATGATGGTAGGGTACTTATGAAGGAAAAGGGCAGAAAGAAGAGACTTTCCCTCATAGACTTTATTATGATTGTGTGATATTGGTTCAGGATCAGACAATTGGCCAGTGGACTAGTGTTTCTGGGAAAGACCCACCCATGCCATGTGTCTGATCAGTGAGGAGAGGTGGTAGGATTCATAGAACTGGAGAATAGCTATATTTCTGAAGACAATGACATTGAATCACCATCTCATATGCTATTGATGACTTAACTGCAGAAGAATTAAGGAATTAAACAAAAAACAGATTTTTAAAAATTTTTTTAAATTCAATTAGCCAACATCATTAGTTTCAGATGTAGAGTTCAGTAATTCATCAGTTGCATATAAGAGCAGCCAGTGCTTATCACATCATGTGACCTTCTTAATGCCCATCACCCAGTTACCCATCCTCCCACTCTCCTCCCCTCCAGCAACCCTCAGTTTCTTTCCTGTAGTTAAGAGTCTCTCATGGTTTATCTCTCTCTCTCTGATTTTTTCCCAGTTTTCACTCCCTTCCCCTACGATCCTCTATGCTGTTTCTTATATTTCATGTATGAATGAAACCATATGATAATTGTTATTCTCTGACTTATTTCTCTCAGCCTGATACACTCCAGTTCCATCCATATTGATGTAAGTGGTAACATTTCATCCTTTTGATGGCTGAGTAATATTTCATTGTGTTTATATACCACATCTTCTTTATCCATTCATCTGTTGTTGGGCATCTTGGTTCTTTTCACAGTTTGGCTATTGTGGACATTGCTATTATGAACATTGAGTTGCATGTCCAGGATCAATACATTTGTATCTTTGGGGTAAATACCTTAGTGGTGTCATTGCTGGGTCATAGGGTGGCTCTATTTTTAATGTCCTGAGGAACCTCTATACTGTTTTCCAGAATGGCTGCACCAGCTTGCATTCCCACCAACAGTGTGAGAGGGTTTCCCTTTCTCTGCATCCTCGCCAACATTTGTTATTGCCTGTCTTGTTAATTTTAGCCAATCTGACTGGTGTGAGGTGGTATCTCTTTGTGGTTTTGATTTGTATTTCCCTGATGCTGAGTGGTGTTGAGCATTTTTTCATGTGTCTGTTGGTCATCTGTATGTCTTCTTTGGAGAAATCTCTGTTCATGTCTTCTGCCCATTTCTTGACTGGATTATTTATTTTTTGGGTGTTGAGTTTGATAAGTTCTTTATAGATCTGGGATACTAGCCCTTTATCTGATACAAATAAATTTTTAAATTATAGGTGAATGTCTTTGGACCTTGGAGTGAGAAAGTTACCTTAAATAGGATATAAAATGCTTTGATTATGAAAAAAATGGTAAATATGACTATTAAAATTAAGTCATCTTATTCATCAACAGATATTTTAAAGAAAAAACATACGAAAAATAAAAACATATAAATGAATACAAAACACAAGATTTTCACAAATACAGTTGAAAAGACCTATCAAGAAAATATGAAGAATTTTTACAAAACAATAAGAAAAGCAACCTAATAAGAAAAAAAAAAAACCCTGGCAAAAGATAAACAGGCATTTGATAGAACAGACCATATTTTGGCCGCTGAAACATAGCAAAGATTTTTAATATCATTAGTGATAGGAAAATACAATTAAAGACCTCAGTGAGTTACAATTTTATATCCATTTGATTCTCAAAAATTAACTTGACACTATTAAGTTTTGTAGCAGATATGAATCCACAGGATCTTTTAGACACTACTGGTGATAGTCTCAATTGTCCTAGCTTCTTTAAAAAACATATTAGCGTTAACTCCTAAAGCTAAATATTGGCTGAACTTATGACATAGCAGTTGCACCAAAGTGAAACTCTTACACATGTTCATCAAGAGATATGAACAAGAATATTTGTAGCAATGCTGCTTATAAAAGTAAACACCTGGCAACAATGCAATTGCCGATCCACAGGAAAATGAATGAATAGATTGTATGTTTTATAATGGGATATTATCAGATCAGATATCAAACAATTGAATTAAAGTGGCAGAGAACTCCATGGACGACTTTTAGTAAGCAATATTAAGTGGAAAAATGAATCCCATAGTATTACATACATATACTTTCAAAGCCCAAACCACCTGCAAAAATGATATATATGATATGATACATAGGATATATATGTGTTACATATGTATAGTACTTTTCAAGAATACATACAAATGCAGTTAATCTCTCTAAAAAAAATTAACTAACAATGAATACTGTTTAAGGGCAATGCTTAACTGGGGTGAGGGAAGGGTAAGAAGGTGGGAAGTGGGTGGCATATTATTTTCAAAGTCATAGCTTTTATTTTATTTTATTTCAGAGAGAATGTATGCATGAACAGGGGTGAGGGGCAGAAAGAGGGGGAGAGAGAGAACCCAAGCACACTTCATGCCCAGCATGGAGCGTGATGCAGGGCCCAAGCTCACAACCTTGAGATCGTGACCTGAGCCAAAATCAGGAGTCGGACGCTTAACCAACTGAGCCACCTAGACACCCAAGATGGAGTATTTGTAAATATGTATTACATCATGTGAAAGAGCAATAATTGAAGTTCATTTATAGACCAATGATGAAACCACGTCATCAATGAGCATTAGGGATAACCCTTTGCCCTGAGGTACAAATGGGGAAAGATATAGTAACTCTCTTTGTACATACATTATTTCATATATGTGTGAGTCTCTCTATTCACCATTGCTGAAAGAATTTTTAGTCAAAGGATATTTGAATTTTAAGTGTTGATAAACACTGCCCAATACTCTAGGTTGAAATTGCTTGCACTTCCTCCAGCAATACATGAGTGAACCTATTAATTCCTGTTTCTGTCAATACAGAACGCTATCATTTACTTGAAATTCTTCAGTGAGATTGGTGAAGCCTATTTCATTAGAATCATTGTGGTATTATTGTTGAGAATTATTATCTTTTATTTAAGATACATTTGTATTTCTTTCTCTATAAAATGTCTTTTCAGCTTTACTTTTTTGTTCAATTTCTTTTGGGTTATTTCTTATCGATGCTTAGATCATTGTATGCTAAGAAGACTAACCCTTTATGGCAATGTTGGAAATACTTTTCCTTATTTGTTTCTTGTCTTTTTACCTTGAGTTGTTTTTAGTCATGCAGAAATTATTTTTGTAGTCAGATTTGTCAATTTTTACTTCGATGACATCTGAATTGTATGCCTTAATCAGCAATTATTTCTCTCAAAGAATATAAAGAACATTATTTCCCCCCTTTTGGTACTTTTTGTCTCACTTCTCAAGTGTAAAAATCTGTCCTGGCTATCTCTCAGATGTCAGTGGGAGATGGACATTTTTCCACAAATGTCTCTTGTCGTCACGTCATTATTGACATGTTTTCCCTGCTGATGTGAAACGTCATCATTATTATTTACTAAAATTTTCTATGTGCATCTAATTTTGGATTTTGCATCTTGTTTCATTGATCTGTTAATCTAATCAGCAGTGCTACATTGTTTATTTTAGATACCATTTTACTGTCTGGTAAGGAATAGTTTTTATTGTTATCTGTGTTTCCGAGATTTTACAGATAATTTGTATAGTGGGCTTTATGATTATTTTCACTTTATCTCATGTCCCCTTTCCCTTGAAGGTATATACAATTTTTACTCCTAATGGGCTTCCTGTAGACTTTGGAATTGCCCATGGTGACTTGCTTGGGCCATTAGAGTAGGAGTGTTCATGGAATGCACTGTGTCTGACCAACATTTTCAAGGCATTCCAGTGTGCAGTTGTGTTACCTCTGGTCATGGGAAGGGCACTCCTGGGTTAGGGACAGAAATGTCAAGGTTTCCATTTGTAGGAAAGCTTACTAATACAGTCTGGTTCATCCTCATAACTACCTTATAATTTAGCAGCTCCCACTTGCCAGTTTCTAAGGATTCCTTTTCTCTAAACATAATTCTCTAATATACTTTAAAGTATATAGCTTGCTTTTAAAGTATTTTTATCCACAAATTGTCATCATTTTTATCCATCAACTTTTCACCTTTGTCTGTAATTGTTCTCAGCTATGCCAGTCTTCAATCATAAGTGATTATTTCCTAGGGTTCAAAAGGACTATTGAGTCAATTTTTGTATCATACTAATAATGTAAGTACATGCAACTCAAGAGTCCTTCTCTCCTTCCTTGTGCAGGCTTCCTCACCTGTGGCTGTTAAGGTCACTGACTGGGTGGGGAGGCGCAGTGTGGAGGAAAGAAGGAGCACATGGCATGGTGTTGGCTCTGTGCTCCCCTCTCCCCAGAGGGCACATCCACTCAGTCCTTGGGATCACCATAAAGAACAAACACCAGTGCACCAAAGACCTAGTTCAGTCATTTATTTTCTCTAAGTGAAATTCATGTCTTCTTGTCCACAATAGGTCAGTAATGAAATTAATATCCTAACACTATGAGCGAGAGATCCCACTGGTTTCCATCTCTGCCCCCAGTGAACTCTACCTGAGTCGCAATCAGTTCTGGGTTTGGCCAGCTGGTGTTTCCCATGAGCTTGCAGACGCTTGCAAAAGCTGTCCTCTTGATCCTTGCAGACCTTATGGAACACCATGGCTGCCTTCCTCTCCAGCTCTAGCTCCCCATATTGGTATCTGCTGGTATGGTTGACTCTTTGATACATACTTGTGCTGTTTTTCCATCACAAGTGTAATCTGACCCTGCTGTCTGCTCAAGATACCTAGTCTGTTCCATGTCCCCACAGTCATTGCAGGGACGACTGGCTCCGCTCCACTCCAGTCCCATCCCATCACTTAGCTTCCAATGCACCACTGTTACACTTTTAACGCCTTCCTAAGGGTAGAGAGAAGGCAGCTGTTTGGATCGTTTTCCTAATTGCTCTTTGTTTCACATTTTTCTGCATTAGGTCTCTGGCACAGAGGGACAGCCCCATTGTACTCAACGAACCCCTCCACTCTGGCAGTGAGTGGTCTTCAACCTCAAGCCACTTCTCTCTGCTCATGGCATGAGATCTCTGCCCACCTGTCTACCAGTCATGTCAGGTCCATATGGCCCCTATGGTGCAGGATTTTATCTTGACTTTGCTACACTTTTTTTTTTTTTCAGATTGATGGAGAGGACATAAAACAAGATAGAAATACTATATCTTACTAGAAACAAATTTGAGTGCTGGTGAGAATTTCAGAATACTTCTTTGGTTAGTATGAATGATTTGAGTACATTGGCTGTTCCTAATATTAATTTCAGGCATGGAGTTTCCATATCAGGTGATGAATTCATAAAGGGAAACAAAGGCTTACACCTTCCCCTTGCCAATGCCAAAGCATTGTCAAAATAATCTGCAGTTTACATCTATATGATCATTTTAGGAGCATGTTACTCATCTTTGAGATATTGAGTGTGCGAGTGACATTTCGTAAATATTTTCTAGCTGCTAAGGTTTCAAGTACGTGTGATGTTTAGAGCTACACAAGCAGCCAGGCCAGCTACTAGTTAAAACATACTCCAGGTGTGACATGTTCGGAAAAGAAGCAGGATAATCTGAAGTTATACCAAGGGCATGAAAACATCATGCTGTTCAGAATATGGTCACCTTGTGTGTGCATGTGTGCATGCATGGGCAGAGTACATAATTTCTATTACAGCCTTATTAAAGCTATTCTTAAATCTCAACTGTGCTAAGAATTTTTTTTTTAAGTGCATATTTTTTGGCCCGTTCTTTGCCTACCGTACCATTCTTGCCTTATGCCAATCTGTTTTGGAAGGGTTCTTGCTTTTTATAAGGATTTTCATGACTTAGTCCAAAAATTTTCCAGTTTTTGCCTATGCATGTGTTCAAGGGCTTAATTTTAACCTTCATCAATACTAATTAAAGGAGGTGCTTTCACCAGTAAGCACTGTAAACTTTCTCGCAATTATTCTTTTGGAAAGCGCTTCTCTTCTAGACGCACGGTGCGGGCTGCAGCGTGGCTGTGAGTCTGTGTGTTTGCTCAGAGGTCTCTGTGTCCTTGGATGTCTGCCTTTAAAAGCACTAAAAAGTTTTCAAGTCCTTTGTTTTTCCGTTGGAGGATAATTTTAGATTGAATTAAAACAGAAGTTGGCAGAATAATGGGCTCTACCATATGTCCATTGTAACACTACTGAGCTTCTCGAACTGCAGTGGTTGGCGTTTTGCAAGGTGGTGATTTTTGTATCCGGTCATGATTTCCTCGTCAATAGATGGTTATGTTTGAGGACCTCAGCTGCATATCAGGCACTAATTTATTTTGATATACTTTGGACTCTACTTAAAGGCTTCTCTGTATAGATAGGGCAGACATAGTATTCTTTCACGTCATCACTGGGGATTCTCTAGAATATATCCTCCCCAAAGGCCTTCAGAGGGGCTGTTGTTTTCTGCGATAACATTGATCATCACATAAATTAGGTTCTGTTAGTCTGCTCATATTTGTCTGCCATGATGAAAGCACCATAGATGGGGTGGCTTAAACAATGACGTTTATTTCTCACAGTTCTGGAGGCTGGGAAGTCCAAGACCAGGGCCTGCCACATTCTGTGTCTCATTTCACAAAGACCATCTTCTCGCTGTGTCCTCATGTGGCAGAAGGGGCAAGGGAGCTCTCTGGAGTCCCTTCTGTACGGGCACTAACCCCATTCATGAAGGCTGCTTCCAATGATCTGATCATTTCCCAAAGGCCCCCACTCCTGATAAATACACATTGGGAGTTAGGGTTTAACATAAGAATTTAGTCTATACCATAAGTTTTTTGTGAGTAACAAATTTATAGGGTTTAATATTTTAACTACTGTTAGACTAACACCCCTCTTCAGTATAATATTGAAATGCTAAATGGCAGATATAACTAAGAATGATAAAGAGTTTCAAAGTTCTCGAATGAGGACAATGTTCCAGAATCCATGGTGCTGTGTGGAATCTGTGTATTCAACATTAGTCTTCTTCGTGTTTGCTGTGGTAGAAAGGAAACCCCACACCACACAAAAGTGCTGGTTTGTTTCTTGTTTTTGCACAACCTGAGGCAGATGAGGGTGGGGGCAGGGCTATAAGCCTAGTCAGTCAGAGCTCCTGGCACCTTTTGTTTTGTGATGCTGTTATGTAAACAAAAGTCCTCCAACATCACAGTAGACTGGGGACAGAGAGCTGGAGCCATCAGGATATGGACTACATTACTTCAACCCATAACCTGCTAGAGCGGAATCTGGTTACATGTCCACATGAGTGGCAAAGGAAGCAGGCAGAGGAAACAGGGACTGGTGATTCATGAAATCCCGGCTGTGTCTTGTTATGAGCTGAAATGTTCCCCCCAAATTCCTTGCTGAAGCCCTCGCCCCCAGTGACTCACCATGTGACTGTATTTGAACATAGGCGCTTCAGGTGATAAATAAGGTTAAGTGAGGTCACTAGGGTGGGCCTCATCCTGTCTGGCTGGTGTCTTCCTCAGAAGAAGAGATTAGGACACAGAAAGCTCAGAGGAAGGTCTAGGTGAGGACACCGTGGGAAGGCAGCTGTTTGCAGGCCAAGGAGAGGGACCTCAATAGCAACCATACCTGCCAACACCTTGATCTTGGATGTTCTTTAAAAGTGTGAGAAGATAGACTTCTGCTGTGTAAGCCCCTCAGTGTATGGTATTTTGTTTTGACAGCCTTATCAATCCAGTATAATTCCATAAGAGCAATAACTTAAAATTTAAAAATTAATTTGGAAAGAATTGACAGATTTATCCTATTGATTTCTTGCCATGTAGGGATTCATTCTTCATTTATTTAAACCATCTTCTAGGACCTTGTCTATGGTTCTGTAGTTTTCTTGATACAGTCAGGCACATATTTTAAAGTTGATTTTCTTGGCAATATTTGTCAGTTATTTTTTTAATGTTTTTCAATATGTTTTCCTGATTATTTTCATCCTGAAAAACAGGATGTTTTTCAATATGTTTTCCTGATTATTTCTGGTATAAAGGGAAGCTATTGATTTTTTAAAATAATATTTTACAACCCATATATCCCACTGAGCTCTCTTATTAGTTCAAATACATTTCCATTTGTCTTGCTTGAATGCTGCAGTAAATAATCATTCTATTTGTATGGCAGATAATTTGATATAATGCACTGCACTCAGCACAGATTTTCTGTATTTTGCTTGCTCAAAATGCAGTGGAGTGAAGGAATGCACGATGTTTCCCTTTACACCTATCAATTTCTCCTTTTGCGAAAAATCCAGTAATTGTGTTCTATATTTCTATGGTGTGTATTTTTGGAGGATACATATGCCTGTTCCATCTCATGGTAGATTATGTCCACTCATATGAAATCTCTCTTTTTAATTTTATTTTGACTTCAAATTCTGTCTTGTCCTTATTAATACGGTAATCCTTCTCTTCTTGAAGTTAGCATGGCTCACCAAAACTTATGGATGTTTTATGTTAACTTTTGTAAGGCGTTTTGTTTTGGTGGTGATATTCACTTATTTTGGAAAGTAAATAATTCAATCTGAGAATCTTGCCCTTGAAAGAGAAGTTTTCCCCATTTTGTCCATAGTCTTAACCTGATAGTCTTATTTTACTTCTGTTATCATTCCGCGCTTTGTTACTCTCTCCTTGTTTCCTTTTATCCTCTCACATCGCTATGCATTTCCTCTGTCTATAAAATAAAGACTATATGTTCTGTTTGTAATGGGATGAATTTTGTGTCTCTGCCCCTCCTCAAATACACATGTTGAAGCTTAACTCCCCCCCCCCCCCCCCGGCGTGGCTGTATTTGGAGTAAGGAAATAATTAAGGTTAAATGAGGTTATAAGGGTGGTGCCCTGATCTGAAAGGGTTAGTGTCCTTATAAGAAGACACACCATGGAACTCACACTTTCTGAGTTCACAGTTAAAGTCCATGTGAAGACATAGAGGGAAGGCAGCCGTCTGTACACCAAGAGGGGTGTCCTCACCAGAAACTGAGTTGGTGGAACCTTGATGTTGGATTTTCTAGTCTTCAGAGCTATGAGAAGATATATTTCTGTTGTTGAAGCCACTCAGTCTACGATATTTTGTTATGACAGCCTGAGCAGACTAACACACTATTTTTTATATGAACTTCAGTTATTCTTACCAATTTCGAAAACATTTTTGAGACTGTATTTTCTAGTGTCGGTGTCAGAAATAAATTCTGTTGACACCCTCGTGAAATTCAAGGCACTTTTTACCCTTATTTCTTTTAAACTAGTACCAGTTTTTATCGATTATTCTGTAATCTTAGATGAGCATTCTTATTTTTGATAATATATCTTACCTGTTGATAAATGATTTCAGTAAAGTCACAGGATATGAAACCAATGTTCAGAAATCTGTTGCATTTCTATACACCAACAATGAAGCAGCAGAAAGAGAAATTAAGGAATCAAACCCTTTACAATTGCGTTGAACTGAGAACAATAAGATACCTAGGAATAAACCTAACCAAAGAGGTGAAAGACCTGTACTCTGAAAACTATAAAACACTGATGAAAGAAATTGAAGATGACAGAAAAAATCAGAAAGATATTCCATGCTCATGGATCTGAGGAACAAATATTGTTAAAATATCTATACTACCCAAAGCAACCTACACATTTAATGCAATGCCTATTAAAATACCAACAGTATTTTTCAGAGAACTAGAACACACACACACACACACACACACACACACACACACACAAGAATATTATTCAGCCATAAAAAATAAAATCTTGCCATGACATGAATGGAGCTAGAGAGTATAATGCTAAGCAAATCAGTCAGAGAAAGACAAATACCATATGATCTCATTCATGTGTGGAATTTAAGAAACAAAACAAGCAAAAGAAAAAAAGAGAGACAAACCAAGGAATGAATTCTTAACTCTCGAGAACAAACTGATGGTTACCAGAGTGGAGGGGTGGGAGGTTGGGGGAAATAGGTGATGTGGAATAGGGAGGGCACCTATTGTGATGAGTGCAGGGTGTTGTATGGAAGTGTTGAATCACTTTATTGCATGCTGGAAACTCTTTTACACTGTTAACTAACTGGAATTTAAATAAAAACTATATGTGTGTGTGTGTGTGTGTGTATGTGTGTGTGTATGTGTGAAGATATATCTATCTCTCTTATATATATCTTATCTGTCAATATATATTAAAAATATCTGCATTCTGTTTTATAACTTATAAAAATTATTCAGAAAAATATAAGTTGTAATGATATTTTTTGCTACTCATCCTTTTATACTTGAACTCAATGGCAAAACTTAGCCAATACTGTTAATGGTTGTAACTGTGATTTTAGGTTATGACAGTCAGGTGTGGCTTCATATCAGGTTCATAGAGGGGCCCTGACCGATGGCCAGTATTCAGAGTCTCCTCCTGGAGCAAGTCCCAAAGCAGCACATTCTTACTGTAATGCATCCACTGCATTGATAGATGGAAAGTTTATAAACAACTGAAAATGGAGGGGAAGGGAGGTTGACTCTGAGGCCACAGACTCTACCCCAATGATTAGGAGCAATAGACCTATGTCCAGTTAATTCTTTTCTAGTTAGAACACTCTTGTACTTCCTCTTCTTTGGGCTTCCTTGGTGTGATTTGGTGCAGAGTAGCCTACAGTGCTTCTGAATGCCACTGGCAAAGGAATGTGAAGAATTTACTTTCTAAGCCTTTCTCTAGCCTTTAAACATGATTGCAATTACTGGTTCTAGCTGACCTTAGCCCCGTGTTTGGTATAAAATTGGTCCTTAATAAATTTTTGTTGAATGAATTGCTGAATATAAAATTTTAAGTCCTAAACTTTTCTATTCATGATTCTGGAAGGTTATCTGATGTTGGGGAGAAGAAATCTTAGTTCAACCTACGTTTTCTTCCTGACTTGTTAATCTGATTTTTTTGATTTCATGTCTATAAGATTCTTTCTTTTGCCTTAAGAGTTAAATTTTCACCTGATGGAATCTAGATGTTTAATTCTTCTTTACAAATAGTTTTGCTGCATCACCATCATCATCATCATCATCATCATCATCATCATCATCATCTTGCTGCTTTCCAGAATGGTGGATCTGCGTTTGGTGCTACTCTGGGTGTTTTTCAAGGAACATGAATTAGAGGCACTGTCATGTTGGTTATACCCACAGCTTCTCTCAGATAATGTTTAACTCTTTTCCCATTCTTGAAAACCAGACCGTTTTTCCAGCTTGTCATCCACTATCCTAATGAAATTTTCTGCAGTGTTGCTTCTGTTTATTACTATTCCAATGCTGGCTCAATTTCTAGGATCAAACTTTTTCTTCTATTAAGTAAAAACCATTTTTTATTTCATCTGACTCACCTTTAATTTGTGTCTGTCCCTTAGCCATATTTCCTTGAGTTTGTGCTCTGACAATCTAATATTTCATACATTTTCAACAAAAATTTTACTTTCTCTTGTAATTAGAAAGTATGCCCTTCTGAAATGTCTATCTGCTTTTTACAGTAAAACCATTTTCCTCCCCTTTCCTGAGCTATGTTCTCCTCCCTTTCTGTTTTAGAATCTTTTTAGAACTATTTTTTCCTCTTTATTTATATTTATGTCATGTAAATTTTATCCAGGTCTTGTACTTCACTATGAAAAGAGTGGATCAATTCTTATGGTATCTCTTTTCTTACTTTATTTCCTTAGTGACTTACCTTTTGGCTTCAAACATGTGTTTACAACTACCAATAGAAGAAACTCAATCTAGTCCTGGACATTTAAGGGTCTACTGAGCTACTGGATGTCTACAGGGAATGAAAGAGGACAAATTGTGTCATTTTCTTTGTGATTAGAGGATTAAGTGAAGCATCATCTTTTCCATCAAATTAGAATGTGGTTATGAAAAATACTTGGATCCTTTTATTGAATACCTCATTAGACTAATTAGTCCAGGAAGAGCTACGTGAATTTAGGATGTACAGAAAGAGAATTTATTTGGAAGAAATTGCCCTGCGATTATTCAGGGTCATGCTTCAGTGTGAATGTTAACACAGTGGAATGACCTTTATGATAAATAATTAGAATACCAGGACACAGCTTCCCAGAATACAGACTATCCACAAGTCAAGAAAGGATGGTCTTGGCTTAAACTGAATAATATTTCAGCATCATTATTCTTTTTTATTTATTGAGAAGAAAAGATATCTGGGAATATTATAATTTTATGGCATAAGAAAGGAAGAATTTGCATACAATTTATATCTGTCTCTGTATCTCTGTCTACATCCATATCTATATTTAAAGACAGGCTGACATAGTATTAGGAGTTTTGTGACTTCTTAACTTTCTGTAACTTCATAGTAAAGTAGTCTTGCCAGAAAAAATAGAGAACCACCATTTAGATTTGAATCGTATATAAACAATGGATTTTTTATTATAGGTATGCCCTGGATATTGCATGAGACATAGACTAAAAAGAAAATTCATTGTTTATCTGAAATTAAAGTTAAACCGTGTATCCTATATATTTGCTTGCTAAATATGGCAATCCTATATTAGAATTATTTTAAAAATCATGCATTCAAAATACAGCTTATAAAATATTGCATTTAAATACTTTCTTAACAATGAGATTTTTCCAAAACCCATTTTGAAATTAGAAAATTAGAAAAAGGATTGGGTGGCTCAGTCGTTGGGCGTCTGCCTTCGGCTCAGGGTGTGATCCCGGCGTTGTGGAATTGAGCCCCACGTCGGGCTCCTCTGCTGGGAATCTGCTTCTTCCTCTCCCACTACCACTGCTTGTGTTCCCTCTCTCACTGGCTGTCTCTCTTTCTGTCAAATAAATAAATAAAATCTTTAAAGAAAAAAGAAAAAATGATTGAACTTTGAATGAAAACAAGATGTCACAAGTGGTCAATAATCTCCTATGATGGTATTCTCAGTGAGATGTATTTTATGAGAAAGAGATAAAAATTTTATTCAAGACTAATATCCACCTCTTCTTATTTTCTTTGAAAAATTTAGGTATTCTTGATGTGTATTTTTTGTCCTGTATCTGTGATTTTAATATACATAGTCTACTTTTTCTCTACTAATACTAATTTCATGAGTTTAGTTGAAAACTATAGAAATGAGAGGTTGGTGAACTTTAAAATCTCTATTGATGCATTCAACAGTATTTATTGAGCCCCACTGAGTACCAGTTATTGTGTTGGCTGCATAGGATATAACTGTAGATGGTTCCCTTTCCTCAGTCTCAGGGATCTAATAGTCTGGAAGGGAAGTGGACATAGATAGTGAATAATAGGGTTAGACATTAACAGGTATGAAAAGAGCAACAAAGCAGATAGAGGACGGAGTAATGGAAACTTTGACAAGAGACCATGGACAACATGCATTTTGTGGATGACAAGACTCGGAGAATTGAGAGAGAAAATAAGATCTGAGAGGGCATGAAGTGAAAAAACACCAGGACATGTGTGAGGAATCCTGGGCTTTTTGCCAAGGTTGGAGCAGGGTGTGTGAGGTGTGAGGCAGGGATGCTGCTATCAAGGACTGGCCTTGGATTTGGATGGAGAGGGAAACAGGCTGTGATGTTGGAAGACAGAGCATCCAGATGGGGAGTTTTGGGTTTCATGCTGCAGGTTGATGGGGGAGGTATTGGTGTTTTAAATATAGGATGTCACAACCAGTGTGTTTCAAACACTTGACTCTGCCTAATGTAGTGTACAGATGGACTGATTAGAAGGGACCTTGAATGGAGACAGATTTTGGCAAGGGCTTACACTAGAAGCAAACAGTGTGACCAAAGCAATGGGAGTGGGCATGGGGATAAGGCAGTTGGTTGGGGGGGGGTTGGAGTAGGAGGATGTATTGATCCACTGGACTTAAGGACATGGTGGAACCTAGATTTTTGGCTTGGATTGTTAGGGAAGTGACAGGTTTACTGCACCACACAAGTCTAGGGGGTCCACGAGCCCTGTCTGTTAATGTGAATGGTAGTCCCTGGAGTTTGAAGAGCCCAACCTATGCAGCTGTGTACATAGTGGCCCTGAATTTGAATGGCACAATTCAGAATAAGGAAGATATGAGGAAGGAGAGTTTTGGCACAGGTGATAAATTCAAGCTTTGTATCTTATAGCCTATGTCCATTATGCAAGCAAAATATTTTTGTACTACATCTTCATACTTGGTATTTGATGCTCTTGAAAACTGTGTGTGTATTCTTTTTGGTAGGTCTACATAGCATTGTCCATGTCACAGATGGATATATGCATCTGAATAGGAGAAAAAAATTCAGCAACTATCAACATAAATGTACAGAATGGCAAATGTGGGTCTACACAGCCTTTGCATCTTCTGTGTCCATGGAAGACTTCACTAGTCAATCATAGTCCTTCTCTCTAAACCCATGGTTAATCTTAGAATCATTCTTCACTCAAGGTTCTAGGAAGCCACAATCAAATTCAGTCCCTGATATGTAGGCACTGGAAAATCGGTCTGGTTTAGATTGCCTGGCAGGAGATCCTTCAGTAACAAGAGAAGAAAGTCAAGAAAATAACCTAGATTAACTTCACTATTTGAGAGGCAAGCAGAAGGTAGGCTGACCTTGAAGGAGAGTGAGAAGGAATTATCACAAATTTAGGAAGAATATTACGAGTGAATGTGAAGTGGAAACCAAACCAAGAGAAAGTTTCTAAGGGGGGATTGGCTTTCAATGCTAAAAGGAACAAGAATATTGATAGTGATTATCGACATTGATTCATATTGAAAAGAGGAATTTCACAGAATGACTTCAGAGAAATAGGATGGCAAATGATGGACTACAGGGAAGAATTGGAGGTTGCAGTGTGAAGACAGTGGAGTGATGCTTCTTTCTAGAAGCTTGGCTGTTGGAGCTCATAGTAGGTCTTAAAAATAAATGGTAAACAATTGAAAATTTTATATGGAAGGGGAAGGAACAAATGGGAAGGGAACATTTGAAGATACAAAATTAAGGGGAATTAATTGATGAAATAAGTATTTGTAAATACTGGAATGTAGTGATGGTGAAGAGAGGGGACTAAAATAGACGAAGAGAGGGAATGGAGAGAAATCCTCTACTCAGAGTCCTGGGTAATCGTGGATGTTTTTTTTTTGTGGGGGTGGGGGGTCACAAGGTATCTTTTAAAAATTTATTTTTAATAGATCTCATTTTTTTAGAGAAGTTTTAGGTTCACAACAAGATTGAGGGGAAGGTACAGAGATTTCCCATATACCCCTGCACACATGCACAGCCTCCTCCGCTATGCAACATCCTTCATTATAGGGGTACATTTGTTACAACTGATGCACTTACACTGATACATCATCATCACCCAGAGTCCATAGTTTATGTTAGGGTTCACTCTTGCATTTTGTGGGTTTGGACAAATGTATAATGACATGTCTCCATCATCAAATTATCATGCAGAATAGTTTTCTTGGCCCTAAACATTCTCTGTGCTCCACCTATTCATCCTCCCCAATACCTCCCCCTCTGCCCCGGCCCAGGAACCACCACTCTTTTTACTGTCTTCATAGCTTGCCTTTTCCAGAATGGCATGGAGTTGGTATTCCACTATGTAGCCTTTTCAGACTAACTTCTTTAAACATCTTTATTTTTCGCTTCTTATTTTTTGGTGTGATAACCTATGATTTTAATGAAGCCATCGACATGTTTACCTAGCAAGGGTAATGGTCAGTGGGTCTGGGAGTGGGTAGTGAAGATTGGAAGCACCACTGAGCAGGGTGGGGTGAAGAGCTGCTTTGTGGTGTACAGAAGACTTTCTCAGTGGGGTTGCAAGCTCAGCTGAGATTTGGGGCCATGAATTTTCAATGACACAATTTCACTCAGATTGGTGTTTTGTTCTCTAGAAATCTTTCCTGGATCTTTAAACTAGAACATATACCTTCTTATCCTCACCTCCCTTTTATTTTTCTTGGACCGCCTAGAGAGATAGCTCAGTCCACTTGCATTAATTAAGTTGTGTGCCTATTTTATAATTGGACTATGAAGTTAGACTATGAGGTCTTTGGTCCCCTAGGAGCTTAGAAATTACAGCACAGAAGAAAAAGGGGGACAAAGGAGGAAATTAACTACAGAGATACATAGCTGAGTGGTTGAGAGCTCAGGTGGAGAGACCAGAAGGATGTGCTGGACTCTTGGGTCTGGCAGTTATGAGTTTGGTGGCTTGGGAAAGGCTATGTGTTCTTTCAGTGCCTTCAAGTTCCTGCAAAACTGGGGTAACAATGCACCCAGGTTTATGAAGATTACATATGCACACACATACATGCATATATGCAGAGAAAGATCTCCATAAATGTTAATTATTATTATTATTATTAATTATTATTATTATTATTATATGGGCTTAAAAAATTGATGCCACTTGTCAATTGCATAAGAGGGTTGAGATGGAAAAGAAAGCAAACATTAACTCTGAGGTTTCAAATCTGGGTGATTTTGAAGCTGTGGTTTGTGAAGAGCTGTGAGGAAGTTGTAAACTAAGCAGCTAGCCTCCCATGTGAATGGGAGACTGGGGCCTCCTGGGTCAGCAGTAAGGGGTAGGCTCATGCTCTCAGCAACAGCAGTAGACAGAGGAGCATCATTTTTGCTCCAGTTCCCCAAGCCCTCCTTCCCTCCAGGTGATACATGAGGGCCAGATGGCATGATGGACTGTGTTATAGGAGGGACACTGTGAGCTCAGGGAGCCAAAGCTCTTATCATGGGCGGTAGCCATGCTCGCTCTTAGCTCCAGCTGGAGAGATGGTCTCTGCTTCCACGACACAGGCATTCCTGAAACGATGCTCTGGGGCACAGGGCCCTCAATTCATCACTTTACACAGCTTCACAGCAATGCCAGGGACCCCCGGAGAACTGCCTGCCCATATGGAAGGAACAGGATCAAGGGAAGGGAATGGAGGGAGAGAGCTGGAAGCCAGCTGGTTTGTGCTCCCCATGTAAAATCGTGGGTCTCCAGATGGAAAGAGGAGTTTAGAACTAATCATTCGAAATTGTTGCTCTCTTGTACTTCTTCCTATTTTTAATTTTTGTTCCAGAGTTGTGAAACCTGAAGGTCCCATTTTTCCGAGACAACCATCACCTTCAGCTAAATTTTTCTAGAAATGCCTTCCTATTTTTTGTCACCAAGTACAAAATCAAAATGTTCTAGGTAAATTTTACGTATGCTGGCTTATGATAATCCATCTTCAAAAGCAGTGTATCTCTAAGTTTCTTATTACTTCATTTTCTCCCATCCAACTCTACCAGCTAACTGTTTTCAGTAAAAGAGAATTTACTGTCCATCTTATGGCTGCCTTTGTCAGCATATTATGAGTAGTAGTTATTACTCAGACAATGTACTCAAAATTCTGTGATGTGAATATTAAGCAATTTTTTAAACTAATGCATTTCTCCATTTTTTAAGAACTTGCAAGGATAATATTTACATGGCTTCAGGAGTTTAAAAACAATTAGATTATCATCCAATAAGAGAAGACTATGATAACATCCTAAAACATAACTGACTCTTCAGAATTCTACTGAGCAGTACTCTTTATAAAAAAGTGAATCTCTAGGACAGGCAGAGGAAGATAAAGGCTCTACAAAGCCATTTTCAAATTCTGTGCTACCATGTCTATAAGTCAACATGTTAAATCCCCAGTAAGGTGAGGAAAGGAAAAGCCATCCTTGCTTATGACAAGTAAATTATCGTGATTCTTCAACTCAGCCTAGGTTTGGTCCCTTGTATCTCTTGAGGACAGAGAAGTGTATGATTATGTATCTGAGAGCGTGGCCAGATAGTTCTTGACCTTAAAATAGATCACAAGATGATCCCGATTCTAAGTAATTCATTTATATGAAAAAAGTCCCATCATTAGTGACCCAGGGACCTGAATCACGAACATGACACCCCTCTGCCTACTGCTGATGCTGTCAGCAGTAACCTGTCCCTCACTGCTGACCCAGGAGTCCCGGGCCTCCCACCCCCACCTGTGGAACTGCCAGGGGCTAGCTGGTTAGTTACCAGTTCTTCACAGTTCTTCACACACCCCTTAAAAATCACCCAGGTTTGAAGTCTTGGGGCTAATGTTTGCTTCCTTTTCCATCTCAACCCTCGTATGCAATCAATTGACAAGTAACATCAATTTTATTAAGCCCATATAATAATGACAACAAACATAAATGTTTGGAGACCTTTCTACTTAGAAGTGCTTTACAAATACATGCATATATGTGTGTATGTGAGCGCATATTTAATCCTCAGAAACCTGCATGCATTGCTGCCCTTGTTTTACAGAAAGTTGGAGGCACAGAAAATGCATAAACTTGCTGTAATTTATCATTGAGAATGGTGTGTTTTTTAGGTATTTCTGTGGATATTTTTTAAGAGATTAAATTGTCTTTTTAACAGATAAAGTTGTCTTTCACTCCTTGTGTCCTAATTTTTTCAGCTAGACTGGGGTTTGAATTTCATCAAATACTTTATCTGCAGCTATCAAAGTGATCATGTGACCATCAAGTGACCATGAAAAATTTGGGGAAGTACTTTTTTTGTCAAATTAACTGAGCAACTTTGATTGGGTTGACCTTATTTCCTCAGTAGAAGGATTTACTGGTGAAGATACCTGACCCTGGAGTTTTGTTTTTGAAAATATTCTTAACTACAAATTATTTTTTAGATATTATAACCAACCAAATTTTCTATTTTAATGTCTTATTTTCTAAATATTACTTTTTATGGAATCTAGTTATTTCAAGTAACTTTTTAAAATTCTTAAGTGTAAAGTTGTTTATGATATAATTCCCTATTTTTCATGTTTCTAGTATTTGAGTTATACTCTTTTCATTTCTGGTATTGTATTTTTCCCACTTTTCTTTAAAATCATTCCTGCTTGATGTTTGTCAGTCTTATGCTTATTTTTTTCCCCCAAGGACCAACTTTTTCAACTAATTTTCTTGTGAGATGCTCCACAGTTTCATTTTTTCCTCCACCAGACATATTCATCATGTCTTAAGTTCAATATTTGCATGAAATATGGATCTACTTATATCATCATTTTTCTTGTGTGGTTGGTTTCATGCCCTTTTCTCTAGGCATGCTTACTCATTTTTGTTGAATGAGAAAGATTTTGTAAATAATGTAGAGGATCCCTGGAGGATTTGCGCTTTCCTCTGCCAGGGAGAAAGAATGGATCAAAATGAGGAACTGGACTCAAGAGGGCAGGCTACCATTTTGATAAAGGTAGGCTGTCTCTGACTCTCCCTGCTGTGTCCTCGCTGGCAAGGATCCCTCTCGAGCTGAGAACCTGGTATGCTTGTAGGGCTTCTCCTGAGCTTGAATTTTTGTGTGCTCCAAATTGTAGGAACTGGAAAACCCTGCTTGCTTATCAGAGGCTAACTCCTTACAATTTTAGCCTTCTTCTCATGCAGCTTCAAAATACAGTAGATGTCAAGGGAAGAAGGGTCCATGCTTCTCCAGTCCTTGAAGCATGTTCACGTAGATCTTTCTAGCCCTGGAAGATGGCCAGAACCTGAAGTAGTTTCTCAAATCTCCAGCAGTGACTTTGGATTCTTATCCTTCTGCTTTGCACCTGAAGCTGGCATATACCCCAGGAAAATTGGACTATAGAACATGAGCTAGGATCTGAAGCCTTCTAGATCTAATTTTTCAGTATTTCTCTTACACCTTTAAGTAGGGGCATATTTTATATGATTTTATACTGATTTTGGATTTGCCATAATCCACTCCATTCTTCCCAGAAGCAGAAATGCATTGTGTTACAATGTATCTCCTGATTTTATTGCTAATGTTTTGTTGAGGACATTTGCTAGTGTTTATGAGAGAAATCGGCTCTTGAGTTTTCCTGTGTCACGTCCTCATCAGATATTAGCAATAAGATTTTCTGACCTCATAACAAATTAACAGTCGGAATTATTCCTTTTTTTTTTTTTTTTGTCTTTAATATTTGGCTTTATCTCTTCCTTCAAGATTTGGAAGAATTCACTGATGAAAAGAATTCACCAATGAAGCCCTTTTTAGTATAGAGTTTCTTTATGAGAAGTTTGTTTATGAGAAGTTTAATACACAGAGAAAATATTTCATCAAAAAACTTTTAAATAGCATGTTTGGTTATTTGTGTTTTTTCTAAAACAGTGGTTGTCAATTTCCCTGAAATGTTTTATTTACCAACAAAGAGTTGTTCCTAAATGATTTTTCAAAAGGTTACTATGTATGTGAAATCTAGAGTGTTTTTCTTCATTTCTGGTATTGGTTCTTTGTACCTTCCATTTTTTTCTTTTCAGCCTTACTAAGAGGTTATTTTATTAATTAGTTTTTCAAAAAGCAACCGTTGAGCAGGGAAGCCTTTCTCAACTTTATCTCGTCTATTTCGTTAAACTTTGCTCTTTGTTATTTCCTACCTTCTACTTGTTTGGGTTTGCTCTTTCTCATTGGTCTTTAGTCTTTTCTCATGTAGGTATTTGGACAAACATTTACTCCAATTTATTGCTTTCCCTGTATCCCACGGCAGGACTCATTGTCATGATCATTTCTTAATATTTTCACATTCCCATTTAGGTTCCTTCTTTGACGAAAGGTTGTTGTTGTTGTTTTTCCTTAATGTGCATTTCTATTTTTTCAAAATGCTTGGGATGTTTTAAGTTATCTTTTAAAATATTTTCTAATTTAATTTCACTTGATTAAAGAGCATGCCCTGTATCGTGACAGTCCTTTGACATTTTGTAAATTTGCTTCAAGTTCCTACATAATGGTTCTTTCAGTTAATGTTTTTCAAAGCATATATCCTGTAGCTATTAGAGGCAGTGTTTTACATAAGTTACTTAAGATGGATTTATTAATTATGTATTTCAAGTCATCTGTTTCCTTACTGATTATCTCCTCTACTATCAATTGCCATGAGAGGTATATAAAAAATATTTGTGGATTTTAAATTTTACTTTATGTATGTTGAATCTACATTACTACATGCAAACAAATTAAGAATTTTAATAATTTTAGAATTACCCCATTTGTTATTATGAAATACCTCAGTCACCAATGTTTCTGCCATAATCAACTTTGTCTGCTGTCAATATAGCGTATCATCTGCCTTAGTCCACTTGGGCAGCCATAAAAAAATATTGACTGGTAGTTTAAACAATAGAAATTTATTTTCTCATAGGTCTGGACACCAGAAAGTTCAGGATCAAAGTGCTAGCAGATTTTGTTTATGGTAAGAACCCTCTTTCTGGCTTACAGTTGGCTACCTTCTCACTGTTGTCGTCTCAGGGCAGAGAGAGCGAAATCTTTGGCGCCTTTTTTATAAGGACACTAATCCTATTGGATCAGGGCTCCACCCTAAGGCCTCATTTAATCTTAATTACTTCTATACTCCACATAGAACCACACTGCAGATTAGGGCTTCAATACATGAATTTGAGGGGGACATAATTCAGTCTTGAGCACCATTTTTTTTCAACTATTTCTTCCATCCCCCACCCACCTCCTCTCTGGGAACTGTCAGTTTGTTGTCTGAAGTTTAGAGTTTCTTTCTTGGTTTGTATCTCTTTTTCTTTTTTCTCTTTGCTTGTTTGTTTTGTTTCTTAAATTCCACATATGAGTGAAATCATATGTTGTCTTTCTCTGACTTATTTTACTTAACATTATACTCTCTAGCTCCATCCATGTTGTTGCAAATGGCAAAGTTTCATTCTTTTTTATGGTTGAGTAATATTCCATTGTATTTAATATATGCCATATCTTCTTTATCCATTCACCAGCCAAGGGGCACTTGGGCTGCTTCCATAATTTGCTATAAACATTGGGGTGCATATGTCCCTTTGAATTAGTGGGGTTTTTTTTTCTGGGTTTTTTGGTTTTGTTTTGTTTTGTTTGGCAAATACCCAGTAGTGTGATTACTGGATCATAGAGGTAGTTCTGTTTTTAATTTTTTTGAGGTCAGTGGTCAGTCTTCCATACATCATTTTTTTAATTTTTATTTTATGATCTACATTTCCATCCTGTTTTTAATATTCTGTATCCTTTTAAATTGTGTATTTTCAGTATAGTTGGGATTTGTTTCTAAAATTCTTATAATCTTTGTCTTTTAATTAGAGTAGAGAAATTAGGTTTGAGTAATATATTTCAATTTCTAATGTCATTCTATTATTTTTCTATTTACCAAATCTTTCTATATTTCTTTTCCTTTCTCTTCTTTTGGATTAATAAAACATTTTTAATCCATTTAATCTTCTTTAGTAATTGTAATGACTGAATCCTGTCCCTTGTTTAAAATAAATGTTGAAGCCCTAGCCCCCAACATGACTGTTTGGAGATAGAGACTTTAAAGAGGTAGTTAAGGTAAGTTGAGGGCATAAAGGGGGACTTATTCTGATAGGATCAGGTCCTTATAAGAAGATAAAGAGGCACCAGAGCTTTTTCCTCTGTCCATGTGTGCACCTGTGGACACAGCAGGAAGGCAGCTGCTTATAAACCAGGAAGACCACTGTCATCAGACACCAGTCCTGCCAAGCCTTGATCTTGGGGTTCCAGCCTCTCAAACTGTGAGAAAATAAATTTGTTGTTTGAGCCTCCCAGGCTGTGGTATTATCTTGTCGTGTACTTGTACAATTTACAAGAGCTGCTTTTGTGGTCTGGTGGGGGTCACTGAAAAGACAATGGGAGGACAACCACTGAAACATTGAAATCATATTTCAAATTAATCCAATTACTAGATAAAGATTGTTTCCCTTTAACTGCTTAACAAAAGCTAAAGAAAAATCACCTTATAGTATCCGCAGTCTCCCAATTTTTCACGCACAATGTCCAACAATTAATCTAAAATCACCAGGCATGCCAAGATGCAGTATCAAGGAGAAATAACGTATTAGAAACAGACTTAGTGTCTGGAGTTTACTGCTACTTTCAATAGTGGTGATTAATATCTTCAGAAAAATAGATAAATGAAATAATGAATTCTGTGGAATTTTATGGATGCCAGAGAACTGTAATTTATAAAAGATAGTGGGAAGTATACAAAATCCTAAGGTCATCTGACTTGAGGGATTACTTTTTTTTTCTTTTAACAACTTTATTGAGGTATTATCGGCACACAGTAGACCATAACCATTTTAAGTGATTTTTTTACAATTTTTGCAATTCAGTGATTTTTTTTTTAAGTAAACTTAATGAGTTGTGTGGCCATCATTGTGTGGCCATGTAATGTTAGAACATGCCATCACACAGATGAATGAGCATCTCGTGCCCTTTAGTGCTTACTCTCCATCCTAGTCCCCAGATCCCAGCAGCCATTAAATGTTCTGTCTACGTGCACTTGCTGTCTTCCTTCCTTCCTTCCTTCCTTCCTTCCTTCCTTCCTTCCTTCCTCCCTCCCTCCCTCCCTCCCTTCCTTCCCTTCCCTTCCCTTCCCTTCCCTTTCCTTCCTTTCATTCTTTTCTTTTTTCTTTTTCTTTTCCTTCTTTTCTTTCTTTCTTTCTTTCTTTCTTTCTTTCTTTCTTTCTTCTTTCTTTCGACATTTCATATCAATGGAATCATAAGATGTGTGGTCTTTATTGTCTTGTTTCTTTCAATTAGTAGTTTTCATTTACTATAGGTTTAGAGGTTCATCCATGCTGTATCATGTCATCTTTTTTTCCTTTGTTACTGCCATGTAGTTGTCGATGGTTGCACAGACCACATTGTGTTCATCAGCTCATTAGTTGATGGGCACTTTGATTGTTCCCTCTTTGGGCTATTCTCTAGAATGATGTGGTGAACCTTTGTGCCTATGTCTTTGTGTGAACATAGATTTTAATTTCTTGGGTAGATACCTAGTAGTGGAATTTCAGGATTGTAGTTTTTCTAAAATATTTTTAAAAGTGCCAAACTGTTTTCACAGTGGCTCAACCATATGTATGTTCTCACTAGTTCTCAGCCTTTCTTGGATCATTTGACTTCTGTGACATCCCTTTCTTAGTTTGTGCAATTTTGGCCCTATCTCTTTGTCACCTTTGATGGGACCTACTCAGGTTCCTAACCTCTAAAATTGGAGGGCCATGTGCTTAGTTTTTAAAGCTTAGGGCTGGATGAAATAACTGATTATTAGCTATAGACAGAAAAGAAAATATGTCTAAAAACAATCTTTACCTGCATGATTTCTAAATGTATACCCTTAGGTCAGATCTTTCTCCCAAATGAACATGCACATCTGACTGTCTACTGGATATCTTTTCTTGGATTTACAGTAGGCATTTATAAATCAGCATGTCTACAACTGCATTCCTGATTCCTGCTAGCACTATGCCTTCAAATTTCCACCTACCTTACATATTCTTCTTTTATCTAATAAATGTAAACTCCATCATTGCCTGTGTTCAAGCTAGACACTTTCCCTCATAGCCCACATTGAACTCACTGCTCATTGTGTTAATGCTACCCCCCCCACCTGAATACATTCAGTAATCTGTCCTTACTTCTTTTAGTCTACTCCCAGGCAAAATTATAACTAACCAGAATTGTAACAGTAACATAACAGGGTTCCATGTTTCTGTTCTTACCCACATAGTCTGTTATACCCACAAAAATCAAGGGGACCATTTTAAAATATAAATTAGATCTGTTTCAGAAACCTCCAAAAAAGTCCCATCTCATTCACAATGAAATCAATGTATTTTACCAAGGTCATAAAAAATGAACATTAATTATAATTATATACACATAATTATAGTATATTAATGGTTATAACAGGATTACAATTATATTATAATTATTATAGTTATTATGGTTATAAATACATAATGTGGCCGTGCTATTACCCCTGTGGTCCTTCTCCTACAACTTTTCCTTGCCCCATTTTGGGTACACTGACCTCCTTACTATTAATTTACATTTCCAATATCGCCATTTCTCCCTAAAATGTTCCTCCTCCCATTCGCCAGATATCTGCATGGCTTACCATCTGTTCTTGGAGGTTCTTGCTCCAATGTCCCCTTATCAGAGAAGCCTTCCTTCCCTGAGCATCCTTTATGAAGTAGCAACTACATCCATCCCTCAGCAACTGCAGTATTTACTTTTTCTCTCTAATTCATTTTTCTCCATTTCACTAATTGCCTCATGGCATATTGCGTATTAGTTTATTGTCTGTCTCCTTCGATTAAAATGTAAGAGACATGAGAGCAGGGGGAAGTGTCAGATTTGTTCACTGCTGTATCCTTACTGCTTGAGTGATTCCCGGCATAGCAGCTTCCTAGTATATATTTGGTGAATGAAAGAATAAGCAATAAAGTTCGATCAGAACAAAGATAAAGATAGAGGACACAAGTCAACGCTGGCTAGGGCCGGTGCCCAGATGATTAGTATAGAAGACATCTATTTTTTTTTTCTTGCCCAGTATCTATTTTGCTGCCTTTTCATAACAGCAGACTAATCTTTCTTTTGATGCGAATCCTTCCCCCATCACAAAGATGCAGATGCACAGCCAAGAAAGTTGACAGACTCTCCCTTGAAGAGGTGGCGTCTGATCCAAAATAGGCCAAGATCAGGTGCTCTCCTGGAATTTCAACTTTGAGTGGGATGACAAGGTCTGAAAACTGTCAGAGCTCATTCATGCTGCCAGTGGCATCCTGTGCACACCCCAAGAGCTCTTTGACTTTGTTTGGCATTTTCTGAATTCTAGAGTTTCTCAGCCTTCCTTAGGTTCTCTTAGTTAGACATATCCTACCAGTTAGTATGCTTTTTTACTATTAGCCAGAGTTTGTTTCTGCTGTTTCAGTTAAATTATCCCAACAGATATTGGGAGATTACAAGGACACTTAGTTAAGTTCTCTCAACTAATTTCAAAGAATTCAGGAAGATCTTTGGGGGACTGGATGAGCTGGTGGATCATTTGAATTTCATTCGTTGATTCATTGAACAAATACTTATTGAGGATATATCATGTGCTCAAATGATGCTCTGCCTTGTGTTTACAAGGATGGTTCTTTTCCTTAAAATCTCAGAATCTGGTGGAGTATTATCATGTTCTAATCAAGGTCTGTGTGGGGTAGAGTATGGGTACAAAGACAAGAGTGGGTAAGTTCATCTGGCACTGATGAGGTCAGTAGCTGCCCATAGAGTTTTCTAAGCCTTGAGTTGAGCCTGGAAAGGTTGGGTAGGCATTTGCAGGTAGACAGACAGGGAAGGGCTTTGTGTTCAGTGTGGGCTTACGGACGTCTGAGAAGGTAGGAATCCCAGGCAGCATGCTGGCCATGTGGTAAGCCTTTTGATCTTTTGATCTATATATATAACTAAAAAGAGTCTCTAAGATAGTGGCATCTCTCTACTAGTTTTTCCACAGAAGATGGGGATGGTACTTGAAGCTATTGGGAAAGTCACCTTGAACACCCCTTTTCTCACACTTTGGGTCCCATTGCCTGATAAAGTAAAACATGGATAAAAGCCTATGAAAGCATAGGAAGGAAAATTTAAATCTCATTAGTTTAATATCGGGACTATTCTGAGAAAAGAATTTTTATCTTGTGAAATTCTCTCTCAATCGTGTTATTGAAGAGTGTGTTTAAAATGAGATGCAGGTACCCTAAGTAGCTTTGGGAACAAAAACCCAAAGCTCTGAGCATCAGGTGGCTGCTGATGTAATGATATGGTCAAAATAGAGGCCCAATATCATATTCATTTTATTGTATAAATTCATATGATTAAACACAGGATTAAAATTTAGAAACCGTGTAGAAGGAATTAGGAGGGAAGGCATCTCCAGTAAGAATGAGAGTGTATCTAAGTCCAGGAGACTGGAATAAATACCATTTAAAAATTTTTTTTAACATTCCCTCATAAATTGTGTTTAAGGACCACACAAAACTATGTAAAGAGGGATGCCCAGAAATACATGGCATCAACTTTACAGTTTTTCCTTCATCAGGCATTTAACTGAACTATAGTAAAGGAATTGGGTGCAATAATTTTTAGTGGATTGCCTTGTTCCTTTTGGTACCCACATGCCAAGCCATTTCTAGAAAAACAAGGAACGAGTTCCCCCAGTGTCAAAATAATTTTTGGCTGTTTCTCTTCTCTGGCTTAAGAGTGACAGTGCACAAATTTTCCTCTTAAATATCTGTGATAGCCCCAATAAAATAAAAATAAATAAACAGGATGAATTTTGTCTGATAAAACGAAAAGATGTATGATCTATTTACAAACACCTGTATGTACGTATTTGCGATTTTCATGGAGTTCTCCAACAAACATTCACAACAGCAGAGCCATTCCAACCTCCTTCACAGTAAATTTGTAATGAGGCATGTGTGTATGTGTGTGTGTGTGTGTGTGTTTGTGTGTGTGAACACTTAAGTTATACCCTCTTAGCAAGTTTTAATTAACAGAATGTTATTCACTTAGACTTCCCATGTTTTATATTAGACCCTCAGACTTTATTCAGCTTACAGCTGGAAGTGTGTCCCCTTTTACCGACATCTCCCAATTGCCGCCAGCCCTGGCAGCCACTTTTTTTCTCTGTTTTTGTGAGTTTGGCTTTTGTTTTTGTTTTTTAAGATTCTGCTTATAAGTGACGCCATGCAATATTTGTCTTTCTTTGTCTTTATTATTTCACTCAGCATAATGCCCTCAAGGTCTTTACTGAAAGGTACAACAATTTGCTGTGCACCTGCTACATGCCAGGCCGCATTCTAGATCCCAGAGACGCATGAGTGAATGCCCGTTGTCACCACCACAAAGTCCTTTCCTGGTATGGCTTCATTTTAGTGCCAGAGAGCGTTGGGAAACGATGGAGGAAAAGTGTCCTAAAAATCTACCAAATCTCAAAATCTATTTAGTATACGTTAAAGTTCTGAGACAAATATACTGTTTAATATGCACTATTCATTTCAATGTTGAGTTTATGCACTAAACAGGTGAATTAGATGCTTATTTACATGGAAACATGACCTATGAATTTGTAAATCTTTTGTGTGTATGTGATAAATAGCTCAAAATAAAACTGGTCTCTCAACTGCTCAGTGGGAGGAAATGTATCTCTTCTTATTCTAAAGAATTGTGTTTGTTCTGTGACTGAAGGTAGCCAAGAATTTTTGGCCTCTCTGGAGGGTTGATACTCCTATAGTTGGTTTTATGATCCTATAATAATATTTCCCTTCTGTTACAGTTAACATATTGTCCAGTTCTCATTACACTCAAAAATTGTAATTTCTGGATTGAGTCTGTTTCATCTTGGCCAATCAACAAGTACCAATCACATCACAAATAAATTGTTGGCTAAGATATTCTGCCACAGAATACGGCATGGGGTTTTTGGCATCTGATCTGTGCCCTTGTCTTAATTGCATGCCAGTTCTGTGGAGTGTGTCTTGTAGAGGGCAGTGGGTGGGTGGGTATGTGCGGTTGCAATGAGGAACAGAGTGGAAAAGAGGATTTTGGAATAAGAAGGGATGTATGATGTATCAGAACATGCTGTGTTCTGAGTGGATGATTGACAGCTCACGTGGTACAGCAGGCATGCATGTAAACAAGAGCACATAGAGGATAATTCATGAAGTATTTGGAGGAGTAGCAAACTTCAGTCGCTCCTGCTACGAAGCCAAATGGCTTTTTCTACAAATTCTCATTTTGAGCGATGAAATGGCATACGTAAAAGTTAACATTAGTCCACACATAATATCACATAGTGTTAAATTGTAATACTGTTGGATTGTGATAGTGCTGTTTTCCCTCTGAATTCTCAAAATTCTGGTTCAATGTAATGAAGCAATATCCTTTTTTGTGTCTCTGTAACATATTGAAATTACCTCACACATGAATCCTTTTGACCTCTTTAGAAGGAATTAGTTATATTCAAGATGTCATTTCAACTTGTATTGCCAAGGGACTTCAGTTAATAAAAAAAATTATCGGGTGTTAGGAGAGGATATAAAGAATGAACAAGGCAAAGCAGCTCCAGTGGGCATCTGCCGCATCTGTCAGGGTCCCTGGGGACCGAGCGACGGCAACAATGAAAAGTGCTGGACCACTTTCAAGCAGTTCCAAATTGCATGGCACCATCCTCCAGAGGCCTTTAACCACCTAGACATCTGTCGGGTTACAAATACAGCTCTCAGATGGCTCCTAAATTATGCTGAGGACAGCTTTGTGATTCAGCAAGTGAGACTCTAACTTGAGTTGAAGTCATCCTGACTTGGGAAGAACAGGGCGGGTTAGCATCAAAGTATTGGATGTCCTAAGACCTAGGTACAGATCGGTATCAGTCTGGGTCAGCAGATTGGTATCAATCCTGGGTTAGAACAAAGGTGTAGTTTAAACAAATAAATTTGCAGGAAAAAAATGTTTGTTTCTAGAGAGAAATTTGTATCTGTGGGAAATTTTGATCAGTGGCAGCAACTGCAAACTTCTTCTCATGAGAGAGGATTGTGGCTGTTAATCAAGAAGTCAGTTTTGGGGCATCTGGGTGGCTCAGTCCGTGAAGCGTCTGTCTTTGGCTCAGGTCATGATCTCAGGTGGTCATCCTAGAGCAGATTTCTAGCCTGTGAAAGGGAGTGGAGGCAATGAACATGCTCCTTCCAGCCTTCCCTGGCTACCCCCCAACTGAAACACTCCCCTACATGTCTTCTCCATGACCTAAAGAAGAGAAAGCAGTGCGTAAATGTGCCGCCACATTGCACGGTCTCCTTCCTTGGAAAATACTGTTTTCCATGCACTGTTGTTTCATATGTGCTACCCTGAAACATGTACTTTGTGGTGCTATTTCTTTCCTGTGCTTCTAATAATTTTTTTCTACAAAACCTCTAAAATCCATAGGTATTTCAGTTCCATTGTCTTGAGTAAACAATAAGAATCTTGGAGAATGAGTACTACTTGGAGGTTTAGCGGGAGACTGTGCCAGTAAAGGCACCTACTACCCTAGTACGCCAAGGCGCCCTAAAGGGGGGTCGTTTGTGATTGAGTAAAAATACCTTAGGATCTGAATGAGCTGACCTAAAGATGCAATGACAAATATATATATTTGGACTTTGGGTACTTACGAAATTAAGAGTCCTTTGTTAGCTTACTTAAAAAACTAGCATGCATGCGTTGCCTGTAATGCATGGTGTTAGGCATTATGGGGGATACAAAGTGAATCAGGAAAAAGGACTTCCCTTAACGTTACCTAATAGTAATACATTTTGAATACAAGATTCAAGATGATAAGTGTCACAGTGTCAACAAGCAGTTCTGTGGGTATTTAGAAGGAAGCTTTACTCCACTGCTGATATAAGAAGGGTGTCATGCTGGAGAAGCCATTTGCACTGACCCAATATAGATTCCTGTTCTATAGCCTTGTTTTCAGGGATTTAGATTTACTTTTTAAAATGGAAAGCTTCCTAAGCAGATGTTTTTCATGGATTGTTTGAGGAACTCAATCTGACATGCCTAGCGGGTCTCACTCTTCCCAAGAAGAGTCCCACTCTGTGCTCCTCAGATGTTTCTTTTTTTATCCGGGACTTGCTCTCTTGCTGTGGTCAGAATATGCTGGATGGACTCTAGAAGAACAACTTATTATCATCAGTTTCCCGTGTTATGTCTCTTCCCTGGGTGACCCAGCACCAGTCTTAAACACCGTCATGCACTTGGACATTGCTAGACGAAAGGCACCAGACAAAGGAAGCACTTTGAGGCAAGGCCCCTTTAGACCCCGCACCTACTTGGCTTTGATAAAACTGGGAAGATATATGCAGAGATCAGTTTCAGGCATTCTTACAGAAATGAAATCATCTTCTGAAAGAATTTCACCACAAGTTAACTAACTGATTTGGGCATCTCAGAGCTGAGGAAGCACAGGGAATGTTCTGTGCCAGCAACGTTTCTTCAGTGGTGGTAAGAAGTAAGAAAGACAGGAGGTTCCTCATAAGTGGAAAATTTTGTTTGGAACATCTTCATCTATTACCGAATTGATGGTGCCTCATCAACGAGAAATTTCCCTGTTATTGTAAAACACTGCTTCTGCACAACTTTCACTGAAATCCTGTTGGGAGGCAAAGTGCTTGTATCTTGACAAAAAGGAGGAATTTATTCTAGAAGTAGTAGACAAACAGAGGAAGACATCTCCAAATATAGGGTGTATGGATTTCAATTGAGGAGTTATTATATATGCTTTATTCCTATCATGTTTTAATAAAAATGTGTTATTTTAGGATTAAATTTTCTTTGAATACTTCGGCCATACATTTAGCATTAATTTATTTTACCTATTGTTTCCATTCTTCATCTGCTACTCAGTTTTTTGTTTTGTTTTTTGCTTTTGGCTTTTTTTTTTTTAAATGTAGTTATAAGCAGTATCATAATAGAAACTAGGGGTGCCAGTGTGGCTTAGTTGGTTAAGTGTCTAACTAAGGTCATGATCCTTAGGGTCGTGAGATCCAGCTCCATGTCTGGCTCTGTGCTGGGTGTGGAGTCTGGTTAAGATTCTCTCTCTCCCTCTTCCTCTATCCCCCACCCCCAGCTCGTACTTTTTGCTCTCTCTCTAAAAAAAAAAAAAATAAAATAAAAAAGAAATTTAGGGTGGATTACTATGATAATTATGCAACCTCAATGCTCTTTTATGTGTGTTTCAAGTAAATTTGACAAAAATTATCTACACGAGGTACTCACCCTTTTCAAAAGTATGCCCTTTTGCATCTTTTGTTATCAGTTAATGGGCTTGTAAAATTCATATTTGTTATTTAAATTTATCATATTAGCTGTCAACATATTGCTTAATGAAGCAAGTGGTTTTTGTTCAGAGAAAATGAAGGTCTACTCTTGGATTAGCTCTTATTTAAAAATGTGCTGATAAAAGCAAGTTAGTGATTTTTCGATGGGCTGATCTGCATGTTACTAACTTTGGAAAGAAAATTAAACTATGTGTACATATTTACAAATGTCACTATGACTCAGTATCATCTAATTCAAGGCACCATGTAAAAGTCAACTGAAGGAAGTTTTTTAGATTTATAACATAACTGAAATTCAAATCCCTTAAGAAAATTTAAGGACATTAGTAATGTTAGGTCATAAAAAATCTTGTTTTTTAAGCGTTGAAAATTCTCCAGCATGAGACATCTTTGCGTTTTGATAAATAAGATTCATTTAATCTTCTTTTATTTGAGCTTGCAAGTATATTTCAGTACTTAAATTGAACTGAACCTCAGCCGGGGGCATAATCTCTTTTGTAGCTGATGGCTGTTAGCATTACTACTATGAATGGTACTTTTAATTTTTATCTAATGATCTGTGATTTTTTTTTGTCCTTGGCAAATGCAAAAGTATATCTTAATTGAAATAATTTTATTTTTCTTGATTCCAACTGATATTATGTTGAAGTGCCAACTGATATTAATAACAAAAAGCACTGATAAGTAAAGATACCTACCCTTCTGAGTTTAGTGGTACCCTTATGATGAGAGATTCATGAACTGCACCATAGGATTAAAGCCATACAGGTCACGTGTGGGGATCTGGGAAGTTGATCTGTCAGCAGAGGACACCAGCGGTGCCAGTGTAGAAACTGAAACTCAACGAAGAAAACCACAGAAAGGGGAGCACTTGGGGTTCTTCAGGGGATTTGGTGAGGCCGGCCAGAAACCCAGTTTTGGAATTCAAGAAAGCAGACTGATGGTTGAATCTGTGGCTGTCCCACCCTGAATGCCATGCCGTTCCACTGCCTCTGGTTCTTCAAGTGGCCCCTGCTTGGTCAGACACATGGAAATGTGAAATTGCCTTGCTGTATACTGAGGTTTAGCAGTGGGGACAGGGCAGAGGGCACAGCTCTAGACATGGGTGTGGGTATTGTCAAATGGGAGGAGCCTCTTGGCTTCCAAAGGACTCATGTGATTAGGTCAGAACTACCCAGATAATCTCTCTACCGTAGAATCTGTTGATTTGGGACCTTAATTATATCTGAGATATTCTAGATTAGCGTTTGATTGAATAACTGGAGGAAGTGTGTGAACACAAGGGGCCAGGAATCTCAGGGGGCACATCTTAAAATTCTTTCTCCTCTCAGTGGTTTTCCTTTTGAAATTCATTCTGATTCTAAATTCTGTGAGTTTGCTAGTCCAGTAACTACAGTGGCTTTTGTGAAAAGTATGGTGATCTTGGACTAAGCATGCAGCCGCCTGGAGTTTTAGGTGTGTATAGTACGGGGAGGGTCTTCAGACAGATACCAGTAGAGTCTGATAATGAAATGGATCTTATAAGCCACATAACCTGCATGTGCTACGTCCCATGCTCCAGTTCAGGGACGCTGGCACTGAATGTGGCCAACCCTGAGTCTGGGGTTGCTTCCTTCTGTTGTTATTCTGTCTGTATTCTAATAGGTTTGGGGGGTTTTGTTGTTGGGTTTTTGGGGGGTTTTTAGATTTATTTATTTGAGAGAGAGCATGAGCAGGGGGAGGGGCAGAGGGAGAGAGAGACTCTCAAGCAGACTCCCCACTGAACACGGAGCCTGATGCAGGGCTCAATCTCACAACCTTGAGATTGAAATCAAGCGTTAGCCGCTCAACTGACTGAGGCACCCACACACCCCTTTTCTATGTTCACTGCTGTTCTTTTCTCTAAAAGTGAAATTATGTGTTTCAGGTACAACAAATGTACAATCATTAAGTTGTTCTGAATTAGTACCTATGTTCTTAAAATTTTATTTTTTTTATTCACTGTTATTTTCAAAGTCACCTACTCCCTTCCTCTCTCACTGACATTTAATTCGTATAACTGTATATCACATGAGATTTTGGTTTCACAGTCCTGGATTTTGGTCTTTGTTCTCTTAATTATGATGTATATGAAAAGCTTCATGACTGAAAATTTACTCTCTATGTATAATGGGGATAATGCTCCCTACTTCTTGAAGCAATTGCAAAGCTACAATGAGATACTAAACGGAAAATTTATTTTTTAACTATAAAGTATTCTGTAAATATAAAGTATTAATAGTCACAAGTAGCCCTCTAGTAATGCAATGTCATCCCACGAATCTTTTTGAAATAGGTACATCGATGATTTAAACATAGTTGAGTTTCATTCCACATCTAGAGAAACACTTCTGCTTCCAAAATCTTTCTAGAACACAGTCCTGATTGTGTTATTTCTTTGCTTAGAAATCTTTGGTGCCCACTCATTAAAATTTCAACTAACTATTCTGGCATTTTGTTCCTTCTGGTCTAGTTCATGTCCCTGACCATCCCTCCCTCTCCCCGTCCTGCCCCTCCCCCTCCTGCCAACATGCAGATTCCAGGCATACACTCTGATGTAATCAATGCAAACCCTAGTGGATGCTTTTCTCCACCATCTCCACCTATAAAGATTGTGCACCTCAGATATCATTTCCTGTGGGAAGGATTCCTGGGTTTTTGACCACTAACCTCTCCCTCACCTCTGCTTTTCATGTAGTACTTTGCACTTTCACTCTCGCTCATATTCTGTCTTTCCTGGGAGTAAGGCTGTTGGTATATAGGCTAGAAGGAATGTCAGTTCCTCAGAGACAGGAATCCCATCCCTGTCCTGTGTTCCTTCACCTGCGCGGTGCCCTCTTCAGGTAAGATCCTAACAAACTTTTCACAGATTGACGTCAATGATCTTGAGAAAGTTCACAAAATCTGATTAAATCACTTCTCAGCGGAGGTCACCTTTGTGTAACAGTGAGCGCACTGATTTTATTGTAACTGAAGCATCCAGACGTTGAAAATGGATGACGTGGAGAGGCAATATTCTATGCTTCTCAGAGCAAGTGAGGCATACATATTAAAGTGAAAGATAAGAAGTGTGAATCTTCTCACATGGTACATTCTTGAAAGCCCTGAAATCTCAGAAAGATAAAATAGAAAGCTTAAAAATTAATACAAAGTGAGATTCTTGATATTTCTTCTTAGATTGGAAACAGTCGCTTTAGAAATGAAATATTCTGTTTCTAAGAAGGCACATGGGAAGAGTGCAGTAATAAATTTTCCATAGAAAATAACTTTTTTTTTTTTTGCAAACCCACTGTCGTTAGAGATACTGAAAGCCAGAAGAGTAAGTAAACATGAAACACCCACCAGTTTAATATTTGAAAGTGAAAAACAGCAAAAGGAAGAGAGAAGAGCCCTCATAGCAGGAAGGATAATCCTACTGTATTACTCCTGCTATGTAGGAAGGGATAGTGCCATGTGTGGTCTGTAGTTTCTGGTTAGCACTAATGTCTAATTGTTTTCTTTCTCTCAGCAGTGTTAAGAGTGAGAGAATGAAGACTGATCTCATTTTCCATATTGCTTACTGATGATTTGGACTTATTTATTTGAATTGGCTTTCTTTTTTTTTCCAAATTCGATGTGAACTTCTTTTCTCCCATTTTTCTGTGGCTGGGGATTCATTGATACCCTGATTAACATTGTATTTAACATGGTCCATAGAGACAGACTCTCTAAAGCTCTTCCTGAGGGACTCAGAAGAGGCAAGCAAAGGGACATTTCCAAGGTTAGTGGCCTTGCAAACAATGTCACGTGGCGTTATCCAGGCAAAGTCGTGGTTTGGTGGGGGGGGGGGATGGGAATGGCTGTACCGTTCGCTGCAGTGAGGCTTTCTATTGTAAGTGCGCAATAAAGAGGAAGCACTAGCTTCCTTTCCAAGGGTTCCAGAGGCATCAGACAGGGGAGGGAGACAGCAAGCTAGAGACAGAGACAGGTATGAAAAAGGCACCTGTGTGTGAATGAATGAATGAATGAATTAATTAAAGGTTGAATATACGAGTGGACAAATTAATGAATGACAGTGAGACAAACAGGAGCTTAAAAAGCCAAGTGACTAAAGTTATTTAAAAGACTTGGGTTTATGAACAGAAAATGGTCCAGGCTTTAATTACTTTAAAACTATGAGACAGACAGGGGCGCCTGGCTGGCTCAGTCAGTAGAGCATGTGACTGTTCATCTCAGGGTTGAAAGTTCAAGCCCCGCACTAGGTGGAGAGATTACTTAAAAATAAAATCTTAAAAAGGGGCGCCTGGGTGGCTCAGTCGTTAAGCGTCTGCCTTCGGCTCAGGGCGTGACCCCAGTGTTCTGGGATCGAGCCCCATATCAGGCTCCTCCACTGGGAGCCTGCTTCTTTCTCTCCCACTCCCCCTGCCTGTGTTCCCTCTCTCACTGGCTGTCAAATAAATAAATTAAAAAATCATAAAAAAAATAAAATCTTAAAAAAAAAAGAAAGAAAACGAGCTCTGAAGCAGACAGAAAGCATTAGATTAACGTAACTATTAATTGTTTATAGAAGATAGCTGTGATGGCATTTATCTTATACTTAATTTCAATATTTCTTCATATTGTGCTTTTTTTGCAGTTTTAAGTCCTTCATCTTTGTTCATTTAATCATCAATATATATTAAGCACCAACTCTGTGCTGGCTGCATGGAAACAGTGGCTAATATATTGTGAGCCCATCAAGATTGTGTGACTCAAATGTGTTATTTAATAATTATTGTGTAATCACCATAAACTCCTTTAGGCATCGCACACTTAGGAAGGAGCCAAGAAGTATTGAATTGTGAGCTTTATACTAACTTCGAGCTGTTAGTGCCTTACCATCTGTTTGTGCTAATCAGTGCTCTTTGGCTATCTGTGCGGTTTTTCTGCACCATACACGTGGCCGGTGATGGATCACTCAGGGAAACTTGCCTTGCAACTCAGTGCTACTCTCTGTATTAATATATCTCTTAACCCTTTCATGGCATCAAATCCTCCGCTGCTGCTGGTGGTGTAAGTCATTTCTCTTTTGTACAGGCTCTTCATATATTTTAGGGACAGCCAAGTAAATTTTTCCATATTACCTCCAAAAACTCAGGATGTGTATCTGAGCTCCTGAAGGAGATGGGTTAATGAGTAAGACTGGTCAAGGCTGCCCTTGTAGGTCAAAGTAAATAGCAACTCTAAAATATGCAGTGTAGGTACCGAGTAATTCCAACCATGTCTCAGCTGCTTCCCTTCCCCAATTCATCACTTTCAATGAGAAAGTCTGAAACAGGTCAGAGACACGATCATTTATCAGGTTGTTCACTTATAGATGCATGTGAATGAGATGTGCACATGTTATGCCCATTTTTCTTGTGGCGTTTCTCTGGGATGTTTTCAGATAAATTTTGTGAGACACAGTCCAATCTAACTTCACTGCAAGTCTTTGGATGGCCCAGTAGACTCTAGGGTCAACAGTATATGGACTTTATGTACTTACTACTTTTTTTTTCCTTCCCAGAGTCCTTTCTCCCCACATAAGCAGGGTGATTGTATGATATAAGGAATTTAGACTTTCCACTTTTCGGTTTCCTTTCATACATTTTAGTTGAACATATTTGCTTTTAATTTTCTTTTCAACACATCTTGTCATTGAAAATGTATTCATTAAGCAAATATAAAATGCTTCACACCATCGTATGTGATGGAAGTGCATCATCGAGCAAAACAAACATGGTGCCTGACCTCTGGGGACTTCTGTCTGGGGGGAATTTCTTTGTTTTTAGTTACGAGGCTACAGGCTAGATGTGTTCACGCATGGGAAAAAGTGGCAGTGCAGTCAACTTTACTCTAAGTAGTGTCCCGTCAATTTTGTGGAGAAAGTTTTTTTTTTTTTTTTAAAGATTTTATTTATTTATGTGATAGAGAGACAGCCAGTGAGAGAGGGAACACAGCAGAGGAGTGGGAGAGGAAGAAGCAGGCTCCCAGTGGAGGAGCCCGATGTGGGACTCGATCCCAGAATGCCGGGATCACGCCCTGAGCCGAAGGCAGACGCTTTAATGACTGCACTACCCAGGCGCCCCTGTGGAGAAAGTTTTAACCATGCTTTCTTTCTACTGCACTTTTATATCACTTGCTCTATTCTGAAACCTGTCCTTGTCCTAACGGTAGAGGACTGAACGGGAGACCTCGTGTCCTCCCTCCGAACACAGTGTGCTATCATGCCGGGCCTTTACACGGAGCTGCAGGGCTCTGGCAAGTTGCCTGAGTGCCTCTGGAGTGGCCCCAGCAAGGGGATGGAGAGTATGTGGCATTCCAGGATTCCCTCCTGTGAAATAATAAGAAATATATATCGGTTTCTGTTCCCAGTTACTGCTACTATTTGGTCTTTGACTCTGGTTCCTGGCACAGAACTCCTGAAACTTTTGTGATTTTTTGAGTGTTGGGAGTGATGGGACAGAGTTCCCAAGTCCCTTATTATTTTCTGGGTGATAGGGGCATCTTTTGTTCTAATGCAGTGACTCTTGACGGGCTCCTGCAGTGGAGCTGGTCTCAACAGAGATCAAGTGTGATTAGAAGCTTAGAATATTCAGCCCCATTCCTGTCCTTTGGGGAGGGGAATGGGCTAGAGATCGAGTTACTAATCTATCATGTCTATGTGAAGAAGCCTCCATAAAGATCCCTAACATACAAGGTTCTGAGAGCTTTGGGGTTGGTGACAGATTCACACTTTGGAAAGATGGCTACCACCAACTCCCTGGGGTCAGAAGCTCCTGCTCTGGACCCTTCTAGACCCCACCGTACGCATCTCTTCATATGGCTGTTCATCTGTATCCGTTAGCATATCCCTTATGACATAACAAAGTGGTAACATGAGTAGTCAGTTCGGGGCGCCTGGGTGGCACAGCGGTTAAACGTCTGCCTTCGGCTCAGGGCGTGATCCCGGCGTTATGGGATCGAGCCCCACGTCAGGCTCCTCTGCTATGAGCCTGCTTCTTCCTCTCCCACTCCCCCTGCTTGTGTTCCCTCTCTCACTGGCTGTCTCTATCTCTGTCAAATAAATAAATAAAATCTTAAAAAAAAAACAAACAAACATGAGTAGTCAGTTCTCTGAGCCATCCTTGCGGATCACTGAACCTGAGAACGGGTCCTGGGACCCCCGATTTACAGAGAATCCATCAAAACTATACGTGACAACCACAAGTGACCGGGCTGGTGATTGGCACCTGACGTGGACACCATCTTGTGGGACTGAGCCCTCGACTTGTGGGATCTGCAGGTAGATAGCGGGGTGGGTAGGGTCGTGATGGGACTGAATTGCGGGATACCCAGCTTGGGTCCGGAGAGTTGGGGAACTGTTTGGTGTGGGGAGAACCCACGCGTCTGGTCACAGAAGTGTTCTGGGTGAGCAGCAGAGCAAACAGGAGAGCTTGTTCTCTTCACACCTGAATAATCCCATTACTAGCTATTTACTTATTCCTGGTCCAGTGAGAAGTGTCCGAACAGCAGCAACAACATCCACAATGAACACAAAAATCAAGGTTTTGGAAACTGCTCACTTGGTGCACACGATCACTTTGCAGATGTTGATGTGTGGGCCCAAAGATAGGAAGGGATGTCACCATGGTCAAGCCAGAGCCGGCCGGTGTGCCTGACGCTTCCTCACCTGCTGTTTTCTTACGCCCCCTCACCTGCTGTTTTCTTACGCCACACAATTTCTCCTTAGCCCGAAGACTGCAAGTTTGACTTCTCTTCTGCCTGATACTGTGTGAATCAAGATCAGAGCCCCCACGTGGCCCCAGATAATTCTGAATGGTCACCCCAGTGATTTATGTGCATTGAAGTTTGGAGACCATGGGAGAAATTGGGCTTGGAGACTGAAGGGTTCTTGGGAATTGACTCCCGACCCCCGAATAGCACTGCCCTTTATCATGTCTCATCGTGGCAGGCTGTGTGATACTCCTTGAAAGCCTGTGGCTCTTCTACACTAGGGAAGCTCCTTGGCCGGAGATACCCTCCCCATCTCCTCCCCCGCCCCGTCTCCCCTCCCTCACCTCCCCATCTCCCCTCCCTGCTCCATGTCTTCTCTCCCCTAGCCCTGTCTCCTCCCATCTCCTCCCCACATCCGCTCTCCCCCTCCTCTTTGTCCCATCTACCTGGGGAATGCCTGCATGGCTTTCCAGGTCAGCTCCAGGTGGCCTGCTTCACCAAATCTTGTGTAACCCACCTGGCAGCACTGAACACGAGGCCTTTGTGCTTGCCTCATATGTGGGACATTTTTCCCATAGCACACGTGTGTTTGACCTCTGTCGTCCTCTGCTAGGACGTGAGCTCCCTAAAGGCAGAGACTGGACTTCCTTTTCTTTGTCTCTTCAGAGCAAACTTAAGTATTTGGCCCATGCTAAGCTCTTGAATGAATGAATGCATGCATGAATGCATGGATACCTAAACTAAGTTCTGCCTCTTTCCAATGTTAGCTGTGCTATAAAGAACAAGTCATCGAACTACTTTGATCCTGCTTTCTTAAAAAAAAAATGAATGTTTTCTTTAAATCTTGTTACAATGAAAAATGAGGAAAATATTATGTACCACAAAGCACTATCACATAATATTTTCCCATTTGGTCATTGTAAAAAAAAAAAAACAGTCATGGCAGCAATCCTTCAGATATTTCTCCCCACTCTGTGCAAACAACCAATTGTGCTCACTATTTCCTTTCTCATTGGTCTCCTCAACTTCTGGATGAATTATATACAAAAAAAAAAAAACAGTCATGGCAGCAATCCTTCAGATATTTCTCCCCACTCTGTGCAAACAACCAATTGTGCTCACTATTTCCTTTCTCATTGGTCTCCTCAACTTCTGGATGAATTATATACCTTTCTCTGGAAACTCTCTGCCTTTGCCAAGTAAATTTTTCTGGCCTGTCAGTGTCTTTGGTTTTGGCTCTATATTTGTTGTGCCAATTTTTCACAGGAGGCAGGAGAGACAGTCTCTCCATGGTGGGGGGGGGGGGGGGGGGCACTGAGAAGATGTTAATTCTGTTTTTCTGGCTTATACATGCCCAGGCTCATACAAACCAAGTCACCTCCCACGAATACGAGCAGGAAGCATTCACTGTGTTTGTTGTTATTACTTCCTTCCCGCTGTTCTCTGAGCCTTGCTAGATCTGGGGCCTTAAAACTTAAATACCATCTTGTATCCACGATTCATGTTGAAATGTGAAAATGGGGCACACACAAGCAAATGAGCAAATGCAGTAATCAGGGAGGTATACCTTTCGACTGGGAGAGAGAGAGAGAGTGTGTGTGTGTGTGTGTGTGATTTGTTTGAAGTAGGCTGTGCACTCACATGTTTAAAACTAAAAATGACATCACCGGGTGTGGTGTCCCGTCCCCCTTTCATCCATGGAAGACGCTGCACCGTACAGAATTTGGCTCTTTTTCGCGTGCTTCCCGATGCGCAAAGACTTCCTCCATTCCTTTTGAATGCCATGGTATTTTTTTTTCTTTCTTTTTTTTTTTATAATGATTTTTTATTATATTATGTTAGTCACCATACAGTACATCCCCGGTTTCCGATGTAAGGCTCGATGATTCATTAGTTGTGTATAACACCCAGTGCACCATGCAATACGTGCCCTCCTTACTACCCATCACCGGTCTATCCCATTCCCCCACCGCCCTCCCCTCTGTAGCCCTCAGTTTGTTTCTCATAGTATTTTTTTTTTCTGCCTCTTGGGTTAGTTGATTTAGTTCTCTGTTGTTACATTACATTCAATCTTGTGCTGTTATGCTGATACAATTAAATCATAGCCCTAAAAACAGCCTCTTGTTTATGCTTTCTAAGAGCATTTAAGGTAGTCTTGATTGTGCTGCTTCCTTCTGACACTCTCTCTCTGTCTGACTACCTCCCACCACCTCCCGCCCCTATCTACTTCACCTATACTCTTTTATTGAACTAATCTTCACAGCTCCAACCTCTGCCCGGGCTAAGAGGAATTAGAGGATTCTCATTTTTTTTTTTAGATACTCTGCATCATCATCCTGGATTCCCTTCTTTATCTTCTTAAATTCATCAGGAAAATGAATATTTAATCGTAAAGTATTGCATTGACATTTTCTGTGTTATGTTGATCATTATCTGCCCGTAAAAAGAGACTACAACTTTGAATAGGTTCAGTGAATTCTTCAGATCATTGATTATGTTTTACCATAAAGTGTTAGGCTGGGTACCCCATGGGGAGAGGTGTGGAAAGACAAAGGCAAATAAACATTTCTTGCCATTATCAGCTCATTATCTGGAAAGGAAGACTTTGTTTCCCCGTGTTCTATATTAGGAGTAATTTCCTTATTAATTCAAGCTTCTCTATTAAGCAATTAGATGGAATTAATGCTTGCAACAATCCAGCAATACTAGATAATGAAGTGTTTCACTCAGCATAACTTTCCACATTGTTGCACTTTACCTTGAAAGTGTTAAACCTTTTTAAAGTGCTCAACTATTTTGGATAGAAATTTTCCTAAAACATACTACAAATGTTTCTACTTTTAAAAAAGAACATATTATAATGTGACCTTTCTTTCCTCACTAAAAATTAGGAGAGGCTATGTAAGACCCTCTCCAAAGCCCTTCTGCTTCTGACTTCACACAGCTAAGTGATGACTATTCCATCCATCACTGAGGTGGGATAATGCCATGCTTTCTGGGCCTGCTGAGAGGCCAGTACTGCTTGCTCCTACAATAAACAGTCCCACATAATTCTGCTTTTAAAAGAAATTACTAAGGTAAAGACAATGCAAAGAAAGTTCAGGAAATGCAAGGATGGAAGAAAATCATAACATCCAACATCCTCACATTTCCCTTGTTCAGCATTTCTTTTTGCATATTAGACCTTCTTCTGCAATCACTTTCCTTGCTCATGTTCATTTTTTACTTTCCTTGAATATAATTCTCTCTATTTTCTTCCTTCCTCCCCTCCTTCCTTCCCTCCTTCCTTCCTTTCTCTCTCTCTTTCTCTCTTTCTCTCTTTCCCTCCCTCCATGCTCCCTCCTTCCTCTGCCTACCTTTTCCCTAAAGATATCCTTATTTGCCCTCATTATTTCTAGATTAGTAGGGCATGGAATGGCCAGTTGATAGTTATGATGGCTTATTTTATGAGTCAACCTGACTGGGTTAAGAGATGCCCAGAGAGCTGACAAAACACTGTCTGGTGTGTCTGTGAAGATATCAACATTGGAATCTGTGACGTGAGTAAATGAGGTCACCCTCTGCAGTGTGGGTAGGTGTCCTCCAGTCTACTGAGGGCCTGAATAGAGCAAGGGCTCAGAGGAGGGACCAGTTAACTCTGCCTGAGCTAAAACATCTGTTTTCTACCTTTGGGTGTCTGTGCTTCTAGTCCTTAGAGCTTCAGATGTGGACTCATTGGCACCACTGGTTTTCCTGGTGCTCCTGCTTGCAGAAATCAGATCATGGGGTATCTCAGCTTCCACAGTTACATGAGCCGATTCTTACGATAAATCTCCATCTGTCCATCCATCCATCCTACCATCCATCCATCAATCTATGTATAGCTTATTGGCTCCATTTCTCTGGAGAACCTTCACTAATACAATAGTTAAATTCCTTTGGTACTTTTATTGATATCATTTTACTTTTTTCTAATTTCTAATGTTAGTCTTGAAAAGTCTGCTGTTTGGTCCTTTATAGCTGTTTTAAAAAAAATTTTTTTTTAGCATTTTCACTTTGTGTTTGGTGTTCTATAACTTGGCACAATTTGGGACTGTATTTCCATTTGTTCATTTATTCTCAACTATTATTTCCTTGACTTTTGCATTCTGTTGTCTCCTCCATTGCTGATTTAATGTTGGTTCAGCTCACTGAGCCCTTTCCTCTTTACCTCTTATGCACACTTTTCATCTCCTTTTTTCTCTGCTGCATTCTGTTACTTCCTTAGTAACTCTTCGCTAACTCCAGTGCCATCTTATCTAGTCTGCTTGAACTGTCCATTGAGATTCTCACTGAATTTTGTTTATTCTTTGGATCTTATGATAAATTTGATTGTCTTCTATTAGTTAATGATACTTCCCAAACCATCTTCCTTATTCATATTAAACATATTTTTAAATAATTGGGATTGTGTAATTCTAATACAATCTCTGCATCATTGTCAGTGTTGTGAATTTGTAACATTTGTTCCTGTTGATGCTTTCACTTAACGAATGGACATTTCCAGTTTTGAGCTCATGTTCTATAAAAATCTTTGTCAATTCTGTGAGACCTATATTTTTTTCTAAATAAATTTTACTGAGCTATAATTTACATCCCCAAAATATATTCAGTTTTTGGGTTTTGAGATTTGTACAATCCAAGAAATGATCATCACCATCAAGACACAGTTTCCATCACCCCTCAAAGATTGCTGTGTCCCTTTGCAGGCCCTCCCATGCTCTGTCCTTGGCTCCAGGTAACACTGATATTTCTTTGACAAAATAGATTAGTTTGCGTTTTACATAAATGCACACATTGTATATTCTTTTATGTCTGGCTGCTTCTGCTCAGCATACATTTTCATATATTCATCCTTATTGTTATGTGTATCAGTAATTCTTCCTTTTTATTGCTTCATGGTAGTCTGTGGTTTGGATATACCTATATCATCTGCTGGTAGGTATTTGGATTAGTTCTAGTTCCTGGTTATTGTGAGAAACCTGCAGTTCCCTCAGATCCATATGCTGATTGGAGCTCCTCTGAACCTCGAGGGTACTGCATGGAGATTGCTGGATAGCTCTCTGTGCAGAGTGCTCCTCTCTGGTGCTCCTTCTTGAGCACTCTCTAGGTGCCTCACCCTCCCTGCACTCCTAGGAGACCACCCAGCTTCACCTGGTAGCTCCTCTCTCTGCTGCATCTTTAGTCTAACCCTACGTAGTTAGCGGAGCAATCATTGGTCCTTCACCTGGTCCTTTCCAGGCTCTTGGGGATCATTGTCCTCTGTTATCCAGTTCCTAATGTCTTGCAAATAATTTTTACATATTTTGTTCTTTATTAGTTGGTTTAGATTGGAATGTATATCATACTCATTACTTCATCTTGGCCAATAGGGAGGTCTCACTTTCATTTGTTGGCTAAATAATAATAAATAACAATAAATACTAAGTACTTTGATTATGCCATTCCACTGTATTATTACCTACACTTTCTAAGGAGAACTCGGCCAGTAATCATCATTTTGTTCTTATATGTGATGAGTAGCTTTTCTCTTCCTGCTTTGAGGTTTTTTATTTGCCTTTGACTGTTAGCAGTTTGACTATGAGATGTCTAGGTGTGAATTTTCTTGTGTTTATGCTACTTAGAGTTTGTTGAGGTTCTTGGATGTGTATATCAATGTGTATTATCTATTTTGGGAAGTTCTCAGCCATCCGTCAAGTGTTGTTTCTACTTCTTTCCCTCACTTCTCTCCAATGGGATTCTCATGATGTGTTTGGTGCTTGCTGTTTAACTATGAGGCTGAGTCCATGTTTATTTAAAAATTTTTTCCCTTTCTTTTAAACTGAATAGTTTCTACTATTACATCAAGTTTGTTGATTCCTTTTCTGTCACTTCAAATTTAATAGATGGACTCAATAGTATATTTTTTTACTTTTCAAAATTATTCAGCTCTAGTATTTCTATATATTTTCAATTCTTATATCTTTATTGGGGTTCTTTGTTGAGTCATTATATATTTTCCTATAATTCTTTAAATGTAGTCTTCATTCATTATTTGAATATATTTATAATATCTACTTTTTTTTTTACTTCAAGTATAATTAACACACCATGTTACATTAGTTTTAGGTGTACAATATAATGATTCAACAATTCTATATTTTTCAGTACTCAACCATGTAAGTGTATTTTTAATCCCCTTTATCTGTTTCACCCATGCCCCCATCCACCTCCCCCTGGTTACAAGTTTTTCTGTATTTAAGAATCTGGTTTTTTTGTTTGTTTATCTCTTTTTTTTTCTTTGTATGTCCATTTGCTTCTTAAATTTCACATATAACTTCAATCATACAGTATTTGTCTTACTCTGACTTATTTGACTTACTGTTATATCTTGTAGGTCCACCCATATGATTGGAAATGGCTAAATTTCATTCTTTTTTAAAGGCTGAGTAATATCCTGGTGCGTGCGTGCCTGTGTGCATGTCTGTGTGAGACTTCTTCATGCATTCAGGTATCAATGGACACTTGGTTTACTTTTATATCTTGGCTATTATAAATAATGCTGCAATAACATAAAGGTGCATATATCTTTTCAAATTAGTCTTTATTTTCTTTGGGTAAATACCCAGGAGTGGAATTACTGGATCATATGGTAATTCTATTTTTAATTTTTTGAGGAAACTCTCTACTGTTTTCCAAAGAGACTGTACCAATTTGCATTTGCACCAACAGTGCACAACCTCACCAACACTTTTCATTTTTTGTATTTATTATTTTAGCCATTCTGATGGGTGTAAAATGATATCTTATTGTAGTTTTGGTTTGCATTTCTTTGAGTAGTGATGATTAGCATCTTTCATGTGCCTGTTGGCCATCTGTAATTCTTTGGAAAAATGTCTGTTTAGGTCCTCAGTCTATTTTTTAATTGGATTATTAGGTTTTTGTTTGTTTGTTTTTGCTATTGTATAAGTTTTTTATATGTTTTGGATATTGACCCCTTATAGGATATATATTTGTAACTATCTTCTCCTGTTTAGTGGGTTGTCTTTTTGTTTTGCTGGTAGTTTCCTTCACTGTGCAAAAAGTTTTTATTTTGGTATGGTCCCAACAGTTTAATTTTGCTTTGGTTTCCCTTGCCAGAGGAAACACACCTAGAAAAAATGTTCTTACAGCTAGTGTTAAAGAAACTACTGGATATGTTTTCTTCTAGCAGTTTTATAGTTTCGGGTCTCACATTTAGGTCTTTAATCCATTTTGAATTTATTTTTACGTATGGTGTAAGATAGTGTCCAGTTTCTTTTCTTTAATGTTGATGTTCATTTTACCCAGCACCATTTGTTGAAGAGATGGTCCTTTTCCCCATTGGATATTATTTCCTTCTCTGTCAAAGATTAATTGACCACATAAGCATGGGTTTATTTCTGGACTCTCTATTCTCTTCTGTTGAGCTATGTGTCTGGGTTTTTTTGTGCCATACTGTTTTGATTGTTACAGCTTGAAGTATATTTTGAAATCTGGGATTGTCATACCTCCAAACTTGTTCTTTTTCAAGAATGCTTTGGCTTTGGGGTGTTTTATGGTTCCATACAAATTTTAGAATTATTTGTTCTGATTCTGCAAAAAACATTGGTGGTATTTTAATAGGGATTGCATTAAGTCTGTAGGTGGCTCTCATTAGTATGGACATTTTAACAATATTATTTCTTCCAGTTCTTCCTTTCTTTGTGTCATCTTTACATGGGTTCATCAATGTTTTATAGTTTTCAGAGTATAGGTATTTCACTTCTTTGGTTAAGTTTATTCTTCTGTATTCTTCTGTTTTTGAATGGAGTGTTCAGAATACATCTGTTCAGTCTATCTGGTCCAGTGTGTCATTCAAACCCACTGTTTCCTTGTTAATTTCCTGTTTGGATGATATATCCATTGATCTAAGTGAGCTGTTAAAGTGCCCTACTATTGTATTACTGTCAGTTTCTTCCTTTATGTCTGTTAATAGTTGTTTATGTCTTTATGTGGTCCCATGATCCGTGCCTAAATATTTACAACTGTTATATCCTCTTGGATTATTCCTTTTATCATTATGTAGCATTCTTTGTCTCTTGTTACAATCTTTTTTTAAAGTCTAATTTGTCTTATGTAAGTATTGATATTCCAGCTTTCTTTTTGCTTCCATTTTCATAGTGTTTTCCCATCCCTTCATTTTTCATCGGCATGTGTCTTTAGATCCGAAGTCTGTCTCTTGTAGGCAGCATACTGTGGGTGTTGCTTTTTTATCCATTTGGTCCCCCTCCATCTTTTGATTGGAGCATTTAATCTATTTATATTCAAGCTAATTATTGATACATATGTACTTATTACCTTTTTGTTACTTGTTTTCTGGTTGTTTTGCAGTTTTTCTCTGTTCCTTTCTTTTCTTGCTCTCTTTGCTTTTGGATTGATAGCTTTCTTTAGAGATAGGCTTGGATTCTTTTCTCTCATTTTTTTGTAAAAATCTACTACAGGTTTTTGATTTGTGGTTACCATTCGGTTCATAGATAACATCTTATGCATATAGCAGTCTGTATTAAGTTGATGGCTGTTTAAGATTGAACCCATTCTAAAAGCACTAACTTTTTACTCCCCTCATCCACATTTTATGTATATGATGTCATACTTTGCATCCTTTTGTGAATTCTTTGCCTGATTTTTATAGATATGATTATTTTCACTGCTTTTGTGTTTTAACGTATGTACTGATTTTATAAGTAATTAATCTACTTTTATTATGTTTGTATTTAATTGTGAAATTCTTTTGTTTCCTAACATTCTTACTCCTGATTATGACCTTTTCTTTCCATTCCAGAATTCCCTTTAACGTTTCTTATAAGTCTGGTTTAGTAGTCCTGAACTCCTTTAGTTTTTTTGTCTGGGAAACTCTTTCTCCTCCTATTTTGAAAGACAGCCTTGTTGGATAGAATGTTCTTGGCTGCAGTTTTTTGTTTTTTGTTTTTTTTTCCTTTCTGTGCTTCAAAATATGCTACTTTCTTCTGACCTGCAAAGTTTCTGCTGAAAAATCAGCTGATAGCCTTATGGGGTTTACCTTGTATGTAACTGTTTTCTCCCATGGCTTTTAAAATTCTCTTTATTACCACACTTTGTCATTTTAATTATAGTGTCTTGGTGTGGACCTCCTTGATTTGATTTTGTTGGAGGATCTCTGTGCCTCTGGATCTGGATGTCTGTTTCTTTTCCCAGGTTATGGAAGTTTTCAGCTATTATTTATTCGGTTAAATTTTCTGCCCCCTTTTCTCTCTTCCTTCTGGGATCCCTATAAAGTGAATGTTATTACGCTTGATGATGTTGCTGAGTTCCCTTAACCCGTGGTCATTTTTTATTCTTTTTTCTTTTTGTCATTCAACCTCGTTGCTTTCCGTTATTCTGTCTTCCAGCTTGCTGAGCCATTCTTCTGCTTCCTTTAATCTACTATTTATTGACTCTAGTGCATTTTTAATTTCAGTTATGGAGTTCTTCATCTCTCATTGGCTCCTTTTTATATTTTCTAATTCTTTGTTGACGTTCTGAAATCCTCCACTCTTTTCAAGTCCAATAAGTATCTTTTTGACCATTATTTCCAATTCTTTATCAGGCATATTGCTTATCTCCATTTCATTTAGCTCTTTGGCTGTGTTTTTTTTCTTGTTCTTTCTTTTGGGACATATTCCTCTGTCTCCCCATTTTTGTCTACCTCTCTGTGTTTGTTCCTGTGTATTAAGAAAATCAGTTATGTCTCTAGATCTTGAAAGAAGTGGCCTTATGAAGAAGAGATCCTGTGGCACTCTGTGGTGCAGTGTTCCCCATTCACCAGAACCAGGGGTGTCTCCTATGTGTTTGTGTGAACTCTAGTGTTGTGGCTGAACTGCATTTACCTTCAGTCTGCTTGGCTGCAGTAGTTCCCTTTGCCTGTTGTGAGCAGGGTTTGGTCCCTGTGCTGTTAAGGGGCTTGTAGTTAGGGGTATCAGCAATCAGACCAGATGCTTTCCTTTAGCCTATTTATGGGGGCTGCAAGGGCACTGAACTCAGGATTCTGGCCCTGCGTTGTCCCCTGAAAGTCTTTCATTGGTGGGTGGGGCCTGCAGACAAACCAGATGTCTGCCCCCAGATCCCTGCTGGGGCTGCAGACACACTGATTGGCAGAATACTCTCTCTACACCGCCAGTTATAAGTTTCAGCTATTGGCACTACAGTGGAACTGGTGTATGTGGGGTTATATTCCTCTCTCCCCAGGGCAGGAGTGACTTTGGAGTGATGATGGTCCCTGATGGAGCTGCTTGCAGCTATGTTGGAGGGACTCCTGCTGAGTGGGGTGGGTTAGATGAAGGGATCTACAGGAGAACTTGGGGGAAAGGCACACGGTGTTAGCAAAATAGGTAATGAGTGTTCACACTGGTTCCCGCAGGTGTCAGGGTATCTAGGTTGGGGCTGCGAGGGAAGAGAAATGGTGCCTGCCAACTCTTTAGTTCTTGGAGAAGTCTAAAGAGCACCCCTGGCCCCCAGCACAGGTTCTGAGATTCGTAAATAAATCTTCTTGTATGTCCTAGGTATTTTTTAAACTGCTGCTTCTATGCTGTATCTACGTAGAGTTGTTTGTTTTGCTGTCTCTTTAAGTATGGGGACTCAGTTTCCTTTCTCTCTCCAGCTCTTCCAGAGATAAACCCAGTGATTTTTAAAGTACTTAAGAGTTAAGCCCCACTGGTTGTAAAAATTTGCAAAGTTAAGCCCCCCCTGATTTTCAAAACCAAAAGTTATCAGGACTCATTTTCCCCCATGTCTGAGATGCCTAGTTTGGGGTCTGCTCTTTTCCCTTCTCCTGTGTTTGTGGTGTCCTTCCATCTGTGGTTAATCTCACCTGGAGTGCAGTTCCGGACTGGGTTTCCAGCCCTCCTACCTTTTTTGATGTGGACTCCTCTCTGTGATTAACTGGAAAGTCTGTTGTGCCAGTCTCTAGGTAATTTTCTGGGCTGGTTGCACTGATGTGGCTGTGGATCCTCCTACTCTGCCTTTTTTTCCTGAAGTCTCCTATAATAGCTGTTTCAATTCATTGACTGCTAAATCCAATATCTGGACCCCTTTTGAATCAGTTTGTATTCAGTTTTTTTCTCTCGATCATACAGCATAGTTTCCTGTCTGACTGTCTTCTAAATTTTTGTTGTTGAAAACTGGTCAGTTCAGATAATATATTATAGCATCTTGAGTTTTTTTTTTTAAAGATTTTATTTATTTATTCGACAGAGATAGAGACAGCCAGCGAGAGAGGGAACACAAGCAGGGGGAGTGGGAGAGGAAGAAGCAGGCTCATAGCAGAGGAGCCTGATGTGGGGCTCGATCCCATAACGCCGGGATCACGCCCTGAGCCGAAGGCAGACGCTTAACCGCTGTGCCACCCAGGCGCCCCAGCATCTTGAGTTTTTATATTTTTTCCTTGACATTATTATTATTATTATTATTATTATTGTTGTTGTTGGCTTGAACTTAAAGTGTGTGTCTTAGGCATGTGCTCTGTTTTGAGTTCTTTATTTTTTTTAGTCCAGCTTTCCAGGGCTTGACCCTGTGACTTTATAGCTTGGTGGTTTTGGCAGGGATTGTGGTTAATCATGTGGAGTCTGAGTTTTCAGTCCATGCACAGTGATGTGGGGGCACAGGAAAGAGCAGGAAGTGCCCTACAAGTTCTTGGCTCTCTCCCACTTTGCCTTTCTACTAGTCCCCACCAGCACTCCTTGCACATGCAAAGTGTTTTCTGGTAGCCAGGAGTGTGTAAGGGCTTTTATGGCTCTCTCATTTCCAGGCTCTCTCTGTTACATTTCTCGCTTCACTTCACTCCTGCAACTCGACTGGACTTCAGGCCAGCAGAGAGGCAAGTGTTTCCCATTCACCTCTCAAAGACTTTAATAATTTTGCTGATGTTTCCACCATGGGATTTTGCTCACCACCTCAAGTCATGTTGGTCCCTCTGCAGGGAAGCTGCTTGTCTTGGTTGCCAGTTCTGCTCCATTAGATACCATCTTCATTGAGTGAGTGTGTTAGGTAAGATGCTCACAGACCTCCACCTTTCTAACCCAAAATCTGCCAGCATGTCATGAATAAACACTTCTCTGTTCATTTTTTACCCCTTTATTGGTTTCCAGAGCCTGGAATGTGTTGTTGTTGTTGTAAATGTGATAAACTGTGTGCATGTGCATGTGCATGTGTGTGCACATGCATGTAGGCTACTATTCAGCCTCTTCATGCAGTCATAGCTGAAAGTCCTGCCTTTTTAAGATGTAGACATGAGAGGAATGCTGTAGGGATCCATGAATGTTTGAGTACCACCACCCTTTCTTCTGCTCCTTATTCCTTTGTTTCTAAGCACATTCCAGCTCCTGTAATTTTCCTGTTCTCTGATGAACTTCATTTAACCTTTATTTCAGTGCAGATACACAGGCAATTAATTACTCATCTTTTTTTTTTTTTTTGGCTGAAAATTCTGTTATTTGGCTTCTATTTTGAAAGATGGTTCATTGGACAAAGAGCTCTAGATTGACAATTTATTTTTTCTTTCAGTGCATGAGTGTTTCACCCTTGACTGCTGGCTGTGGTATTTGATGAATCATCTGCCACTCTTGTCTTGTCTTCTCTGATGTGCAGTGTGCTCACCATCCCCAGCCCCCGTTAGATGTTTATAACATGTCTTTTTATCCTCAGTGCTCAGCGACATGATCAGGATTGCCTTGGAATGGCTTTCTTACATTTATTCTGCTTGGAATTTGCTGAATTTTTTTTCTTTCGATTTATACTCTATATAAATTTGGAAAAAGTTGGCATTATTCTTAAAATATTTTTGTTTCTTCTCCCTCAATTGTGTGTATATTGGACTACATGCTAATACCCACCAAGGTACTGATGATCTGTTGTACTATTTTTTTAAAACTTTTTTTTCTTTCTGTGCTTTATTTTGAATAGTTTGCATGGCTGTGTCCTCAAGTTTACCAGTCATTTCTTCTGGAATGTCTGATGTGTTCATCCCAGGCAGCATGTTTTTAGTTACTGGTATTATAGTTTTCACATCTAGAAACCTTATTCAGTTCTTTTTTATATCTTTTGTCTCCTCACCACACTCATATTTTTCTCTACCTTCTCAAACATATGGAGCCTATTTCTAATTAGTAGGTTTTATTTTCTGCTAGATCTATCATCTCTGTCATTTATGGCTCTCTTTCTATAGATTGACTTTACTCATGTTCGTGAGTTATATTTTTCTTCAGCTTTGCATGCCTCATAAATTTTGATTGGATGCCAGACTTGGAAAATTTTATGCTGTTTGTTACTGGATTTTGTTTCAGTAATACACTGTAAGATGTTGTCCTAGCATGCCCTTAGTTATTGGAATCTTTCAGGACTTCCAGTCAAGCTTTTTTAGGGTGGGTCCAGAGAAGCTTTCAGTCTAGCATAAATTTATTCCAATAGTAAGGAACATCCTTCTGAAGATTCTGCCCTACATATTACAAAGCTTTTCTGCCATGGTTGGAACCCTGTGTGAGCTCGAGGAACAGTCAACAAAATCCTTCTTACGGTTCTTTCTCCACCGTAGTAGATATTTTCTTCTTAAATGTGCACATTAGAACTTAGCCACAGACTCAGGAGCCCCGCCACACGTATCCAGAGCTGTTGCCGAAGACAGCTGTCTGCGCTTCTGTGCCTTGCTCTGCAAATTCTCCGTCTGTGTTTTCCCACTCTTTACTATGACCTGGAAACTGCCTCCCAAACCATAAACTGGTATAAACATATGACTTGTTTATTTTCCATCCCTTGGAAATTATGGTTCTCTTCCCTCTTTTCTCAATATCTGCAATATTTTTTGCACTTTCCTACTTGACAGTGGGTTGTAGGGAGAAACCTCTATTACTTTATCTCAGCTGAACGTGAAAGTCCCACATTGTCAAGAGATTGACTAATATCTTAATGTTGAGCAGCCTCCTATTCCTAAAAGAAGTCCTATCTTTTTCAGATTTGCCTCTTTCTATTTTGTTGTATTCTATCTACTTATATTTGTGAAAGAATTTTACTTCTATATACCTGAGGGACACTAAGTTTTTTTTTTTTTCTTTCTTTCTTTCATTCTTTCTCTCTCTAATGTCATTGTTTGATATCAGAGCCCTGGCAGACTCATAACACAAGTTGGGAAGTGTTCCATTTGTGTGTGTGTGTGTGTGTGAAAAAATGTATGTAAGAATTGTATTTATTCTGTAATGTTCAATATAATTCACCAATAAAGGTATCATGCACCGATACTTTCTTCATGGGAAAAGTTTTTATAGTAAATTCAGTTTCTCCCATAGATTTCTTTTATTTTATACCAATTTGGCTAGGTTGTACATTTCAAGTAATTTATCCATTTCATCTAAGATGTTGAATTTTTACGATAAATTTATAATAATAGATTCTCTTGAGATACTTTCAACTTCTATGTGATTTGTGGTGAGAACTTATCCTTTTTTTCCCCCTGATATTTCAGTTTTCTTCCTCAATTTAGTCTACTATATACCAATTTTGTGGATTATTTCTCATAACCAGATATTGACATAGTTTCTTTTCTCTTGTTCATCTTCTGTTTTATTGATTTCTGCTCATTGTATTTTTTCCTTATTTCTTTGTATTTAATTTTCTAATCTGAGCTGGTAGCTTAGGGAAAGTCTTAGATCAATATCCTAGTTTCTAACAAAATAATTTAAAAGTATAAATTTCCCTCTAACCACTACTCTGGTTGTTTCAAAGAAATGTTAATGTAAATGTTAATTTTTTTATTATCAGTTAGTGTAAAATATTTTCCCATTTCTTTCATAATTTTTCCTTTGACCCATGGATGATTTAAGAATATATTGTTTAATTTCCAAAAGCCTGAGGTTTTTCCAATGTATCTTATTGGTATTGATTTTTATTTTAATTCTGTTAACACCTGAAAACATACTTCATATGATTTCAGTTTGTTAAAAGTACTGAGACTTATTTTGTGGCCCATCAACTGGGTCTGTCTTCATGAATGTGCCCTGTGCACCTGAAATGATATTTATTCTTCAATCGTTAGGTGTAGGATTTTATAGATACTGGTTAAGGTAGTTGTGCTTTTCACATGTTCTTTGTCTTTACTGATTTACCTAATTTTTCCATAAACTGCTGAGAGGATGTTAAAATCTCCAGTTTTAATTATGGAATCCTGTATGTCTTTTCTATCAGTTTATTCTTTACGTAATTTGAAGCTCTTCTTTCGTGCAGACACATTTATGGTTGTTATGTCTTTATGATGAATTGACAACTTTATCATCATGCACTGTTCTGTTTATATTTGGGGATAGTATAGGTTCTGTTATAGTCTACCTTATCAAATGTTAATAAAGCCAGTCAGCCTCCTTATTCTTACTGTTTGTGTAGTCTATCTTTTTTATTGGTTTACTTTCAACCACTAGGTGCCTTTATGTTTAAAGTTCATTTTTTTTATAGGCACAATGTAGTTTGTTCTTGTTTTTTATATCCAGAGTGATCATCCTAGTTATTTCATTGAAATAGTATATGTACACCCCCCCAAAAAAAGAGATAGTATATGTATGCACACACATTTATATATTGTTTTATATTTAATGAAGTTTTTTCTACATATTAATTTACTTATTTGACAGAGAGAGAGGCAGCAAGAGAGGGAACACAAGCAGGGGGAGTGGGAGAGGGAGAAGCAGGCTTCCCGCTGAGCAGGGAGCCTGATGCAGGGCTCGATCCCAGGACCCTGGGATCACGACCTGAGCTGAAGGCAGACTAGATGTGACTTTTTAGGGTTTGTTTTCTATTTGTTTTACCTTTTTGTATATTGTTCCATTCAACCCCTTTTCCCATCATTCATTATGTGTAGTTGTCATATCTATTGCATTTATATACATTAAAGCCTCATGATAAGATTATACTTTTTGCTTTAAAAGGTATATGTATTTAAATATTTTAGGATGATAAAATAATCTTTATATTTTTATATTATATAATTATGCATTAGCAATATGTAAACACGCTCTATTTATAATATATGCATATTAATATATGCTTATAATTGATATGTTTAGTGTATGTTTTCCTTTTTCTATAATTTATATTTTTATCCATGAACTTTTCAGTGACATTCCATTCATTCCTGAAGATTTGAGTTTCCTTGAGAACTTCCTTTAATATTTCTCATAGGACAGGTCTGGGGGGCTGTGGTTCAGTGTTGGGCCCCAGGGCTTAGGAGAGGTCTCGTTACTTACAACAGGTACCCTGTGAGGATGACTTTTCTCCCACTGTCTCCACAGCTGTCCCCTTATCTCTCATCTGCAGTAGTTGGCCTCTTATGTGCCTTGGAGTTGGTTTGTTTGTGTTTATTCCCTTTTGGGTTTGATGGCATGATTGAATCTGAAAATAGAGGCCACCAATTTGCAAGTGTAAAGTCATTATTTTCCTGCCCCTTTCTCCGCCTTGTCTTCTGATGCGCTAATTGTGCTTCCATTGTAACTTTTGTTATTGTGACAAGTGTCTGAGGTGCTTTCATTATTTTTTTGTATTTTTTTCCTCTTCTTTAGATCGCACAATTGTATATATCGCCTTTCGAATTCATTGACTTTCATTATTATTTCTATTCACTGCTAGATGCATTTAGTAACTTTTTATTTTTAGTTTATTTTTTTCATTATATGTTAGTCACCATACGGTACATCATAGTTTTTCATGTAGTGCTCCATGATTCATTGTTTGCACCTGAGCATTTTGGGGCGGTGGGGGGTAACAGCCCGGTGATGGGCACTCAGTAACTTTTTTAAAAAACTCAGGTATTATATATTTTCAGTTGTATGTGTACATCTGTGTGTATATATACACACAAGCATATTTATAGATGATTCTATCTTTGAGCTTTACTACTGTTTTGTTTATATAAATATGTGCTATTTCCCTTTGCCCCACTAACTGTGATTATAATTGCTGTTGAGAAGTCCTTGCCTGACAATTCTGACATGCAGGTTATCACAGAGTGGATTGTGTTTTTCTCTGGAAATATGTTGAAAATATTTCCCTGCCTCTTTGTATCTTGAGGAGTTGTGGATTCCTCGGCATTGTGAATGTTGGGTTGTGGAGATTTGGATTCTGTGATATTCTTTCCAAAAGAATGGAAGGTTTGCCTCAACACACCATGAAATGGGCTCTACTCGAATTGCAAATTCTGTCTCGTGTGCAGCAGGTGACTGTTCAGGTCTCTGCACTTTTCCATCTGCCCTGCACACCCGGGTTCACAGGTACGCTGGAGATGTCACAGAGTTTAAGCATAGAACTGGGACTTGCCTGTCATGGCTCCCTCCTTTCTGCAGCCCCGCAGCCCAGGCTCCCCCCACTGGTTCCTTCAAGAAGAACTATGACAGCATCTCTAGCAGAATCTTTCTCATCTCTGCCCCCTTCCTGTGCCAGCGGTCAGGGGTCAGGGAAAAGCCACAAAAATGGGAACCACCCCCCACCCCCAGAACTGGTTGCTTCCTTCAAGTTTCAACTCCCCTAAACAATCTGCCTCTTTTGTGCCGCCTCTAATTCACTCAGAAAGTTTTTTTTGTTTGTTTTTAATTTTGCCTAGAGTTTATAGTTGCTCTCTGCAGGCAGGTTGTTTTGTTAGGAACTCCCTCCTTTATATCAGAAGCAGAATCCCCTGCCACCTGATTTTAAAGCAAATCTCTTCAGAAAACATTTGCTTCTGCTAGCTGCTTGATAGTTTATCACTTTGAGACTCACAAAAAACTGTATTTTCACTCTTTTTTTTTTAAGGGGCAGGTAATATATTAAGTGTGGATTCATGTGCAGGAATTTCCAGGGAGATAGATAGATAGATAGATAGATAGATAGATAGATAGATAGATAATTTTTCCCCCCTTTATGATAGATAGATAGATAGATAGATAGATAGATAGATAAATTTTCCCCCCTTTATCCAGAGATTCAGACAGAAACATATTCCTCTAGTTTACCTTGTGGAGTCGGGAAAAAGTCTTGCTTTTCACCCCTCGGTGTCTTAATGTCTCCTCCTCCTGTGGCCCCACATTTCTCTTCTATTCGAGGATCATGCATGTCATTTAAACCCAGACTTCAGGATACCAGAAACCACCTTAGAGACACCCCGAACCATTTAGGGCAAACCCTGGCTCTGGTATGTTCTTACCACTACAGACTCATGTGTTTTTGTTTCTGCCCCCTGAGCAAATCACCTATTCTGCCTCCAGATCAAACGGGCATAACAAGAGATTTTGAACAGATTTTTGCAATAAGTTTAGGTTGTAACAAAAGATGTTAGCTGGACTGTTAGCCATCCTTTTGCTGAATGCGACGGTCTCCACTATCAGAATTTTCTTCTGGTTGAGTCTCTTTGTAGCAGAGATACACCTCAGGAATACCTTGGAAACAACCTTCAGGAGTCCAGTTGGAAGACCAGCATGGGGGTTTCAGAAGTCATTGGAGAAAAACAGTGATAATATAATGTTTTTATGATGTTACTAGTTATATATAAAATACCTTGCATGTTTAGTAAGTGCCAAACACTTTCTAAAGCCACTTTTTGTGATCTTCACCAAAATCCTATACATTCCTTATTAGTCCTGCTTCACAGATAAGAAAGCTGAGGCACAAGCTAGTTACCTTACCCCGCATCACACGGGTAGTTAGCGAGCCGTCTTCCTAGTGAATGTCAGAGAGGCTTTCTGCTGGGCTTCCATGTGTGTTAGCTACCAAATTTCCTTAGGAGAGGAGTGACTTATCTCCTCCAGTCAATATTTCCATATTCTGGAAAACTGGAAGGTTGATCAAGGAGGAAGGCCACCCAAGGTTCCACATGCTGTAGCAAATTGTGATTTCCAAAGATGACCACAACATGTCCCATTTCCACATGTTTGGTTTTTTGGTGTCTTTGACATTTGCTTGCCACTTCTCCACCAAGAGGTGGAATAAACTTCCCTTATATAAGTCTGTACATTTGGGTATGTACTCTGAGCACCAGATGACTAACCCAGTCTTGAGAGGACTCTGGTCCTCACCCTCAGCTTTGGAGTCTTCCCTGATGAGGTTCCAGACACTGTAAGGCAAGCCACTGTTGCTGGTCCCTTCCTGAATTCCCAAACGACAAAATCCATGTGCATAATAAAAAACTGGTTGTTCATGCCGCTAAAGTTGGAGTGTTTTATTATGTAGCAATAGTAACTCAAACCCATCCCCAAAGAATGAGTGAAGCACAGGTGTAACAATAAATTTCCAGAACCTAGAAGCCTCCTACCCGCTTAACATTGTATATGTGTATTACAGTGTTGGCTAACCTTTATGACCAAGTTTGTTAATTTGTAATTGTGGCATGCACAGTTTCAGATATTATCATGAAGGAAAGAATGGGGAAAATGGCCCCAGGTAAAATTCCATGAGACCAACTGCCTCAAAAAATTCATGTGACCATGATACAGAATTGTCTTATCTTTTGAATATTCTACCTATTAGAATATCAGATCAGAGTCTACAAATGAAGACCTTCTCAATTAGCCAAGCATATGAATTTTACTACATATAGTTTTGTTGTACCAATTATAGTTATTAGAAAGTTTCTCTTTCCTAAAACTTTTTAATGCTGTTTTTCTGCTGTGATCTGGATAAAGATATTGGATATTTAACTGAAGGGCTATTATTGTGTATTATATATGTATACATTTGTACACACATATGTATAGAGTATATGTACATGTTAATATTTTATAACAGTGACATTTAAAAATTCTGCTGTAGCAAATATGTTACTGATGTAGAACTTTTCTAGATTCAAGACCGCTGTAAATATATTCAGGCTCAGAATGATGATGCTGAACTATTAGATTCAATAAATAAATTCAAGTTTCAGGATAAAATAGGGAACTACAAATTACTGTCCTATTTTCTAATTATTCTGCAACATGCATTTTTATTGGTTTTCACAGCAAATAGGGGCTCACAAAATGTATTTATAACTTTGTTATAGCCGAGAGGCAATTTAAGATTTTTTTTTCCCACAGGCATTACATAAATGCAATCACTTATTTTCAGAGAAGTGCCCATTTGCAAATCAACAAAGCAGTTGGAGCAGGAGGGAAGGTAAGCACTTGAGTGAGTGGTTGGGTTGTGCCTACTGCATCACCATAATTTTAACAGTTGATTGAACTGTGTTCAGGTTAATAAGTTTGCTGTTTCCTGAACTTTCTGGACTCTGCAAGAAAATTCATAGCCCTGTTGCTTGATGCTTGAATCTAGAATGTTCCAGGGATTTAGTCAACAATAAAACACGGTTGCTTTAAGACAACAAAGTATAGCAGGAAGGAGAAACTCTGTTTTTGAAGAACACACAGCCACAGCTGATCTTCTTTGGTTCCCTTTATCTTTTTGTAGCGCGTTGCCCATTTCTTTGAAAGTTAAAATAGGAAGCCATTCCAAATCAGTTTTCACAAACAAAAATCCTCTCAAAGTCAACTCTATCCATGTAATAGAAGGGGGAATATTAAGTATAAAAACTATGGAGGTTAATTAAAATTTTGAAACTTTTGCCAAGAATTTCGGCAAAGAAAGCAACAGATCTGCCTTCATGACCAGTCAATAACCACTGGGGGGAAAGCCTTGTGAAGAACAGAGCTAAACTTGGGCCACCCTACTCTGTCTATTTAGAAAGGGGAAGTAATTAAACCACCCAGAATGCTCTCGAACATTTTAGGTGTTTAAATATCTAAGCCAAATATGCCAGGGAATGATGTTAGGCGAGAGAAACTTCTTTGCATTAATTAGAAGGTGGTGCTTGGTCCTAATACACATGAAAGCCATCAATATCCAGTTCTGCCTGAACAAAGAGGGACCTCCTACCTCAAGGTACATTTACCTTAATTGCGACTCTCAGAGCCTCGAAGTCCTTTCGCATTGAAATTATATGGACTTTTATCAGAAATGAGGTCAGCAGATTCATGACATTCATGATGGTTGTCTTTGCTTACACTGACTTTCAGCCACTTTAATACAGAAGTCACATTCAGCAATATATGTGTTTTCTTTCTCTTACATTGAACCTTGATCAAATTTGTTGTAATATCTGTAGTGGCTCCCAGAGATTAAATTAAAACAGCACGTAATTTATACTAATGTAGCTAATAAAATAATGATCCATGCTTTGAACAGAACCAGTTACTTCAGACCCAGGTAAGGGGTAGTGTGGCGTGCTGTGGATGGAGGAAGCTCTGTTACCAGCCACCATGAAAAGAAGCTGAGCTTTCCAGGGATGTGATTGGACCCAAATGGCAAAGTGACTCTTAGAGCATTTGTTTTGTTTTGTTTTTCTTTAATCCCTGCTTAAATGTGATTACCAAAATTGTCAGTTGATCAGAACTACAGTCACGGAACTGGAAAGTCTGAGTAGCAACCAGATCAATTCCCTCACAAGTTGTTTGGAGTAACTGAGACTCAGGTAAGAATGAACTTTCCCAGGTAACCACCAAGTCACAACATGGACCTGGTTCACTTCATCTTTACCTGGTGTCCTAAGCAAATTGTTAAGTGGTGACTCTGTCACATCCATGTGTGAGCTGGTGTCATGTGCCTTTGAAAGTTTAACTAGAGCTGGACTGCATTCTCCATCCTTTAGCAGCTAGTAAACCCAAGGCCTTCCCCCAAGACTTCTCTGTTTCCAAGGGTTTATATCCTCATGAAGACGGCACATTCTGATTTTCTGACCACCGGACTCTCAGCCTGACTGAGGTCCTCCCTCTGGAGTATGTTCTTATCTCTCCGCCTCACACTGCCTAGATGTGGAAAGTGTCCCCGTGCCTTGATTCCCTACAAATACCATTCTCATAATGCCGAATTTTTACCTTAACAGACCTTGCGACACTGTGATCCTTCATGAGAAATACATATATTTGATCCTCTTTCCTGTTTCTGGCACAGAGCTCCTAGACCCCTGGGGATTTCTTTTGTTACATTGATAAGGTAACTTTTAGAAAGCTCCTAGGCAACCTGGGGTGAGGACTGGTTGCCAGGGGAACCAACCTTAGGATTAGAGGGTTGGAAATTTCAGTCCACCCCCTCACCTCCAGGAAGGGGAGAGGGCTTGAGGTTGAATCAATCAGTCATGGCCAATGAGTTAATCCATCACACATATGTGTTGAAACCCCCATAAGAACCCAAAGGAAGGGGTTCAGAGAGTTTGCAGTTTTGGTCAGCCAGAACACTTCCAGGTGCCATTGTGCTTGGCCCAAGCTTTCTCCATCTAGAGGTTGATCCTTATATTTCAGTATCTTTCATAGTAGATCAGTAGTCTAGTGAGTAAATGGGTTTTCTGAGTCCTGGGAGCCACTCTAACAAATTAATCAAACCCAAGGAAGGGATCATAGGAACCTGACTTATGGCCAGTCCATCAGAAGCACAGGTGACAGCCTGGATTAGTGATTGGCACTAAAGTGGAGACCATTTTGTGGGACTGAGCACTTCACGTAATCTGATGCTATCTCTGGGTAGATAGTGTCAGAATTGAGTTGTGGGATACCCAGCTGGTGTCTGAGAATTGCTTGGTGTGGGGGAGAACCTCCATACAGGGGGAATTGGGTGCTGAAGATTCGTAGTGATGGCGGGGAAGCAGCGTCGCATCACCTCATACGGCAGCAACGCAATGTGAGATATTGCTGTATTTTAACATATACTTGTTCTGCAGCTGTCTGGAGCTGTAGGACCTGACTTGGATTCTGATGGTCTTGTGTCTTTCCTGAACCTTTGGACACTCACTTTACCAGATATCACCACTGAGAAGGAATCCATGTGGGTCAGTCCATGTGGGTCCCATCTTTTGAGGCGGCTTCTCTTCCCAATCTCTGTTTCTGGTAAAATACACACCACAAGGCAAGAGATCAGTTGTTCACATATTACAATTTGAAAGTACGTGTGCGAAGTTACCTGTCCATGAGGTAAAATTTGGTCAAAGAGCTAGTGGAAGAATAAAGATGCCAGCAGATTAATTCCCTCTCCTTCCCTGCTCCCCATGGATTATCCCAAGGCCTGTGGTTTCTGTAGAGTCATCTGGAAATATCCTTCAAGGCCAGGTGGCGAGCAGGCTTTCCTCAAAAGCCCTGGGTGGCCTGGTCGTGCAAAGTGAGTGTTTTCCTCCTACCGTCCCTTCCCTCACTCTCTTACTCCCCAGGGTTGAGCCTTCTCATAAAGCATTAGCTTGCAGGCTTTGCCTCAGGCTCTCTTTTCCAGGGAGTGTTGCCTGACGGGTTCCAGAAATCAGGGCCTTGAAGTGTGGCCTTGCCGTTGTATTGCGCTCTGTCTGAGAACAGTGCAGGCAGCAAGCGGTAAGGGCCTACGTCTTGGCCTGTGGGGCACCACAGTTTCTTACCTTCCCCTGTGGTCAGCTAGGGTGATGGATGAGTGTTGGGAGAACAAGGAGCTGCAGTGTGTAGCTAAGTGTGTGAGCAATGATGATTATACGACTTGTGGGGGAAAGCCACTTTTTTCTTTTTTTGGATTTACAAGGAAGATTCTATCAACATTTAAGCAAAAAAAAATAATTCCAAACTTAAACTATTCTGGAGTATAGATAAGGAGATGATATTCCTAACTTATGACACTAGCATAATGCTAACAAAGGTAGCACAAGAAAAGAAAAATGAGAGGTCATTCTCACTTATTAACACACATGCAAGACCATAAACGAAATATTAGCTGTCAAAATCAATGTACAGAAATGCTAATATATCATTACTGAGCCAGTTTTATTTCTTTTGTGGAAGCTTGATTTAATGTAAGAAAACAGATCAATATAGTTTTTCATACTATCAAACAAGAAAAAATATGTAATGACATTAATAAATAAAACTATTTGATAAAAATTAACATCCATTCAACATAAACAGTCTATGAGCAATCTAGGAAATAGAAGAATTACTGAAACCCTGGAAACATTCCCTGTAAGATTAGATAAACTACAAGGGTGCCTGCCGTCACTACCTGAGTTCAGCCTTGAATTAGAGATCCCAGCCAGCATGATAACCTAAGAAATAAAAGGAATAAGGATTAGAAAGGAATGATTCTAACTATGAAGGAATCCTAAAGTAATTTACAAATAAATTATTATAATTAAAATAAGTAACACATGTATATAGGTAAAAAATTAGATGGCATAAAATAAAAATATTTATCTATAATCATACCCAGAAACAACCAGAAGTAACATGTTGGTATGTTTTCCTATAATTTTTTTTTCTATTTTTTTTTAATAGAGAATGAATTTTTTCAAGACAAGAACACATGCTGGCTGATTCACTAGTTTTTGTAAACAAATGATAAGATAGAATTATGATTAGAACAATCAGTTTAACATGAAGAGCCATTTAGACTATAACAGGAAATAAAATGATAACATTCAGTTTATAGGATAATTTCTTTCATTGGTTTAAAAACATAATCTTTAAGAGGATTCAAATCTTTTCTTCTCTAACCACTAGGGAGAGCTTTATCTGCCATCAGTAGTTACTGAAATAACCTTTCTGATAGATTTCTTTCTTTCTTTCTTTCTTTCTTTCTTTCTTTTTCTTTCTTTCTTTCTTTTCTTTCTTTCTTTCTTTCTCTTTTTAGTTTTTATTTAAATTCCAGTTAACATACAATGTAATATTAGTTTCAGGTGTACAATATAGTGACTCAACACTTCCATACATCACCCAGTGCTCATCACAACAGGTGCCCTTCTCAATCCCCATCACCTGTTTCCCCCATCCCCTACTCATCTCCCTTCTAGTAACCATCAGTTTGTTCTCTATAGTTAAGAATCTGTTCCTTGGTTTCCCTCTCTCTGTTTTTCCCTTTGCTCATTTGTTTTGTTCATTAAATTCACAGTGAAGTCACTTTTCAAAATGGTATTAGAGGCATTCCAGAAAGAAAATAATGGAATTGTGCGAATTAGTTGCCAACTTAGGACATGATCTGAAGGCGAGAGCACCCTACTAACATTGGAGGACACTTAATCCTACAGCCACATGACACACTGTGCCAAAAATCAGACCCATCTGATCATAGTACTATAGGATCTGGAAAGGAAACTAAACACACAGATGCAAGAGGTTCCTGTGTCAATGTCAGGTCCCTCAAAAGATCCTCAAAGCCATTTGAGGGATGAGATTGGGAATTTCGAATCCTTGGATTCTCTTGAATCCTTCCAGTTGACAGAAGCAGATCCTTTAAGTTACCGGAAAGAAATGGCCTCACGTTTCCTGGAGAACCTGTGATGATACCTCCTACAGAAGGGGCCTCACAAGATGCAGTTTGACACCCCCACCCCATTGATTGATTGATACCCCCAAGGAAGTACGATCACTGCTTCAGAAAGAAATGTTAGATGCCAACAGTACTCAGGACCTGGATGATATATGCTGGCAGGTGCTGGGTGGGGTGGGGTGTCACAGGAGGGACTGGAGCTTGAGAATGTTCATGTAGGGTAGAATGTGGGTTTGCATATGGGGGGAAATCAAAGGGGCATGCACTTCTGACTGATGATATAAATTTTGTTAGAGACACCTGGAGCTTGTCCTAAGAGTTCACTGGTATGGTTCCCAAAATATCAAAATGGCCCAAAGAGGAGAAGAGGAACATGTCAGAACTTCTCAAGCATTTTGTTGGGAAGGTGTCAGATAGCTCAGGAAGGTAGGAATGTTAGAAGGGACTTTTTATGTGAAACCTGAGAACCTAGTACTGACCTTGTTCTCTCAGGAGAACATTCCTTTTACTAAGACAATAAGGTGTGCACTGGTGAGGGGTTCAACAGCATCCTTGAAAATGCTCTGTTGTGGATGTCCTCTGCATATCTAGATTGGTGGTGAGTGGGGACTGAGAGAAATGAAGTAAAAAGTATAGGTTTTCCATATTATGTGATTCTGGGGATAAGAAAATCTGCCATGTAACTGGGTTCCTCAATTTCAGTGGCAGTCATAGGGTTATGGAATAAGAGGGCGTGAGAAGCATGTACCCCTTAGAGGCAGTGCCCTGCCATAGTGGTCTGCCAGGCCGGAGTGGCAATCAGAGCCCACCAGGATCTAGGGCAGTAGTTAACAGATCACGGTGACGTGAGGCACTAAATAGATGGGCAGCTGTGGAGGGTATTCCTATGTTTCCATTCAGAAGAAAAGCAAGAGCTGCCAAGCAGAACCTAGGCAGCGGCCACTGTAGTGGAAAATTGTGGACTCTAGCTCAGATTACTGTTCTGCGTCAGTTCACTGACATGCACTCTTTGTAGAGGAGGTCAGGTCCCGTTGAGGAAAACCTCTAACCTCTGCAGTATCTCTTCAAGATAATTTCTCCTATCTTTCCATGAAGGTAATTACAGTCATACACCAGGAAGTCTGTACTTTAAGGAAGCGGGGGGGGGGTGTGTGTGATCAGATTTTAAGGAGTATTATATATGGTGCCTGAGCTGTCACTCAAGCCACGAAGTCCAAACACCATGATTGTTCCCCATATAGAAGGGGGTGCTTATAGAAGCCAAGCAAAACACTTTCCCTTCTTACAGTGGATGTAATGATTCTGTGGGTCCACTCTGTAGTGATTTCCCTCCCCAAAATATAAAATTGGAGTAAACATAATTTGCAGCTGGAAGAACATTTACCTTGGTTCTCTGACTTGTCAAAGAAGGGAGCCTCCTCTCTACACACACACACACACACACACACACACACACACACACATGTACACACACAAATATAAATCGGAAGTAATGCCATATTCTCTGAGGAAAAGAAGAGACAAGAGCTACCATCACACATGAAGGATTGGGCATTGCTGGTTGCATCTGTCTTCACTCAGTTGATCTTTCTGTCCTCTGCAAAAATAATCTGTATCATGACAGAGGATCACAGACAACCCTAACCAAAATGGGTGGTAACATGAATGGTAGCTGCTATGCTGAATGCCAGATAGAGCCTTCAGGCTTGGTGTGCTGCTATCGACTGGACAAGGTTTCCATCCTGATACCATTCAATAGGGATAATGAAAAGTAATTTGTCTTTGCACAGCAGGGAGAGCAGTACAACTTGTAGTCAATTCCACAGAGACCCTGAACATCTTGTTGGCCCCATCTATGGGTGACATTCTCTTTGAATTTTGCAGACAGGGTACCTATCACATTTGGAAGCCCTGCTCTGATCTATTTATCAGATAACTCAAAAGGCCCCCAGATTCTAGGGCACAGAGCAAGTGAGGACTCTGTAGCCGCTACTGGCTGTGATTTATGCCCTTTTTTTTTTACAATACTTTTTTATTATGATATGTTAGTCACCATACAGTACATCCTTAGTTTTTGATATAGTGTTCCATGACTCATTGTTTGCATATAACGCCCAGTGCTCCATGCAATACGTGCCCTCCTTAATACCCATCACCGGCCTATCCTAGTACCCCCCCCGAAGCCATCTGTCATGTAAGCCGTGGTATCAGCATGCCGTTCATGCTAGAGATCACTGTGGGGCCTGAGGCCGTTGAATGAAGCCTATCAATCCCTAGTAGGTGTATGTAGCACTGTCCCCTGTGGTTCAGGAGCAAGGTTAGTCCCTTCTCAGGCTACAACACTCTCAATTTGAGAAACAGCTTGTTTTATTATTCTGACCTTAGTATGGACTGAGACATGGGATACAACATAATTATGTGATCTCAGCCAATCATAATAAGCTGTGTGTTGTTGAATGCAGTGAGCCAAAAGTGGGGAGGGCATGGCGGTTCTCCATTGTGTGATTTAAGTGGTACATTTGGGAACAGATTTGGGCAGCTTCAGGAGGCATGATTTTGTGCCACCATTCTCCGTTTAAATTCTCCTCCCTCAAACCATGTCTGACAGGGAGGAGAAAAGACTGGAGTCTGGGTAATAGGGGGTTGGCATCATATGTGTCTTTGTTTCCTAGAGCTTCTGTAACTGAGTACCCCAGCCAGGTGCCTTCAAGCCATTGACGTTTATTCTTTCACTGTTCTGCAGTCTAGAAGTCTAAATCAAGGTGTCGGCAGGGTCATGGTCTCTCTAAGGGATCCAGGGGATAATCCTTCTTTGCCTCTTCTGGTTTCTGGTGTTTGTAAGCAGTCCCAGGATTCCTTGGCTTGTAGGTGCTGCCAACATCTACCTCTGTCATCAAATGACCGTCTTCTCCCCACGTGTCTGTGCATCGTCTGCTCTCTGTGTCTCTTTCCAAATTTTCCCTTCTTTAAAAGGACATCAGTCAGATTGGGAACACCCTAAGGACCTCATCTCTGCTTGATTACATCTACCAAGGCCCTATTTCTAGAAAAGAATGTCTTCACAGGTAATGGGGTTTAGAACTTTAATATATGTTTTTGCGGGACACAGTTCAACGCGTAGATTTCGCTAGCTTCAGACGTACCGCTGGCACGTTATATCTGCAGCTTAGGGAAATGCAGTGATAAATGGAAATCTTTCCAGTCAGAAGAGCTTGGAGTTATCTATGCTTATAGAGGGAAAGGTGACCTGATGTATAGACGGTAACACCTGGGCAGTGGCAAAGGGATCCATCAGTCAGTCAGGAGCCTGGATAGAACCTGATTGGTATGTTGGGAACAAAAATACCTGGGCAAGAGGTATGTGGATGAACTCTTAGTAGTGGGGATAATGTGTATGGACTTTTGATGTCACTCAGCCATTCTCCTCGGCCTCCTCAAGTTTTACGCATCGTACGCATGGATAGAGTGGCCTTAGTAGCTGGGATGGAGAGTATATACAGGTGCAAGGCATGGGTGCCTCCCAACAAGGCTGATCCTTCTAGAAGCAACCAATGCTGAGCCTCAGACCAGCCTTCATTTGGCAGGGAGACCTTCCGGCCTCTTAGTGGCAGGTCAGTCTCACAGTCCGCTCATTCCATCTTAGGTGGGGCAGCAATTTTTTACCAGAGTTTTTACGTATTTTAGATACTGAACTTCCTCCACTGCCAGCAATATAAGGTGGAGGTATCAACACCCAAAGGTTTATAGAGAGCCTTGACCATCAGCATCATAGCTGCCATGTCATTGCCTTAAACCAAGAGATCAATTTTTAGGCAAGGAAGTTACCCTTTGGGCTTATGGCTATCGATTTCACTAGTCCTATTGTGTGTTCCCAAGATGACAGGACAGAATCCTCAGCTGGAGATAAGCTTGTGGACAACAGTTTGTGGGGATGAAGCACTGTGCTCTGGTGTTTATGCTCAGTGTAGGAATGGTGGAGTATGGTTCTGTGTGCTGTTATAGTACACAGTGTCAGGACGTTGGTCATTTAGCTATCACCCCAGTGACCAACTCCTGGATTTGTGTTTCCTGTTTCTCTTCCAGCTTAACATAGGCTCCTCCTGGTTAGAACTCTTGGTCCTCAAAGGAGGAATTTCCTGCATGGGGAAGAGTAGGCTCTGACAGACAGCTCACAGTGTTGTCTTGCTCTGTCCAAAGAGCAGGCAAAGAAGGGAGTTGGGTTTCTGGCTGGAATCTCTGGCTGTGTACCCATTCTCTTAAGGAAACCCACAGGAGAGGGTGTGCTATTTGCCTTCCCCTGGGACCACTGAAGACAGCAGGTGGCACATGCAGGAACTGGGAAAGATTTCACTTTAATTGTGTATTGTATTTATTATTGTATTTTCTCTATATTATGATGTTTTGACATCATAAAAACCCTTTCTGACTGTCCCTTCCTGGGGTAGCCAATTCCTAGAGATAACAAGGGCTCAGCTGGGAGCATGCCTTTGGAGAAGTAATCAAGGTAGAGCCCTTTCTTCTCTCTCTGGCCCTTGCACCCCAGGAGTCAGTATTATTCTGCCTTAATCATCCAAGGGCATCTAGGCACCAGGCTATTAGAGACTGCTTTTCCGTGGAAACCCCAATAAAAGTCATGGCCTAAGCACTCCCCTTGTCCCTGTCTTTTGCCTCCTGATACCTTCCTGTGTGCTTCCCCATGTGGCCCTGAGTGCTATACTGGGCCTCCCATCTCTAGGGCACCTGTGAGTATAATAAACTTTGTTTTTCTGAGCAACTTTTGTTTCTCAGAAACTTTTGTTTCTCTCCCCTGTCTCCTCTTGTGGCTGTACCTGACTGATCCGGTCATGCAAGAATTTTAAAAAATCGGGACACATCTTGACCAATAGGGGATTGAGATGGGAAATTGCCAGCAGATAAATTTCCTTCCCATCTCTGCCTTCAATGGTGTTTCATGAAACTGGGCCCAAAGATGCACGGTGGGGCTGAACACCAGTCAGTTTTTGTTTTTTTTTTAATCTTCATGAAATTAATTATTCAATTATACATCACTTATTTCCTTCCCATCCTTTCCTGATTCACTCCCATCCTCCCATACATTTGCTGCCCTGGGATTGCACTGATCAAATATTAGAATTTAGATTTTTTCTGAAGTGTTATTTTCCCAGGACCTTACTAGCCGACTGTCTTCCCCAAACCTCCCATCTCTCCATAGATGGTGCTACGAGTCTCTTTCCCAAGACTTTGTTCTTCCCTTCTTGAGCTACAGAAAATTGTGGAATTCCTGCTCTCATCTTTGTTACTGAGCAGTCCAGCTCTCTGTCTCCCTCAGGAGGATCCCAATAAGACTGTGCCCCAAAGATCACATCTTGTTTATCATGCCTACACCTAATTTTTGTTTGAAAGGAAAACATTGTTGAACTCTATGGCAAGATTTTTCCCCCCTCTTGACTGAATGTGTAAGTATTTGAGATGCATCAAAATGCCCATCTCCCAAAATAGTCTCCCCTTTCCTCTGCTTTGTGCTCAAGTTCTCATCTCCTTGCTGATCTAACTTCTTGCTTTGGGTTCAACGGATATGGGGATGAGGTAGCCATTTGCTGTGTCTGATGAGTTGCCTGTGATGGCCTTTTGACAGTGTTCCTTTCTTTTTTTCCAAGACCACAGAGATTGCAGTGGACTACATAGAGTTATTTAGACAGGATCTGGATACAGAACAGCTCTCTTCCAAGCTTGGAAGTCCTGAGATTTAAGCTTGGATGAGTGCTTAGTTTAGCGCTCTAGGGCTACTCTTTCAAATCTTAGAGATTCTTTCTTTTAGTCTTGTGTATCTTGAAGATTTATTGGCCTTCATAGCCCCACTGCCACTCTGAAGCTCCAAGTTAACAAGTTTTAAGCAAGTATGTACTATACAGTGGTCACTGTGCTAGATATCTGGGACAGGGGTTAAAGTAGCTGTTGTGGTCTCTGCCCTTAGAAAGGTGGACACTGACATAGTATTAGAAGTAATTATATGATTGCTAGGGGAAATGGCTTATAAGGTCCTTAACGATATGGCCCTGTCACTGCTGGGACTTCATTGTCTATGCCTCTCCCCCCTGCTCATGTAGTTCTAGCCACATTGGCCTCCTTGCTGCTCTGGAAGACCCCAAGTGTGCTCATCTCTCAGGACCGCTTCACCCCTGTCTTTGTGGTCCCCAGGGCTCACGTGGCGCTCCTTTGCTCCTCCCCTCATACAGGTCTCTGGTCAAATATTCACTTTTGAGCAAGGCCTTCCTTGATCACCGATCCAGAGTAGTAAGCCTTCCCTCGCTCCTGCCCTCCCTACTGCGCTTCTCCCTACCGGCGCCCCACCTCTCCCTTTGCTGTTCGATTGTTTTCTTCCTCAACTCAGAAGAATATAAGCTGCTTGAAGGCAGTGTGTTTGAAATGCTTTGCTCGCTGTTTTCTCTCAGCTTAGAACAGTGCCCAACACATCATAGAAACTCCATAAATAGGTGTTGAACAAATGAAGAATGTAGAGAAAATTTTCAGAATGTTTTTGTTGGTTTTCTCCCACCTTGATCTGGCTATTGACTGGGTTTTAAGGTTTGTGTCTTTGAATAGCTGAGTATTTTTCTCTTTCCTGTTTCTAGTTCTGGGGTCAACAGGCAGGTGTTGGGGCTCTGCAGCACTCGGGGATCCCAGGAAGACAGGGAGGGGCTAATTACCTGCCTGGTACACGGGAATGCTTGTGAAGACACCCTAGTTAGAAGGAGAATTGGCCAGCTGCGGGAAACGCCGGGCAGGTGAACATGCGACTTAGCACGACCTATTCCTCTGAGCTCGGTGAAAAGGAATTGCTTCTAAGGGTGAGCAGGCTGGTTTATTCAGTGAGTCTTGTCTGTTAGCAGTGGCGTGGATTCAATCTGGGGCTGAGAGACAGCCTGGAAGAAAGGGACAGATAAATCAAAGACAGATCAGTCCTGAAGGAACTTCAAATCCAAGCAATTGCTTGACCAGATTGGCAGTGGGTGATACAAATAGAGGAAAAGAAGAAAAAATAGGATTCCAGGTAACAACATCCTTAAAATTTTACTTTTTCTCCTCTTGCACAAAGCTCATTCCTATCTGTGTGCCCACACACCTGTAGTTCCCTTTGCCCGGGCAGTAACATGCTTAACTGTCAAGCTCAAAGTTCAGCGTGTGCATCTGAGAAGCATTCCCCAGTTCCTGTAGGGGATGCATTACTCCCTCCTCCACACCCTCAACACCCTTTGTGATGATCTTTGTTCTTATCATTGATCAGTGTGTGTGCAGGTGTGTGTGTGTATGGGTGCATGTGGGGGGGGGTGTGCATGCATGCGTGTGTGTACCTCAGAGGCACAGTCTGTATCTTCCTTCTCTTTTGAACTCTGTGGCAACTCTTCTCCCAATGCCAGCTCCTACACCCAGAGATCTGGTTCTAGGGTGGTGTTTATACTCTCCAGGTGACTGAGAAAAAGTGCTAGAAAGAAGACTGATGTCAGCCACCCAAATGGAAAGGTTGTTGACCACTTGGAAGGTCTAGGTCAGTTCACAGAAGAGGAGCTTATTGGTATAAGGGAGAGTCAGATTCTTGTAAGTAAGAACTCTGAAACACTCTTGCAGGCTTATCTGTCAAATGCCCCCCATGCCTCGCAGAGAGACTCTAAGTCATTGCCGGAGAAACTGTGGAGTTCCTCAGATTCGACTTTTTGGGAAGCTCATCCAGCAGCATGGGTACTTAGCAGTGACAATTATGGCAACGTCACAGTGGAGCATAGCTGTGGTGGCACAATCAGGAGCCTGCAGCACCACTGGGAGAAAGCTTGGAGTCCATTCACACATATCAGCCACTGTAGGAAGACTGACATTCTTAGGGTAAATTCCAGCAATAAGATGAAAACACTGACGGTTCTGTGGACAGAGATACTGGGTTCCCTTGGAAGCCCAGGCTGAATTCCCTGAGGGGAGGAGGCAAGAACTCTTCTGGGAGACAACACATAATATAAGAGAGCATCTGTGAAAACACATCAAGTGCCCCGAGGACCTCCTTTCAAAAACAATCCTGTAACCTGGAAGAGTGCTGGACGCTTAGCAACCATGGACAGAGACAAGAATCCGAGCAACGCAGTTGAAAATTGTTACTATCATTCTTCCTTTATGACACCTGGGGAAACCTAGGTACAAAATAAAGACAAAAGTTATTTCTCTTCTCTGTTAGGTGAACCTGAAGCAATCTATTTTTCACTCTCTGGACTCTTAATTGTGTTCCTTTGCTTAAATAGATCCTGCATTTACAAAGAAAATATTGTACCCCGGGGAGAGCAAAGCTTATGCTTTCTCACGTTGTTTTCCTTCTCCAAATGCTGCCGTGGTAATATGATTTCATATTTAAATAGTGCTTTAAAGTGGTTTGTGCGGCTTTTGTAAACATCTTTCAGCTCATGTTTGCCCCAAAGCTTTCTATGAGCAGACAGCACTGTTCACATTCCGCAGATAAGGCTGCAGCTCAAAGATAGTGAACTGCTTGAGGTCACACGTCTAAGAGGCCGGGCTTGGGATCAGTACCCAGGCCTCCTATTACTAAGCTGGTGTCTTTCCTCAACATTACTGACTTTTGAACAGAGAGGTAAATAGGAAATAATGTCATTCAAACAGCACCGAACGGTAACAGCTAAGTGATGATGACGGAAGTCGACTCCATTGTTAAATATGGTTTATGTTTTGTAGCTGAGGGAAAGTTCCCCGCAGGGGGATGCTGCTTGGTAACGTGGAATTAGGTGGCCAAGAGGTGTCATTGAGAGAAGATGAGGTATGTTCAGGGATGTGATTGAAAATTGGAAAGGAAGGTGTCTGGAGAGGCAGCAAAGCAATGGTATTCTTTGAAAGCCCCCGAGTCTCAGGAAGAGTAGTCACAGAGAATCCAGAGAAACAGTTCAGTAGTGAGCAAGTGACTGGTGTTGCATATTGATAACAGGACAAGAATGCTGTGTCCAAGTACCTAGAAACAGAAGGCGTTTGCTGGAGATAGCGTAAGCTTTGCTCTTTGGAATTCTGCTTCATTTTCCCTGATTAAGTAAAGAATACCTTGTTAGGGATAGTATTATAAAATGGTCATAAGCTGTAAAAGGAATAGTGCAGGAAAATAGAAGGTGCTATGAGAGAATAGGACAAGGAAACCAAATTCGAGCAGGGGCAGAAAGACACCATTCATCAAGGATGTGGCAATGGATCGAAACCCTGAACGTGTATGGCCTAAACCTTGAACTGTCTGGAATGTATTTTGGGGTAAATGTAAAGTTGCCATGAATGTGTAATTTAGTGCACATTTTCTAACATAGGAATTACTGTACTATGCTTTCTATTAAAGTTTTTCATTCAATATCAGATAATATATGTTATTAATCATATGCAAATGTGTGCACACACATATTGATACATGATTTTGAGAGCCAAATTATAGGACAATAGGAGGAGTATTCATAGAATTACACTGATGAAAACTGTCATCAACTCTACAAATGAAGTACTAATTCCTGTAGTTTTTGTTTTGTTTTTTTTGTTTTTTCTTGTAATGCTGGTCTTGTAGGATGAATTTGGATGCTTTCCTTCCTCTTCCATTTTTTGGAATAGTTTGAGAAGAATACATCTGAACTCTTCTTTACATGTTTAGCAGAATTCACCTGTGAAGCCATCTGGTCCTGCGGTTTTGTTTGTTGGGAGTTTTGGATTCCTGATTTCATTTCATTGCTAGCAATTGATCTGTTCAAATTCTCTCTTTCTGATTCGGTTTAGGAGGGTTTTAGGTTCTAGGAATTTATCGATTTCTTCTAGGTTGCCCTTTTGTTGGCATATAGTTATTCATAGTACTCTTGTAATCCTTTGTATTTCTGTGGTGTTGTTATTTCTCCCCCATTTCTGATTTTATTTATTCGACTCCTTTTTCTTTTTTTTCTTTTCCCCAAAGGGTGGGGAGGTGAATCTAACTAAAGGTTTATCAGTTTTATGTTCAAAGAATCAGCTCCTGGTTTCATTGGTCTATCCCCGTATGGGTTTTTTTTTTTTTTTTTAAGTCTTTATTTCTGTCTGCTCTAATCTTTATTATTTTCTTCCTCCTACTGGCTTTAGGCTTTGTTATTCTTTTTCTATCTCCTGTAGGTGTAAAGTTAGGCTGTTTATTTGAGATTGTCCATGCTTCTCAATGTAGGCCTGTATTGTTACACTCTTCCCTCTTAGAACAGCTTGTGCTGCATCCCAAAGATCTTGGACTGTTGTGTCTTCACTTTCATTTGACTCCAAGTATGTTTTGATTTCCTGGTTGACTCATTCATTGTTTAGTAATATGTTATTTAGCCCCCAAGTATTTGTGTTCTTTCAGATATTTTTCTTGTGTTTGGTTTCTAGTTTTATCCATTGTGGTCAGACACATGCATGATTGAGACTTGTTTTGTGGCCTAACATGTGATCTGTTCCAGAGAATGTTTCATATGCACTTGACAGAGTGTGTATTTCACTGTTTTTTGATGGAATGTTCTGAATATATCTGTTAGGTCCATCTGGTCCAATGCATCATTTAAAGCCACTATTTCCACTCCAAAAATAAAATATTAATTTCTACATATTTTTTGAATACTTTTGGCAGTTCAAGAAAAGAGTCATTTCCCTCTAAAACTTTACAAGTGTATTTACAAGTTTTCTTAGAAGTTTATTTGGGTTTACAATTACTTTGTACCTCTACTATATTGCATAGATTCTGTTATCTCTAGGAAAATGTGTATGTAAGTTACCGAGTGGTGTAAGACGGACTGTTTCAGTTCCAACAGCAGTCAGGGCTCATATTTAACATGAGCAAGTTTGTCTCAAGCATTAATGTATACCAATTTAAAATTTTAAAAAATTAATTCTTACATATTAGTTTCAGGTGTACAATACAGCAATTCAATAATTCTCTACATTACTCAGTGCTCATCATGATAAGTGTGCTCTTAAAACCTTAATGTACACCAATTTTTATATCACTACTTCCCTTGCTCAAACCCTGGCACCTCCCTCTTTCCTTTATCTTTCCTATTTCTGGTCCTATTTCTCAGATTTGGGATTTGGGATCCACTCAGCTAATGGCCATTCCTAGTCTCCCACTCCTGTATCTCTGGTCCCACTGCTGACGGGCTCTGCGTTTGCCCAGTGGACTCTTAAAGTATTCTTAGTCACCAATCTCATGTTTCCTCTAAAGGCAGAAGCTGGAGCTTTTCTTGTAGAAAGGGGGAAAAAAAATCAGCCAGCACAACATCACTAGAGGAAATTCCTGATTGTTTCCTTTAGTAATCACCTGGCAGAAGTATTTACCTTTAAACCAGCAAGGTCGCATAGTGGGATCTTAGTACCCACTGTTTGGGTTAACTGGGTATTTCAAAGATTTTTCAGACTTCCTTGTGATAAATATTTGGTCTTTTTCAGAGGCAAGGCTGTGGGCTGCTCGATGACAGGAACCACATATTATCGTTCACTCTGACAGCCCCCAAGCTTGCCAGGGTGGACACATTTGAACAAGTGAATGAAATGAGTAAACAAATGAGCGGGGTGTAAAATTGTCAATTCCTCTTTGTTATTGCACTCTTGTGTTCCCCTCCGGGCGGGAATTCCAGTGTGGGAGATTTGTTCTGGAAGTTTCTTCATCAATCAGGAGAACTTCTGTTCTCTTAAAGGGAAGGCAAATTGCTCTTGCTGTTGGAGGTAGTAATACAGGCATGTGGGTGTGAGTGATGGGGAAGGAAAAGCAGATTGCAGAGTGAAAGGGGTTTTGCCAAAAGCATTTGGAGAAAGTAAGAGAGCTGTGGAAAGCAAATTGTTGCCTTGTACTATGCTCTTGGTTTTGTAGAGGGAACGTGTTGATTCAGGAGTCAAGAGAATTCATCTTAGGATGTAACAGCAGGGGCACACTAATATGTAAATGTGGCACAGAAAATATTTTTTCTTTATCTTTAAAAATGTTGTCTTGGGGCACCTGGCTGGCTCAGTTGGTAGAGAATGCAACTCTTGACCTTGGGGTTGTAAATTTGAGTCCCATGTTGGGTGTGGAGATTACTTAAAATCTTTAAAAAAATTTTTTTCTTAAAATACATACTAATAAGCTTTGGTGAAATATAGAGGAAGAACTATCCAAAATGTGTCCTAAGCAAACAAAGTATAGGAAATGAAATTTTACTGTCGATTTCTACCAATTTGCAGTGTATAAAGTGCAACTTCATTCCTACAAAAAAAAAAAAAAAATGTTGAGAACCACTATGAATGGGGCAATGAACAATGAACAAAGAAAACGGTATTTTAGCCCTGTTGGTAAGGAGGGAGAAACAGACAAAGGTTATGATAGATACAGTGTTTCAGATGCCCAAGAGTGTTGCAGAGAGAAGCAGGCACGGGAGGCTGGGAATGGGGGCGTTTGGGGGAGAAGCCTTGAGGGGATGCCATGTTTGTGTGGAGTCCTGGAGATCTGCGTGAGGGACTGGCTGGTTCTCGGTGAAGTACTTTCCAGCCACAGGGAAGAGTGAGTACACAGGTTTTAAGAGAGGTGTGAGCTCACTGTGCAGCGGCACCCAAGCAGAGCAAGCAAGATGCTGTAAATTCACATATGCCCCAAGCAAACCCAGTACCTGGGGTGTCCCTACTATGGAACCCTCACTCTTCCCTCTGGATGCCTCACTCCTCCCTACTAGATACAAGTCAGCCTGACCTAAAACCAAGTGAGGGCACCAGTGAATGACCTTATGTGAAAAAGAATGAAAATAATTTTACTTAGGGAAAAAATACAGAAAATAAGTTCTAATATTTTCTTTCTGCGACCAATGGATATTTTTGTTCACTATATTTTAGGGATCAGTCTCCACACCTTCCACTTTCCTTGTGTGTTTTGATAACTAATAAAAGTCAAATAGTTCTTGTTAGACCCAAGCTTAGCATTATCTCCAAACTCTGTTGAGTCTCAGGCTGAATTGCTTCCTATCAGCCCTCTCCCCAGTACGTGTGGGTCACATTTGGACATCAGGGTAATTTAAAATACAGTTATACTGTATACATACTGTATACAGTATACTGACTTCTGTCCTGCAAATAAACCAGCCATAAAGAAACCAACCAAATAAGTTAAAGGGGAGAGTGAATGAGTGCGTGTGTGTCCTCGTTTGCATACACAAGCCCTTGTGCAAATGCATTCCAAAGGGAAAGCTGAAATGGACATTTGCATGGTTATTAGTTAAATCAACTAATGTAAAAGTCAAATTTAGAGCCATTAATTTAGAGACCCAAGAACTACACCTTGGTCTCTCCTAGGGAATGAGTGTTGTATAGAGTGTGTCCTGAGAATTTGGTCATTTTAGGATGGAGCCATGTGTTCTAAATGTTTCTAAGCAGTGGAGGAGAAGGAATACAGGACTGGACCTCGGGGAGGTGCCAGCTTTTCTTGTTGCTACAACCATCGGACCTCAAAGAACTGTGGCTTGTCCCACAGGAAAACCCAAATGGAATATTTCACTTGGGCTAGGGTAGAAAGACTCGTTACATTTGAATTTTGTTTTGTTCATTTTTATTTATTTATTTTTATCTGAAGAATAAATGTCACATTTTGTATCACCCTCCGGGAATGCCCAGAGACACCTCTGAATATTCATTAGTCCCCCTGACAAAAAATAGAAAGTGATCATTAGGTAGCCAGGTAGAGTGTAATTGTAGAAAAACAAATGGAATTCACAGGGAGCGATCTTCTAAGGGAAGAGAAGCATAAATCAATGAGAACTTAATGTGAGTCTGAGATCTCAAAACAGTCGGGTTTCTCCTGTCTTTCTTTTGTTAAATATATTCTTTTATTCTCCACTTAAGAGACAGGATGTAGAGGCATACCCCCTGTGCGTGATTCTGAAAATAGTACGTGGTAATGCTGTTTAGTAAATTATATTTTAGATGCAAAGGGGAACGTGAGATTTAAAAGACCCTTCTAGTTGGTCTGTATAAAGTAAATGCGGGTTTTCTCCTAGTTATCATTCTGTTATAGCAAGTCATTTTTATGAGCTGGTTATTCTAAGGGAAATACCCACGGTGGTATGGGAAATGAAACTTAATTTTGCCCAAAGCAAGAAAAAGGTGAATTACCTGTGCTACTGTTTTAGAGGTTTGTTGACGGTGTGTTTGAGGTATTGGCCCTGATTAGAGAGCTGTTACTGCAGGGCTCCCCTGGAGAAAAGCAGGGCTTGTGCAATGTAAACATGCCTGGGGGAAATGCAAACACAATTTCATTTACTAATTGCTGTAATCAAGGCAAGGCTCATAAATCGTGAGCTTTGAAAAAGTATAAACAGAAATAATAAATTGATTAATCATCTACAAAGACTTCAGACTACATTCACCATTGAAGCATTTTCACGCTATGCTGTGACCTTAAGTTAGTTAATGGCTGTTTTTCTACCTTATTTGTCGATTGTTTATAAAGAGGCAGGGGACTGTAGAGACTGACAAAGCATTGAGAGGAAGAAGCATCAAAGATAACTCCTAGAATGGAAAACATGACTTGTGTTCATGGGCCAGACTCAGAAGACCTTGAGCTTTTGCACTGCATTTGCAGCTCAATCAGCAACAAATGAAAGCAACATGGGGAACCTTTCTGAGAGCTCTGTAGGGAACCGTGGGGTGTCCAGCCCAATGAAAGAGGACATGTTAAAACTCCCACGGAGACGGTAGAATTCCGTGTATGATTTAACAGGATAGAAAGATGAATTATGACTAGCATTAACTAAAAAGGTAAATACGAATCCCCTTGCCCTGTTGGAACTAACCACTTAAGAACCAAGTCAGTTTCACTCTCAGTTCATGTCCCTGAACCATATTTAAACTCTGTGCATGGGGAGTACAGGCCTTGGGGTCCTTGACAGTACCTGAGGGAATCTGGAACTGGGAGGGTCAGTGGAGTCTGGGAATGTCCACAGGTGAGGAGAAAGACAGGGGAATTAGGATCCTTTTAATAACTGGCTATTGTGGAATGTTCTTTCGAAGTCTTTCCTTTGGTTTCCAGTTGCTATTCATAATTGCAAGTGTTACAAAGATGGCAAGACAGATAAGTGGAGACGGATAAAAGAATCTGTGTAATGCTGTGAGGAATGTTTCTATTCCTTAGGGTTTGGGTAACTAAGGAGAACTGAGTGAGAACAGATAGTTGAAAGCATGTATTCTAAATCATTCACATGTTTATTCAGATCTCTTAATAATAACATAATGTACTAATTTGATAAATTACCATTTACACAGTTTTTACACATTATCCTCTAATTAATAATAATCACGCATAATTATTTTATTTAGTATATGCCAAATATATTTCCAATCACTTTATATGCATTAATTCATTTAATTATAAAATCCCATGATTTACGACTTTTTTTTTTTTTTTAAATCATATCAACTTTTCAGATAAAGATCCTGGATCAGAAACCTAAATGAACTTGTGCAGTATCAGTCTGAACCGTGGAGGGTAGGGCTGTCTGATTTCAAACCCCATTCTTCAATCTATACCAGTGTTGTCCAAACATTGTAATCCCTTCTCTTTTATTCTGTTTTATTTTTATTTAAATGCTGAATGAGACCCACTGAACTAATTTCAGGACCCACTAATTTGATCCACTGTTTGAAAAATCCTGCCCTGAGCAATATGCTTCATTACAGCAATGTTGAGAGTTTAGGGAATGCTTTTGTGTGTGGGCACCTCGTTTTATCCAAATAGCACTGCTCTGCAGGAGATCAAGTAGGTCCGAAAACTACATTTCAGTGCTGCTGCCAGGGTCTCCTAGCTAGTGTGTGATCAAATTAGGACTTAAACCTACGACTCTGGCTCAGAATTCTCACTTCTGCTTAGCCCCACTGATCCAAGCCATGGTCCTCGCTTACCAGGGCCATTTCAGGACTCTCCAGCTCTGTGTGTCTCCATCCCGCCAAGACCCCATTCCGCACAGAGGAGCCTCAGTGACCCTTGCAACACCTGAGTCAGGTCATGCCACTCCTCTGCTCAAAACCCTTCAGCTGGTGCAGGTAGAGCGTGGCCTGGAAGGCTCACAGCCACACACAGACATGCCCACCTGCACACAGAAACACACATACACCTACATATGCCCACTCACATCCAAACAACACATACACCTGTTCATGTGCATGCAAACACACAAACACATAGATACACACTCTGTACTTTATTTGGTTGGTCTGTTTCTAACTGGTTTATTTTCAGTAAAGAAATCGTTGCATAATTATAGTTTAAATTATCCTCAAGTCCAAATGTGTTTAACACATACTGGAGAGAGGGATGATGAGAAGCAGTTTAGCCTGACGCTCAACAGTTTGGAGATAATGCCAAGCCTGGTAATAAAGAACTATTTGAATATTATTAGTCATCATAACACACAATGAAAGTGAGGGATGTGGAGTCTGATCCCCAAAATGATGAACTGATCAGGAATATCTGTTGGATACAAAAAGAAAATATTAGAACTTATTTTCCATATTTTTTTTCCTAAATAGAACAATACTAGTTTTCTTTAGTCATGGGTGCCCTCACCTGGTTACACGTGCACCTGACTTGTGTCTGGTGCTGAGGACTGAGCCATCGGGAAGAGTGGGTTTCACAGTCCGAGGCAGTGGTCAGGGTCCGTCAGGCACCGGGTTGACTTTGAAGTTGTGTAGCCTAAGTCACTTTGCCTTTGTCTGGGAAGGTGGATCTGTAGATTATCCAACTTTAACCAAACCAGCCCTCAGAAGACGTCAAAACAAACAAAAGTATTCCCACAAGAAATTTATAGAACAAAATACCAACAGTGAGGCAAGCACAGATGAACACCAGGAAAATAGCAGGAGCTCATCATAAACCGCAGACATCGTTTCATCTTCGAGATGGGTGATCCTTTCACACCCAGATATCAAAACAAACTCCCCTTAGGGAGCAAGTATTAGTTTGGAAACAGTTTTTTTGTTTTGTCGTTTCTTTTTCCTCTTCTATTCTTAATCATAGCCATTTTTTCATAATTTTTGTTTCAGAAAATTATAGAAGTATGTCCACTCTGGAAGCTTTACATATTTACACACTGGAAAAAAAATAACATTGGGAATAAATTTTAAAATCTTTGAAATGATGAGGCATATTAAGTATCTCTTAGTTTTTAGAAAAATTTTAGATTTACAGAAAAATTGCCAAGTTGGTACAGAAGGTTTCCATATATCCCCCAGAGAGTCTCCCCTGTCTGTAACACCTCATATTTGTAAGGTACATTTCTTACAATTAATGAATTAATACTGAGACATTATTGTTAATTAAAGTCCATACTTTTTTCATATTTCCCTGATTTTTACTTCATGTTCTTTTTTCTGTTCTAGGTAGCCATCCAAAATACCACACTGCGTTTAGTTATCGTGTCTGCTTAGGGTCCTTCTGGCTCTGATAATTTCTCAGACTTTCTTTGGTTTTGCTCATCTTGGGTGTTTTGAGGCATGCTAGGTATTTGATAGAATGCTCCTCAATTGGGATTTGTCTGTTTTTTTTTTTCCATGATTAAATTGGGGTGATGGATCCTGGGGAGGAAGACAGAGGTAAAGCACCATTTCCCTACATGATATTAAGGATATATATGATCGAAGGACTGAAACCTTTGTTATGTTCACAGCATGTTCTGCCCACACTTACAAACATAAACTACAACACCTTCCAACTAATTTATTACAAAAGTTGATGTACATGAGGGAAGATGATAATTTAATAGCCATACTTATAAACTTTTCTGTATTTGGTGGATTGGGATAGTGAGGGTGGCTGGTAATCCCCTCCATCCACTTTTGAAGGAACAGTACTTTTTTCAGTAATGATAGCCAGGAAAGTAAATAGTGAAACAAACTGAACTTAGATCAGATTTGCAAATTGCCATCTTATAAAAGGATGAACAAAGAGCTTTTTTTTTTTAAATTAAGCATGTTCAATCATATTCAAAACCATCAAATGGTTTTGTTTAACTAATAAACAAGAAATAAATACATAAGTAAAATTAAGTATACCTAAGAAAATAGAAACATAAAACATTTTTTCCTCTTTTCCTAATCTTAAAAAATACCTCTTTTGCCTCTGAAGGGCTGAAGCAATCAACTAGGCATTAAAAGGCTCTTCTATGAATACTAGGATTTTAGGATTGGAAGAAGCTCGTTTAGTTATTTAATGAACATGTGTCCTATATCCAGTCATCATCCAGAGTCCTTCTCATAAACTGGAAAACCAGTGTTGAGAGGGGGTCATAAATTTTAGGAACAGAAGTAGGATTAAATGCCAGTCTTTGGATGCAGATAGATATGGGTTCATGCCTCAGTTGTGACCTATTTTAGTGACCTGGGACAAGTTGTTTAACTTTGTTGAGGCACAATTGCTACATGAACAAAATGGGTTCAACGTATACTTTCGGTATTAAATGCAATCACTATGCCCAATAAACTAGCTCGTGATTGACACCCCTTCTCTTGTCTGTGCTCTCTAGTAACACCTTTCTTTTTTGTAAGAACACAGCATAAAATCTACCATCTTAGCAAATTTTAAGTATTCGGTATTCTTAGCTGAGGCACTGTGATTTGTAGTGGATCTCCAGAACAGACTTACCTTGTGTAAGTGAAACTTTGTACCCTTTGTCCTTCACCTTCCCACTTCCCCTCCCCCAAGCCCCTGCTAACCACCATTGCACTCTCAGCTTCCATGCATTTGACTATTTTAGATTATGCATATCAATGAGCTCATATAGCATTTGCCTTCTGTGTCTACTTATTTCACTTAACGTCCTCTAGACCCATCCATGTTGTTGTAAATGGCATGACTTCTGTCATTTTTTAAGGCTGAATATTCCACTGTGTCTGTATGCCACGTTTTCTTTATCTGTTTATCCATTGATGGACAGTTGGGTTGACCACATATCTAGGCTGTATGACTAATGCTTCGGTAAACACGTGAGTGCAGGTCTGTCTTTGAGATTCCGAGTCCTTTGGACAAGTTCCCATTAGTAGAATTTCTGGTTAGTATGGTTTATGTAGGTTAGTGTGGCTTCCTGACACCACTGTTCTCTGGATGATCTCAACTTCGTCCTTTACTTTCTCAGTTTATTCAAAATTCTTTAGCAATTTCCTATATTAAATATATTGTGTGTAAAGTATCCATAGTTGCTGGAGGGTTTTTTTGTTTTTTGGTTTTTTTTGTAAGCCAGCTATTTTTTGGTACAATTATATCAAACACAGAAAAGATACATGCAGTAATGTTTTGAAATAATTGTATTCATAATATTGATTTTTTGGATTTAAAAATTAAATATATTAACTTTTTATTTAAAAATAATAAGCTATAAAGATCATAGATAAATGGACTTTTACTCTGAAAATAAAAATCAGTCTTACATAAAATTTTGAGCAATCCCCTAAGATTATAATTTTTCTTTGGAAGTTCTATCAAGGGATAAAAACTAGCACTTCTCAGTTTTGTTTTATTGTCTGAGATAATCTCCAGCAAAGCAGTAATTTTTTAAGCATGAATGGAAAAGACTAAAACCAAAAGAAAAAAAAAAACAATAGTGGGAAGTAGAGAAAGTGCAAGAAACAAAAATTAAAATTAAAAATATCAGTTTCTATTTTTGTTTTTTCTGAAATGGATGGCTTGATTGATGAGTAAGACAAGGGCCGTGTGTGCTCACGTGTGCGTGTGTGTACGGTGTGTGCCTGTGTCTGTAGTCTCTGCATATAGCCGATTTGGTAATAATGTTTCAGTCTGGAAATTCCAGCAACAGAGCAACTTAAAATATTATAGGATTTTGAAAGAGTTAATAACAGATGATTTACTATATACTGCCTTAGATAACTTACCTATTAAAAAGCCCTGACTTCGAATATTTGGAATATCTTTTTGTGTGGTTTTGGTGGATACATGGGGAGCTTAAAGGAATGGCAAAAATTCATCCTTCAGTCAGAAATGAAAATCCATTTTTTTTAATCTCCTCCAAAAGTGAACCAAATAGATTTTCTGTTACAATATGTGATCCCAGGGAGAAGAATGCATCAACCAAACTCTTTCTGCAGTGTTGAAACTGTCTCATCCCGACTCCCTCTCTAAACATGGAAAATCATCTCAGCCTCCTTCAGTTTTCTGGGGCCTCAGCTGCAGGCAGTAGAGGTGAGTGCGCTGTGCTGTTCCCTTACGCCTGCATCGAGACAAGTGTTCCCTTGACCCAAGTGATAGCATAGCGCCTGCTCTGATTGTGTACAAGTGGCCTAGTCTAGGGTCCCTGGTCATTATTTTCTGTGACTTATGTATGAGACATTTTTGATGGACACCAAAATGTTTCCAAGTGGATTATATTATTTTAGTAGAATGGCAATCATCTTTCCCAATTTTGAGAATACCATAATCATCCTACATTTACTGGTGGTCAGTTCTTAACATGAAGCATTTAACAGGTAAAGGTCAAGGTAACTTCTAAAAATGATTATATTTGGCAAACTCTTGTCATTTAGCAGGGATAAACATGCCGGACAGACCAACATGTTTGCTTTCATACAGCCGTTTTTTTTCCCTCCGAGCATTATGTCATTATAATGTCTTAAACCTTAATTATTGTTTATTTTGTATGAAACAATTTTAAAAAACTTTAGATAGGTAAGTTGCCTCTATGAGCTAATACTCCCAATTTTCTCTGTCATTCTCTTTGAAGCATATGAACTTGATATATATAGAACTTGGCCTCCAAATTCATATTCTGGTGGTCCATTTGCAGTGATATAGAAGTTTTTAATTACTGTCTGAATTGTCCTACTATTTGGTAGCTAGTAGTTTTAAAATCTGAACATATGAGTGGCCACCATAAAGAGAGGAACAAAGAAGAACCCTATGGTTCTCAACTCAAGTAAAATTAATACATAGCTTTATTTCCAGTCTGTTCCAATGACATAAATATGACTGCATGCCGATTATTAAATTAGAGTGGGTTACTTCTATTGAGAAATATTAACAGCAGATTTTTCCAATGTCAAATATCCCTGTATTTATTTGGTATCAAAAACAGCAAGTAAAATGTATAAATTTAAATATACATAAGAAAGATCTAAATAGTAGTGAAGGGTATTATGTATTTTTCCAACAATACCATAAATATAAGGGAAGAGTGAAAGCACTTTACGTCAGCGCACACACTTCTCCTACATATGTACATATGTGTACGTATGTATTATATCGGCAGGTAATAAATACGGGTGCGAGGATAGCCACAAGACAGGTGTGCTCTTTCTTACACTTGACTGTGGCGATTGATGGCAGCCACGGTTTGGTCTCTCTGCGGCTAATCTGTGCTGTGTATCGAGCCCTTTCGCTGTGCTGACAGACCTTAGGAGGCTGTGCTCACTTCTTGCAGACATTCTAACTGCACAGTGTGCAGACCAGGAGCCTCATTTGGTCTTTGTCTTGAGGTCGCACTTACCAGAATCGTCATGTTGATCTGGTGAGAAATAATTTCATATCCCAACTTGAAAGTTTTGGAATATGTGGGTTCTCTACTTTCTTTCCAAATTTGCCAGCAAGTTGACTTGTTCTTTTCTGAGATGGTCCTATTCTTGTGGTAAGTTAGCAAATGTAGCTAATGACAACTAGCTCTCACATAAAACATATGTCCTTGAAATCTGTTCGGTGCCCCATATTCATTAACAGCATTTTTCTTCTTCCAATTAGCAACATGGATAGTTTTGCCATTTTTTTTTCCCCTGCCACCTGACACAGATGATCATTTCCCAGTTCTTTAGAATGGTCCCCTAAGTCACTCAGTCCCAAAGCATGTTTCAGGTTTTGGTCATAGTTATAGCCTACCTCTGAAACCAATCTCTCCATCAGTCACATAGGTGTATAACAAATACTCATATAGTCTCAGTGACATAAAGCAGTAAACAGGTGTTTAGTTCAACTGGTTGCCTCTACTTGAGATGGTGGCTCTTGGGGAGTGGCTGGAGCAGCTGTGATTGCAGCCCCAGGTGTGACTCATGTTCTGGCCCTGACCCACACTTCTTGGTCTTGTCTATCAGCCTAAACTAAAGGGGCAGCAGTACCCTGGCTTTGTTCTTCTCAGGGCGGTGGCAGAAGTGCGAGAGGGCCAGCCCAGCCTCCCAGACAGAGTTTAAATCGCTGTTCATGTCCGATCAGTAGTATCTCATTAGCCACGGTCACATGACCAAACCCCAAGTCACAGGTAGGGGAGTAAATCCTTCTTGCCTTGAGGCAAAGATGTAGATGCAGGATTAGCTTAGGCGGTGAAAGTAGAACTGATAATTCAACCTCACAATGACTTGTTCTTTCAGAACATTTGTCTTTGATCTCTAACAGTTCTGCATTGCGTTGTCATTACTGACTGACTTGCGTTGCTACCACTGAATGATGAGCCACTAGAATCTTAAATAAAGAAACTGTTAATGGTTTTTTCTGCATTTCCCACACCTGCTATGGGTTGATGTCACGTGGTTGGCATTCTATAAAGATGCCTAAGTCTGTTCATTGATAGCAGAGAAAATTGTTTTCCATGATCCCTCTCCACCTACTAGAAACATTGACATGAATGAGAAGAAAGGGGGAAGGGATTAGTTGGGTCATGGCTGTATTGTTGGCAGGGTTCTCCCTTGATTCTCTGCGTGACCCATAAACGCAGATGTCAGACTCATGGGTGGGTAACAGTGCCTCTCTCTGTTCTTTTGTGTTTCTCTTACTTAAATCATCTATGTCAGAATTCTTCAGTACACTTAGGGACTCCCTCCTGTATTCTCATTCTTCCTTCTCACAGGCAAACAGAGAACTACTAAATCTCTGTTTCTTGTTCTACTCCTATTATGACCGGTAACTGTTCTGGACATTTTATTGTCATTTGAGGAATGCAGTGGGCAATGTAAATGATTGGACATTTATTGCTCTCAAATACATGGTAAGAGAATTAGGACACTTGAAAACTAGCCCAGCATTCTCTTTTTCTGTATGTCAAACTTTTTTTTCTTGGTTACTTCTTGTGTTTATAGAAAGATGTTTATTTCGTTTGGGTGATGTTTAGCCTTACTATAAATGAAAGATATGGGAAATACAGAAACTTAAGAAAATTTAACAAGAAGAACTGTAACATATTAAGAATGGAAAACCCATTAAGTGTAATGGAAATTTGTACCCATAATTTGTACTTAAATTTTGCATTTCACCAGTCAGCTTCATGGATGTGCAGCAGATCTAAGCAAAAGATTACTGGATTTAAGCAAAATAAAATCAGCCTGGAGAACAGTAATACCTATCTGTTAGGAATATTCTTTCAAAACTAAGGTAGCTGGAAGCTGGATCTTGCTAGGGGATTCCACTGAGCAGATAACTCGATTATTCAGTTTCAGATTAAATTCGCTTGTTCCGCTATGAGAGTATCATGGAAAGGCTTCAGAGATTTCTTATTTTCCTTCTTGGGCAGGTCATAGCATCTTTATTCCCTTGTGATCTTTTTTTTAATCTTCCATTCTTTTTCATCTTGAGTTCCATTTGAGCTCCATAAGGTTGAATCTTATCTGATTCCAAGTTTATTTACAAAGCACCATTCATCAAAAACAATGACCACAAACCTTGCCCGTGCAAACCACTATATGGCTAAATCAGGAAGGAAAACAGTAAAATCATTGTCTAACGTTATTTGGAAAGATACTTCCCTTGTCTCCGCTGAGCACATTTGCGGATGCAGGAAGCTGGCGGAAGCTGTGCTGTGTGGGGCTTATCAGCACCAGCACCATTCTAAGCCAATAGTCTGTGTCTTTGATCATTTGCAGGAAGTTTCGGAGTATCACAGAAAATTGCCTGGAGGTATTCTCTTCGGATTATAGTACCAGCAGGGAAAAAAAAAATCTCCGTCTGCTTGTTGATTGGTGGGGCTCCCCCCCATAATAAACTGGGATTATGACAAATTCTTACTGACAGTCAACCACGAAGATCTTTGCATTCTTTGCAGTGAAGCTCAGAGTTTGTGGTCAGATTTGGAGTATACAAGCAGTGCCACGCCCCAAGGCCCTCAGGTGGAAGGGGATGGGCAGTAGCTTATTTACAATGAGGAAATTTACAGAGACCCGGAGGGAACCTTTAGCCAAATGGCTTCAGTGTTCTTGAAGGTTGTAAAATTGTGTGTGGGGGGTCAGAGAGGAAAGCTGATCTCTCAAACAGAGAGACTGTGTGATAATCTGCTTCCTCTGTGGGTTTCTGAATGTCCTGTGCCCTTGGAGTCCAGGTAATCATATAGAGTAAAAGTGACGTATAATAGGATGGGTATAAAGGGGCTCACTGGGGAGCAGTATCAGTGGCAATTTGCCAGCTGTCTTAGCTTGGGCTGCTTTTGCTAATAATTTGATTTTATTGGCTTCGACTAGTTGTCTGAGTATACTGCGTCTACTCAATCTACCCTTCTTGGCTCTTGGGAACATTCCCCAGGAGTAACCTCTTGTCCTCCTAACCTATTTGTTAGGTCCCTCCTGTCTAGCTAGACTTTTAGCCTTTCCTTTTTTTTGGGGGGGGGTGATGCCTGTTGCTACATGTTATGGACTAAATGTTTGGGTCTCCCCAAAATTCCTGTGTTGAAGTCCTAACTTCCAATACGATGGTGTTCGGAGATCGGGGTCTTTGGGATGTGGTTAGGCTTAGGTGAAGTCATGAGGTTGGAGTTCCCATTAGGGAATTAGTACCCTTATAAGAAGAGACATCTGAGAGCTCATGCTCTCTCTCTCTCTCCTCCTCTTTCTGCTGTGTGAGAATGCAGCAAGAAGGTGGCCATGTGCAAGCCAGAAAGAGGACCCTCACCAGAACCTGGTAATTCTGGAACCCAGATCTCAGACTTACAGGTGCTAGAACATGTGAGAAATACATTTCTGTTGTTTAAATCACCCAGTTTATGGTATTTTGTGATGGCAGCCCAAGCTAAGACAGCGTGTAACTCAGTGATGATGATGATGATAACAGTAGTAGTAGTAGAGTGATACCCCGAGTCTACTGAGTGTTTATTACGGCCCAGACTCTATTCTAAGTGCAAACCGTATTTTAGCCATGTGTTCTTTCTCCCCCTCCTAAATCTGTGTAGTTATTATTTCCACTTCCCCAAGGACCAAACAAAGTACAAATTAGGCTAGGTTGTATGGCTCATAGGAGGTGAAGGTAGGGTAGGACCCTGACTGTCCTGATTCCCGAGTGAGGGCCTTTACCCACAACATTGAAATCTTACTTCATTCCCTTTGTAAAATGTCACTTTATTCATTCACTTATTGAATAGTTATTGAGTACTTCCTATGTGCCTATGACACATGGACATAAATACCTCTTCTTTCAAAGACCTCATATTCTGGTTTGAGAAAAATAACTTGCTATTGTGGGAATTTTAATAGCTGGCCAAGGCAATAGAAAGTTAGTACCCAATTCTTTTTTGGGGGGAGAGGGACACTTTTTTGGGGACACTTGTTCTTTGGCTGAGATCTTTAACTTCTCTAAACCTCATGTCCTCATTTGCAAAATGGACATGTTGCATATTTTGGCATTCAGTGAAACAGTGTAGGTGAAAATGCTTTGTAAACTGAAGAGTCATACATACGCCAGATGGCATATAATGATATGAGTGTTTATACCTCCATGTAAAACACTGGCTGCTTTCCTCTCCAACAGCAGAGTATATTTTTATATGCATTCCAAAAATATTTTTTGACCCCCACGTATTGCTGGTTTATACATATCTTGTAATTTAACCTTTATAATAGCAAGGCTTCTGTTATTACTCCATTTTAAGATGTGAATACTGAGGACCAGAGAGGCTAATGAATTCATAGGAGATTATGCTACCAGCAAATGAAAGAGGCAGTTAGTGAATCCAGTGTTTTGTTCCCGAAGGCTGTGCTTTTTCCACCTAAAAAGTCTTCTGTTGGGATTATTAATAATGTATATTTTCATTCTCCAGGCTTCTCACAATTTCCTAAAATCCAGGTTGTGAGTGGAATACATATAATACATTAAGGAATAGTGAAAAAGGAGTGAGTGCTGTTTTTGGTGCAGACTTCAGAGGAGAGGTCAGAGTTTACCTAACTTTTTGTTGTGGTCGGGGTTCTTGGTTCGAGAAATAGAAACAAGCCTGAACTAGAATTGGGGCCAAGGGTGTGGCAAGAGGTAGATGCCAAGAGTGTTTTATGGAATCACCTGCCATGTGGAAGCACCTGCTGGGAGAGTTTCCATCCATGGGGCTGGTGGTGAAGCTCTGATGAGGAATGACCCTTGGCCATTTCCACTTTCCTTGCACTTCCCTAAACCTAAGCACCCAGAAACAAGGTCTGTTGGGTGCCCTGTCGTACTGTATGGGGACTCAGAGAGTCCTTCCTTCCTACAGTATCTTTCCACACACACACAGGAAAGAGAATTCTTTCTCCAGCACAAGGGTCAGTACTGACTCATCAAAGTAGATCATGGGAATCCCATCATTATTGCCAGTCATATACTTGCCAGTCATGTTACTTGGAGGGGTGATACTGGAAAAATTGTCCTTGTTCTTAAAAGGCAGTTGATGATATATTATTCTTGTCTGGACATTTTGTATCTGGATGTGATATCTAAGGCTGTGGTAGTAATTTTGTAAATACTGGCGAGCCAGCCAGAGGAGAAAGCCCCATGGCCAAGCAAAATGATGAAGATTGGAGAGATTTGATATGGTATCATTGAGTCTCTGGCTTAACCAACCTTGGAACCACCTGCCTGTGGACCTGCTGCAATGTAGGATGATGAAATGTTCCTAAGACAGTGAGTTTGGGATTTCAGATACCTGCAGGAGAAAGTGTTCTTACTAATTTACCCCACACCTTTCAGAAACGCTGATGCTCCAGGAAGATGCACAGTATTGATGTCATGAATTTGTCTTTCTCCCCCCACCACATGTCTTTGAACCCCTGAGATGATTGATACCTGCATTTGAGAAACTCAAACCACCACCTTCTTCCTGGTCATAAGTTATCTGATTTTTTTTTTAAGATTTTAATTATTTATTTGCCAGAGAGAGAGACAGAGAGAGCACAAGCAGGGGGAGTGGCAGGCAGAAGAAGAAGCAGACTCCCCGCTGAGCAAGGAGCCCAATGTAGGACTTGATCCCAGCACCCTGGGATTATGACCTGAGCTGAAGGCAGATGCCTAACCGACTGAGCCACGCAGGCATCCTGAGTCATCTGATTTTAATGTGTGAACTTACTGATGATAAAATATATAAAATATACACTTACAAAATGTGCATTTGCTTGACAGTCCTCGTGAATTCTCTTCCCATTCTGTGCATATATACGAGTGTAATTTGGTCAGGGCTGTCTGTCTAGTGTGAGGTTTAATTTTGGTTGGGGAATTATTTTCAAGTTAACACTAGTTGATAGAGGTGTTTTGTGTGAAAAAACATGTCTTACAAAAGCTGTTTGTTTCCCACAAAGTCTAAAAGTATGTAAAATACATTCTCTATCCAATATAAACAAGTTGTTTTCTTTGTAACATCTTAAATCCCTGTTTCAGTGTACTGTTCAGTTCCCCATCTACTCTAATTTTCAAACAAGGGCTTTGATATGTAACATGAGGAAGGACCCCTGGGGGGCTCCTCAGAGGCAGCAGGGGAAGCCAGAGCTTTTCTCTTCCTTTTTTATTTTCCTGTGCCAGCAGCTGTTAAAATAAGGTGGAGGAAAGAGAAATCCTTTGCATTTTTTTTCCCCACTCAACTGCTCCTTTAAAAAATAAATGAGATATTTATTTGCACTAAACAAAGGAATATTTTTCCTTTCGTGAATTATGAAGTTAAGTGGGATGAAAATTATTATGGTCATTTATATACACCAGAGCATACTAATTCTGACATCTTTTTTCTTGGCTTCCTTAAACTTTCTTGATTATGATTTGGGTTATACATACAGTGCTAGCAGTTACTGTGGGAAGATGTAACAAAACAACTTGAATTGAATCCTAAGTCCGTCCGTTAAGACCAAACTATAAAATAAATAGATTTTATCTATTTTCTGGAAATTCTGTTAGGGTCAGATTTACCCTAATAATATTTTTGTTTGAATGGAGTGAATTTTTCTCATTTTTATGTTTCAAATCCCATTCATTTCTGGAGGAAAAAGCTCATGGCTTAGTATTTAACAGGAAATCTATATTTTCCTCAGTGGGATTTTTTTTTTGGGGGGTGACTCTCCTTTGCTTCTGTTAAGTAATATTCTTAACTATGATACTCATATTTGGGACATGACATTCATACACGAGACTTAATCTCAGGTTAGAAATGTCAGATGTCTGGCGTGCAAGCCGTGTCCTCTGTGTTCTCCGTGCTCATCTCATCTTCACGGTCCCTGCCCTCCTTTTTACCTTCTACAATACTGTGCTTTCCCTAGTAACGTTGGCTAGTGGAAAGAGTTCTGATCTTTGCGTCTGAATTTTAGTTTCATCACGTCCTCAATTTGAGCCTAACATTACTTTGCTTGAACTGCCATTTCTGCCTTTAGAGAATCAAGATGCTACCTCAAAGGGTGGTTTAGAGTGTTAAATGCACATATCCCATGGACAGGAACAAAATAGATCATTTAGTCCAAGGGAGACCAGACCATAAAAGGAATATTTGCTGAATCTTATTCCTCAAATATGAAATCAAAAAATCTCCAAGCTGAAAGAGCTAAGGAATACTGCAGTCTGTTTTCCTATTTCACACATAAGGAGACTCCAAGTGTGAGAAGGGGAGTGATAGGCAAAGGTCACAGAACAGCCTTGTGACAGAACCGTGGTGAGGACCCGGGCCTGCAGACGTCCAGGAGCATACATGCATGCCCCCGTCGGTGAACCTACAGAACCAGGCCTTATTCCAGCTACCCGGGTATCCATCAAAATGCCAGCTGCAAATGCCCTTTCAAAGCATTAAGCAACTTAATTATTTTCTAAAATTTAATTTGATGGTCTGACGCCAACTCACTGCTGGATCTAGACTTCCTGTTTCAGGAAGTATAATTATTTGTGTGCTTGGGGTTTGTTGCTGATAGCAGCATTATTGTTTATAGGAGTGAGGGAGGCTTTTGGATGAACATGGACGCTCAGGACGTAAAGCAGGCCTTCTGCATCTGTTAGCTTCTTCTAAGGTGTCCTCTGCCTTGAAGAGTCCTGGCTTAAGTGATACACTTGCTTTTTCCTGATTTCAAACTGGCCGAGCATTATAAAGAGAAATTTCAGAACTTTGAAAACACTCACTGTGAGAGACAGTTGGAATGACTACTAATCTAGTAGCCCTACATTCATTCTTTACTCATGTTATGATTGTAGGTCAATTATTTAAACTATTTTCTCTCCATCGATACAAAGAGATAGAGTATAAACGATGCCATCAGTATTTGGGGTCTTTGATAAATCACCTACGTATTTCAAAATAAGATTGGACCTTCATAAAGATATGGTTACCTGAGAGGAACAGAGTAGTCCTTTTATCTGCATGGACCTTTCTTATCCATGACCTTTTCTGAACAAACATGTTTAAAGCAGTAGTCACTCATTGGGGGAGGGGGGGCTGCCATAGAATCACAGGGGGAAAAAACCTTGCTGATGTAAGACACGAAATTTCCCCAGAACACTGTGTTAGGGACAATGAAAGTGGGTCCTGTTACTTCAGATACTCTGCCCTCCCCCGTGAGACCATTTCTGCTGTCGGATGCATCAGTGCGGCTTTCTGAAGTTATGAAATACTGAGTTTTAAAAATTTCTCATGCCGTTCTAATCCTGTGCTTATCAAACACAATTCCAGTTATGAGTTAGCTTTCCAACACATCCGTGCGTCAGGCCCTCAGTGCCACTCTGCTACAATGTAACAAATCACCGGAACCCATGGCTCAGGGCAGCACTCAGCTCTTGCTACTGTCGTGTCTGAGCATTGGCTGCAGATGGGTCCCTTCGGGCTCTGCTTCTACCTGAACGTCCGTAGGTTTGCCTCATGTCTGCCCCGCAGAATGGCAGCAACTGTACGAGAAGGTTCCTCATTGTGAAGGCCGAGCACAAAACAGCCAACGCAGCTCTGAAACGCAATTCGAGTGTTTGCTGTGTTGCGTCTACTCACGTGCCGTAGGCGCAAGCAAGTCACATGCCCGAGCTGAACAACAGTGGGGTTGGGGAAGTGGACCCTCCCCCCCGCAGTGAAGGTTGGGGGAGTGGGGGGGGGATATTTTGAGCAGTAATCCCCTCAGTGTGCCGTAGGAACCGTATCCTGGCGTGAGTATCCCAATTCCCTAATACATCTATGCATCACACGTGACAGTTTGGTTACTACAAGTTTGTATTAAAAACTCTCCTTTGGGAGCACTTCAGAAGGTTTTGATTCTTCTTTTGAGAACAGCTCCCAGCACTGAATTTGCAGCATGGACACATTTCCTGTGGGCATCTGTGTCCTGACGGGCTTCTCTTGAGGTACGGTTCGATCTCAGAATACGTGCACGGATAAACGGATACAGTATGAATGAATGATGCTAGCCAGAACAGCGTGTTGGCTTTAAGACTGAAACAGAACAGTAAAAGGTCCACAAAGATGAAGACCTCCTATTTGGTGGTGTTTATGGAATTTCACAGCTCATAAACTTGCAAGGAGCAGAACTATTTTTTAATCATTTTCTTCCGTGCTCCCCCTGCTGCAAACCTAAGAAGGGGCAGCTCTGTTCTGAGTGAAATGGACTTGGCTGGATGGTGGCATTCGGGTTTCCATTTCCTGCCGGCCTTGTAGCAGGTGACCACTTAACTGATATTCAGGACATCTCAGCCTTGGTCACCGGGTAGCTGGTATTTCGGCACAAGAACCGAGGGCACGGAATTTAACGCTTGGGCCTCACTAAGCGCCATGGTAAAATGAGACAGCATAAGCGTGGTGTCAGGGGATGTCTAGTGTCCCCCTCACCTGTGCTGACGTACTATGGTTTTGTTGGTCTCAGATTACCTACTCCGGCATCCCCTGTTGCAGTTTCTAGGGGAGAGAGAGCAAGGTCAATGTTGCTCATGGGAATGAGAAGCAGCAATTTGGGTGTCTCTCGAGGACAGGACGCCTGGGACCTCAGTTAGTGTAGCAGGGGGTCCAGTCCCGCCCCCGCCGCTCTCTGAATGTTCTTCCCTCAGGCTTCCTGCACCCCGGGGGAGTAAAGCCAGAGAGCAGTAAGCACCCACACACAGAGGTTGCCCCCTCGGGGCATACATCAGAGCACTCTCTTTACCGCCTCAGTCAACTAGTTAACTTTATACCTAATTATCAATTATTTTTTATATTAACTTACCTGTATTCAAGTAACAGGTGTGTTTTCTGTCTTCTGCGTGGACCTGAACTAATATAAAACCAATGGCCAAAAGGGGGTACTTGTCAGGGACTGAACGTGTCCCTGGAGCATTTGGAGGTTGACATCCTAACCCCCAAGGTGATGGTGTTAGGAGGCGGGAGCTTTGGGAGGTATCAGGTCCTAAGGGTGAAGCCCTAATGAGCGGGCTTGGCTTCCTTACGAAAGAGACCCCAGACAGAGGGCTTCCTTCCCTTCCGCCAGGTGAGGACCGCGAGGACCGGGAAGCGAGGTCTCAGCAGACACGGAATCTGCAGGTGCCGTGATCTCAGACTTCCCAGCTCCAGGACTGTGAGAAGTAGGTTTCTGCTGTGGATAAGCCCTCCAGTGCATGGTATTCTGTTCCAGCCACTCGAACTGACTGACACAGTGCTGAAGGAGACACTGAGACTGAGAAATACATGCCCGTGTCCTGTGGCTTTCCAGCAAGGAGTGAATATCGCCTGGGAAGCGCGGTTTTCGTGGAACTAGGGCTGGAAGCCACATTACAGGGAGCCTAAGAGCAAAACCATCACAGCGTGGGCAGACGTGTGTGTGCAATGAGCAGCCTCTTGGAGTCACTCGGGGGCTTGAGCTTAGGTAGAGCGAAGAGGAAAATAGACCACCTTTTTCAGATTGAAAGTGTAAACCCTGTTGGTTGCTTGCTTTGTTCTCTAATTCCTCCTGCCCTGCCCCGTGCCCCTCCTCCCGGGCCCGGTGCCTTGTTCTGTGGCAACTAGCTCTTCCGTAGACATCTGATTGGTGGACGGCTGCGTGTGGATGGAGTGGATGTGTGGGATTTAAGGAGGTGAGAGGCGTCATGGAGCAAACGGGTTACAGTTGGTTATTGGTGGATGCTCTCCCTCCTTCCTTTCCTTTTGGTGGGTCCCCACACCTCACAGTCAGTACCTGGGAACAGAACTTGACAAGTAACAAAAGTATTTATTTGGGTGTCAGTCAGATTTTTCTCACTGAGTTTTCCTCCTTTCCCTTTTCGCATTTGGCATATGCTATGTCCTCTTTCTGCAGAGACTTGCTGGAATCACTATTTATTTATATGGAAAAAAAAAAAAAAAGACTGTAGCTCTAACTGGACCGGTCTGGAGAACTCACTCATTCTCTGGAAATAGCTGGATGACTGGGTTTCTGCTAACAGCAGAATTTGATTTGCTCCTACACCTTCTTGTTTTGTTCAGTGCCCTTTTGGAGTTTGGCAAAATTACTTTTAATTATCTCTGCTGCTTCCTTTAATAAGTAGCTTTGAGCAGTTTCCTAGGGCTGCCTCTTGTCTTTCTCTGTAAGATTGCTCTTGCTTCTCCAAAACACATTAAAAGGAGACACTGAAGGCAACTTGGCACTATTGAATTTTAGTCACAGTGTCTGCGCGGGAGCAGGGACTTGCTAGGGTAAAGGTAGCACCTGCTGGAAAAAGCACATGGCCTATTTTGGGAATCTGGGCATTCAGCAGCTGTAATAATTACAATGGTAAATCCGCCCTCCCCCCTCCCCCAAATTACACGGTTCACTGTGTTTATGGTGCAGAAAGAAATGCCAGCCTCTCGGGTGCAGGAGATCAACGGCATTATTTCCTCACTTATTTAGGAACCCATTTAAATTTGTCTGTTGTCATTCTGAGATAGAGTGACACAAGAGGGAGAAACAAAGCAAATTATACAAAAAAGGAAAGAAAAGAAAAAGAGATGGGCTCAGGTTTGTGGGCTGGGAAAGCACATATTGGCTATCTAAAATTAGCAACTCCTAGAACACGGTAAAATCCTACCTTCCAAAGCTATTCCAATACCCTAGTTGCAGTTTTACTTTGTATTTCATTTGCCAGGATACGACTGCTGTGTGTAAGGAAAAAGAACCAAATTTATTTAATTCAATAAGCAGCTAATAGGTCCCTACGCTTGCTGGGTAAACAGTTTACTGAGAGATTCGACTCATTGGGTTCATTTAACTACAACTTACCCCCCTCCCCGCCCCGCCCCATACCTAACCATGTCATTGGATAGCTGACCATACACTCATTTCTCCTTTGGTGTAAGAGAATGAGTAACCCTATTGTTCTATGAGCAACTTCTCCATTTTGCATATTGGCTACTAATGCCATGGTCTTCTGACTCACCAGGCTCGGGATCCAGCAGGCCGTCTTCCATCCTGCACTGTCAATCCTTCCTTTCCTCCAGAATTCCCCTCTCCTTTTCTCTCTCTCTTACTCCTTCTGTTCCTCCAAATACACGTCTCTCCCTTATTCTAAAATAAGGTAGCAAACTAACAAAATGCACAAAAAAAGAAAGGCACATAAATATTCTCAGCCACCCATTCAGACAATTGTTCTATGTTGTTCTCTTTCGTGGGATGCTATAAAGTTATATTGAGGGTCAATAGGGGAACCAGAACTAGGGAAAGGACTGTTTTTTTTTCTAAGCATGTTGTTGAGAATATTTATCACAACACACAGTTATTTGGAAAAGAAGACGCATAGGAAAGAATTACTGTATTTAAATTGATGAGTTCCGTTGCTTCTAAGTAACTGATGTCTCTTTCTTACGAATGATCTTGTGAACGTGATTCCCTTCACAAGGTCACAGCTTCAGAGCAGAGAACTCCGTGTGGGGCTCACTCATACCAAGTGTGAACATTAAATGGTGTCCTCCACTGTTTTGCTAGGCCTGTTCTTGGCTTCATTTTATCATCTTCCCTTTTCTCTGATTTATTTTGAGACCAGGATGAACATCAGTACACGTGTCCAGTGTCTCCTTACCTCCCCCGTGAAGTGCCAAGCTCCGTCTTGGTCATGACCCATCTCCAGCGGCCCCGCTTGGTCTTCAGGAATCCACCACCGCTGGTGACTGCTCCATTCTTTTCCTCTATGCCTTTGGCTCCTTCAGTTGTCTGGGTATTTTCTACCTGTGAATGATGCACCTTTCCTCTTTTCCTAATTTGTCCTTTCTGGCTCCTGTCTGTACTGTGTTACCAATCTCATCCGTGTCCATGGTATTATCTCTTCCTTCCATGGGAATAACCTGCTGATACCGATTCTCAGGCTGTGGCTTCCTTCTGTAGCTTTAGTTCTACCCTTCTTGGTGCCTTTCAGGCTCTCCATTTGTGGCCCTGCTCGTTCTTACTTACCAGTTAACAGGACCCACCATCTCCTCTCTTAAACCCATGCTTCCTGGTTTCCTTTGTTTAATTCCACTAACATCTTCCAACATTGAGGCCTCAGAGCTGACTTGGCTTTTCCATCATTTCTGCCTTGTTACTGGTCCTCTCCCTACTCAGCCCCTCTATTCCTTATCCAATAAAGACTAACTTACAGAAGGCTACAACAGCTAGCTTCCTGCACACTGCTGCCAGGTTAATAATTTTTATCCATTAATAAAGAAAAGGAGTATGGCACAAAGGGATGAATGTGACCACTGAAGCCAAGTAGGCCTGGATTTGAGCCCATACTCTGCTCTTCACTAGTATAGCTGAGTTACTTTATCTCACAGTATAGCCTCAAATTTGGTAAGTCATGATGGGCTGCTTTATGATGCCTAGTCACAACTCCCACTGCTTATAATGACAAGATTTTCCTTCCTTTCTTATATCACATATCCGATATGGAATGGTAGGGGTCCATGAATGGGGACGGGAGTGCTGTACTCTTTTGCAATAAAAGTTAAATGCTGAAGCTCAAAAGCAACACAGGTACCTTCCGCTCAGTTTCATTGCCATGGCTAACTTTGGATGGTGGGAGTGGGGTACCGATGACCCATTACTCTCAGGCTTGGGCTTGCAACGAGGGAGGGATGTTTGCTCAGTCTAAGCAGAAGCTCAGTGAGCCACTGTGCTCTGTTCCCTCCTCCACAGACTAGCATTTTACAGATACGATATGCCCCTTAGCCTGAAATAAAATGATGTGGAAAACAATTGCTACGGACTGGTGAAGAAATTGCAATGTAATTGAGAAATAAACTTCTCTGATTTTAAGCCACGAAGTTTGGGGATCAGTTGTTACTGCAACACAGTGTAGCAAGAGCTGATGAATACAACTCTGGACAGCACTTAAAATTATGACTACTGTCTTATAGCCACGGTGGAGGTGTTCTGCAAACAAGTTAGCAGGAGATGCCAGATTAATTGTGCATAGTCATGGCCCTGATCATACAATTTCCATACTCAAACGCCATTTTCTTAGAATAATTTAGTTCTCTTACTTGATCTGTCAAGATTTGTTTGTATGTTTTCACTTCAACAATACTTAAAAACTATGTATTAATCTCAGCCATTGGCCTTATGCTCAAATTCAACTCTTCTTGTAATCACCTCAGTCTCCTTGTACTTTCTTAATTTGTGATTTCCTTTGAAATTCCTTGTAATGTTCTTTCTACATTTTGCCCTGAATACAACTTCTAATCTGTATCCTTTCAAGACTGATTTCCCCCTGATTTTCCCTTCTCGAAAAGTTTCCTGGTCCCTCAGGTAGATGACCACTTTCTTCCTCCAGTTTCCATAGCATTAGAACGACATCATCACCTGGCATATCACTTTCTTATTATGTAAATTACAAATATGCCTTGTCTGTTTGAGAGAGAGTGTATGACAGTCTGGATACAGGCTTGAAGAAGTGAAGAATGCTTCTTGGATATTGAGTAGATGAACTTCATGTCCACTGCGTTAGCTTCTAAAACAAGCAGAATCTATTAAAAAGATCTTTCAAAAGTAAATGACATTTATTTTCTACTAGGAGACTTTGCCTGTTGAAAAGAGCTCTTGCAGGAACTACAGAATCCATAATCAGAGTTTGTTAGTTTAGTATCAAATATAGAATGTATATGGAAAGAAGATAAAGTAAGTGAAAGATCATGACAGAGTTATTTAGCTAAGGATTGATGTGAAAAAGTCACTTTGACAACCTCAGCTTTAATTCAAACTTTTATTGCCTGTCTCTTGAGAACAGACATATATTCATCCTTGTTTTTAAAATAAATTTTTTCCTCTCAGATATTCCTTACAAGTCATTAACTCATATATCAACCATCCCTATTTTGAGCCATTTTATCCATGTGAAGACGAAAATATTTCTGTTTCTTATTATCTGCACCTCACTGGCCCTCTTCTCTTTGGGGGTCCCTATATGTGATAGGGACTTCATTAGCAGTCCCTGTGTATCAGAGGCAGAAGCACAGTCTTTTATAAACCCTAAGACTTCAGAGATATATTGGCTCTGTTCACTCAGAAGTTCTCAACTTACTGGTCAGGTGGTATTCAGGCTGTCCTTAGCCTCAGGGATATAGGATTCAAGTAATTTGTTCCAGATGGTAGGAGAGAAAGCCTAGGTATTGGCTAATAATTAAATCCAACTTTGAGAGTTTAAGTCCAAGATAGGGAAAAGTAACACAATGTTCTATAAAGGAGAAGCAAATAGTAGTTTAAAAAATATTATATATACATAAAATAATATATATATAATGTATATATAATATTCTAATATTTATATATTTATAAAGTATTATATACATCATTATGTATAGCTACAAAATGAGCACATGCATGAGAAAGATTGATTTAGGTACAGGTAGAGACATACTCATCACTGTGAGGAATCAACAAGATGTATAGAAAAGACATTAGGTAGGTTACATTGTTACGAATACAAAGCTACCACTTAGGAAACTGAAAGCAAATATAACACTATAATGATGATTATGTACATGGGACATACAAGCAAAAATAAATCATTTTGCACGACCCAGAAAGAAAAATCCGCTATAAAAATTAAAGACTTTAACACTCCTCTCGGTGATTAAATATGGAGATTAAAGCTAATTACACAGATTTGAATAACTATCAGTCAAGACCACTCGAATTATTAGATACACATTCTTTTAATGCACATAAAATACCAGTAGAGATCATGTATTAGGCAGTAAAACCAATGTCAGTAAATTCCAAAGGCTTGAAATCACTAAATACAAAACACATTCACTGACCACAGTGAACTAAAAATGCGGAACAGTAACAAATAAATGTGTTAGTTTGCTAGGGCTTCCATAACAAAGGGCCACGGACTGGGGGCAGGGGGGTTAAACAACAGAAATTTATTTCCTTACAGTTCTGGAGAGTGGAAGTCCAAGATAGAAGGTGTCAGCGGGGTTGATTTCTGCTGAGACCTGTCTCCTTGGCTTGTAGATGGCTGTCTTCTCCCTGTGTCCTCAAGGGGTCTTCCTTTCCTACCTGTGTTCACTGTTCCTCTTCTTATAAGGACACCAGTCATACTGGATTACGATCCACATTGACCTCATGTGCACTTAATTCCCTCTTTAAAGATCCTGTCTCCAACTACAGTCACATTCTGAGATACTGGGATTCAGGACTTCAAAATATGAATCTGGAATGGATTCCATTCAGCCCACTAAGATAACTAGAAAAGCCCCCAAATATGTGAACATTCAACAACACATCTGAAAATAGCTTCTAGGTTAAAGAGAAAGTAACAGGCAAAATTTGAGATATTTTGAACTTCAAAATAGTAAGATCAAAACAACATTTCAAAATTGATGTGATGCAGTTAAAACAATGCTAAGAGGAATATTTATAGCTTTAAATACTTATACTAGAAAGCAAGAACAGTTCAAAATTTTCAAAATCTGAATTTCCACCTGAAAAAAAATTAAAGATTAAATAAACTCCAGGAAAGTAAATAAGAGGAAATAGTAAATATAAGAGAAGAATGAAACAATAAACAGATAAGTGATATTGGAAATTAAAAAAAAAAGAGCCAAAAGTTGGCTATTTAAGAAGATTCGTAGAATTGACCAAAGGTTAGGAAGACCAGTCAGAAAAAGACAAAACAGGAAAAAGGCAGCAATGTAGTTTAATGGGGAAAGAAGAGTATTCAATAAATGTTGCCAGAAAATTCTATATATAAACGGGAAAGAATAAACCCTATTCATACTCCCACCACTGCCAAAAGTTAATCCCGTATTGACCCTTAATCTAATTGCAAACACGTAAACTTTCAAACTCATAGACTTAGAGGATTTTTGCAACCTTAGAGTAAGCAATGATTGCTTAGTGCAGAAAGCACTGCATGTAGAAAAAAATACATTTCTTTTTTTCAAAAAATTGAGATAAAATTGACATATAACATCATACTAGATTTATGTGGACAGCATAATTTATGTGTATGTATATATTGCAGAATGATCACTGAGGTAAGTCTAGTTAATATCACCACGTACTTAAAATTTTTTTCTTGTGATGAGATCTTTTAAGATCTAGTCCCTGAACTTTCAAATATACAAAACAGTATTATCGACTATAGTCAGCGTGTTGTACATTACATCCCCAGGACTTACCTTATTTTGACTGTCTTCACCCATTTTGCCCACCCCACATCTTCTGCCTCTGGCAACCACCCATGTGTTCTCTTGTTCTATGCATTTTTTTAAATTCCACATATATGTGAGATCATACAGCATGTCTTTCTCTATGTTATTTCGCTTAGTACAATACTCTCAAGTTCCATTCATGCTATCACATATGGCAGGATTTCCTTCTTTTTTATGACTAAATGATATTCCAGTGTGTGTGGGTGTGTCTAGAAAATCTCACATTTTCTTTATCTACTTGTTCACCGGCAGACACTTGTGTTGTTTCTGTCTTAACTGTTGTAAATAATGCTGCAGTGACCACGGAGATATCTCTTCAAGATCCTATTTTCATTTTCTTTGGATAAATACCTAGAATCGGGATTGCTGGATCACCTGGTTGTTCTATTTGTAATTATTTGAGGAACCTTTATACTGTTCTCCATAGTGGAATATCCATTTATATTCCCACCAGCCATGCACGGGCCCTCCCTGCCACCCCTTCTTATTTCTTTTTTTTTTTTTTTTTTTGATACTAGCCATTCTGACAGGTGTGAGGTGATGTCTCATTTTGGTTTCGATGTTCATGTCCCTGATGATGAGTTGTGTTGAGTACCCTTTCATGTACCTGTTGGCCATCTGTATTCTTCAGAAAAAAATGTCAGATCAGATCCTCTGTCCGTTATTTAATCCGACTGTTTATTTAAGTTTTTTTTTATTGAGTTGTGTGGGTTCATATATGTTGGATATTACCTCTTATATGATGTATATTTTGCAAGTATTTTCTCCCATTCTTTAGACTGCCGTTTCCTTCTGTTGGTTTCCTTTGTTGTGCAAAAGCTTTGAAGTTGGATGTAGTCCCATTTGTATATTTTGCTTTTGCTGCCTTTGCTTTGGTGTTAAATCTAAACGATCATCCCCAAGAATGATGTCACGGAGTTTACTGTCTACAGTTTCTTCTAGGAGTTATATGGTTTCAGGTCTTATTTTCAAATCTTTAGTCAATTTTGAGTTGATTTTTGTGTGTGGTGTAAGAGAGTCATCAGTTTCATTTTTTTTTTTTTTCACATGTGACCAGTTTTCTCAACACCATCAATTGAAGAGACTATCCTTTCCCCATTGTATGCTTTTGGCTGCTTGTTGTAAATTTATTGAACATATAGGTGTGAGTTTATTTCTGGCCTCTCTGTTCTGTTGCATTAATCTATATGTCTGTTTTTATGCTAATACCATACTGTTTTGATTACTGGCTTTGTAATATGTTTAAAATCAGGAAGCATGATGCCTCCAGATTTCTTCTTCTTTCTCGGTATTGCTTTGGCTCTTCAGGGCCTTTTGTGGCTCCATATAAAATTTAGAATTATTTAAACTGTATTTCTTAAATATTTAAAACTCATTCTCTTCAAGAGTCAGCATTCAGAAAATAATTAGGCAAACTACAGTCTTGGGAGACAATATATGCAATACGTATCTATAACAAAGGTTCATATCCAGAATATATAAAGAACACCTACAAATAAAAGACTAAATAAATAAATGACAAAAAACTCCAAAATTTGGCAAAAATCTTGGGCACTTAAAAAATGTGGATATACAAATGATTAATAAGCAGATAGAAAGATGCTCAACATCATTATTCATTAGGGAAAAGCAAATTAAAAGCACAATGCAATGAATTTTACACCTATGAGAAATAAAAATACTACATTTTGTCAAAGATGTAGAGCAACTGGAAGTCTCACACTGAGGCAGTTTTAAGTGTTACAAATACAGTGGAAACTGATATTCATTATGCTACTAAAGTTAGACACTTACCTTGTGATGAGTTATTCCACCTCTAGGTATTTACTCCCCCCAAACTGCAACATATATTCAACCCAAAACTTCCACAGGAATGTTTTATTGCAATAACCCCAATCTGGAAACAACCTATATATCCATCAGCAGAAAAAGTATTAAATTATAATAGATACGATAATATTATATAGCAGTAAAAGAGAACAAGTTCCTTTTATTCTCATGGAAGCACAAAAATCATGACACTGAGCAAATTATGCCCTTTGTATGAAGTTTAAGAACAGACAGATCCCATTTATAACAACAGAACTAAGAAAACGGTTGTACCTGGGGCAGGGAGAGGGGACTGACCCTAAAGGAGCATGGGAACTCTGTAGGATGATCACAACGTCCTGTACCTCGATGGGAATTTTGGTGACATGGGTACATACAGTTGTCACAACTTATAAAATTACGTTCTTATTTATGCATTTTATGGTAAGTAATTATATCCCCCAATTGAGGAAGAGTATTTGAGTATTTTGAAGGCAACAGTACTATGTAGAGCATTCTACACACTGAATGTTGGTGTCCTCTTGGAACTCAAATGTCGACACCCTACCCACCCTGAGTGATGGTATCGGGAGGGCGGGGCCTTTGGGAGACGATTACCTTGGATAAGGCCGTGAGTTTGGGGCCCTGAAGAATGGGACGAGCACCCTTCTATGAGTCACGAGAAGCTTGCCTGGCCTCTCTGCTCTCTACCCTGGAGGACCCCACAGGAGGTCTGCCATCTGCAAGCCAGGAAGAGAGCTCTCACCAGCACTCATGTCCGCACCCCAATCTCAAACTCTCCCAGAGAAATAAAGGTCTCTTGTTTAAAGCCAGCCAGTCTATGGTATTTGTTATAACAGCCGCAGAGGACTGAGACAGAGGCCACAGATGTGAATGGTGGGAGGAAGCATGAGGAGAGTGACAGCAGATCCCAGACTCAAGACAAGGGGGCAAGCAGGTGGATGTGTGCAGGAAACCCTGATCACCGGTGGACCACAAGCAGAGAGGAACGTATGTTTGTTGGCTGGGTTGATGCTGACAGAAGCAGTGTGAGTAAAGTGGATACTCCCTTCATGAGTTTCAGGAAGAAATACTCAACAAGGCCAACAAGCAGAGGCACCCTGCCAGGGTACAAATGATACTTGGACATTGATTATTTTGAGCAGAGATACTAAAATAGGGTTATGTAGGATGTTTTTTCCAAGAGTCTTTTTCACTTGAAAATCGTTAACAGAAGACCTCCCCTGCTTACACGTTGATGATCACATGGGGTCCCTCAGCACCACTGTTGTTTTGTTTTTTAATCACCAACTCCCTGCCCCAAAATGATCTTCCTCAAATAGCCAGTCAGTTTAAGTAAAAACCTGGAGCTTCTTATGTAAATATAGAATAAGGAAAAGTCTTTTGTGGTCTTATCCCAAAATTCTGTAACTAGAATCCTGGTATTTGGAAATTCTAGGAGCCATAGCAGCCTTCGTCTCTAAAATCCAAGGAACCATTCATGTGTAGAGACAGCTCAGTTTGGCCAGCGGTTTCTGCTGCATGCCTCTTGGACCACATCTGTGTGCTTCTTCCCAGCTGTGGACTATCAGCCTGTCATTCCAGCCTGTATGGAAATGACAGATCTTCTAACGTATGAGGTTCAGCAAGAGCAGGCTTTTCATCCTGAGGCCTTTCAGGAATGCTGGGAAGCAGAGACCCTAAAGAAACCCATGCTAATCTCATTCCTCTGTTAGTAAAATAGCTCACAATTCTTGGCGCTGTCTCAAAAGCATGGTTTTAAAAGTTCCCTAAAATCAAACCTGAGCCTTCTCCAAATTATACTGAATTAACCAACAATTCTACTCACTCCAATCTTGCTAAACCTCGCAACGTTGGGAGTTACCAATGGAACAGATACTTAAAGTCCATCAGCAACAGAGTTTCTGGACACGCTAGATCAGGGTTTTTACAATTCAGATCCCTGGAGTTCTGGGGCTGTTTCAGACATCCTCAGGCTCTTCTGTCTACAAGGCTGAGCTGGCCCAGAAACTTGGAAAGATGAGGGAAGAAAGCCTTTTTCAGGAGCTTTGTAGACCTGCTGTCCAAATCCAACATAAGAACTGCAGAGGCCCATCACTCAAGAAGACTCCAGTGTCAATATCTCAAAATTAAAATGATTTATTGAGGAAAAAAGTCATCCTGTTGTAAGATAGTTGGGTGGATAAATACATGCAGAGATGAGTGTCCTGCATTTGTTTTCTATACCTGTGGCTTCTTTTTCCTACTTCTCATTCTCTAAATCCCAGTTCTTCCCCCACACCAACCTTCACAGATCTCTTCCTTCCTTGAATTGTGCAGACCCCTCCAGTTAGGCTCCCAGCTAACCTGCTCTGAGATAGTGGGGAGCACACCATATCACATATCACATGTGTGCAGAAATGAAGGGGGCGGGGCTGGGTGAGAGGAGCAGTGCTGCTGTGTGACAGAGGCAGGAATGTCTCCGCCTCTCTTACAGGGACCTCTCTTCAGCCTCAGACAAGCCCAGAAGAACTCAGCTGCCACTGCCAGCTACTGGGAAGAGAGGGTCCAAAAGGACACTGGGTGAGACATTACAGTGTCCTCGACAACCAAAGTTCTAGATGAGCTGCAGTGAGAGGACACCCAGCAGTCTGGAAACAAGAGCAGAAGGGAGCAGAACCATCTGGAGTCACCTCCATGTTCCACTTTGCCCTGTGAAATACATCCCAGGGGCATCCTTGCATTTGAGTCTCCCACACTCATTTCCAGGACCTCCTCCTTTGACATCCCTTTCTTGACAAGGCATCCTGTTGAAGTTTCAAGAGAAGCACACTATCCAGTTCTCCTTCAGAGCATGAAGTTCACTGTAATGTAAAATTATGTTTTCTAGTCTGTGTCTCCATTAAACTGTCAGGTCTTCTCATAAGGAGGGGGGATAAGAATATATTGCTCATTTCGTATTCCCAGTGCAAATTCAGTGCTGGTTACAGAGCAGAATATCTTTGCTAACTACCTAGCTGTATAGAACAAGGTTCTGGAAACTTCGAAGAGCAGGGGAAGAGCACAAAGGAGTGTGTTCTGCTGTAGGAGTGGAGAGAGGTCTGGAAGGGAGAAGACAATGAGCATCCTTCCAGCTTCTGTGTTCTTGCTGAGGTCCGAGGCCAGGGAATGATGAAAGCTGGCTGGGAGTGGGGAGAAATTGGCTTCTGGAAGATATGAGCAAAGATTTGAAAGAACCACCTTAAAGAATGGAAAACAGCCAATTTAAGGCTTGAGTAATAATAACAAAAAGTCGGTAAAAAAATTTTTTAAAGTGTAAGGAATTGACTCAGAATGTTTGTGTGCTTAGCTAAAAATAGTTGGAAAAAGGGACAGACAGAGCAGGTACTACAGGACTTCAAAAGAAAAACGATTTGGTCTGGTGCGAATAGGGTTGAAATAATTGAGCCAATTGAACGAAGTCGCAGTATTGTTTTGAAATATTTCAGTCCCAGGATAATTTCAAATGGGAACCTACCTTTCTAGTTTCTTCCTGCCATTACGGGGGGTGGGGGGAATGGAAAAACCTTCAAAGATTTACTTAGGCAATGGCCTTTCAGTGAAACCACGACAGGGTACTGTGTCTTCTTCAGTGACCCATAATTGAACTCCCAGAAGATACTGTTGTTTATGCAGGTCCTGACTTGGTACAAAATTGGAGAAATCAGTGGTGTAGTTACATGACAAGCAAAACTTTTAAGCACTTTGTGTCCAATTGAAAGGAATTCTCTCAAGGAATAATTAAATATATGAACGCAATTTGAATTATGAAGAAAAACATAAAGGAGACCATGTCCATATTGGCTTTTGGAAGCTGAGTTCCAAGGTGAGCAGAAATAACCATTTCTGAGACCTTGAATTACCATGGATGGTGGATATGATACCGGGCATTAAAGCCTCTGAGATCTTACCAGACCTGAGAATTTCTAGGACAGTGTGTAAACATCATGGGAAGAAGTAAGATTCCAGGTTTGTTCTCAGCCCAGTAGGGAGGGTGGGAAGGCTGGTCTTAGGAATTTGGAGTAATGGCAAATCTTCAGAAAACACCATAAATCATGCACGAAATGCAGACAAGATGTAACAGAAGATAGTGTTTACCTGGAAGGCTGAAGGAATGTCGTTTTCTGTGACCGTCCCCAAGACCCCAGGACTGTGTTTCCTGCCACATGTCGTCGTGAGATCTGTATGGCTCCAGCCCCGTGGGCATTGTTCTCTGGTGCCAACACCATGTACCATACATAAGAGCCCGGCAGTCAGCACAGAAATTTCATTTACTCTTCAGCTTTGTGGAAGATATTGAGGCTTTCTTTTGTTTTAGTAGTTGGTGGTGGTTTTGGCGGGGAGGGGGGTCGATGTTCCGTGTGTATTTGAGAAGGTATATCCTCTATGAGCTGAGGATAAAGTAAGATGTCTATCCGTGAAATCTGCTCCAGCAGTTGGAGGACGCGTGTCTCCTGTGTTCTCACGGACTTGAGTCCTTCTGACGGGTCTCGGACAGAGAACAATATGTCTGCCCCCTTCCGCTGGGTTCTTCCATCTGTTTCTTCGTGCATCCACTTTTCATTTGTACTCAGTCATGCTGGGTTCTGTGTTCTTTGGTGCGTGGATTTTTATCAGTATTGTATCTTTATTGTGAATTGGGACTTTTAAAATAAAGCATCCTTTCTTTTTCACGCATTTAAAGCTTTGTAGCCTGAATTCTACCTTGTCTCTTGCATCCACACCTCCGTAATATTTGCGTTTGCTCCGTGGTATCTTTGCCCATCCCTTGATTTTGTTTTCTCCAGGTCACTTTGCTTTCACATGTGTCTCTTCTCTGCAGTGCGGAGTTAGACTTTTCTTTGCAAACTACCCTAAGGGTATTTTTTAATAGTGCAAGTTGGACTCATTTACATTTATAAATTTTATATCTTTGTTATTTATTGAATATACTTATTGTATTTACTGTGTTTCTTTCTCTCTAAACTCTTATTTATTTGTATTACTTACTGCATTTTTGTGCTAGTGGTTATCTTTGTAACACTTTATATAATGACCTGAGTGCTTTTTACCCGATTCAAAGATCTCCTTTGCACGACATCCAACCGTTACTTATATGATAATTGATGATCTTAGTGTGTTTTTCCTTCCACTTTCCCCTTGTTTTAGCTCCTTATTTTGATTTTGTCACATTATGCCTCCTGTCTTACCCCACTTTGGAGTTACTTTGAGATCTACATTCAATATGTTCAGTGCTCAGCACTGGTTTTAGCAGAGGGTCTCCCAGTGTATGTCTCAATTAGATGAAACTCATTCTCTAGTATATTCCCCAGGAAGCTATCTTGCCTGCAGTATTCCTTGTGTTCTTACATTTTTAAAACCTTTTTCCATAGATTCATACTTGAAGGATTACTCAACTAAATAGAATCGTTGGCTCTTTTATGGAATGTTTTTAAAGTGTTGCTTTACTTGTGTCTTCTTTTCTATGTTGCTTTCAGTAACTCTGATGTCACCTTGATCTTATTTCCTTTGTAAGTGACTTAGCTATTTTGCCTGGAAGCTTGGAAAATGTTTCTTGACTTTAAAGTCAAAGAGACATATTTAGGTTATATCTTGGAACTGACCATTCGAAGTCCCTTTCCTAGATACCTGGTGGGTATCTTCCAAATGAAGACCTATGTATTCTTCACTTTTTGAAATGTTTCAGTGGATTATAGTTGTAAGTAGTCTGTTACACTGTTTTGGTTTTTCACTCTTTGAGGACTCTAATTATAATTTTGTTGTATCTTCTGTTTTATATCAACTTTCTCTTTGAAACATTAAGTATATTTCTTTATGTCCTGTTTCTTTTCTTGTCTGTTTGCATTCCTTGTTCCTCAGGGACTTTCTAACTTAATCTTTATTTAAAGATGCCATCTTTTTTCTCCTTCAGTTTTATTCCTTGTTCACGCGACTCTTAGTTCATATCTTGCTGTGTTGGTCCATTTCTGCCTAAAGTTTTAAATTTCTGATTGAAAGTGTTTCGTATCTACGAATAGTTGTTCAAGGATAACTAATTATGGGTAGGGTGATTTGTGAATGTGTTCCTTTGTTTTCTGTTTGACATTTTTGGAAAGTTTTTCTTTAAATCAGCATCAGCCTCTGCTAGTGACTTCTTTTAATAGTTTTATATGGAAGCCAGTCTTTTTTGTTTGTTTTGCCATTTAAATTTTTTGTTTAGTTTCCTATACTCACGAACCAGGTATGGGTGAAGATTTTGGATTCTAATTGGTTCAGTTTTTTCCTCTTTTGTGTCAGAAGGGCCCTATTGGCTATTGTTACCTTCTTCAAGTTTGCCACGTCTCCATGGATGACCTCCTGTTCCGAGTCACTAAGAGTTTGTGGCTTTCGTGGACTGCTGCCTCTTGCTGTACACATTCTCAAGCCCCTTCTGTTTTTGCAGTAGCAAGATCTCTGCTCTCCCAGGTCTCAGACCTGGTCTCAATAATTCTCCATGGAAGGTAGGAGTCTTTCTTTCTAAAAGTACTTTCATCCCAGTTCTTCTACCACTAGGCCCCTGTTTTTATGGAGCACATATGGATGTCAGGCATGATCTTGTAGCTGTTTCCCGGCATACGCATGAAAATTCCTTCAAGTCTAAATGCCAGTGGGATATTGGCTGTTGTGTGGGAAACTATAAAATGGCCAAGAAGGAACTCTCAGCCCCCCCCCAAAAAAATTAATGAGAAATTATAAAGTGTGCCTAAGTGTGTCACAAGGGACTTTCAAAAACGTTAATAAATTAAATTTGTGAAGTAAGAACACAAGGATGTAAGATTTCAGGGAAGAGATGGCAAGATCATGGGAAGAAATAAAACTTTAGCTGGCAGAGATCAGAAAAGAAATAGAAAAAAATCAGAAATAAAACAATACAGGCATTATTAGAAAAAAAGATATCACCAGGTACACAGAAAGGAGACTTCCTTGTAGGATCAAATTCTTATTCATATAATTCATATAAGAAAAACATGTAGAAAATAACAAAAACAAAAAAAAAAGAAAGAAAAACATGTAGCTAGATCTACATATCTATCTGTATGCAAACAGACATAGACACATAAAAATAAGACCCCAGTGAAACAGTGTGCATGACTATGTTTAAGTCTATAAAACACAAAGCTTAAAATCATCATGTAACAGTTGTAATACCAACATATAAATACAAATGCAGGGAGATCAGAAACCTTGTTTGTGACATCATAGGAGATATTTTATACTTAAGAAACTCAAAAATAACGAGAACAGTGGGTGTGGAGCACAAACCAGGCAAATGCAGATAAATGAATAGCGTGAGGCAGGTGGACGGAGGCTAGCTCGTAAGGTAATACAGTAGCCTAATGGAAATCGTTATCTTATAATCAGACAATGACATATTTAGGCTAAAGACTACTGTTTAAAACACAGGAAGCACCTACAATGTTAAAGAACACAATTCACAATCAAAATGTTTGCGGTTCCTAAGCACAAACTTTCATAGTATAAAATCTTCAAAGAGCAGAGCGCCTGGGTAGCTCAGTGGGTTACGTGTGGGACTCTTGATTTCAGCTCAGGTTATGATCTCAGGGAGATCAGTGTGGAGTCTGTTTTCCCTCTCCCTCTGCTCCTGCCTTACCCCCACTTCTATCTACCTCTAAAATAAATAAAATCTTAAAAAGATCTTCAAAAAGCAAAAGTTACAAAAATAAATACACAATAACTATATGAGACATTGTTGTACCCTTAATCTCAGGGGAGATCAAGAAATGGGAGACAGTAACAACGTATCAAAATGGGTATGCCTTGGTTTCAAATGTCCATTACTTATTTACAAAACTTATCACAAAAAACTCTGTTTATTGTTTTTGTTTTGTTTTTAAATCTCAGTATTTCTGAACAGTAGCTAAACTCCCGTATTGAGGGGGGGGGTAGTCTTTTAATTCTGTGTAGGTTGGAGTTGTCTGTTTCTTACAGTGTTCCGTTGAATTAATCTACAAAGCCATGGGAGATTGTGTGGGAAGTTTTATATAATTACTGGTTCAATTTTGGCAGTGGATATAAACTTGTTCAAACATTCTGTTTCTTCTTGAGTCGGTACTACTGCAATTTTCATTTTTCTGATGTCCAGTAGGAAGGAATCACCCTTGTTATCTCTCAACTGCACTAACGCCCACACTGGCATTTTCTTAGCAGAACCAGAAATGTGGTTGCATTCGAGCAGAGATGAACTCTGGAGATGAATTTATCAATACAAGGGTCAGAAGGCTCTTGCTATGTAAAAGCACTAAGATATCAAGATATTAAGTTCTCCTGGAAAGGTTGGGTTTATAATTTCACATGTCTTAGGTTTATAGTTAAGCCTGTGATTGTTGCTAACTTCCTATTACAGTTTTCTTCTGAGAAAATCTGCCCTTTTTTATGAGCAATATTTTATCTGCCATATGTTTTACATATCTATATCTATATCTATATATGTTTTAAATGTACAGTGTCTCTGCACAATTGAAAAATCTGTCTTCTTCCACATGCCATTTAGTAGAAAGAATGATCAACTAGCTGATACTTAGCAATATTTATTACTTGGTTAGATGCTAGATGTTGTTCTATAGGTAACTAGCCTAGGAAGTAACATGGAATAAGTATCCATATAAAAATGGCCACATAATACAACTTAGCCTGTGATTAGAACTGATGCAGTGTTCAGATAATAAATGGTACATTGAAAGAAGTATAAATAATTTCTGAAGTATCTGGGAAAGGCTTCAAGGTAAAAATGAGATCTAATAGAATTTGAAGAAATTTTCTGTAAGTGAAGAAAGTAGTTGTACATTCTGTTTTAGGTTTTTCAGGAGTCCCTTATGGCTTACACAGAAAACGTTAAGAAACTGGTTTCAGTTTCCTTTCATGAAAAAGGATTTCCTTGAGGTAAATATTAGAGCTTTTGTTGAAACAACTCCTCCAAATGTGACTGTTTGGAAACCAGAGACAACTAGATAAGAAAATTTTCAAGGAGGGGAATTTCTCCTCAGCAAGCCTGGGACAAGGACACCACTTGGGAATCTGGGAGGCAGAACTTTGTGTTACTGTTACAACAGTCGGGAAGGGACAAATATTCCTCCTTGCTAAGGACTGGGAAGTCTGCCTTCCTTTCTGTCCAGGTCAATGAAATATGTGATGACTTTAGAGGGGGAGTGTGCCAAGACCAAGTCCCTAGAAAACAGGTCCTTGCTGGCTTGTGAGAAGAGCACCATCAAGGATCCAATAGGGAAAACTATGTGAGTGAGAGGTAGACATTTCAAGGAAGCAAAGACCACCCAAAATGAAAGAAAAGCAGAAAAGAAGGCATTCTACCTAGGGTTAAGGTCATCTGCTAAAAATGTATGTAAAGAGTTGGCCCACCAAACTGCATATATTTAGATGGCCTCCCTAAATTGCCTCCTATCTAGATTCTTAGTAATATTTCTGTATCACAGTATCCTTCAGATATGATATTTTATTCATATGTCTCAATAGATATTTCTTAATGTCAATATCATTTTCTTTCTAATAATATTAAAGAATTGTTATCTTTATACATATTAACTATTTTATTTAACATATTATAAAATCTTATTTACTTCTCTTTTGCAGATAGCATCAGAAGGCTTTTCTAATTTCAACAGAAAATAGCTGAACTCCAATAAAATAAATATATTTCTATGTTAACCCTGTTATAAAATGTTTCAAAGTGGTAGAAGGCAGAAAACATTCTCACTGTTCATTACTGCTGATAGGGAATAAGGAACCAAGAGTGAATTTTCTTGATTTCTTAGGGGAGTTTTAGAGGAGAAAAGGTTCCTGAGACATAAAAATACATAAGTTAAATATAGTACTCTGAAATAAAGAGATTCTTTTAACTTTATTTGACCCAAAAGTCATATGAAGATACTTAAACAGTTTATTTCTAGTGATGCAGAAAGAATGGAATAGTACCAGGATAGGAGGCAAGACAAATATAAGAGGACTTTAAAATTGGAGGGGAGTTAGATACTGACTGATAAGAACTGAATTCACCTATTATTCAATAGAGCGAAGACCGGCAGGAGAGCTTTGGAGAAGGTTTCATGAAAATCATGTCTAGTCTTAACTTTATGAAGGGGAACCTGAAAAAGTTATCTTCATCTGTAAGAAGTTTAACATTATATTTTATGGAATAATTGTATAAGCCAGTCCTTTAAAAAAAAAAAAAAAAGAGCGGTTTTAGGCAACAACTCGGGAAATTCCAAAGTTGCCATGTTCCCCTTCATATGCAGAGTCTCCCACTATCAGCATCCCTACCAGAGTGCCACAGTTCTTACAATTGATGAACTTACTTTGGCACATCATTATTACCCAAAGCCCACAGTTTGTGTTAGCACATTAGGGCTCACTCTTGGTGCTATACATTCTGTGAGTTTCAACAAGTGGATGATGACATATGTCCATCATTATGGTGTCATACCAAGTATTTTCACTGCCCTAAAAATTCCTCTGGGCTTCACCTATTGATCCTTCTCCCATACCTTCAGCCACTGGTTGTTGCTTTTACTGTTTCCATAGTGTTGCCTTTTCCAGAATGCCATAGAGTTGGAATCATACACTATCCAGCCTTTTCAGACTGGCTTTGTTCACTTAGTCATATGCTTTTAAGTTTCCTCCGTGTCTTTTCTTGGCTTGATAGCTCATTTCTTCTTAGTGGTGAATAATATTCCATCGTCTAGCTGGACCATGGTTTACTTACCCATTCACTGACTAAAGGACATGTCAATACTTGTAAATTAAAGTACCCCAATTTGCTCAGATAGCTTGTGTAATTGATGGGAAGTGCCAGAGAACCAGGCAAGAACAGGTTAGGGACCTAAAGAGGCCAGGTGGGAAAACCACAGCCAAAGTCAAACCACAGGAATGGGACAGTTAGAATCCCCCCACTAGTATCACTGTTACAACCATTTTGCAGAATAGTGCTGAACACCGAACACTGATACAGATGGATTTCAGTCAACCACCTTCTCCGAGTCACATGTTTGATGTTCCTGGGTGGGACAGTCAATCAACTCAACCTTGTCCTGGATTCCAGAGGGTCTGGGGAGAAAAGTGTCAGACACTGCTCCCTGTAGCTTCCTTAGAGAGGCTGTGCCTTTTGTCTCTTGAAGTCCTGCATGTTAGGGGATTTCTCCTAAATGGAAAGTTTGATGATAGGCACTCAAAATAATGACAAATCACCTAGAAATCACTAAAAAATACTCTGTAAGATGCAACATGATAGGATGTGCATTTTGAAAATTCTCTCTGGTTGTATAATAGATTATGGGTTGGAGTGAGAATTTGCTTTAAGCCAAAGTTAGAGGTCTATTGCTGTTGTTGAAGAGAAATCATGTGGGCTTGAATTAATGGTGTTGGTTAAGGCAAGAGATGTTCAAAGTGAGGTCAATTAGGCAGGACTCTTGGTTACAAAAGATAGAAACTTAGATAAAAGAATTTATTGACTCATCATAGTCTAGGAGAAAAAGACATGGAACAAAAAACATGGGAAAACAAAGATATAAGTGTACAGGTGGACGTTAGGTAGAGCTGCCACTGGGGACTTGACTGTCATCATTGCACCGCCATTTCTCATCCCTCCTGCCCTTTACACATTAGCATCATTCTTTGCCCACAACAAACCAGCTTCCTGCACAAGACCTGTAGCAAGCCTCCTAGAAGCTTCCCAAACCCATTCCATTTTCATTTCCAGAGGTCAATTGACTTCTTCCCCAGTTCCTATCAGGGGAAGTCCCCTGAGGGGCCCTGTGTGGGTTAGGTGCTCACTCCCATACCTATCTACTATGGCCAAGACATTGAGATCCTATGTGAACATGATGGCTTTTGCTGAAACCTCCAGGTTGGGTTGAAGGAGATGTGCCTTCTTAAGAAGAATGCCATCTTTGAAGGATGTATCAGTGCTAGGCAAATAAGAGGAAAATAGTCACCATGGGTGGCAGGTGGGGGCATCAACCACAACATGGAGTCAGTAACAGTTGCCTGTGAAAGTCCACAGAGATGTAAGATACGTAGTTAATTGGAAGACTGAGACTTAATGAATTTTTATTAAATTGTCAGCTGTTTTGTGACAATTAGGATACACTAGAGATTACTTTCCCTCTTCAACAGAGGGTAGACATGCAGTGTAAGAAATAGCAGATGAATATAATCTTGGGAATCAGGACCTTTCGTACTTACTGGGCTACTCCACGTCCTGATATACTGCCTTTCTCCTGAACATTACACCTGGTTGGTTCCTAGAATTTAAGTCCGAGATCATGATACTCCTGTCAGTTCAAAAGGACATGAAATATTTCCTGAGAAGTCTTGGTACCATTTTCCAGTTAATGCTGTCACTGGGGTTCCTTTCTTATCTTGTCTTTCCTTCACTGTTGCCCTGTTGTGCTGCTTTGGCACCTCTGATTAATCTTCCACTGCCCCATGCCTGCTGGTTCTCTGCTGCATTGGGGTGCAAAGTAACGTGATGCAGCACAGTGTCTGTACGTGTTTGGGTTGGGATGTATGGTCATGAGATGCTGGAGGAGCCCTTATCTCCCCCTTTCTTATTTGCTGTCCTTGGACAAACTATAAGCCTTAATTTTGATTCTTTCTTTATCCCAATAGGCTTTTTGTCATACACAATAGGATTTTGTAGACCTCTTTGGTTTTACAAAATTCCTAAGGCGAATGTGCCTGCACTGTGATCTGTACAAGTACAAATAAAACTGTAGTCAGTTATAAGCTATGCAAAATGTGGGTTATATAGTTTGAATTATTCATCCGGAATAGATCTTCTGTGCAGTGAATGATGGTATACTTGACAATAAGTGATAAATAATAGTGATTTTGATAAATTTTTTTGGATGGATGGCTTATGGCAATGCATAACCAGCGGGAAAGCATTACATTTTAAATTGGGATCACTATCCCAATACAAAATAAACAGATGCTATGACTTGGCAGTTGCTGTTAACAACAAGCCTCTAGTACCTAAAGTGAAGGAAACTGATTGAAATTCAAGAGCAGCCATTCTACCTGGCACTCCGAACTTACTCTCAGTTAGGAACAGAGAGAATCAATGATGTTTTGGACTTTGTGTCTTTATTCTTCCCAGTGATAGACATGGGGTTTCAGAACCCACCTGTCCTGAACTTGTTTATTGCTACTCACTCTGGGAAAGGCCAGATGCTAATTCCAGAGGAGATACAGGAGTGATTAAGGGACCCATGCCTTCAAAATGACAATCTGGTGAAATGTTCCTGGAGCCCTAGGACAGAGCTAATGGAAAACACTTAATATGTCATTGAGGATGCTCAAGTTAATAGAATATGATTATCTGAAGAATTCTGTGTTCTTGGTTTTCTGTATTTGTTTTCTCTCTGAATAACAGGCAGAGTATAATGCAAAATCCTCAGTAAATGTATTAAGAAAAATGACAAAATTTATGGTACTCATTATCAAAGGTTGATATACTTAAATCATCAAATTTCATAGGTGGCTAGCTGGGATAATTTTAATATCCTAGCAATTTTTCCTAACAGGGAAAACAAAACAAACAAACAAAAACAAAAAACACTGAAGATCTGTTAAAGAAATAGCCAAAAAGTATTTTTTTTCTTTATCAAAAGTCTTCTCTTTCTTCAGTACTCTTCCTCTGTGAAGTTTTCCCTCGCCTCCCAGTGGTACTAGGGATGATTTCCTCTGAGTTTTGTCCTACAGCAGTGTCTGCTGCTGATATGAGTCTCCCACTGCCTTGAGTGATAGTTAGAAGTGCAAAGGTCTATTTTCTTTATGCTCCAATGTCATGTCCGTACTCTGAAGTCTTCTGGCACAAATGGGTCACTGCTGCTAGACCGTCACCACCGTGAGCGACAACTTACTGTCCGTCAGCTTTGCAGCACTCACCCAAGATTTAATGTTGACGATAGGAACATCTGGTCACCTAGTTTTTTGTCATGGGTTTATGCTCCTGGACAGAGAGTGACGAGGTATCTCTATTTATCTTCCAGGACAGGAGCTGGGGCTCTGCCTCCCAGTGTGATGGACAAAACTGCATCCCTTAAAACCAGGAAAAGGTGGTGGGTTGGAAGTTGAGGGATCAGTACAACGTCTACTGTCATTTATAGAAATAAACTTTGTGCACATGTAAAAAAAATGTTGCTTTAGAGTAACAACTTCATACTCAAGAATGAAATGATTAGAGATATTTCTATAATAATCAAAAGACAGTGAAAATACATCATTACCATTTAACCTTGTGCTGGGAGGTTTTGACAATGTGGGAGGACATGGAACAGGATGAGGCATGCATATTGGATTAGGGTGGGCTGTACATCCAATGTCTAGTGTCCCTAGAAGAGAGAAATTTGGACTCGGAAACACAGAGAGAAAAGACAAGGAAGAAGGCCATGTGACAGTGAGGACAGAGATTGGAGTGTTATATCCAGCAGCCAAAGAATGCCAAGGGATGTCAGCCACCACCAGAAGGGATCAAAGAGTCAAGCCTAGGTTCTTCCTAGAGCCTCTGGGTGCGTCCAAGCCTACCGACACATACCGATGATTTTGGGCTTCTAGCCTCCAGAAGTTTGAGAGAGTAAATTTATGTTTTTTAAAGCCACTCAGTTTATGAAACTTGGCAATGGTGGCTCGAGGAAACTAGTAGAAAGTGGTAATGGGTTGAGTCTACATTAATATTTAATTATACTAATTCTGATTTTTTATAGATATTTTTGCCGGTACTATTTTGTAGATAGTGCCCCTGGGGAAAGCTACGGTGCCTGTGCATAAAAATACCATGGAAATTGTTGGCCTTCTCCACAAATCTGCCTTACAGAATGTCTTCACTTCAATAGTAATGTGATTACTGGTTCAATAAGCATCTGTCATATTATACAACAGAGTATAAGTGGGAAAAACTGAATTTGTTATGTATCATGCTAGAAAAGTTGCAGTTAAAGGGGCGCCTGGGTGACTCAGTCCATTAAGCGTCTGCCTTTGGCTCAGGTCATGATCTCAGGGTCCTGGCATTGAGCACCAAGTCAGGTTCCCTGCTCAGTGGGGGTCTGCCTCTCCCTCTGCCCCAGCCTCCTGCTCCTGCATGTGCATGGGCGTGTGCTCTCTCTCTCAAATAAATAAATAAAATCTAAAAAAAAAAAAAAAAAAAAAAGAAGTAATTAAAGATAAAACATTTTTTCAGGGGTGATAGTCCCATCACTCATGAACAAAATGTGTATTTCTTCTGTGAGAAGGTTTCATTAGTCTTAGAAATTCTTTGAAAAAAATGTGTGTGTGTGTGTGTGTGTGTGTGTTTCCCCTCCCCACTCATGCTACATTTTAATGACATCTTTGGCATTTTTTCTCCATCCTTTTTTCCATCAAGTTTCTTAATTCACGGTTTCCTCCTTATCCTTTAGGCAGGTGAAATGGCAATGACTCATTTTCGACTTCTGAGTTGGGAAGCTCAGCACCTGGAGAGCTGGTAGACACTGGAGCACCAACCGGCCAGCACCCAGTCCTCTCTTTATTGTCCGTGTGGGGCTTGTGGCAGAGGTGTGCCCATTCAGGCTTTTATTAATGTGTAATTTGTAGGTTAGAGTGCATCATCAGATTGTATTTATATTTGACCTGGAGGTTCAACCATGTATTGCTTTGGGAAAAAAATTTTTTTTTTTTTTTTTTTTTTTTTTTTTTCAAAATGTGTATTTCTTATTTAGAAATAATGAATAGTTTTGGGGTCCTACTAGCAGCTTAACATCACATGACTTTAGATTTTTTTGACTATAAAGCTAAAAGGCCTGTGTGTGCTAATTTGAATTTCCTATTATACTTTAAAAAATCTGGTAGTTTTAGAGCAAAACATTCACAGTAAAAGAAACCTATCCAGGGACTTCCCCTTTCTAGCCGAGGTGGGTTAACTGGGATGAGACGTGCTCTCCCACCAATATGACTCTAAAGCTGGACCAGACACATGCACCTTTCACACACCGAGCAGCAGGTACAATAGGACCTTGTCCTTGATAGAAGGGAAACACAAGAGGCCACCCAGCATTCTACTTCACTCACACTCTCCTGTGATAGGTACCATAGTCTTGGATGCCAGGCAGCACAGTGGTCTCGTTAAACAGGCATACACATGAGGCCCAGGTGCGGAGCCAGCTAGGCATGGGAACTCATGACTGGTTTTCGGTTGAGGATTATGCCTCCAATGTGCAGACTGAGACTCTGGCACTCAGTGCAGATCCCTAGATTTGACGTGTGATATAGCCACGTCTGTAGAGCACTTAGAGACGCGAGTCCATGCAGACCAGGAGAGATCTCTCATCATGTCCGAGACTCAAGGGAGATCCTGGAGGCCATGACTACCCCCTGAGTAGCAGTCCTACTGTAAGACTAGGATCAAATCCCAAATAGGTCCACTGTAGTAAAAAGTAAAATCAAACAAGATAGGAACAAAGGGCTCACCAGTGATACAAATGGCTGCCAGGAAAACACCCAAAGAAGCCAGTGTCTCTAGAGCATATTGTCAAGCTGAGCAGCACACGGTTAAAAATTAATAACCCTACAAAGAAGCAAGAGAATGTCATCGATTTAAAAAATGTTATCAATTAAACTTAAATTAAAATGTATCAATTTTTAAAGAAGGAACAAATAGATCCCAAGATAACACCAATGATGGCAGTAGCAGCAAACACATTTCTGTCCTCTATTTTAAGTATGTTTTATAAGTATGTTCAGAGACTTAAGGCAAAAGATATCCATAATATAAATTATAATGAGTGAACATAACATCAGATTGGATATCACTGAGTAAATTATTCCTGAACATGAAAACAGGTAAATAATTCACCCCCCCCCAAAAAAAAAGAAGAAAAATGATGGGGAAAAACCAGAGACTTGGGAACCAATGGACAATATCACAAGGTTTATTTAGCACATGTATAATTTTAGGTCCAAAGCAAAAGAGAAGGAGAAATAGAGTGAGTCAGAAAAAATACTTTGAATAATCATGGTGGTTTATATTAAATTTCAAAAGTCAGTTTATAAAATGAAGAAGCTGCATCATTATAAAATATAAATATGTAAGCATTTGTATTCATTTATATATAATTTGTATTTATATATGAATATAAAAACCAACATAAATACAGAGTACAAAAATAAGCAACCTGCGCATATCATAGTCATGTGGTTGGAAATAAAAGATAAATGAAAGCAGCCAGGGACACTTGTCACATGTCATATAAGAAGGAAAATGATTTAGGGGCACCTGGGTGGCTGAGTCGGTTAAGCATGTGCCTTCGGCTCAGGGAATGATCTCAGGTTCCTGGGATCTAGTCCCACGTCCGGCTCCCTGCTCAGCAGGGAGTCTGTTTCTCCCTCTGCCTCTGCTGCTCCCCCTGCTTGTGCGCTCTCTCTCTCTGACAAATAAATAAACAAAATCTTAAAAAAAAAGAAAGGAAAATGATTTAGATGATGGATGACTTCCCATCAAGAACCAAGGATGCCAAAAGACACATCTAGGTGCTGAAAGGAAAGCAAAACAAAAAGTCTTGAAATTTACCATTTTTCTTTTATCCAATGAAATTTTCTTCAGAAGTTAGAGGAAATAAATACATATTCACATTAGAAAGAAAACTTCAGACGATTCACTGTGAGCTTATGTACGCCGGAGTAATTGCTGAAGAAAGTTCTTCAGGATAAAAGGGCAGATGGAAGCTCAGGTGCAAAGAAGAAGTGAGGGGCACTGGAAATGGTGAGTGGATGGATATAAAAGATTTTTTTTTCTTTTAAAGACAACTGAACAATATGAGAAAATAACCTTTTATTGGGAGTTTATTAATATTCGGAGGTGAGATTTGTAATGATAAGAGCATGAAATACTGAGAAAGTTGAATTTTTGAGTTTTGAGGATATTAAGTACTATCATGCCTATCTTACATTGTATTCTTTTTTTAAATATTTTTTTTATTATATTATGTTAGTCACCATACAGTACATCCCTGGTTTTTGATGTAAAGTTCCATGATTCATTAGTTGCATATAACACCCAGTGCACCATGCAGTACGTGCCCTCCTTACTACCCATCACCAGCCCATCCCATTCCCCCACCCCCCTCCCCTCTGTAGCCCTCAGTTTGTTTCTCAGAGTCCATAGTCTCTCATGCTTCATTCCCCCTTCTGATTACCCCCCTTTCTTTATCCCTTTTACATTGTATTCTAATAAGGTATGAGAAACAGGAACAAATTTTAAAAAGTTTGTAAAAATGAGTAGCTAAAAAACTGTAAAGAAATGAAAATTGATAGTAAATTAATTCACTTAGTCCAAAACAAGGTGAGGAAAGAAAAACAGAGGGGAGAAAACACATGGAAAAACTAGAAAACAAATAGCAAGATCGTAGACAGAAACCATACACAGTGGGAACCACATTCACTATAAAGGGAGCTAACATTCTCATTAAAAAGCTATAATTTTCAAAATAGGTACAAAAAGCAAGTCTCCAATATATTCTTTCCAGAGTAGACACTTTAGAAACAGAGAGATGTAAAGGGAAAGGATTGAAAATATTTTGCACAGTGTTGCTGTGGCTTTTGTAATATCGGACTAATTAGATCTCAAAAAGTGTAAGTAGAATAAAGTGGATACAATGAGAAAATTAAAGGAAGACTTAGAGAAAGTTGGGATCATAGTTGGGAATTTTAACACCCTTAGTATTTGGTCATAAGGAATTATAAGTGTATGGGAGTTCTGAAAACGGTTTTTACCAATTTGGCATGCAATATATGCATGTAACATTGAACACTACACATTCTTTTCAAGTGCACATGACATAGTCACCACCATAGACCTCAAGTTGAGGCATAAAATGCATCTAAAAATTTAAGAGTCTAAAATACTGTATTCAGTTTTGTTATAGTAAGCCAGCTTTTCAAAAAGCAAAAGCCCTAATTTGAGTGTTTGCAGACTTCCATGGCATGTCCAATTTTAAGCTTGTTGAAATCCTGGATATACAACAAGCATCTCAAGTTGGAACAAGCTGGATCCGGCACCTTTCTCTAATAGTGTATGTTCTCTCACAAAACTAACTAGAAATGAGCAAAAATAAGATATGTGGAAAAGATAGCAAATGCTTGGAAACTTAAAGCCACATTTATAAATCAGCTATAGGTCAAATGAAATGACAAGAGAAATTATAAATATTTCGAACTAAAGGGTAATGGAAATATAAATGTGGGAAGTGGCTAAAAGGAGAGAAAGTTTATAGTTGGAAAATGTCCATATTCTAAGAAACCACATTATTTGGAAGTAGTTAAATTACTACTTTAAGAAGTTAGAAAGAAAGAACAACTGAAGCAATTAGAACATTACACCAAAATAACGAGCAAAAGAAATAGAAATTATAGAAAGCAAACAGAATAGAAAGTAGACAAAGCACAGAAGAAAATAACACATCTCAAGATTTATTCTGTGAAAAGGCTACTGAAATTGATAAAAATCTAGCAAGACGGATCAAGGGGAAAAAGAATACAATCAGACTTCAGTATTCCAGTTATAGAAGTGACATCACAACAGATATGTTCAAAAATAGTGATGTAATATTGCAAACGATACTATTCATTAGTTGTCGGTGTAAATCAATATAAATCCTATATATTCACCCATTAGCTCTAGATGCCCTTTCTTCTACATTTTTATGTCATCTGCAAAGACAATTTTTTTTGTCTTTTTCTCCCAACCTTTATTCTATTTCTTGGTGTACTGAACTTTAACTTGGACAACTTAATAGAATTGACCAATTTCTTCAGAAATTACTTTCATGGACTCAGGAAGAAATAGAGAAGCTGAATAGGCATTTATCTGTTCAATCAATTGAATCCATAATCAAAATCCTCAAAGGGAAACACTGCTGCCGATAGTCCCACTGGATCATTGTAGCAAATATTGAAAGACAAAAAAATGCACATGGTCTTCAGAAAATAGGGAGTGATAATCTCCTACCCCTGAATTTAGGAAACCAGAAATACTCTCATTCTAAAACTCCACAGTGTTGCATGGGGATAAAATTATAAATCAAGATCTTTTATAAAGTTAGACATAAAAATGCCTTATAAAATATCAGCAAGTCTAATTACGTAATTGACTCGCATTGATGTTTGGACCTGGTTCTGAGGAAGCTGCAGAGAGCCTTTTTAATGAGCGCAGCAGGCCAAGTAAAGGCAAAAGAATGTGAGTTTCCAGTCTGTCACCAACCTGCCATATGAACATAAGCAAGTTACATAAGCTCTCTGATCTTCAGTTTCCTTTTTTTTTTTTTTAAATCTGAAAAAATATGAAATGAGTATAGTGAGACTGCAAATGAAGTGTCACTGTCGTGTCTAGGGGGAGTCAATAAATCATAACATTAATCATATGTATTTTTCCTTTTCTCCTAACCTCTTTAATTGCACTTGAATCCTTCCTGGTGAGCTGAAAACATAAGAATCAGGAAAAAAAATCCTGATTTAAATGGTCTCTTAACCCTTTGGGGCTTCACTTGGCTACTCTATAAAAAAATGGGAATTGGATGATGTCTAGGGTCCCTTTCTGGCTTCAATACCTCAGGATTTTAAATGCATTTAGAACTGCCTTCTGCAGACTTGGTAAGTGAGTGTTAGATGATTTCTCCAGGGTCATAGAGCAAGAGGGTTGCAGAGTCAGCACCTGAACTTGGTGGCCTTATTTCAAGTCGAAAGCATTCGTGTTAAAACCTCATTCTCTCTGAGTTTTAAGGTACCCAAAAGAAATGACTGCAGAGTTGGTTAATCACCCTCCTAATGAACCAAATACAAATGCTAATTCACGTTTTGTGATCTTCTGTGGTTTCCAGTTTCTGTTTCTCCTATGAATTGGCAAGGGCTCCTTCATTGCTTTGGTCGGAAGTCTATTTTGTCTGGGTTCTAAAGGTACTATGAACACGATGTTTCTCTCTACCCCACGCTTTCTTTTAGCTGAGGTGCCAGTATTAATTCCAAAGTTTACTTATATGACTTAAAGAAACAAACACGACTGAGTGTTTCGCCTCTCCCTATCAGTGCTTAAGTTCCTATGTTTTCTTTGCCAAGTGTATTCCCAGCTCTGGAAATTGTAGTGAAGGATTTGCAGTCGTCTTGCACTTTAATATGCACTGTGTACATGATGCTGAATGGTTTCCTCATTAGGTGTAAACAGTCTTAAATTGGTGTTTTAAATATTCCGCAGTTTCACATGGAACTTGTTTTGTTGCTTTTCTTGTGTGTGAAAATAATCAGGATCTTAAGTATCAAAACTTCAAACTCCATTTAGAGATGGCATAATTGCATCTCTGTATTGTGCAGGGTAATCAGAGATACTGTTTAGTAAAACGCTTTTGTTTGGATGCTCGGGGATGATCCTAATAGGTTTACGTGAGTACGGCTAACGCTTTTTAATTCCTCGTGTGGGCGGACCCTGCTAGAGGTGTCTGTGTAAACTGGGCAGAGGGAATGGAGACAGAACATCACCCTTGTGAAGGAGAGCACATGCTTTGCATTATCTTAAAATGGATAGTGAGAACCCACTGTTAAAAGCCATAAAGGGACACAAATGGAACATTTAGGCTTACATTTCTGAGGAGAAGAATGCATTCTTCACAGTGGGATGATTGTACCCCCGGGCAATGAAGACCAACCTAGGTGAATTCCTTCTGCCCAACAGGCTTATCTGAAATGGATATGGTTGGATCTGGAGGCAGTCAGTCGTGCCCAGCTAGGGTTTGCTTCAGTCTGCCGGCTTCATTACCTGACCACCAGTTGGACTTGGCCCTTGTTCTCTCTCTGTGTGTGAGATATGTCTGAATAAGATGCTTGGAACCTCTTGGAATAAGAGCAGAAATTAGGTCTCCCTTCCACTACTTCCCTTTTGTCTTTGGATCCAGAGAATTCTAAGTAGTAAAAGAAGTCTCATTTTATCTGACCCTTTTGCGTTCCTTAAGTTGCACGTCAGTGGGTTTAGGGATTTTGAGTTTCATAAAAGTTGGGGAAAATACAAACACTGTTGTCCCAGGTAAGCTCCAAGTAGTTTGTTGGGAGGCAGGATAACATCACCATGGAGGGCCAGGGTTTTAGAAGTCACACAGATATAATATATAAATGCATACCTTTTCATAATGTTGGACTCATTCTGAATTTTACTTACCTCATGTGTAACATTGGGCTAGTCATATATGCTTAAATATTAAAAAATATATACAGTAGCTTCCTGTTTTCCATGGTTTTGCCTTCCATGGTCTCAGTTACCCATGGTCAACCATGGTCCAGAGGAGATAGTTCTTCTGACATAGTCTCAGAAGGTCAGTAGTAACTTAACGCCATGTCACAGCACCGACATCATTTACCTCATTTCATCTCATCTGGTACGCACTTTATCATCTCACAACAGCACAAGAAGTATGAGTACAGGACAGTAAGATATTTTGAGAGAGAAACTCACATTCACATAGCTTCTATTACAGTATGTTGTTCTATTTTATTATTGTTGTCAGTCTCTTACTGTGCCTAAATTTAGAAGTGAAACTTTATCAGGGGCATGTATGGATAGGAAAAACTATAGTATGTATAGGGTACTATCTGTGGTTTCAAGCATCCACTGGGGACATATCCATCCATTGGAACGTATCCCACATGGATAAGGGGGGCCATATCATAAGTACTATATCTGTGAAATACTAAACAGCTGATATCTTCTCAAAATCTAATCTTCTACCAAGTCTCAATGGATGATAGCACCAATGCTACAAAGCTGGTATCATCTGGTATACCACCTCTTTCTCCTGATCCAAGTCTAAACCTTCCATCAGTGCTGTCAGTTCTAATTACAAGACATGCATGGACATGTCTTGCATCCTTTGGCTTCTTCCCATGTCTAGCACCACCACTAGAATCCCAGCTAGGGCCAGCTTCTGCCAAAACTCTTGCAATGACCAGTTGCCACAGATCCTTCTCTGCTGTGGTTCCTGCCTCTCTTCCCCATATGACTATGTCCAGTTGCACTGGTCACTATCTCAGCCCCTCTGAAGAACAGAGCTCTCCTTTTTTGGGGGGGGGAATTTCATATGTACAGTTTCTTCTGTCTGAAATGCTTTTCTCTTTGCTTTTTGGTCCTAAGTGCTTAATTTTTATTATTTTCCCCCAAATTTTAAAAAAAGTTTTAATTTAAAATTCCAGTTAACATACAGTATAAAATTAGTTTCAGGTGTACAATACAGTGATTCAACACTTCCGTACATCACCAGGTGCTCATCATGACAGGTGCACTCCTTAATCCTAATCACCTGTTTCCCCCATTCCTCCCACCCTCCTCCCCTCTGATAACCGTTAGTGTGTTAACTAAGAGTCTGATTCTTGGTTTGCCTCTCTCTATCTCTCTCTCTTTTTTCCATTTTCTTGTTTGTTTTGTTTCTTAAATTCCACATATGAGTGAAATCATATGGTATTTGTCTTTCTCTGACTTACTTTGCTTAGCATAATACTCTCTAGCTCCATCCATGTTGTTGCAAATGGCAAGATTTCATTTTTTTATGGCTGAGTAGTATTCTTGTGTGTGTGTGTGTGTGTGTGTGTGTGTGTATTAATATCTTCATATGTCCCCCCCTCAGATCTAGGGTTAGGACCAGGGTTAGGGTTATGGAGAGGGTTAGGGCCAGCATGAGGATATGTGCCTGATATCTTACAGTTCAGAGATCTCTTCAGAAGATGGGTTTAGGGTTAGATTTAGGATCAGGGTTAGGGGTTAGGGTGTGTGTCTGGCATCTGCAGTTCAAAGACCTCTCCAGACTTCTGCTGGCATGGGAATATACATGGCAGCCATCTATGGAGCTAAGGCAAGGAGGGGATTTGGGGCTCTAAATATCTGTAAATAGATATTCAGTTGTTCCTTCTGTTTTTATCTCTACCTTCACATGCATTTTCAGAAATATAACCAATTCTTAAATGTTTGGGGTCTTTTCCAGAATAAGTAGGCTGCTTCTCATCTTTTCTCATTGTGTATTCAGGAACCCCCCTTCTCAGATCTAGGGTTAAGGTTAGAGTTTAGTTTATGGTTAGGGTGAGGGTATATGCCTGGTATCCTGCAGTTCAGATACCTCTCCAGAGGGTTAGGATTAGGGATATGGTTAGGGTTAAAGTTAGAGTTAGGGTATGTACCTGTTATACTGTAGTTCAGAGAACTTTCCAGAGAATAAAACCCCGGATTTCTGGGGTGAGGGTAGAAATTGCAGCCATCTACCAAGCTGAAACAAGGAGTGAATTTGGGCTCTATATACTCTTTATTTTAGTATTTTATTTACATTTCAGTTAGTTAACATACAGTGTAATTTAGTTTCAGGTGTACAATATAGTGATTCAACACTTCCTTACAAGACCCAGGGGTCATCAGGACAAGTGCACTCCTGAATCCCCATCACCTATTGCCCCCATACCCCACCTGCCTCCCCTCTGGTAACTATCAGTTTGTTCTCTATAGTTAAGAGTCTGTTTCTTGGTTTGCCTCTCTCTCTTTTCCCTTTGTTGCTTTGTTTTGTTTCTTAAATTCCACATATGAGTGAGATCATATGGTATTTGTGTTTCTGTGACTGACTTATTTCACTTAGCATAATACTGTCTAGCTCCATCAATATCATTGCAAATGGCAAGTTTCATTCTTTGTTATGGCTAAGTAATATTCCATTTTATATGTATACCACACTTCTTTATTCATCAACTGATGAATTGATACTTGGGCTGTTTCCATAGTTTGGCTATTGTAGATATGCTTCTATAAACTTCAAGGTACATGTATTTCTTTGAATTAGTAATATAATGGGAATAAATGCATATCTATCAATAATTACTTTAAATGTAAATGGAGTGAATGCTCCAATCAAAAGATGTGGGATGTCAGAATGGATGAAAAAATAAGATCTGTCTATGTGCTGCCTACAAGAGACTCATTTTAGACCTAAAGATATCTGCAGATTGAAAGTGAGGGATGGAGAAATATTTATCACACAAATAGATGTCAAAAGAAAGTTGGAGTAACAATACTTATATTGGACAAATGGACTTTAAAACAAAGACTGGAATAAAGAATGGCATTATAGCATAATAAAGGGAACAATCCAATAAGATCTAACAATTATAAATATTTATGCACCCATCTTGGGAGCACCCAACTATATAAAACAATTAATAAACATAAACTCATTGATGATAACACAATAATAGTAGGGGACTGTAACGCTACACTTACAGCAATGGACAGATCATCTAAGCAAAAAATTAACAAGGAAACAATGGCTTTGAATGACACACTGGACCAGATGGACTTATCAGATATATGCAGAACAATTCATCACAAAACAGCAGAATACACATTCTTTTCAAGTGCACATGGGACGTTCTCCAGAACAGATCAGGTAACTGGGTCACAAATCAGGCCCCAACACAAAAATATTGAAATCATATCATGCATCTTTTCTGACCACAATGTTATGAAACTCAAAGCCAACAGCAAGAAAATATGGAAAGATACATACATGGAGGTTACAAAACATGCTACTAAACAATGAATGGGTCAACCAGGAAATCAAAGATGAAATAAAAAAAAGTAGAGGGAAACAAATGAAAATGCACAATTGTTTGGGATGCAGCAAAAGCAGGTTCTACGAGGGAAGTATATAGCAATACAGTCCAACCTCAAGAAGCAAGAGCAATCTCAAGTAAATAACCTCACGTTACACCTAAAGGAGCTGGGAAAGGAATGACAAATGAAGCCTAAAGCCAGCAGAAGGAAGGAAATAAGATTAGAGCAGAACAGAACTAAATGGTATAGAAACTATAAAAAATAATAGAACCGATCAGTGAAACCAGGAGCTTGTTCTTTGAAAAAAATTAATAAAATTGATAAACCTCTAGCCAGACTTATTGAAAAGAAAAGAGAAAGGGACCAAATAAGATCACAATTAAGAGGGGAAAAATAACCAACACCACAGAAGTACAAACAATTATAAGAGAATGTTATAAAAAATTATATGCCAACATATTGGACAACCTGGAGGAAATGGATAAATTTCATAGAAACAGATAAACTACCAAAATTCAAACAGGAAGAAAAATAGAACTTGAATAGACCGACAACCAGCAAAGAAATTGAATCAGTAATTAAAAATCTCCCAACAAACGGAAGTCCAGAGTCAGATGGCTTCACAGGTGAATTCTACTGAACATTTAATGAAAAGTTAATACCTGTTCTTCTCAAACTATTCCAAAAAAATAGAAAAGAAAGGAAAACTTCCAAATTCATTCAATGAGGCCAGCCTTATCCTGATACCAAAACTAGAAAAAGACACCCCCCCCCAAAAAAAAAGAACTGCGGGCCATATCCCTCATGAAATATGGATGTACAATTCTCAATAAAATAGTAGCAAAGCAAATCCAACAATACCTTAAAAATATTTTACCATGATAAAGTGGGATTTATTCCTGGACTGCAAGGTTGCCTCAATATTCCTAAATCAATCAGTGTAATACACCATATTAATAAAAGGATAAGAACCTTCTGATATGTTGTCATCTCATTTTATTGTAAATGTTAGGGTTTTTTTGTTTTTTTGTTGTTCTTGATTTTGTTTGGTGGGCTGACTAGGTTGGGCTGATCATTTCAATAGATGCAGAGAAAACATTTGACAAAGTACAACATCCCTTCATGATAAAAACTCAACAAAGTAGGTTTAAAGGGAACATACCTCCATACAATAAAGGCCGTATATGAAAAACCCACAGCTAATATCATCCTCAATGGGGAAAAACTGAGAGGCTTTTCCTCTATGGTCAGAATAAGACAGGGATGTCTACTCTTACCTACTTTTATTCAGCATAGTACTGGAAGTCCTCATCACAGCAATCAGACAATAAAATGAAGTAAAAAAGTATCCAAATTGACAAGAAAGAATTAAAACTTATACTATTTGCAGATGACATGATACTATACATAGTTGTAGAGTCTTGGTGGTATGTTTTATTATCTGGGTGAGTCTCACTTCATAGGTTTTCTTTTTTAGGAATTTCTAGCTATTTTTATGTACTTATTTTTCTATATATATTTTAGAATCAAGTTGACCAACTCTGGCTTAGAAACGGTTTGTTGTTACCTAGATTTTTACTTACTTATAAACTTATAAATTATAATTAAAAGCTATATAATTATAAATTATAAACTTTACTTACTTATAAACTTATAAATTAATTTCAGGGGATCTGTTATCATCCTACATTCTGTCTTCCCAGCATGAACGGATGTCTTTTGGTTTGTTAAAATTTGAGCATAAAACTCAAGTTTTTCAGGTTTCTACTTAAAAGTCACTTCTGACTTTTCTCCATACTCCAAAACCACATGTATCTGAGCCTGAAGCTCTTCGGTTGGTATGAGGGGTGTGCGTGTGTGTGTGTGTGTGTGTGTGTGTGTGTGCATGTGTGTGTTTGGGAGGGGGAGTTAGTGATTCAGTTTTGCTAATGTTTCTAGAAATACTCAGAGTCTAAAGTACAACATCCCTTCATGATAAAAACTCAACAAAGTAGGTTTAAAGGGAACATACCTCCATACAATAAAGGCCGTATATGAAAAACCCACAGCTAATATCATCCTCAATGGGGAAAAACTGAGAGGCTTTTCCTCTATGGTCAGAATAAGACAGGGATGTCTACTCTTACCTACTTTTATTCAGCATAGTACTGGAAGTCCTCATCACAGCAATCAGACAATAAAATGAAGTAAAAAAGTATCCAAATTGACAAGAAAGAATTAAAACTTATACTATTTGCAGATGACATGATACTATACATAGAAAACCCAGAAAACTCCACCAAAGAATTGCTACAACTGATACACGAATTCACTGAAGTATCAGGATACAAAATTAATGCACAGAAATCTGTTGCATTTCTACATACCAGTAATGAAGCAGCAGAAGGAGAAATTAAGGAATCAATCCCTTAACTTTTCATTCAGGAAAATCTCAAAAGTCACAAGAATATGTAGAATGAATCCCCATATACCCTTCAACTAGTTTCATCAAATATTAAGATTTTGCACCATTGTTTATTTCTCTCCCATATGTGCTTTCTGTCTAATGTAAGAAGACTCCATTCTGCTATAGAAAAGAAGAGAAACATAAAAATTGCATTAGGAGGGTAGGTAAAAGCAAGCATAGGCACAAGTAGCTGACGACATATTAGACATTGGTAAGTGAGCAGCTGAGCGCAGAAAGAAGTCGAAGAATAAGGAGGGACCAGGGGTGAGTAATACATTAAGGATACCTGGAGCACCTGGGCATCCTGAGTTCACAAGCCAAATGAGGGCATCAATATGTCCATATTCGTGAGGTCTTAAATCAGCCTTAAATCTCAGTTATCAATGAGATCCACTGCAGCACCTGTGTCTTCTGCTCAAGAAACATAAAATTCACTGGTGCTCATCAGGCTAATTGGCCATGGCTCATTAATATTCACCACAAATCACTGTTTCTCTTTCATAATCATTCTGATTATGGGAAGCTTGTTCTCCAGCACATTCCTTAGAAAACATTCAAAGAAACAATCTTCTGAGCTCTTGCATGTTGATAAGTTTGTAATTGAAATTTTTATTATACCTGAAGATCAGTTTTGTTGGATATAAATCCTTGGTTCACAGTTTCTTTCCCTGAGGACCTTATACGTGTTGTTCTATTTCCTTCTGGAATCAGGCATTGCTGTTGAAAAGTCTGAAGATCATATAATTTTCCTGGAAGCCCAAAGGTTGTCCCTAAAGTTCAGTACTTTTACTTGAATATGTCTTGATTTTAGCCATTCTGATTTGATTTTCTTAAGTGCATGATGGGCTCTTTCAATATATATTTTGAAATCTCTTGTATCCCAGGATTGTGTGTGTGTGTGTGTGTGTGTGTGTTGTACTTTTTAGCCTGTGTTCTAGTCTCTTGCTTATTTTTATTTTTCAGGGACTCCCATTACTCCTGTATTGTGTCTTCTTTGCCTGCCTTTAAAATTTGATATTTTCTTTTATTTTTATTTCTTTCTTCATTTTTAAAAATTTTTAAATAATTTTTCTCTTTTGCTTTCTATTTTTAAGACATTATTTTTGGGTTGATTTCATGTTCTTTCTAACTTACATTAATTTTTATTATAATTTTTTTTATGTCTAATTCTCTTTTGAGTCTGTGTCCTCATGTCTTGTTTTTCTAATTCTCACTTATGTGGTTCAGTTTTCACATGCCATGCCATCTGTTAAATGTCTCATTTTGAAATAGTGTATTAACAGTATTGCTCAGTTTTGCATTTGGCTTGTCTTTCTCTCATGCTTTCTTTGTGGGGATATTGTTCTGCACCTTTCTTCACTCTTACCGTTTTTACAATGTCTGGCTTGGTAATTTCCTATTGCTCATTTTTATGTGCATTTTGTTTTCCTGTGGTTTAGAAGACATCTTCTTTCACCTACGTTTTCCAGCTTCGTAGAGCTTCCCCGTGTGTGTGTGTGTGTGTGTGTGTGTGTGTGTGTGTGTATGTGTAATATTAAAATAAATAGTGACTGACTGACTTATATTTCCTGGCTCTGTTCCCTTTCTCCATTCCTCTTTCTCCTTATAGTTTCCTGCTTCAGTCCTGGCAGGTTGGTTTGGAGAAGCCACAGGGGCCAGGCTGCTGTGCCTTCACTTGCACTCCTGTGCTGGCTAAAATCTTTCCCAGTTTCATCCCTGCCTCACCCTCTGGGCTGATGTGCCTTCCTTTACTCTCAGTTGGCTCTTTTGGCTTTCCCGTGTTCTCATAGCCAACAGATACCCCTTGATTCCCTCTCCTTGCTTCTGCATAGACGCCTTACGTGGTCCAGATTTTCTAGCCATTGGTGGCTTCTTCTTACTTGCTTGTATTTGGGGGTCCTTGGAGATATGTTGTCATCTCATTTTATTGTAAATGTTAGGGTTTTTTGGTTTTTTTGTTGTTCTTGATTTTGTTTTGTGGTCTAGTCAGCCCACCTGTTTTTAGGTTGGGATTTGAGTACATTCCAAAAACTTGTTGTTGTTGAAATTACTATCCCCTCAGAATCCTGGATTTATATTTTATATCTATAAAGCTCGTCTCTTTGAAACTTAATTTTGTATATGGTGTGAGCCATGAATTCAACATAATCTTTCACCAAATGTCTAAATTCGAGATGCCACTTTTATCATGTACTGAAATTTCATGTCAATTTGGATCTGTTTCTAGATTTTCTTTTCTATGCTACTGGTTTGTGTCTGTTTATGTGGTAGCCACACACTGCTCTAGTTGTAGAGTCTTGGTGGTATGTTTTAATATCTGGGTGAGTCTCACTTCATAGGTTTTCTTTTTTAGGAATTTCTAGCTATTTTTATGTACTTATTTTTCTATATATATTTTAGAATCAAGTTGACCAACTCTGGCTTAGAAACGGTTTGTTGTTACCTAGATTTTTACTTACTTATAAACTTATAAATTATAATTAAAAGCTATATAATTATAAATTATAAACTTTACTTACTTATAAACTTATAAATTAATTTCAGGGGATCTGTTATCATCCTACATTCTGTCTTCCCAGCATGAACGGATGTCTTTTGGTTTGTTAAAATTTGAGCATAAAACTCAAGTTTTTCAGGTTTCTACTTAAAAGTCACTTCTGACTTTTCTCCATACTCCAAAACCACATGTATCTGAGCCTGAAGCTCTTCGGTTGGTATGAGGGGTGTGCGTGTGTGTGTGTGTGTGTGTGTGTGTGCATGTGTGTGTTTGGGAGGGGGAGTTAGTGATTCAGTTTTGCTAATGTTTCTAGAAATACTCAGAGTCTCCATTTCTCCTTTAGTAAGTTTTTAAGAACTAGATTTCTCTAGGAAATTTGTTCATCTAGCATTTCAAAATTTCTTGAAATAAGGTTGCTTATAGTATCTTACTATTTTTTTAATATCCACAGGATCTCCAGATATGTCCTGTTATTCAATTCCTGATTTAATTTTTGCCTTCCCTCTCTCCACTTTTTGTCAGTATCATCTGAAATTTGTCAGTTTAAAAAATATTTCTCCTAATTTTATTCCTTGCATAGTGTTTTCTGTTTCATTGTTTTCCATTCTTATATTTACTTATTTTTTCTTATTTTGAGATGGATGCTTTGTTTATTAATTTTTTGGCTGTTTTTACATTGCCAATATATACATTTAAAGTTATATACATTTTAAGTACTTTTTTGATGCATGGGAGAAGTGTTGAATATTTTCATTAGGAATCAGAAGACAATCTTTCCTTCTTTAACTCATGGCTTACTAAGAAATTTATTTCTAAAGTTCCAAGCAGATTAGGATTTTCCAGTTACTGCGTTGTGTAGTTCTCTATTCCATAGCATAATTCCATGGTTATAGAGAAGATACTGCGTATAATCTCTATTCTTAAAAATTTGTTGACAGGTGTTTTATAGCCCAGTATATAGTTAATCTTTCTAAATATTTTGTGTCCTTGCACAGAATGTTTATCTTTAGGGTTTTAAAAAATATTTTATTTATTTATTTGACCCAGAGAGAGCACAAGCAGGGGGAGCAGTAGGCAGAGGGAGAAGGAGAAGCAGACTCCCCTGCACTGAACGCAGATGCTCAACTCACTGAGCCACCCAGGCACCCCTTTTGTTATTCTCTGCAGTGTTTTGTACCATTTGATTATAGCATGTATTAATCATATCAATCCAATGTTCTGTATACTGATTTATTTTTTGTCTGTTTTTTTTAAAAGCAAGGAACTTGAGAGGAGTGTTAAAGTCTTTATAACTGTGATATTTTCTGTGTATCCTTCTAGATCTGTCTCTATCTCGAAATGTATGCATTTGGAGTTCTTATATTCTCCTGGCTAATTTTTTCTCCCATTTTGAAATGATCTTCAGATAACTAGCATAATCAGTGCTGCTGTAGTGCTTGTTTTGAAAACTTGAACTTTTTCTAACATAATAGATCTATTTATGGACAATTTGAAGAATGCATGAATTTCACTTTTTACTTATGTGTAATTTTGTCCCTGAGACACACTGAGTGAATAAAATTGCACCAAGCTGAACTAAGCCACGTAGGAAAACACACAGTCTGTCTGTCTCTCTCTCTCCATTTCTCTCTCTCTCTTTCTCTCTCTCTCTCTCTCTCTCTCTCTCACACACACACACACACACACACACACACACACACATATCCCCCCCCCACACACACATGTTTACTTATCCACACAGTGTTTTGGTATTTTTCCTCCCGTTTTCTTCCTTTCTCCTGATTCCAGATGACCTTCCTCCCACCATTTCTTAGCAATTCATAAACTATAATTCTTCCAATGCTCATTTCCACAGGCAAACTTTACATCTTTATCAAATTCATATTCACTGTAGTATATTTGTAATTCTCAACCTTATAACACATGTGAAATTGTACCGCCTTTGTGCTATTGTGTATTTCACTGACCAAGTTTATGGTGGGTTTGTTCCTATCTCCATTTTGTCATATGCCATGTTTCGTTTTGCTTGTTTGCTTTTTTAAGTGCAAAGTATTATACGGTGCATTTGCTTTTAGGAATACGTGTGTTTGTTACAGCAGAGATGACTGGCATTCTTCTTGCTTTAAAATCTATTTTGACTGCTATTACTACAGATACAACAGTGTCGTTTCCCTCACCTATGGATGTGCTTTTTTTTTTTTTTTCTATTGTATTACTCTCCAATTTTGGATATATTTGCTTAAATGAGTCTCTTGTAAACAGCATATAGGTAGAAACATTTTTATCTAGTCTATTTTTGTTATTTAGCTAAAACTTTTATTCTGTTGAATGTGATGCCCACAGTTTGGGTTTAAATATACCATTAGCAATAGTGCTGTCGTCCTGGTAGTCAGAGTGCTGGGGGTACGTGCTTTATTCTAGTTTTATTTTCTCTGTTCTTCCTCCCTCTTCTTTGTTACTCCCTTTTGAACTGATCTTTTTTTTTTATCATAACTTTTCTTCTCTGTTACTTTGAAAAGTATATCCTCCATGTTTTACTGCTTTCTCTAAATAAAACACGTAAGTTTAACTCATTAATTTATAATTATTAATTAATAGTTCTTCCTTCTTCCTGGAGATTTTCATTAACCTCTGTCATGATTTTTGTTTTATTGTGGTGAGGTATTTTAGATACATAGATAAAGATACGTACACCCATACATACACAGCCTTAAACCTATGTAGGTAGATGGGCGTCCTGTCTTCAAATATTTTTAACTTGTCTCTCTGTTTTGCTGTCTGGCTATTTTTTTTTTTTATAATGTGTCTTGTAATTCATCAATTTTATCTTGAGCTGCGTCTAAAGTACTTTTCAGCTCATGTGTTCGGTTTTTTTTTTTTTTTTTTTTGGACTATACTGTTCCTTTTCCCTTTCTCACTTTTTCTATTTCACTGTCATTTTATTCTAATTACTCTAATAATTTATTCTAGTTTTTATAACCTGTTAAATCATTGCTCCTCTTTTAGATATTTTCAAGCTTTTCTTTTACTTATGTCAATACAGCAAGTGTATTTTAATAATGCCTGACTGATAAGCCAGTATCTTTTTGTGCATTTCTTTTGTCTGCTGTTTCTGATTACTCTGAATCATAAAGTCTTGTTTTCTCATGCTTGGATGTCTTTGGATAGTTAACTATGTGTTGATTTGGAAAAATAATTTTCGGCAATAATTTGAGGCTGGAGATGTGGATTTCAACTTTACTCTGCCCCCTGGTGTTGGGCAGACGTTTGGGCGACTGCAGGATTTAAGCTCTGGAACACTCCGCTGACACAGTCTCCCTGTAGGTGTTCAGTCAAGTGCAACTTTACCCGTCATTCTCCTTCACTGTATCGATTAGGAGGCAGAGAAGCCAACTCTGTTCTTATGATTAAAGATAAATCTGTCCTTATAAAACCATCAGAAGAGCTAGGACAGTGATGTCAGGAAAGCTGGGAGTTCCTGTGTAAATCGGGAAGTTTGCAGACTCTCTGGAAGCTTCTGTGAGTGACCTAAGATGCCCACAGTCAAGATGTAAGTGCTTCCTGGGAGAACCCCTGAAGTGTTGGAAAACCTGAAGCTTCTGAAGGCAGAGTAATGTCTTCTGCTGGTTTGGCAGAATCTAAAATGGACCCCTGCTTGGAAAGATTCTCAGGAATGAAGTTTCCCAGATTCCCGACTCTGTAATATAAAGAACACAGGTAGAAAGGGGAGTGAGTGCTGATTGTCGGAAGGCAATCCAAACTCAGTATCCTGCACATTTAAAACAGAAGGTAAATCCTTCTAGGTTATTGGTTAGTTGGGGTCAAGGTCACTGATTCTTTCTAATTAATTACTTCAATTTCTCTCACCCTATGAAGTCAACAGTTTCTTCCTAGTTTTGCTGATTTTTTTTCCCCCAGGGCTTGGGGGAAGGCGCTTGTCCTCAGAGCAAAAGAGAGGCGGACTTTACTCTTGGTTTTTGGTTTTTGGGTGTTTTTTGTTTTTTGTTTTTAAGAGAGAAAGAGCATGTGTGAGAGCAAACAGGGAGGGGAGAGGCAGAGGGAGAGGGAGAGAGAGAACCTCAAGCAGGCTCCCTGCCCAACACAGAGCCTGAGGTGGGGCTCAATCTTATTACCCTGAGATCATGACCTGAGTGGAAATCAAGAGTCAGACACTTAACCAACTAAGTCACCCAGGTGCCCCTACTCTTGGTTTTGCTTTGGTTTTTCTGAGATTTGATTTCATCATTTCACCTTGTCTTGTAGCCCTTCAATGCTTTTATCATTTTTAAGAAAACTTTTCCTCGGTGGAAATGCTGATATGAATCATGTATTTATTTCATGAGTAGTGACAGTCTTGCATCCTCTCTTTTTTGGAGTGAAATGTTATCCATTAGAAGTAGAAAGTATGACTGCTGTCCTTTGTCCTCTCAAAAACATTATAATTAACTGAACACAAAAGTTATAGCCCTACATACATATTTTAATTGAAGCATCTCCATTGAGGATTTAATACACTATAGGGAACTTGAAGAGTTTTGTTTTAATGAGCTTGAAATCTATGTCAGTTTTTTTTTTTTTTTTTGGCTATGACTTTACTGAGCACATTTTCTTCTTTAAAAGATGTTTCCCCACATCTTCAAAATAAAGGCAAATGATAAGGACAGAGATTGAAATAGTAAAATAAGGTTGACATATTGGTCTTTGCTAGAAAAAAATAATCCAACCACCTAACATAACCAAATTACTTTTTAAATAAAAATAAAAATAAGAGTCTTACCCTTAAGTGGGTCTGAAGAATGAAACTGTCATCAAACAGACATCTTTGAAGAACAACACAGAAATAAATGATTCTTTGTGCTTAGAGCAATTCCAAATAATACTTTGCAGCTTCCAGAAGAGTCAGGAGAAAAGAATCATTGCACATTGAACCAGATAGTTTCAATGCCAAATAGTTCCCAAAGCTATATCATTTATAGCCAAAGAGAACTTTAAATCCTTGCAGAATCTGGTTCATTACCAGAAAAAAAAAAAAAAATCTTCACATCGAGAATAGTTCTGATTAAAAACATTTCAACCTAAACAGAAAAAATTGGTAATGAGTTAGAGACACGACAATATTGCATGCTGTGCATATTCACTTCAAGAATGCGAGAGCATGTTGAATACAATTTTTCTCTTCTTCTTCTAGCCGTGTGTTTTTTGTTAAAGTTGAAATGCTAAAATTCTGTGCTATAGAATGTTCTCTCTCTCTCTTTTTAAAAAGGTATATTGCTGTGCTAAAAAATATGTGATGTAAAATTTTAAAAAACAAATTAGATGAAAGAGTGAACTCTGTGGAACAGAGTTCCTTGAAAATTAAAGATACAAAAATAGTGGAAATTATGGAAATATATTCACTTTATCACTTAAGAGATAGGAAAGGGAATGGGAAAAATCACAGTGGTTAGTAGCTACTTGTTTCTGCGTTTAAATAGTAGCATGGGGAAAATACAAGGTATCCATTGGCATGCATTTGTGGAACACATCCCAGTCTTGAGGAATCCAAGTGGAAGAAATAATGGCTGGGCAGTAATCTGAAAGACGGGGGGGCGGGGGGGGGTGCTGTGGGACAGCCTGGGTAAAGGGGCGTGGGCAGAAGAGCAAGGCTGAGGACACGTCATTTGCAGAGGGACACCCAAATTAGATACATTTGGCTAAAACAATGTTTTCTTTTCTTTTTTTAAACAATCTTATTGAGGTATGATAGATATACCAAAAAACTGAATGTATTTAATACAGACATTTGATGTGTTAGGACATATGAGTACATGAGTGGAGCCATCACCACGGTCAAGGGAATAAGCATATTCCTCGCCTCGAAAAGTCTCCTGTGTCCCTTTGCTCTTTGTTTTTGTAGCTGTGATACTCAACCTGAGAACTAACCTTGACAAGTTGTTAAGTGCATGCCATAGTCTCAATGTGTCTGCCCCAAACTCCTATGTTGAAGTCCTAACCCACAACGTGATGGTGTCAGGAGTTGGGGCCTTGGGGAGGTTTTCAGGTCATGAGGCTGGAGCCTTCATGAACAAGATTAATTCCCTTTGATTTTTTAATTTTTAATTTTTTTTGTTTTTTGAGAGAGAGAAAAAAAACACGTGAATGGGAGGAGGGGCCGAGGCAGAGGGAGACAGAGAATCTCAAGCAGACTCCACGCTCAGTACAGAGCCCCATGCGGGGCTTGATCTCATGACCCTGAGATCATGACCTGAGCCTAAATCAAGAGTTGGATGCCTAACTGACTGAGCCACCCAGGCACCCCAAGATTCTTTCCTTTTTAAAAGAATCCCCAGAAAACTTATTGGTCTCTTCTGCCATGTGAGGGTACAAGAAGACAACAGCCAGGAAAAGGGCTCTCACTTGACCACGCTGCACCCTGATCTCAGGCTTTCAGCCCCCAGAGCTGTGAGAAATAACGTCCCCTGTTTAGAGCTCCCCGGTCTGTGGCGTTTCTTATAGCAGCCCGAATGGGTAAGACTGTGGATGGCACCATATTGTTAAGTATTGGCCCTGTGTTGTGCAGCAGACTTCTAGAACTTACCATCTTATATAATTATTCCTGTTTACTCATTGAGCAACTGCCCATACCTCTCCCCTCCAGCCCCAATGACCACCTTTCTATTATCTGCTTCGATGACTTTGACTCCTAAGTGGAATCAGGCAGTATCTTTCTTTCTGTGACTGACTTATTTCACTTATTATAATGTCTTCCAGGTTGATACAGGTTATAAATGGTAGGATTTCATGCTTTTTAAAGACTAAATAATATTTCACTGTGTTCATATACCACATTTAAAAAAAAATCCATTTATACATCCATTTTAGGTTGTTTTTGTATCTTGGCTACTGAGAATAATGCTGCAATGAACATGGGGATGCAGATATTTCTTTGAGATCTTGATTTCCATTCTTGTGGATATGTACCCGGAAGTGGAATTGCTGGATTATATGGCAGTTCAATTTTTATTTTTTTTTTTAGTAACTTCTCTATTGTTTTCCATAGTAGTTGTACCATTTTACATTCTTACCAACAATGTGCAAGGGTTTTCCTTTCTCCACATTGTCATGATAGTTGTCATTATTATTTTTCAAGAGGCATCCTAACAGGTGTGAGGTTATATCTCATTGCAGTTGATTTGCATTTCCCTGATAACGGTGTAGAGCACCTTTTCATGTACCTATTGGCCATTTGTAAGTTTTCTTTAGAGAAATGTTTACTCAGTTTCTTTGCTCATTTTTTAAAATTGGGTTATTTGTATTTTTTGCTATTGAGTTGTAGGAGTTCCTTATATGTTTTGGATATTAACCTATATGAAATATATGGTTTGAAATTATTTTCTCCCATTCAATAGTTTGCCTTTTTTTTTTTTTCATTTTGTTGGTGGTTTCCTTTGCTATGCAAAGGTTTGGTGTGAGGTAGTCCTGTTGTGGGGTTCTTGAGTACAATAGCCAAGAAAGAATTGAGACATTTTCAGTGCACCTTTGGTAAGTTTATTTAAGTAGCATGGGGACAGGAGTGGTGGGCAGGAAGAGCTGCACTTTTGCTGTATGAAGCTGGTGGTTATATGCTTAGTGCTCAAGGGGGAGGGGACATGCAGGGAGTATTACATCATAAATGTCTTCTTCGAATTTCTATTCGTAAAACTACCTTCCCAAGATTTCTCTGGTGCTTATCATTCAGTTTAACATTGACTGTCGGTGAGATGTATGGGAAGTCATGAGCCCCTGTAAGAAGGTAACCACCAGTGGGTATTTGATCCTTATCAGAACTATGCAGGCTGTAGGTCAGCCTTCTGGGCTAACGGTGAACCTTCTTCTGCTTCCATCCCCCATCAGCCCCACCTATTTATTTTTTCTTTTGCTGCCTGAGCTTTTGGTATCCTATCCAAAAAATCATCTCCAAGACCAGTGCCAGGAAGCTTTTCCTCTGTATTTACTTCTGAGAGTTTTACAGTTTTAGGTCTTACATTTAAGTCTGTTGAGTGAGTATAAAGAAGTGTTGAGAACGTTTGAGGAGGTGAACTGGGGACAGATTACGAAAAGCCAGGTAAATACGTAGCTCTTTTTATGCTGTGTCCTGAGAGCTTCTGAAAACCATGAAGGATTTTCAGGGAAGGAGGGGAACATGTGCAGATCTGTTTCAGAGATAATCTGTTGTATGGGGAGAATTTTTGGATAGAGGCCGGGCTAACACTGGGAGATACTGCAGAGAGGAAAGCATTGCACTAATGTAGCAGAAAGTTACTGTGTCTGAACTAGAAGACAGATGATTGGAATTATTAAAAAAAAAAAAAAAAGCAGATGGGATCGAGTTCCTTTTAGGATGTCTGAACTAGAAGACAGATGATTGGAATTATTAAAAAAAAAAAAAAAAAAAGCAGATGGGATCGAGTTCCTTTTAGGAGATAGAATCGTTAGGGTTGGTGGTTATGGGGTGTGCTGGACTCAAGAGATAACTGCGGGGTTTCTGACTTGAGCAACTGTGTGGAGAGAGGGACTCTTTGCTGATGGAGTCAAACAAGGAGGAGCAGAGCATTTGAGAAGCAAGTGGGAGTTCAGGTCCTAAATATGTGAGCTTGAGTTTCCCCGTGGAGAGGTCAATTAAGATTCAAGGCGACAGCGGTATACATGGGTGTGGACTCCAGGCAGGATGCTGGCATGGAGAACACATTTGGAAGTGGCTGGGCTGCGCTTAGCCCTGCAGCACGTCTGTCGCAGCAGCAGTCCAGGCAGGATGCTGGCATGGAGAACACATTTGGAAGTGGCTGGGCTGCACGTCTGTCACAGCAGCAGGGTGGGGTCCGGAGCGCACAACGAGGCTCCAGGACAGACTCCCTGGCAGCGCTCCCTGGCAAAGCTGGGACCCGAAAAGGGCAGTGAGCATCTGAAAGGATGGGACAGAATCAGGAAGGGTGGTAGGTCAGGAGGATGGAGCATGAGCATGAAAGGCGGGTGTGTTCCTCAGTCCTGCAGGCTTGGGCTCCTAGCTCACATCGGTTTGAAGGGCTACTATCAGAAAAAGGAAAGACAGCAAGTGCCGGGGGAAGAGGTGGAGAAATGGCAACCCTTATGCAACTGTTGGTAGGAATGTAAGTTGGTGCAGCGACTATGGAGTATGGTACGGAAGTTCCTCAGAACAATAGAAATGTAATTACCGTCTGATCCAGCAGTTCCATTTCTGGGTATATCGCTGAAGCAAATGCAGTCAGGATCCGGAAGACCCCCCACGCACTCCCACGTTCACGGCAGCATCATCTACAGCAGCAAGGATGTGAAAACAACCTAAATGCCCGTCTGTGGATGAACGGCCAAGGAAAGTATGTTCTCTCTCTATAAGGAAATATTATGTCACCTTCATGTGGAAGGAAATCCTGTCATTTGTGGCGACCTGGATGGAGCTGGAGGACATTAAGCTAAGTGAAATGTCACAGTAGGACATGGACTGCATGACCTCCCTTACATGAGATATCTAAAACAGTCAGCTTCATAGAAAGAGACAGAATGGTGGTTGCCACGGGCCAGGAGAGGGGGAAGCAGGGAGTTGCTGCTTATGGGGCATAAGGTTTCAGTTACACAAGATTAGTAAGTTCCAGAGATCTGCGTACAACGTTGTGCCTGAAATTCACAACATGGGATTATATACTTAAAAATAGGTGAAAAGGATAGTTGTCATGTGAAGCGATCTTCTCACAATAACAAGCATCTTAAAAAAGCCTAGACTTAAGGACTTGTTGAGACCGAAACACATTTATTCAGCTGTGGGCAAGTTTAGGTCCTGTGATTCGGATCCTCATTTGTTAAATGGGCATGATAATAATGATATCTACTCTGAAAGATTGTTATGAGGATGGAATGAGTTAATATGTATGAAGTGCTTAGACGAGTACCCAGTGAACAGTAGGTACTATGTGAGTGTTAAAATAAAATTTCACGTCGCTGTGGACTGCACCTGTCCGCTGGAATTTGATGTTGTCAGGTGGAGTGACAGTGAGTCTGGGGAGGGGGCGGTGGGATAAGGCGGGGGCAGCAGAGGGCACGGAGGTGGAAAGTGCGTGCAGTGTTGGAAGGGTGTGTTAGCGTGAGGCTGATGGAAGGTGCAGGGAATGGTCGGGTCCTTGTGCTTGTGGGGGTGGGGCAGTGTGGAAGGCTGGGGGTCTGGAATGCACGCATTTGCTAATAGGAAGGGGGCAGGAAAGGAGCCCACGAATTCATGCTTTCTTTTACATCTTTCTTCTCTGGAAGCTGCTGTTTGTCAGGGAGTTAGAAGACCAGGGTTTTGGTGTCAGTTCTGCCATAGAGGAACAGCATGATTTTGAGCAAATGACTACATTCCTCAGAACCTTTATATTTCTGTACATTAACATAACAGTGTGGGGTAAATGCCATGCACTTTGGGTTACTTCTGGATTTGTTAATATCCCCCCTGCAGGTCTGCTTACACTCTGAGGTCCTTAGCATTGAGTGCCTATCGGAGGGTGAGTCTCACACCTTTTGAAATGGAACATTCTCCCGTGTCAATTATTATAGTCCTTCCTGTTGTCCTTCACTTAAATCCTTTGCAGCATGAATCACATTTAAATTTCAGTTGAGAATTTCATGGTACCAGTATCATTTGACACGTCTTAAGGAGCAGTGGTTATAAGGCCTGGGGATCAGAGTATATCACAAAAGTAGACTGGGCAATCAAATAATTCAATTATAATCAGATAAGAATAGAGAAATCTTACTATTGATAAGGAATTCATGCCAGGGAAGTACTGAGCTCGTGCATGTGTTGTGACATAGTGTCAGTGCATCTTAGAAATAGCATTAGTCAGAAGACCTGTATGGACGCGTTGGCTCCCTTTTGGCCCCCTCTAGCCATGCAGGATTAGGCAAATCTCTTGTCATCCACGACGTCACCTGACAGAAGAAAAAGAGGATTGTTCATGACCTTAGCCATTATATCCTTAGTGCCTGGTCCATTCCAGCCCTGATGGAAACATGCTTTTCAGCACCCAGGAAGCTTGGACCTCCTGGACAGTAGAATCTGATGAGGAAAGAAGGCACAAACAAATAAACAGCCAGAAAATGCACACATCAGTGACCTGATGCCAGTGGAGTATGCTACAGTGGTTGAAAATGGTCAGAGGGAACTTCTGAAAGGTCAGCATATCAGCAGAGAATTGAAGGAGACAGGAAAGGAGCTGAAGGAACAGAGTTCTGTAGAGAGAAGTCATGCTGTACCAGTGTCCTGGGACAGGAAGAAGCGTGACTGTCCATGCAATGTAAGAAAGATGTTAGGGTTCAAAGTTGACAGCCAAGGAATAATTCTTGAGATGTCTTTGGTGCAAAAAAATGGTTTTATTAAAGCACAGGGACAGGACCTGTGGGCTGAAAGAGCTGTGCTGGGGTCATGAGGAGTGGCCCATTAGATACTTTCAAGTTGGGAGGGAGTTAGGGGTAGTGTAGTCTCCAAGGAATTTGGGAGCGAGGTTTTCTGGACCTTAGCTATTGTTGGGAAAAGGTCATTAATTACTAATAAAAGCTTAGTCATGAGACCCTTCGGATGTATATCAGCGGGCCTTATGCTTGGGGGATGATTGCCAACATGTATCTTCAGGGGGGTTAGAGATAAAGGAAGTTTCCAAAGGAATTTTTATATGTTAAAGTAGACTTACAGAATCCTATGGGTCAGGCTAGGATTGCGTTTTGCCCTGAGTAAAGTACAAACATCGAGGCAGCTGAACTCCTAGAGGGTCACTCTGCCTATCTCAAGGACTTGTCAGTGGGCTCTAAGTAGTGAGGAAGTTTAATGATTTTTCCTCTGCCTTTGTCTCCCACATCACGAGGAGCTGATAGGTGTTCAGTCTGAGAACAGAGATGCAGGTAGAAGCCATCTCACACCATCCTGTGGATGGCGACTTCATTCTAAGGGCAGTGGAACGTTAAGGACTGTTGTTGGCATTCTCTGATTTTGTGACCACTTTCTTCTGTCCTCTTTTCCCCTGTTGAATATCCTTTAAGTTCAGCACCTGACAGTGAAGGTGGAGTTAGAGGCTAATGGTGGATACCCTGCAAGTTCTTCCACGCACCGTCATACTGATGTTGGTTCCTTTACAAAGTACAAACATCACTTATGAATGAGTATGCCATAATTCATTCCTTCACTCAGAGGGCCTAGAGAAGTTCTGACCACCCCTCACCACCTGTCGTTAGAGACGCAGAGTCCTTAGTGGCTGATGCCAAGGAGTCAGGATGGGCTGCTTGTAGGATAAAGAGCCAGAGATTCACTTGGCTTTGCTTGTAGTTTCCCCCTTCCCCTGCCTTGTCTCTTCCCTCTTTCTCTCTCTTCCCAAAGCCCCTTTATCTCAAGCAGCCAGGTCCGTTACAAGCCTACTGAGTCCTACGGTAGCACTTAGAACAAGTCCTGGGGATGTGGTGTGCCTGCTGCTTGTATGCTGGGGGGTGCATCTGTGTGTCTGTGTACTGAGCTATGGAGAGGATGGGGGGGTTGGAGGAGGACCAGGTGGAAAAGAAGGGAGGAAACACTAGTATACAGGCCTGGTGATGTGAATCATAGTTTGAACATAGGTTTTCCTCCTGTGTCAAATTAAAAGAAAATTCTCCCAAATCCATGTATTTGTCTGCATGGCTAGAAAAATAAATAGAATTGCAGACTATATAGCTATGAGGGCATAGATAAGCTTTTTAAAATCACCTCTCCGACTTTACAGATGAACAGAATAAGGCCTCGTGATGAAGAGTGGTTTGTCCCAGTCATACAGCAGATTGGTGGAAAATTTGAATTTAGAACGAGGCTCTCGTCAGTGTTTTTCAGACTTCCTTATGCTGCCTTTCAGCCCCGATGAAGCTTCTCCTGAACATGAAATTTAAATAAGCAGGAAGATAACACATCTGATAAAAGAACAAAATCCGACATGAGATCAATCAGGCCACAGTTTGAAACCAGACTCTGCAATTCAGAGAATTACCCTGGCTAAGTCTCCTTGAGTGGAGTTTTCTTATTTGTAAAAAGGCACTAGTCCTCTCCACCTGAATGGCTCATCATGAGATTGAAACAAGATAATCACGCGAAAGCCCCCCATACACAATACAGGTTCAATCCAACCTCAATTGTATCTGAAGGAGGAGGAAAGGCATTTGGAAGTGATCTTTCTGTAACTGTAACCACACAGTGTTGTTCAAACGCATCGATAGATGTTGTCGAAATACAGAAAGATTTTCTAAAGTGAGGGGAGTGGCATCTGCTGAGTTAGCCTGGGCCCAGTGAAGGGAGCCCAGAGTCCAAGCAAGCGAGCAAGCAAAGGGGGATATGTCGGGGGCAAGGCCAGGGAAGAGAAGATTCAGTGAAGCCAGCCCTGATCCCTCAGAATTCAAGGGCTTGCACGTGGTCTGGCCACCATCACACAACATGGATGGAAACTATGGGATTGCAAGAAAAGTCTCTGAAGGACAGAGAAGAAGGAACTGCAGCAGGACAGGTAACTGAAGAATCCAGATGAATCCCATGGATAGAAAGGCGGTCTGAGAGCCACGAGCATACCCCAGCAGGTTGTATGTAGCAAACATTATTGTAATTATTACTACTATTACTTACTGCTTATTGGAGATGAATGTGCTTAAGAGTGGCTCTGTGAATGGCTTTATGAATGCATGCTTCCTGTTTCTGGTCATTTCATAGGACAGATGGAATGCTTTCAGGTGATGTTACCAATGCCCAGTCTATGATCCTTGACCATCAAGTCGAGTGATGTCATTGCAAACTGACTACTGGTTGTGAATAAATGGCAGTTCTAATTTCAAAAATGTAGAAAACCCATAGAATTTGCAGCCTATAGGCTGGTAATGTGCTGTTGGTTCTGAGCATTCACTGCGTATAGCTTATTAAAATGAACATGTAGGATTTAGAAAATACGTTAAAGTCATTGGTTTACTATATATTTCTCCCTTGGCATGATAAACAGAAATCTTGGTCAGAGATATCAGACAGACCTAGATTTTAACAATTTTAACATGCTTGATGATGAATTTGGACTTAGTTACAAGGCAATATCCATAAAGATCTGATTAATGGATTATATCACCCAGAGGATATTCTGTAGGAAAATACCTCAAAACTCTGTCCTGTTTCTTATTTTTACCACTTAATTAAAAAGACAATGTAGAATATTCAGCAAGTGATTTTAGAACTGATGTGTATATGCTATGCAATTTGCTAAGCCCTGGCCATTTGAAAGCAAATAAGGAATAGTTCTGGACCTCAAATACCTCATAGTTAATTAGACTCATTAAAAGTGTAGATTTCACAAATGCAGAGCATCAAATATTTGGAATAATGCATGTTGAATATACCATGAGTAGTAATTGAAGAAATGCAAATACAAATGAGATTCCACTTTTTTTTTTTTTTGCCTAACAATTCCTATCTGCATCTTTTTTGTTTTAAGAGCGTCGTTACAGCATAGAATAGCGTAGATAGCATCTCATTAAAAATGGTCCTGTGAATGCAGGAATTGAGGGATATTATTATATTGTCATTTACGTTAAGGATTTCAATGATATGCTTAAAAGGTAATCATGATCAGTGCAAATGAACCCTTTTTGAAGAACATTTCACAGCAGTGAACTTGATACAGAGGTCTAGTCCCTTCTGAGTCTGATCTTCTTGGCCCCCTGGGCTTGGTTAGAAAATGTGGGGGAGAGACAGACAGACAGACGAGTGTTGCTCCTCACATCTTTGTCTCCTCCAGCTCTTGCATCAGTATGTGAGAAACTGCATGTGGCTGTTGATCGTTTAGTTACTGGAGGGTTGTGCAGTGAGGAGACAGACACAGTTCATCTAATCCAGAGACCTTGCTCTGTATGGCTCCGGTGTTGCCTTGTGTTCTCTTCCTCTCCGGAGGGAGTTTCTAGGGCTGTGAATGATGTGGGCAGAGAACGAATGAGAATGAGTGGAAGAGACAAATCTGCCCCTTTCTGCTTTTATAAATGAAGCCACATGTCGGCAAATATGTGGGTGAGCTCTGGCTATGGCCTATATTTCACAAGCCTTTTTTTTCTCATCTGATTTGTAACTAATTAGTTATATGAACTACTGCACGGCATTTTCTCTCTTGCCTTATGTGTCCCATGGCACGTGTCCATAAGATAAGAGTTGATTCGTAAAAGATTATCCTGAAGCACTTAAAAAAAAAAAAAGTCAAAAGAAAGAGAGTTCCAATGAAATGAACCCCACTGGAGTTTCCAGTGGAATATTTATGTGCTTCTCCCCCAGCCCAGATGGATTTAGCTTGATTAGAGCCCCTGCCTCCGCCACCCAGCCGCTCTGCTGTCCCGCATCCAGCATACCAATTCCTCACCTGCAGGCATCTCCAGACCAGACGCTGGTGTTCTGGGACCTGGCGTGAAAACAGAATCGCTCCCACGCCTATTATTCTTCAGAGAACGATCTTTATTTCTCTGACTCGAAATGTCAGAAATCCTTTTTGGATGTCCAAGGGGGAGAAAAAGAAGTATCTTGATGGCTATGCAAAAATAAAATAATCAGATTCTCTTTTTATTTTATGCTGAGGAACCACAAAGCAAAAACCCTTCCGGCTTCCTTGTCATCTTGGAGGCAGAGAAAGCGCGGGTGGGCACTCAGCTCCAGGGCAGGGGCAGAGGTGCTCCTCCAGACGGGTGGGGCGGCTTCTGATCCGTGTGAGACTCCACTTTATCCTTGGAGCACGTGGTGGGGTCCAGGCCTACTCTGCCCGTTACTGAGGCACCAGGCACTCTGAAATGTGTTGATTTAAATGTTTAATCTTCCTGGCAATACTGCCATCAAATTTGTATAAAGGGAAACAGAAGTTAAAAAGCTTACAAGATCATGGAGTTTGTAATTTGAAGAACTGAGATGTGAACCTAGGTTCTCTGATTCCAAAGCCTACATTCTTCCCCTGACCCCAGTGTGCCTGCGGGAGCCTTTTCCGCCGTTATCCGGTGGTGAGTGCTTGTTCCATCCACTCCATGGGTTGCCGTGAGAGTATTTGCTAATTTAAAACAATAGTAAAATGTTTCCCTATTCTTTTTACTGTATAAAACTTTGGATTTCATTTTGTTATTTTGTTTCATGATGCCCTTTTTGGAAAGCATGAATGTGGGGGAGCAGTGAGTGGACATCGCAGGGACAAGTGCCCTTTCAGCGTACTGTCCATAGACACACGTCCACATACATACAGATGAGATGGATGGGCTCTCCGTGGTTTCTGGTGATCAGAGAGGAACTTTCATAATCACCTGTGAAGTTAACATTACTGTAAATATTAGTTGTTTTAATATGTCTGTTTTAGTTTGAATATGTACAACTAGTAATACAAAATTCATAGTAATATAGCACCTGGCATATTAGTAGCATCCTCAAATAATATGATATCCACAGTTTGATTGGAAATTGTTCAATATGACGGTGGAGTAAAGGGAGTTTTAATGGCATTTGCAAGAAGTCATTTGTTTTTGTTAAGGATGAGGTGGGGTTTTTTTGTTTGTTTCTTTCTTTTTTTTTTTTTTTTAGAGAGAGAGAGAGAGAGCATGAGCAGGGGGAGGTACAGAGAGAGAAGGAGAAGTAAATTCCCTGCTGATCAGGGAGCCTGGTGCGGGGCTCAATTCCAGGACACTGGGATCATAACCTGAGCTGAAGGCAGACACTTAACTGACTGAGCCACCCAGGCACCCCCAACTCAAATAATGTTTTAAAATAAATATGATGGGGCACCTGGCTGGCTCAGTTGGTAGAGTTTACAACTCTTGAAATCAGGGTTGTGAGTTCAAGTCCCATGTTGGATGTGGAGCCTACATAAATAAAATATAATAAAAATGATGTAACTAATTAAACCAAGTAGGAAAAGCGAAGATACATCACCCTAGCAAGTGACTCAGTAAGAAATAAACACACACAAAAACAAGGACCCTCTCCCCCACGCACACATGCGTACTGTACGCTGTCCCCACCCCCACCCCAGTAAAAACCAGATGTACATACTCCTGTTCCAGTATTAATTAGTCAGGTAAGGTCTTGGGTCTGCTCTGGGTGTATTCATGGTATAAGCCAAGTTTGGCTTTGGTCAGCCCTTTAAAACCCAACCTGGTCCCTGTCCAAATGGTGAAGGTCTGAAAAATCAATTATTTATGCTATCTTCTTTCCAGTTAAGTGTTAATAAAGTGCTAAATATTTATAGGGATAGTTGGTTTGTGGTGTTTCCTTTAATAGAAGTGGCGATGACTGTCAAGAGGTCAGAAGGGACAAACACAGGGCTGTGGTGACTCTTCGGGATTGTGTGATGGTGTCATCCTCTTGTGTTGACGCTCCGTTTTCACCATCAGGATGGCCCTGTACGTCCACGGTGGGCTCCCCAGAGCAGCCCAGGAGGCCATACAGCTGCAGAGAGCCCCAGCATCCCCTGTCAATCTCAACACGCTTTACTCTAGGGTTTGCCTCCACATTTTAGGTTGCAAATGAGAGAGAGCAATTGGCGACCCATTTTATGGACTAAGAAGGGTGTTCATTCATTTTCATAGTTTCTACGTAAAAGGACGTTGGCCCTTCATATGGCCTTTGGCCAGCCCCTTGCTATCAGTCAGTCTAAATACATGGTACGTTAGTTGCTGTAATTACTAATAAGGAAGGAAAGGTTGATGAAGGAAAATATCGACGAAACCGCAGGGAATAAGGAAAATCTAGACTTGAGTGATGGACATTGCCAGCGTTTGTCATTACACGTGGTGTTGGAAGCTGTAGGGAGGTGAGAAATAAATCCTTAGGAGAATCACAGTCCACAGCAGCGTAGATCAGTATTTCTCTTGGTGGCGAGCACACTCGGCAATCCACGTCTGTGCACTGTGACCTGAGACGGATCCTCTGAGGACACAAGTGCCCTTCCCAGCACAAGGGGCATGCGTGTCTCCACCGTGAAAAGGCCCAGCCTTCCTCTGACTCCCGCGCGCATGCCCCATAGTATGACTGTGTTTGCAAAATGCCTGCTTGTTTACAGTATTTAAACATGTGCTGTGGACCCAGCACAAACTCAACATCTGAGATCCGTGGTGTAGCTTCCTTAGCATTTTTAAAACCCTTCCTCCTGGAGAGCTCCACATCCAAAACAAAACAGCCTTACCACGATGAACAACCATAACGCGGTACAGGATTTTTGACTTGGTGAGCACGTGTTAGAATGCATGCGTGTCGCTTGTTTTCCACTGACGCCCTCGGAACTACGACAACATCAGTTGCCGGGAAGAACCCAAGTATATTGTCTCACTGTCCTGTAGGTCCGAAGTCCGCTGGGCTTGGTTAGTTGATGTGCTCCAAGCAGAGTGGAGGCTTTGGCAAGGCCGCATTTCCTTCCAGAGGCTCACGCCCCTAGAGGTCATTTCTTCTCCCCGTAAGTAGCCCCTCCCCTCCGAACCAGCAGCAGCCACGTGGTGGGTCCTTCCCTCTCTCCTTCCCCATCAGGTTTATAGGGGCCAGGAGATTCCCTTGGGCTTGCCTGTGTAATCCAGTCTGATCTTTTGTGATATTGTGATTTATATTAAGAAATAGATATTTGGTGTTCTGGCAATTGCACCTAAAACCCTTGGAATTTCTTTAAAAAGAGCAATTAAATGGTCTTTTGTTATGTTAATGAGGTGACTTTTGGAAGGCCCTCAGGATGGGGCCTGGTTGCTAAGGGAGCCAACCAGGACTAGAGGGCTGGAGCTTCAGACCCACCCCCAACCCCTGGAGCCCAGAGAGGGCTGGAGGTTGAATAAATCACCAGTGGTGATGATTTCTTCAGTCCTGCCTAGGTAATGAGGGCTCCATAAAACCCCACAGGGGTGGGGCTCCCAGAGCTTTCCTCCTGGTGAACACGGTGAACACTAGGGCATGGGGAGAGTGGCTCACTGCACGAAGCTCCTAGTGCTTCCTCTAGGCTTTTCCCTGAGCATCTCTTCCATCTGGCTGGTCCTGAGTTGTGTCCTTTTACAGCAAACCAGTAATCTAGTAAGTGAAATGTTTCTCTGAGCTGCTCTAGCAGATTAATCGACCCCAGTGATGGGGTCGCAAGAACTTCTGATTTTGTAACTAGCAGATCAGAAGCACCGGTGACAACCTGGACTTGTAACTCACCTCTGAAGCGGAGGTGGGGACAGGCTTGTAGGACTAAGCCCTCAGCTGGGGAATCTGATGCTAACCCTGGGTAGGTAGTGTCAGGACGGAGTTTAGCCAGTGTTGCAGTTACACGGTGTGTGGGACCCTCGTCCCTGGCCACACGCACAGTAGAGATTGAGTCTCAGAACCAGTTATCTTACGTAGAGGTAGAAGTCAGCTGATGAGCTGCTTTATTTCTGTCTGCAAAGTCCCTTTTGTCATGTAAGGAATCGTATTCACAAGCATGAGATGAGGGGGGACACAGTCCTGCCCACTGTAGTCTGTGATGGACTGTGGGGACACTGCCCGTCTCTCTGTCCTTTCTCTGTCTCACCTTGTGCAGCCTTCCCTGTCGCACAAGCTCCGTGTAGGGTGGCCACTGTGGGCTTCAGGCCCCACCCTACACTGAGCAGCTCTGCAGGACAGACTGTCTCCCCTTATCAGCTCTAATCCAGGTACCAGAGCTGAGTCTCCTTGATGTCTCTTGTGCACACACACACACACAGGGCTTGTCCTCATTTGGGAGAAAAAGGAGTGGTGTGGCCAGGCCTGGGGCAGTGCTGTCCTGGGAGACCTGAGTCTGGGGTCTCTGTCCTATCCAAACTCTTGGGCTTAAAAGGAGGGGAAGATATTTCCCAAAGGAAAACACAGTCACAGTGACCAGAAGAGAACAGAGTAGATGCTGCACAGGCAAAACCAGGTCTTTTCAGGGGTTTTGGGTTTTGCCATTAATCCAAAGGTCATTGCTAAGGACTCCTTTCTGAATGAATCTGTGGGTCAGTTTGGCTACTTGATGTATCAAGACGGATCTTAAATGTCTTTGTCTCCGTACCCCTGCACTGAATTAGAGTTCAATTCTGATGCTCTTTGACTCTCAAGTAAACAAATGTCTCAGTTTCTCTGTTTGTAGATGAGGACATTGTATCATGCTCCTTGATTTTGCCAGAAAAACTGTAACTAAATGTTTCAACTGCAGCTATTGGTTCTGCTGGAAATCTCTGCCCCCTGGGCTTGACTGGGGTCCCCCAGTTTCTGAGCTGATTATTCTGAAGAGGGAAACTGCCCAGAGCAGGCGCAGGTCAAGAGGCCCCAGAAGATGGAAAGTCACTAACAATAAGCTAGAAATAACCAGAAGCCCTACTGAGAGTAAGAGATAACCAGCCATTTCTGCCTCTGTAAAGAGGCTTCCCGCCACAGGCTCCCCGCCACAGGCTCCCTGCACTACTGTTCCCGCCTAAAGCAGCCCGCACTCCCCCAGTTCAAACCCACCTACCAGCAGTCAGCATAGCCCTTGGAGCCTGACCGCCTACAGTCCCCTATAAAAAACCCTGTAACCCCGTTGCCCGGGGCCCAAAATTTGTAGCACAAGTTCCCTTGGGTTTACTAGCATAAAATAAATCCAAGTTCTCCTACTTCTCCGATTGTCACTTGGTCTCTCGCCGGCCTGATTCTTATTTTTCCACAACACTTCTGTGGCAAAATGTATTCCATGGACTCTAGAAAATTAAATTTAGCAAGCCACGAATCTCCCTAAGTGGCACGGGCCTCCTCACCTCTTAAAAGTTTTCACAAATGTGGTGGAAACCATTGGTATATTTGGGGCAGAGCTGACAGTAGACAGCAGATTAAAAATACATTGTCCCTGCCTTTTCGTCTTTGATACTGGTGGTGCCGCAGAGCACCAGGGACACAGAGGATGGAGCCTTCACTGCTGATCCTTCTGATGGGACTTTGGCTCAGATCACATATTGACGCACGCCTGGGGTCTCCAGTGAAAGCTGTCAAATTAGCAGGAGCCACTAAAATTTATCAGCTGGCAGGTGAGTCTTTGTGCCAAAGAATGACAGCCCTGAAGCGCCGTTCCGACGTGTCTTACACCCCATGGGTGGGTATTGACATGCTGTTGTCGAAGCTAGATGAGAAGCACTATTCCGGTGGGTATAGTTTGCGGCATGTAGGAGATCACGTAGTGCATAATTGAAAACTCTGCTACGTGCCTACCGACTCTTCCCTGGCAGGGAGGAGGGGAACTGTTCTTCGGTATGCTGTGCTGCTCCAGCACGGTGAGGACCATGGCATTGACAAAAGCAGTATGCATGTAGTATACGTGTGTGAATGCATGTGTATCTGTGCGTGTGGGCACGTGTACACGTCTGTGGACATAGGTGTGCACAAAGATAGTTTGTGTGCTATCCTGTAACCCTGGGCTTTTCTTCCCCCTTTGACTGACCTCTACGGTTGGGTGCATACATGCTCCCCCACCTCTGCTGGGAACCCCCATGCACCCTCTTTTTCCCCGGGTGAGAGGCACCCCCCCTGAGCTCTGTACCCAGTACGTTCACTTTGACGCCAGCGTACATCATATGCTATCGTGAGCACTGTTGGCGGTGGTGATGATGGTTCTTTTGCTGTTGTTGTTGTTGTTGTTAACCTACACTGTCTGTGTTTAGCTCATTCCCTAGCAGAGAAGGCCCTCAAAATACGTGTTGAGGGAATAAAGGGTGTACCAAATAAAACAAGAAACAGCTATTCAGGCAATTCTACTTGCTTAAGAAATCTTAAGTTTTCTGCCCTTCTGGTCTCAGACTTTGCAGTTAAGTAAACCAAATTGCACAATAGTCTAAGTACAAATATTTTCACTTTTAAAAAACCACACTTTTTTCTTCTTTTTTTTTCAGTTGAAGTATAGGTGACCCACGATATTACGTTAGATTCAGGTGTACAGCACAGTGAGGCAACAACTGTGTACGTCACGCTGTGCTCACTAGCGTTAACTGTCCTCGTCACAATTCAGCACTAGCCCGCAGTATCGACTGTGTTCCCTGTGCAGCACCTCTCCTCCTGGTGAGTTCATTCCCTCACTGGAAGGCTGGACCTCACCTCCCACTCCCCTTCACCTATTTACCACCGCCAACCCCGCCCTCCCCTCTGGCAACCTCAGTGTGTTCTCTGTATTTATAGGCCTGTTTCTGCTCTTTGTAAAACAATTTTTCTTCTACATTGTTTAGTGCTAACCTTTATCTAGACCATTAATACAAATCAATACAGCGTTCCTTCATCGTGCCTTCTTAAATATTTCAATGTGCCTCTTGGGCTGTACAGCACAAGTGACCAGCGAGGCAGGCTGCTGTCCCCATCCCTGTTCTGTCAGGAAATGACAGAGGGGGCGTGGGGTGTCATGTGGCGTGTGGATACTGTCACAGCTATCCACAAGGTGGTTCCAAAATGGCCTGGGCCAACACCAATATCATGAAGCTTTTTTGCCTGTGTTTTTTTGCTGGAGTTTTACAGTTTCAGGTCTGATGTCTTATTCTTTCATCTATTTTGAATTGATTATGTATGGTATAAGAGAAGGATCTAATTTCATTGTTCTGCATGTGAATTTCCAGAAAGACTATTCTTTCTCCATGGTGTATTTGTGGCATTGTCAGTTGACTATATATGCATGAGTTTATTTCTGGGCTTTCTATTCTATTCCATTGGTCAATATGTGTGTCTTATGCTGGTCCCACACAGTTTTAATTACCATAGCTTTATAATATATACTGAAATTAAGAAGCATGGGATCTCCAGCTGTGTTCTTTCTCCAGATTGTTTTGGCTATTCTGGGTCTTCTCTGGTTTCACATGAATTTTAGAATTATTTTTTTCTTTTTCTGATAAAAAAAATCTCATTGGAATCTTGATAAGAATTGGATTGAATCTGTAGATCACTTTGGGTATTTTGGACATTTTAACAACACCAGGTCTTCCAATCCATGAACACAGGTTGTTTTTCCAGTGTATTTGTGTCATCTTTAATTGTTTTCATTACTGGTCTTGGCAGTGATTTATTGGGTATGACACCATAAGCATAAATAACAAAAGCAAAATAGGCAAGTGAGACTACCATCAAAATAAAAAGCTTCTTCACAGCAAAGAAAACAGCCAACAGAGTGAAAATGGAACCAAAGGATGGGAGAAAATGTCTGCAGACAATCTAAGAAGTAGTTAATATAAAAAATAATGTAGGCAACTCTTACAACTTAATAGCAAACAAGCAAATAACCCTGTTAAAAAAATGAGTGAAGGAATAGAGTAAACATTTCTCCAAAGAAGATACAAACAGCCAACGGGTGCATGAAAAGATGTTCAGCATCACTCAGTCGCTCATCACCAGGGGAATGCAAATCAAAGCCACAATGAGATACCACCTCACACCAGTTAGAATGGCCAGTATCAAGGGGCACCTGAGTGGATCAGTCAGTTAAGTGTCCGACTCTTGGTTTTGGCTCAGGTCATGATCTTAAGGTTGTAAGATCAAGCCCCACGTTGGGCTCCACGCTCAGTGGGGAGTCTGCTTGAGATTTTTCTCTCTCCCTCTCTCTCTGGCCCTCCCCCCCAAATAAATGAATCTTAAAAAAATGGCTAGTATCAAAAAGACAAGAAATAGTAAGTATTGGCAAGGATATGGAGGAAAGGGAAATTTGTGTACTGTTGGTGGAAATATAAATTGCTATGGTCACTCTGGAAACAGTATGGAGGTGCCTTAAATAATGAAAAATAGAACTATATGATCCAGCCATCCTACTTTTGGCTATTTATTCAAAGGGAGTGAAATCAGGATCTCAAAGAGATCTGTGTCCTCCCACGTTCATTGCAGCATTATTTACAGTAGCCACAACACGGAAAAAACCAAGCATCTATTGATGGATGGATGGATAAATGAAATCTGGTATATGCATCCAAGAGAAATATAATTCAGCCTTAAAACAGATGGAAATCCTTGCATTTGTGACAACATGGGTGAACCTGGAGGAGATAATGCAAAGTGAAATAAGCTGGTCACAGAGGGACAAATACTTCATGCATTTTCTCATTTAAAGGAAACATCACAAGCAGTCAAACTCATAGGCACAGGGAAGAGAATGGTGGTTGCCAGGAGCAGGACGGTGGGAGAAATGCGGAGTGGCTGTTTGAGGCGTATAAAGTTTCATTTGTACAAGAGAAATACGTTCTAGAGGTCTGCGATACAACAGTGGGCCTGTACTTCATCAAACCGTATTGTGCACTCAGAAATGTCAGGAGGGTAGATCTCATGGTAAGTCTTCTTCCGCAACTTAAAAAATAAGTACAATGAAATAACCTGAAATGAAATGGCTTGGCTGCCTCCTTCCTGCCGAGTTCATGCTGGCTGTGCCCTGCCCTCAGCCCCAGAGCCTTTCTCCGCAGTGTTTAACAAAAGGCAACCCAATCAATTGGCAGGTGATTAAAAGTGATTATCCAGCTGCCTCCACCATAGGTCTACGGGGAAAATTGAATCCTTAACTGCTGGCAGAACTTGGCAGGTTATTCCAGGACTGCCAGCCCCGAAGTTATCGGAATTGGTGACTATTTACAATGCTTTCCGTTTTCACCGAGACGCGGGGCAAATGAGCTTCAGGGTGGCGTGCGTGTAACTGACAAATGTAAACAGAGTACCTGACCTTGTTTGAAAATAACAGCATAACAGCCGCGAGAGTGGTGATCACTTGGTTCAAAGGACTGCACTCATCTTTTCAGTTCGCCCCCTCCACTGGGAGGTAGGCAGCTCTCCTCATGCCACGAGCAGGAGCTAGGCTCGGAGATAGAGGAGAGCATGGTGGTTTTTCCTCACATCTGGATTTCCTAGGAATATAGGCAGGAATGGCCAGGCTGCCTCTGGATTGTGGTTTCGGACTGTTTGTGTCTTTTCCTTAGCAGTTTCTGATTTCTCTTTCTAGTCCTTGGTCCCAAGGTGGATCAGACCGGGGTTTGAGGTGGGGGTGGGGGGCAGCAAAGGTGGCCCCTGTGCCTTCCTAGTTCTGACAAGGCCACGTGACAGTGGAACAACGTCGCCTGATGGGGAGTCAGGAAGCTGACTAACACTCATGGAGTACTGGAATGGGCTCCGAGCAGGCCCCCTCACTGAGGCACAGAGAATGTGAATAACCCTCCAGAGGTCACACAGATGGTAACGGCAGAACGGAGACAGGAACTGATGGCTTTTAGTCCAGATTCCAGGTTTTGTTTTATTCTCTGTCTTCTGTCATCACGGAAGCTAATGACAGGAGAACATTCTCCCTGAGGGAGGTGCTGCACAGCACTTCGTAGGCATCAAGACCCCCCTCCCTTGGGCAAAGTCACCCTGCCCCATCACCACTGTCCCCATCTGGCACGTGTCCCCCCAGGGCTTCTTCCTCCCCCCTCCCCATCACAGACATGTTTTCATGTGAACAGTCCCTGGTACAGCAAAGCCATGAGCAGGCTTCGTGCTCCACAGAACATCAAACAAACCTCAGACAGAAGAGGCGGCAACTAGAAGCCTGGGGTCCCCGTGCCTTTCACAGCTTGTCTCCCTCCCTGCCCTTTGTCTCCTCCTCTTGAGCCACTTCTCTCCTCCCCAGGTGGCCTTCTTGGACCACATCTCAGAATTTCTCATGAACACACTCATTTCACTTGGTTGCCTTCTTCTTTAGAAACCGCAAATGCTGCTGCTTCATTTTCCTTGCTGGACAAACATTTATAGAGTTTCAGCTGTTCTAAGGGTGGGTGTGTATCCAGTGTTCCGTGGTTTGCTTTTCATTTTTCCTCCTGAACCTCCAATCTCTGCCCCTGCTCCACACAGTTTGGACAAAGAGTTTGGCGTTCTTTTCATATGTTTTATAAGGATCTCGAATTTTCATCCAGGTTATTGATATTTCTTGAAACTAGCTGCCCATGGCTTGGGGCAGGGCATGAATGCCCCGCCTGCCCAAGGTACCATGTGGCCTCCATCCGGTCCTCTGTGCATCTCCTCAGAGCTCTTGGACCCCCGGTACCCCATGGTCTAGTCTTACCATGCTATACATGCCATCCTTGTGTCTTTAAGACACATCAGGATGATTTTGTTATTCTCTGTTTTGGAAATGATTCTCAAATCCATTTACTTAATGTAGTAGTTCATTGTTAGGATACATGTGTATCCTAAGAAATTCAAGAATTACACTCTTTTCATGATAGAACAGCAAAATTGAAGAGGAACGTTGCATTTCTTCACTTTGGGCAGAAATTTATCACTTGCGTATAGAAACACTGATTAATTTTATTCCAACAAGAAGCTGATTGTACACACACATGCATTCGATTAATCCCAAGCAAGAACACTGGTACTTTGTTTTTTGAAAGTTTAATTTTGTTGTCAAATAGGTATCTTAATATGTGGTTTATAGGGGGAAATCAAAGGGATCTTCTGTGGATTTTGGAAGTGTTGGGAATCATTCCTCTAAAGGAATCCTCAAAATGGCACTCAGAGGTCTTCACACCATCTTTTTTTCCTGGAGAAATCTCACATGTGTTTCAGAGCCAGAGCCAGATGTGCAACATCTGTGAATATGTTCCTACCTGTGGCAGTCGAGCTGCTGCTTCCCCCGTGACCTTGCAGCACGGGCATATGCAACCAATTCTAAGTGTTGCATGGTAAGAATGCTGTGGGAGCACTTGGTTTTTTTCATCCTAGCATGTGTGCACCGCTATCCGGCTCAAAATGCCTATTTGGAGTCATATTTATTCTAAGTTGAAAACAATAGAAGCAGAATGGGGGGGCTTTGAAGAAGAAATAGGAGCAGGGGAGTTGCTCATGATGAGAATAAGAACACTTACGATGTACACTGAGCAAGTGGGGGGCCTCAGGCATGTGCCCTCCAGCTGCCCCTTGCCCTGGGTGGGAGAAATAATATCTTTTGTCAGAGGAGTCAGGAAGTCTGCAAATCTGATGGAAAGACAAGGCTGGTAGGATACATTAGCTGGTTGTAAACTAAGCTTGAGGGAGACTTAAAAAGTTGCCGGAAGAAAAAAGTAAGAGAATTTACATGTATAGTGGATCTTGTATGTGTCCAGATCTATATATAAAAAGCTTCTACATGTACAATTTTATTATATACTCATACCATCAAACCAGATGTCCTTATTCTCATTTTATGGATGGAGACTTGAGCGCGTAGAAATTAATCCTACTCCATAAGCATATTGAATGCCTAGTGTACAACACTTGGTATAAGAATCAGAGAAGTCCTAATTCTGGACTTTAAGGTTCTTGATATCTAGTAGGGACAGCCAAAAGAATTCAACATTCAGTGCAGTGTGTTACAAATGATGGTTCAGAAATGTGCTAAGGCCTGTGGATTCGCAGCTGTGGATATGATTCAGAAGGGTTAAGGAAAGCTTCATAGGGAGGGTAACAATGGAGCTGAGACCATCAGGGTAAATAAAAGGAGGGAGGGAGAACATTCTGGGAAGAGGAAAGGGCATATATGTGAAGGCCCGGTGGCATCGAATGCCTACAAACAACTTGCTGTGGCTCAAGGAAATTATAGGAGTAAATGTCGGTGCCGGGGAACGAAAGGCTGTGTGTACCTCAACATGAGCTCACATGCAGGTCTAGTAAGTGATGCAACAGGTATAGAAATGCAGAACTGGACTTTACCAACCAGTTCTGTCCATTACCCAGAACCCCCCATCTTGGAAGCAGCAAAGATGGGGCTTGAGTGAAGCCATGGGTAAGCTGAAACCCCATCAAAACATGAAGAGGGGCCAAGGTGCATGATCAGGGATCTGAGAGGCAAGCTGAGCATCCATGAACGGGGAGGAATGAGGAACACATACTGGGCTTCAAACATACACGCGTATTTCCTAAGTGTCCAGCAGTGGTGAGTGGGTAAAGATTATGTATCTATGTATATAGAGTGGGGTATTACTCAGCCATGAGAAGGAAATCTGCCATTTGCAGCAACATGGATGCACCTTGAGGGCATCATGCCAAGTGAGATAAGTCAGAGAAAGACAAATACTGCATAACCTCACTTACATGTGGAGTGTAAAAGCCAGATTAATAAAAATAGAGAGTAGAATGGTAGTTTCCAGGTGCAGGGGAGGGAGGGAGGGAGAAGGAGGGGGTTGGGGAGATGTTATTTAAGGGCACATACCTACACCTGGTAAATAAGTCCTGGAGACCTAAGGCACAGCATAGTGATTATAGTCAATAACACTGTTCCATGAACTTCAGAGTTGCTAAGACGCTAGGTCTTAATTGTTCTCACCACAAAAAAGAAATGATAATTATGTGACATGATAGAGATGTTAACTTAACACTACAGTGATGATAATATTGAATGTATAAATGTATCGAGTCAATGGGCTGTATCCCTTAAATGTACATAGTATCTTATGTCTATTATATCTTGATTACAAATAAGAACTATGCATTTGGGCTGAGGTATTTGCATGAGTGTAGTGAGTCTCCCACTGTTTCAGATGGCATCTCCTTCCTCCTTAGAGGCTTGTCCATCCTGAAGAAACCTCGCCTGAGTCCTCCGAGCACAGGTGTCAGACTTCACACTGCCTTCAGCATCCCCCAAGCCCCAGTGACATGGAGACAGATGAAATTACAGCTATTGATCTGAGGTTAGAATCCTACATTTCAGGAGAAGGGAGAGTTTTTCTCTCCATAATGTTACCAGTTGGCCAGGTGGTGTTGTGTGGAATCTATTACTTGTACCATCAAATCCGTCCACAGGCTGGGGGGAGATTACTGGAGTAAACAATAGAGACTGGAAAAGTCTTTTAACATGATCGAAAACAGTCTCTTCTCCTTTTATTTTCCTTGTTTTGTTCTTGAGTAATTTTTTGGAGAGAATGTCGGAAAATAGGTATTTAAAAATATGCCATGCAAACAGTGTGGAAGAAAATCTCAGGATCGATACCATGTAATAACTGTGTATATCTGTGTTCATATCAAGAAATGCACTAATATCATAGCTACATTTTAGTATTATATATAGTTTTGTTTAAGCCCCAATAAGAAAGTCAGTAAAGGCAGCTTTTGTTACTAATTCCCTGTTAGGAACTTCTAAGACATAAGATCTAGTCCTAGGTTTTGGAGGAAAGAATTCTGATTTAGTTATCATAATTATTTATACTGCCTCTCCCAACCCTGCAGTTTATTGGCTTTTGGCAGAACCATGTTTTTTCTCTCTAATACCCATGGTCTCCTGACCTTCTCAGTATCCTGTGTCTCCCCTTTTAAGTTGGACATCTGAAAAATTCACATTTCCTAAAGGGCTGTTATACCCCCTGTGGTTTATTGAATTCCACCTATTGGTGTAATTTGAATACACAGTCCCAGAGGCCTTCAAATAATGATGCATTTTTTTAAAGAGGGAAGGGATTAAAAAAAAAAAGTATATTTTATTTTTGTTCTTATTGTTTTCAAGTTAAAATTTTACCTGGAGAAAATTTTGCCCGGGGAGCCAGTCTCTAACAAAAGAAACATTTCTTTTAAAAAGGCGATATCCTACAAATGTGTTTGGGAGATTATCAAAAATTATACTTATAGAATTTGGAGAGGAAATAAAGCTACTCATTAATCTGTCATTTAGAGATGCTTTGAACTGAATAAGTATCAGGAGGGTGTTAAAACATGAATATAAGAATTTTCACGGAAGACCAAGTAACTAACTCAGACCTGTCTTAAGCATGGCTTGATGCCGTGGTCAGTGACATGGCACGGCTCTGGTCCATGGAGAGTAGAGGGTCTGGAGGCAGAGGAGAAGGAGCCAGTCGTTCTGCTGATGGGCAAGAAGCGAAATGGGTCATTTCACAATATATCTTGTAGCATGAAAGTTGCATACAACACATACTGTCTTCAGGTGTGGGACAGTGATCTAATGACTTGTGGGATTTGGTGTTCCTCTTTCAGAACTCGGATGGGCATACAGGCAATGTGTGAAGCTAGGGAGATGTACTCTAATACTACATACAATGGTGAGTGGGAAGAGATAGTGGGGATCCAAAATGGATATGACTATGAGCAGGTGATAATTTCTCTAATAAAATTTGTCAGAATTTCCTCCCAAACTGTTTCTGAACACTGTTACCTGCAGTGAAATGAAAAGATACTGGTTCATCAAAAACAGATCCTAAAATGCATTGGGGACATTGATTTTAGTGGGATGAATGAAATTATAAGGTCAAGGGGATGTGTTTTTTCATGTAGATATTTGATCTGAGGTTACTTATACTGTAGGGTGATAGTTATAACATCCCCAGCACTAGTTTTCAGACGTCTGCCCAAATGCCTGTAGTGACAAAGTGGCCGCTAAGTGGGCCCGTTGGGCAGTAATTCGAAAGGTGAAGTTGATATTTTTAATCATGCATCAAATGGCTTTCACCCACCTCTTTAACTTATGTGTTGACTCTAGTTCTGACCCTGGAGCTACCCAGAGAAAATTTAAGTGCTTCCTCACATAATAGTCTTTCTATTTATGAGGGCAACCATTGGGTGAGCCATTGTCCTTCTTTTCCTGAATAAACACTATGCATCTTCACCCATCTCTGAAAAACACACACAAACGGTATGATGATTTCTATCTGTAGCATTGTCTTCTGGAGCCCATTTCTATTCTGATGGAGGTCCTATGGCTCAAGAGATAGCACCATTAGTGTGACATTGATATCTTGAGAATGACATTGAAGGCAGTATCAAGCCAGAGAATTAGCTTTGAATGGCTGGGACTGAAAGCATCCAGAAATTCTTCATGGACTCTTCTGTTTCTTCAGGCTGTCCCCAGATTCAACTAAATCTTCCTTTTCTGTTTGGAAAAATATTTGCAGTGCCATGGGGGATATTGTGTGCCATCCCTCCAGAGCAACAAGACTAAAATGATCCTACCACTGCCAGAGGAAGGGGAATCCCCGTGATTGCATTTGGCTTCTCAGAGTCCCCAAGACAGGATGTTCCTTTCTGATGCCTATATAAATGCTAGCATATGCTGATTTGTAGTGGGTAATCAAGGAGCCAGAAAGATTGGCTGGAGAGAGCTGAATATTAATAGACTTTGCAGAGGGAAAAGCAAATGTTCTGGAATAAGAGAGGGTGATTGAGCTTGTCAGGCAGCTGAGAGCTCTGCTGAGCTGGGACAGTCCTGCCAAGTGCACATCCTTGGTCTCTATGGAATCAATGAGGGGGCCGGGGGTAGAGTTTCCACCTGTTTCTTCCAGTGTGCAAAGCTGTAAAAAATGTTTTTCTCTGATGAAGTCTCGAAACCATGAAGAAGTAGCCAAAAAAGTCCAATTTATTTTTTCCACATGAAAACCCTGTGATGCAGGCCTCTTCTGAGACACCATTAGGAGGTACAATACTGTGTGCATTATAAGGTATAAGTCGTTGTGTGTATTTTCGATTTAACACATTTGCACCCCTGTAGGATAGTCATTCTCGTTGAAGTCAAGGGTGGTCTGGGACAGTATTGCAATTGCCAGTGTAGTTGGAAGCTATCTTAGCTCCTAGAACAAGGCACAAGATGGATGCATTGAGAGAGAGAGAGAGAGAATGTGAATTAATAAATAGATAACAGAAAAAAAAAATAAGCCTCAGATCTTTTGAGAAGAAAGCACGTTGGGAAGTTTGAGGTTCCTGAAGAGGGAACCTCAGTAGAGAGTTCCACATCTTCACTAGGGAAGAACAACACAGTAGGAAGCCAAGAACAGCTCCTCATTTTAGCTCAGACCCTATAATTGCTTCAGAATCTTGAATCCTACTTAGGAGGATTTCCATAACTAAGCAAACTGAGAAACCAGTATCAGGATTTAAGAAATATTTGAAGGCACTGGCCACAGGGAGACTGAGACGCACAAGAACCCTTCAGTATCTGGGAATACACCACTGGCCTCCACTTAAGAAAATAGATCCTGGGGCACCTGGGTGGCTCAGTTGGTTGACTGACTCTTGGTTTTGGTTCTGTTCTGGGAGTTGTGAGATTGGCCTCCATGCTCAGCATGGAGTTTGCTTGAGATTCTCTTGCTCTGCCCCTCCTCCCACTCATGCTCTCCCTCTCTCTCTCTTAAATAAAGCTTAAAAAAAAGAGAGAGAGAGAGAGAAAAGAAAAGAAAATTGATCCAGAAGATAGATAATTAAAGCACTATCAGTTATACTTTAGGGTAATAGATCTTTACTATTTAAAGTGGGGATATGAGGTTACAGATAACACCATCTCTCTCTCTCTCTCCAGTCTGTTCTACCTAATTCTGTTCTTTGCAGACACATAGCAAGGTTGATGTCTCTCATACATCACAGCCCTTCGACAGCTAAAAGCTACCTATTCAACACTCATGGTGTTGAACTGACTTCCTACTTACGCCACAGCTCAGCTTACCTAGAAGCTTAAGGGACTAGCTCAGGCGCCTGAACTCTTGATGGTTCTGGAGAACAGGCCCCTGTGGTCAAGGTCCCTGGACAATGTATTTTCAACTGTGTCACCTGAGCTTGCCACTCCTAATCTACTCATTGGGCTACACTGGGGATAGTTTTTGGAAGTGATGAATCCCTACTCTCTATGCTAGAAGGGGACAACTTGTTTATCCTAGTGGATTAAAGGTTTGGGCACAAAAGCAGGCCCTTAATTCATCTACTTGTTGGCTCAAAAATGGATTATATCAGTAAAAGGCATATCTGGTCTTTCCATGACTTAGCTTTGTATTTCATGGAAGGAGAAGTCTATGGGGACATCTTGATATAATTTGCTCTCCTCTAGTTAATTCAGGAAACAATTCTGTAATTGCTATTATTATTTTTACTATATTATTTTTTAATGAGCCCAGTGAAGGGCAACTCAACTACTTTGCCATCTTCTAGCACCAAGTAGGGTAAGCTTCCATTACATGATGATGGCAGCTTAGCAGGGTGATTCAAGGAGGCCTTGACATCCCATGGATAAAGGAAGCAGCTCACCAAAAAATAGTTCTCTGCCAAGGGGCAAGATCTATGAGAGATTACATCAGAGCCTTCCAGCTCTTGGCTGGCATTCACAGACCATTTCCAGAAAGGCTGGGGAAGCTCCATAGGAAGGGAAGTGAATCAGATGGAACTCCTACCCATTCTGCCAGTCAGAAAACTGCCATTTCTGAATTGAGTCATGAGCCACACAAATCCTCCATCCACCTATGAATCAGAGAGGGGGTATTTAAATTTAAACCATACCCATCTATGTAGCTTGAACTGACAACTCTAAACCCTCACTGCTACTCACAGAGGCCTGCATTGTTGGACTGATCTAGACTCACGATGGAGAAAGGCTCCAAAAGAAGTAAATCACCAGCTACACTGCAGGACACCCCATATTTTAGGCAGTAGTGTGTGTGTGGAGGGGAGGGGACAGGAATGGAATGTCACACGTCCTGATCCTGGTCATAGATGCTTCCTATACACTTCTTTCTTTGAAATGCCCCTAATGGCCCATCCTTTCTGAAAAACACAGCACATATTTTCAGGTATGCTAAGCCCAGAAGCCTCAACAACTTTGCTGGATGGACTTCATGTGGTCTTGACAGCCTACAAAAATATAATGAAAGCCATTAATGTATGACTGTTTAGACTTGATTTAAGGATTTATCGTGATTGGATTCTGAAAACCTGTGACCCAGAATGTATCTTCTTTGATGTCTCAGGAGAGTCAGTGGCATGGTTGTTTTTATTTTATTTTTGTTTTTCCTTCCAACCCAACCAGACTTTACCCTTATATGGAAGCATTTAAGCATTCGACACATCTCCATTCAACACATAGCACTCCTTTAGATTCCAGGCGTAGTTCCAGACACTGGGGCTAGAAAAGCAAACAAACTTAAAAAAAAAAGTCCTTGCTCTAATGTCTTACATTCTAGACTGAGTAGACAAATGAGCCAATAAAATATGCCAGTTGATGATAAGTATTATGGAGAAAACTAAATCAGGGGAAGGGGTTGGGGAATGTTTGGGAAAAGGTTGTGATTTCCAGTGGATGGGTGTGGGAACTTCATGCAAAGAAGGAACTACTGGAGAAATGATCTAAAAAGGGAGGAAAAGATTCTTGAAGCCCATGTGGCTAGAATATTCCAGGACAGATGAATAGTATGGCTTCGGTGGAGTTGGTGAAGAAGTGGGAGATTAGCTCAAAAAGGTGACAGGCAGCTGGTGTGGCAGATTGTACTGAGTTTTGTAATCATGAATGTAGCTTGTCAGCTGGAGGGCTCTGAGATGAGATTACGTTATGTGACCCATGTATTACAAATACCATTGTTATGAATAATTTTTTAAAAGATTTTGTCAGGGAGAAGAAGAGAGAGAGCGAGCGAGCATGAACAGGGAGAGGGGCAGAGGGTGAGGGAGGAGCAGGCTCCCATCTGAGCAGCGAGCCTAATGCGGGGCTTGATCCCAGGACCCGGGGTGGTGACTTGAGCCACCCAGGTGTCCCAATGAATAATTATTAACTGACAAAAAGGCAAGATAGTAGTAGAAAGAAGCCAAGTCAGGAGCTTTTTACAGTAAATTCAGCTACTGTTGATGGTGCCTTTGACTAGTGTGATATTCATGTTGGTTTCAGAGGTGGTTGGATTCTGCATACACTTTCCTCCAACCGTTTATTTTGAAACAAACAAACAAACAAACAAACAAACCAAATACCTAGATCCCTGTACATAACCTTTACCTACATTCACTAATTTGTAACATTTTGCTACCTGTGTTTGGACTTTTTTCTTTGCACACACATCCATGCACACATATACACACACAAAAACATATGGATCATTTGCAAGTAGCTTGTAGATAGCGAGGCATTTCAGCATCTCCTGAGAAAAAAGATGTTCTCCTTTATAACTTAAATACCAATACCACACATAGGAAATTATCAATGATGACACAATTTCATATTTAATTCATATTCAAGTTCTCCAATTTTATTTAAAAAAGACTTTTATAACTGCTTTATTGTATTATTTTTTTGCTTGATTTTAATATGTGGCATGCCTTATCACATGCAACACAGCAGCAAATATTCTCCAATGCTTTAAATTTGGCCAGGACAGTACTACCTCTGAAAAGATAGAAAAGCTGCCCTTGACCCTTTATTTTAGAGAAGGCTTAGATGACAAGATTTGCTGAAGAGTTAGATGTGAAGTAAGAGAGAAAGACAGGGGTCAGAGGAGCTGCAAGGTGTCTGGCCTTAGCCAACTGGAGAAGCAGACTTGCTGCTTGCCGAGGTTTCTATCAGACATCTAAAGTTCAAACACAAGTCTGGGCTGGAGATGTAAATTTGGGAGTCATCAGCATATAATTGGTCTTTAAGGCCAAGCAATTAGATGAGCTCACCAAAGGCCTAAGTTTATCTAGAGAAAAGGTCCAAGGACTGTAGCCTGGGGCTCTTCAAAATTATGTGAGACAGGAATCCATCAAAATCATAGAGGAGAACAGAGGCTGCAACCTCTTTGACATCGGCCACAGCAACTTTTTTCATGACACATCTCCAAAGGCAAGAGAAACAAAAGAAAAAATGAACTTGTGGGACTTCATCAAGATAAAAAGCTTCTGCACAGCCAAGGAAACAGTCAAAAAAACTAAGAGGCAGCCCACGGAATGGGAGAAGATATTTGCAAATGACACTACAGATAAAAGACTGGTATCTAAGATCTACAAAGAACTTCTCAAACTCAATATACAAGAAACAAATAAATCAAAAAAATGGGCAGAAGATATGAACAGACACTTTTCCAATGAAGACATACAAATGGCTAACAGACACATGAAAAAATGTTCAAAATCATTAGCTATCAGGGGAATTCAAATCAAAACCACATTGAGATACCACCTTACGCCAGTTAGAATGGCAAAAATGGACAAGGCAAGAAACAATAAATGTTGGAGAGGATGTGGAGAAAGGGGATCCCTCTTACACTGTTGGTGGGAATGCAGTTTGGTACAGCCGCTTTGGAAAACAGTGTGGAGGTCCCTTAAAAAGTTAAAAATAGAGCTACCCTATGATTCAGCAATTGCACTACTGGGTATTTACCCCAAAGATACAGACGTAGTGAAGAGAAGGGCCATATGCACCCCAATGTTCATAGCAGCATTGTCCACAATAGCTAAATTGTGGAAGGAGCCGAGATGCCCTTCAACAGATGACTGGATTAAGAAGCTGTGGTCCATATATACAATGGAATATTACTCAGCCATCAGAAAGAACGATTACCCAACATTTGCAGCAAGGTGGATGGGACTGGAGGAGATTATGCTAAGTGACGTACGTCAAGCAGAGAAAGACAATTATCATATGGTTTCACTCATTTATGGAACATAAGAAATAGCAGGAAGATCGGTAGGAGAAGGAAGGGAAGAATGAAGGGGGGTAAACAGAAGGGAGAATGGACCATGAGAGACTGTGGACTCTGTGAAACAAACTGAGGGCTTCAGAGGGGAAGGGGGTGGGGGACTGGGATAGGCCGGTGATGGGTATTAAGGAGGCAAATAATGAATCATGGAACACTACATCAAAAACTAAGGATATACCGTATGGTGACTAACATAACATAATAAAAAATTATTGTAAAAAAAAATGAGAAGTCAGATAAATGAGGAGTCAGCAAAAATAACTAAGAAGGAGTTGCCAGAGCAAGAAAGGAGGAAAAGGGAATAGGCTCTGATTGTCCTGGATAACCTGAGAACAACAGTGATTTGGAGAGGAGTATTTAACTGCGTCAAATCCCAGTGAAATGAAATAAAGCCTGGAAGTTGACTTTTTGATTTACCAACACAAGGTGGGTAACCTTGACACAGAGCAGTTTTGGTATAATGTTGGGGCAAAAGCCAAACTCAGATGGGAGAAAGAAAAGGAGTGAAGGGATTTAAATCACCAGGGGATTTTACTGTAAATGGTGATAGAGGAAATGGGACAGTAATAAGTGGAGGAGGAAATGGAGGTCAAAAAATTTTCTTAACTAATGAGAAGAATTGGTTCAGAAGACAGGTATATTGTTGGATTTGTATTCTTCAATAGGATATGTGGTGGCTAATTTTATTTATCAACTTGGCTAGGCCACAGAATCCATGTACTTGGTCAGACAAATGAGATTTAGCATTTAAATTAGTAGATTCTGAGTAAAGCAGATTGCTCTTCATGATATGGGTGGGCCTCATTCAGTCAGTTGAAGGGCTTAAGAGGGAAGAAAAAAGACTGACCTTCTCTGAGTAAGAGAGAGGTCTACCTGCAGAAGTGCTTTCAGACTTGAGCAGCAGCACCAACTCTTCCTGGGTCTCCGGCCTGCCAACTTACCATGCTAGCGAGATTTAGGTCTTGCACACAATCCGCAATTCCATCAGCCAGTTCTTTAACATAAATCTGTCTATCTGCCCATCTACCCACCCACACATCCTTTTGCTTCTTTTTCTCTGGAGAACTCTATGGGATGCATTCCAGTTCATAAATGGAGGTATTTCCTTTAGAGAGGAATAAGAGTGAAGAGTTGCTTTTTAACAGGAATGAAGAGAAACAGCTGAATTGATGGAGTGCTGGAGCTCATGGATTCTGCTGATGGTTTCACATGCTGGGCATGATGAGGCTTCAGTGAGGTTGGGTCATATGTTTGAAGTAAGATGTCAGCAGTTGTACATTTTCTCTGTCCACGTGCAGTTGCATGAATACTGGCACAGAATGGCAGAAAACTGTATTTAGGAAGGATTGAGATCTTGGCAAACGAGACCAGTACAGTTGGTGAGGGCAAGGGTTTTAGAGGGAAGTTGATACTTATAATGATGTTCCCTGAAATTCAGGCTGAGAAAGGAGGGATGGGAGGCAATGGAGGGATGGTAGCACAATGCACTGTCGGTGTGGGTAGTGTTGACTCATTGCTGCAGTCAAGATGGAGGTAAGAATGACAACGTAACCTACTGGATGGGAGAAGATAGTTGCAAATTATGTATTCATTAAGGGGCTAGTATCCAAAATATATAAAACATGTATACAATTCAATACACAAATACAGAAATAAGCAATCTAATTAAAAATGGGCAGGGGACCTGAATAAACATTTTCTGAAGAGACATACAGATGGCCAATAGACACGTGAAAAGATGCTCAACGTCACTCATCATCAGGGAAATACAAATCAAAACCACAATGAGATATCCCCTCACACCTGTCAGAATGGATAAAATCAACAACACAAGAAACAACAGGTGTTGGTGGGATGTGGAGGAAAAGGAACCCTTGTGCACTGTTGGTGGGAATGCAAAATGGTGCAGCTGCTGTGGAAAATAGTATGGAGGTTCCTCAAAAAGTTAAAAATAAAACTACCCTGTGATCCAGTACTTCTACTGGTGGGTATTCACTTATTTGAAAAAAATGCACGCACTCCTGTGCTTATTGCAACATTATTTATAGCCAAGATATGGAAGCAACCTAAGTGTCTGTCCATAGATGAAGGGATAAAGAATTTGTATATCTAGAGAATGGAATATTACTCAGCCAAAAAAAAAAAAATCTGAGATCTTTCCATTTGCAGTGACATGTGTGGACCTAGAGGGTATAATGCTAAGTGTAGTAAGTCAGTCAGAGAAAAACAAATTACATATGGATCTCACTTACATGTGGAATTTAAGAAACAAAACAAATGAGCAAAGGAAAAAGAGATAGAGAGGCAAACCAAGAAATAGACTCTTTTTTTTTTAAGATTTTATTTATTTATTTGACAGAGAGACAGCCAGCGAGAGAGGGAACACAAGCAGGGGGAGTGGGAGAGGAAGAAGCAGGCTCATAGCGGAGGAGCCTGACGTGGGGCTCGATCCCAGAACGCCGGGATCACGCCCTGAGCCGAAGGCAGACGCTTAACGACTGAGCCACCCAGGCGCCCTGTAACAAATAGACTCTTAACTATTGAGAACAAACTGTTGGTTGTCAGAGGGGAGGTGGGTGGGAAGATAGGTAAAATAAACGGGCTCAGGAGAAGACTTACTGCAGTGAGCACGGAGTAATATAAAGAATTGTTGGACCATTGTATTGTACACCTGAAAGTAATACAACACTGTATGTTAATTATACTTTAATAAAAAAAAAAACTATAAGAATGAGCTCAACAGAGAAGAGGTAGAGTATACTGTTTGACATTGAGTTCATGGAGGGATAGAAGAATTTGGCAGTAGTAAGTAGGGTGTGACCATGGGTTGGCTGGCCTAGAAAGAATTAGGCTAAGACAGTTTAAAGGACAAGGTGCAGGTACTGTGTGGACAAAACACGGGAGGGGTCTTCTGTCTAGATACTGCTCATCAAGAAACACAACATGAATTTGACAGTGATCCAGGAGCTAATATCTTCAAGACATAAAGATGCGGCAAAACCTGGGATTTGATAGATGACAGAGTCCATGTCACCAGTTTTTATCACCCACTTGCTCTTTAGTGCAAACCTGGGTGGTTTTAGGAAGGAAGGAAGAATTATTTAGGGGAAGGGAGTAAGAAGGTGTGGTAGAAAAATGATGCCTCCATCCTCCAAGGATGTCTATGCCCTAATGCACGGAGCCTGTGAATATGTTACCTTACAAGACAGAAGATGATTTGTAGATATGATTAAGTTAGGGGACTTGAGACAAGGACCTTGTGATTAGGTGAAATCAGAAGAGTCCTTACAATCAGAAAACCTTCCCTAGCTGTGGTTAGTGGAAGATGAGACTCTGGAAGAGAGGTCAGAGAAAAGCAGTGCAGCTGGCTTTGAAGATGGAGAAGGACAGCCAAGAGACAAGGACTAAATGGGGACCCGAAGCCATAACTTTAAGGAAGTGAGTTCTGCCAACAAGTCAAACGAGCAGGAGACAGCTTCCCTGCTGGAGCCTCCATAAAGGAACGCAGGCTTCTGACACCTGATTCTAGCCCACCAGGACCATGCTGGACTTCTGACCTACAGTGAGAAGAAACTAATACAGAATTAAACTTGCTCTGCGGACAAGTCTGGTGATGTAAGGGGATGAGACAAAGAATCACAGCTTCGGAATTTCATTATGCTCCCATTTCTGTTCGTGAAGTTGGAGTTACTCTTGGGGCATCACAGCCAGCTCTGATCCTGACTTCCTAAAGAGGCACCTGTGTTCTGAGAACACGGTCAGCTACATGGGGCAGACACCCTGCTGCTGGAGAATCAAAGGGTAAACTTGATGTTGAAAGGGCTGGATATATGAATTCAGAATCTTCTTTTCCAACACAGACCTTTCTGAGAATTCCCTGTCTCCATGAGTAAAAATAGAGCATTCACTATTAGAAGCCAGAATTTGGGAGGCATTTATTCCTAAAATTCTTTCAAATTCCTCTGCTGAATTTACATACATGTTCATTGCCCAAGGCATGATTATGTGTAATTTAGTGAGGATAATAGCCTCCCAGAAATAATGGTGTCTTACTGTGACCCGTTCTCCACAGAGCACCTGCAGTCAGCATTCATCAGGGCCCTCTCTTCTGCTAAAACATTCCAGGGGCTTTCCATTGGCTTTGGAAGGAAAAAAAAAAAACCAAACCAAAACATGATACTCCATCACTCTGTCTAGAACGCCCTCTGTTCAGTTGATTTGTATTATCTTTTATGTCTCTGTGTAATCCAGGTGCTCTCAGGGGACCAAGCCCTGCTTCCTGAATACCTGGTTAATTACTGTTCGTATATATTCTCACAGTGCCAGAGAGCTGCACTGATAGGGATGATTAGTGGTGAACTGTATTTAGTTGATGCTTTGATTAGATTTATCCCCCCACCACTAAGCTTTAAGATGCTACTGAAGGTAGTATCATGTCTATTTTCACTCTCTATCACTCAGCATAGTGTCTGGGACATGCCAGGTACCAAAAAATGTCAATAGATGAATGAATGTCCACGAGCATATTTCCCCTCTAGGATGGAAACAGGAAATCTATGTTTGTATATTGAGAAAACCCATGTTTGTATATTGAGAAAACCCATGGAGGGCTCTCAGCTGTGCCTGCTAAAACCTAGCTGCCATTTTTAAGGAGGACATCTGGGATCTGGATCATACTCTAGATTCCTGACAGAATGCATGGTGGGAAACGTCACCAAACAAATGTACAGGTGACATAGCATATTCCAGGATAGATGTGCAGACAACCTATGATCTCATCCTCATCACTTTGAAAGCAGAAAGGAAGCGTGTATTACAAACCTGGCTGGTAAACTGGAAACCATGAGAGATATTTGGGCAACATCCCATCCATAGTTCAGAACATTGGGAACAGCATTTTGGGACATACGTCATCAGTTTATGTAGTCAAATGTGGAGTGTCAAATGTGGAGTTGGGGTGGGGGCGGGGGCGGGGGGAGGGTTTCCCTAGTTCTCAGCAGAGCTATTTCTCATATTCTCTTCCCATCCACTTTTTGCCTCTGCTCAGTATTGTCTAGAATGAAGCTACATCAGGGCACTGCGTGTGACAGGAAGGTCTGGGAGCCCTGCGTTACCAGCTCCTACTATCAGTGTCTCTCTGCTGCATACCAGTATGTGCTCGTGTTTGAATGAAAACTTGGTGATTACAAACCACTGCTCTTTTTAGGAAGAGTATCTTAATTCAGAAAATATGAAGCAGAAGGAAGTCAAAGGGCTTGTATAATGGGTAGTTAGGGCTTTGCATTTGTTAGGACCAGGTTACAGAAAAATTGTGGAGTGGTAATAATGGTAATAATAGTAGTAGTAGTAATAATAATAATGGTAATAATGGTAGTAGCGACTAAGAAGTATTGTCTGTCAGGCATTAGCTAGCCTTTCCAAATGGATCATCTCATTCAGTCCTCACAAAATACTATGAAATGGGAGTTGCTATTATCCTCATTTTAAACGAGAATATTGAAGCTTAGAGATGTTAAACTTCCCAAGGTCAGATAGGACAGTAAGTGCCTGTAAATGTTGTTTTCTCTCTTCCTTCGTTCCTACCTTTGGCCAGATCAAATTCTCTAATCTTTCAAGTTAATTCTTATTTTGCAAAAAGTTTAAGTTGTTTGAGAGTGTTAGGAGATAAGTAAGAAAGAAGAATATAATATTTATTCCAGGATTGTTTGGGGAGAAAAAAAGAAATCTAGTGGTACCATTAAGGAACAATATTTTCCTTAATTATTTCAATTGCTTGAAACAAGGAAAATCCTACGGTGCTGCTTTGGGGGAACTAATCTGTAGGTGGATTTTGTAGATATTAATAGGTTAGGTCGATGAAGCAATGGGAAGCACATAAATCATGTTAATCAAAAGTGAAATGAGCTCCCAGGCGCACCTGCCAACATGACTGAGCAGCCGCACAGAGTGCTTGGGGACCTGCGTCCCTAGGAAGCAAGATAATAATGTACGTGGCCTGTTCAATAAGCACTTAGCCCGAGGTCTTTCCAACATGCAAAGGAAAAGAAGTGCTCATGTCCACTTTCTTCTATCTTCTTTGATATGCTGTCTTTCTTGCAGCAGCCCCAGACTTGTCCTATAAAAGTTCTCTAATTTATTATCCTAGAAGGCCTTCATGGTAGCTACTGTTTGAAGGATTATCAAATGTAGGCTTAAAAGAAACATATCTGAAATGGATAAATGTGGTTAATGAGATGTCTTATAATTAAACTGTAGAACTTGCTGCCACAAGTTATTAAGACTTGGAAATCTTCAAACAAGGATTAAACAAGGAGAGCATCAGCAATCCCGTTAACTGAGATAAAATTAGACGGAAGATCAGTCATTCTACTTTAGGGCATCCTCTGAGGACCAGATAAGTTCGTGAAGATGTTTCTTCATGTTGTAGAATATCACTTAAGCATTATAATTTCACACGTGAAACCCTCCAATAATCTTAAACAGGGGCAATTTTCTTATAATTACTCCCTTTTGATAGCTATTGTATATTTACCATGAATTGACTGTTTCCCTTTTCAATACGAGATGCTCCCTGTTTCCATCCTTGTTTCCTTTTTTTTTTAATGATTTTTTATTATATTATGTTAGTCACCGTACAGTACATCCCTGGTTTCCGATGTAAAGTTCGATGATTCATTAGTTGCGTATAACACCCAGTGCACCATGCAATACGTGCCCTCCTTACTACCCATCACCAGCCTATCCCATTCCCCCACCTCCCTCCCCTCTGAGGCCCTCAGTTTGTTTCTCATGTTTCATTCCCCCTTCTGATTACCCCCCCTTTCTTTATCCCTTTCTTCCCCTACCGATCTTCCTAGTTCTTATGTTCCATAGATGAGAGAAATCATATAATTGTCTTTCTCTGCTTGACTTATTTCACTTAGCATTATCTCCTCCAGTGCCGTCCATGTTGCAGCAAATGTTGAGAACTCGTTCTTTCTGATAGCTGAGTAATATTCCATTGTATATATGGACCACAGCTTCTTAATCCAGTCATCTGTTGAAGGGCATCTCGGCTCCTTCCACGATTTAGCTATTGTAGACAATGCTGCTATGAACATTGGGGTGCATATGGCCCTTCTCTTCACTACGTCTGTATCTTTGGGATAAACACCCAGTAGTACAATGGCTGGGTCATAGGGTAGCTCAATTTTTAACTTTTTAAGGGACCTCCACACTGTTTTCCAGAGTGGCTGTACCAACTTGCATTCCCACCAACAATGTAGGAGGGATCCCCTTTCTCCACATCCTCTCCAACAATTGTTGTTTCTTGCCTTGTCAATTTTTGCCATTCTAACTGGCGTAAGGTGGTATCTCAGTGTGGTTTTGATTTGAATTTCCCTGATGGCTAATGATTTTGAACATTTTTTCATGTGTCTGTTAGCCATTTGTATGTCTTCATTGGAAAAGTGTCTGTTCATATCTTCTGCCCATTTTTTGATTTGTTTGTTTCTCGTGTATTGAGTTTGAGAAGTTCTTTGTAGATCTTGGATACCAGTCTTTTATCTGTAGTGTCATTTGCAAATATATTCTCCCATTCCGTGGGCTGCCTCCATCCTTGTTTCCAACAGTACAATGGTTACAATATTCTGGTTCCTTTTAGATCCATGGTGATTTGATGTTGAAATGGTGCAAGTAGGATTATTGGTTGGGAAGAAAGAAAAGATGCCGAGGTTTACAATATTTTCCCCCAGTGGATGATTTACCAAATCCTACATATCAAATATAATAATTAAAATTTGAAGTTTTTAAAAATGTTGCTTCTTTTCCAACAATCATAATTCTATTTGTTTTCAGGATCTGCATTTGAGGGTTTTTGATTTGTTTTGTTTTGTTTTGCAAGAAATCTGGAGAAAATATCTACCTCATGTTTGGACTGACTTCAAGTCAGTGAGAGGACCGTGCTAGAAAAGAATAATGAATCATGGAACACTATATTAAAAACTAAGGATATACTGTATGGTGACTAACATAACATAATAAAAAATTATTAAAATAAAAAACAAACAAACAAAAAAGAACTCATCATAATTTACCCTTTTCTTTAGGATGTCCTAATTACAGTTTTCCTCAAAACAATTCTCCTGCTATCCTAATAGGGAGTCAAGCCCCTCAAGATGGTATATTAATCTATATGTTTTTACATGTAATTAGCACATAACTAGCTTGAATATTTTACAAATAAAATTTCAGCAACATGGTTTCCAATCTGGGACACATATTTGGTAATAAAAAACCAATATTGGGAGAAATTTTATTACGTTATTGAGTAGGTAGTTTTTTAAAAGTTTCTGACAGAAATAAGTGATCAAGCTCTGAAAAGGAAATTTTGATAGGACATCTGAAATTCAAGGGTTATTATTTTCTCTTTGGTTTTCAATGAGATTCTGCTAGAATTTAGTATCTGGTGTATAAAGGATGATGGTCATAGATATGATTAAAAAATACATGTTAGAATCATAGAACGTTTTCAGATCTAGAAATAATTTTAGTTTTAGATTGCTTTTTTTTGGTTTGTGTATGCAAGACTTCTTACACATAGAGGATGCTTAGTATGTATCCCTTGTATAGATATAGTAAGTGCCAGTAGCACCAGTAACATCCCTAGTCATGTAACAGGCCAATTCACCTGCATTTCAAACATTTGTGGAGTTGATCTTTCCAGTTGAGGATACTCAGATAAGACTGCTGAGAGTAGTAATGAGTATATCCTCCCCGCCCTCCACATCCTACCTCCAAGGTCACTGAAGGCATCAGTGGTACCTGGCGTTAGAATTCTGGCCGCAGAGCTCCCGTTCCCACTCTGCTCCCTTTAGACCACGCCATGCTGCCTGCAGTGACTGCAGTGAGAGTGACCATCTAATAGCCAGCAGAAAGTAATCAGCTGCCTGTAAAGATCACAGACAAAGGGAAAGTTTTCCAGGTCATTTCCAAATATACTTTTTCCCGTAGTATCTTAAGTGCTCTTATCAGAGCAAAGACTATAACGTTGGAGTTTACACAACTGTTTTCCTGTATGAATAAGCACATGCATTGAAGTCACGTACCCATCATGCTGGCTAATCTCAATTAAAGGGCTGTCAGCAGAAAGGGGATATTACTTACCCAAGAGCTAAAGCCCCATGCACTTTGTTGCAAAAAAAATAATAATAAGTGGGTATTTTTCAAGGATGGTTTGAAAATGACTGGAGTCTCAAGGCAACTACAGTTTGTGTGCCAGAAAGCCAGTCTTGTTCCTTATTCAGTTTCCATGGCAAAGCCGACATTCAGGATGTGAGAGGAGAAATGGAAAGGTACTTTACTGTGACCTATGTTTTAGTTTTCTTAATATGTCAATTGTCTATTGTGATAAAATGATGCAAATATATATATTTTCTCATTTAAGCATATTCTTAGTATTCCAAAATCATTCTAAGATTTATGATTTTAAGACAAAAGTGACTTTCATCTGGGAATCTTTCACTGATCCAAACACAGTAAATTTGTAATTGCAGAACGGAAAGTTGGAAAAGCATACATGCATACTTCTTGTTTGTGTTTGGTAAAAGTGGGCATGGAGTTGAGAACCAGATACTCAGGGGAAAAAAATAAAAATGCAACAATGTGGTGGTCTAAAACTAATCATCCCTTTGGGTCTTAGGATCCATCCTTCCTTCCTCCCTGCCTCCCTTCCTTCCTTTCCTTTTTTCTTTCCTTCTTTCTTTGATATTACATAAATTCATCTTCTACCCCTAGGGAATTATTGTGACTTTGACTTTGAATTGTTCCAAAAATTGACTAAGAATGGAAAATAAAAATTTTCAATACCTTACCTTTCCTAGATTTTCCCTTTCTGGTACTTCTTAATCATTATCGTAAGAGATATTAATAAGTTGAAATACTCGAAATTCTAAGGTATTCTAGGGAAATTCATGATCTATTTCAGTGGACCATGATATCTCTGCTTCTTGTAGACAAGAAAGGAAATACTCTAGACTACAGAGTCCATTTAGTGAGCTCAGAATAACATTTTGCTGTTAACTACGTAAGCTAATTAGGACTTTGTGACGAAATATGAAATCGTGTATATGTGAAGGACTGTGTTGGCTCCAGACTGAGTTCTAAACTTAGCACAGGGTAGTGAAAAGGGAAGAAAAACCTGTCAGTTTATGTTGACATGTGGCAAAGCTGGAAAGTAGGTCAATGTATTTGACAGGTGATACCTGCTGACGTTGCGCTCCACTTTGCTGTAACATAGGGAATATTTTGCCATGGATGAGTAGAGCAAAGTCACTTGGCTACATCTTCTAATATCTGTGCTCTCCTGTAGGAGAAATCTGGGAGAGAATTTAAAACTGTAAAGTTCTGTCTTTTAACAGGGTTTATATAATTACCAAACAGAGTGTACAGAGATGTATCAATAGAATTCTGTTACCAGTTTTTCACCCAAAGTGCACCTGACTTGTCAAGAAACAATGATGCCAAGGGACATAGTGAAACCACTTGCCAATTGCTGGAATGCAGTGTGTGAGAGTAGTAAATAAAACATCCATTTAAAAATGTAGGTGATATTTCCTCCTAGCCGTTCTTAGCTAAAGTGAAATGTGTGTCACCTTTCAAGTGAATTATTTTGTTTAGTTTTGCTCTATTTTACTGTTACTCTATTTTACTTCCCCAGGAGCTCTCCAAGCTAACAGAAGGATGTGGATCTAGTAACCAACATGCGTCACAGGATGTCACTGAATTCAAAGTCCCTTAGATAGAATCAATGAATCCCATTTGTATTTGGGCAGACTAATAATAATCATATAGCTGACTACTGAAAGCATTGTAATATTCTTTTTTTTTTAATGATTTTTTATTATATTATGTTAGTCACCATACAGTACATCCCCGGTTTCCGATGTAAAGCTCGATTATTCATTAGTTGCGTATAGCACCCAGTGCACCATGTGAGGAGGGCACGTATTGCATTGTAACATTCTATCTTGAACTCTATGAAAGCCAGATGAACATGTATATAATTTAAATTATCAATTAGAATTTGTAAAAACATAATTTTTTGGTGAAACTACAGGTTTCTGGTAAAGCTGTTTTGGAAGATACAAATGGGAGATTACTGGAATGAATGCCGTATACTGCTAACAATGGAATGAACTAGTCAAGGAAATTTATTGGCTAGATTTTTGGTATAATTCACATCTGCAAAGTGAGCCCAGATAAATTTCTGTAACCCAGTGATGCATTCTTATGTAGAAATTAAGAAGTTAGGTATTTATATGTTTAGAGGGAAAATATCTTAATAACATGGTGTTTAGTCATAGGAAACATTTGTATTGACCTATTTTTATGGGAGTAAGATGTTTGGGGAATGAATAGTTCTTCATCTCTTGAAGAAGAATCCCTTTCTTTGAACAAGTAGGGCATCTTCTTATAGTTAGAACAGCATTTGTAGCGAAAGGAACAAGTAGACCTTATAATAGTCTCTACGGTGGGACCAGAGCATCCTTGCTTCTGCTACTAAGTATACACATCTTTCTTCTTCTCTGTTCTTTTTTCCTTCAAATAGTATTTATTGAATTCTAAACACATGTAAAGTACTATTTTGACTTTGGGATTACAGAAATGAATCAGATTCAATACCTGTGCTCATATAGGTTATAGTCTAGGATGTATTTGGGGTCATGCCTCTTCCTTTAATACAACAGCTTTGGCTTCAGGGTCCAAAGGAATCAGAAAAGAGACGTTGCATGCTGACTTTAAAAGTCAAGATTCGGACTCTTTGCACCCATGACAACAAATAGATCCTCTGGATTCCCCACCCCAAGAAGTAAAAAATAAATTATGTGGTAGATTCAAGTTGAATAGTAAGACAAGAATCTCAACTTCTAGCTTCCAGTCTCCGTATTTTAACTATTTCCTGCAATGGGGTCTTCCTTCTTAGTGCTTGTTCCTGCAAGCAAAGTGCGTCTACTTTCTAGTTCATGGCCAGGCAACCTTCAAGAGAAAGTCGTGTTGAGATGCAGCTAAGGTAAGCAGACCTAATGTTTTTAAACTCTTGGTTTTATTTTTGGTGTTGTTCTTTGTTTTTTATTTTTTGTTTTCTTTTGTTTTGTTTTTACCTGTATATTGTTCTGTAAATCAACTCCGTGCTAACTGGTGTCTGGCCTGGTACCAAATCACGATCTGTCTGTCCCAGAAATTGTGGCAATTCGAAGGCTCTGGTGGGCATGGCGTCAGGCTGGTCATTAACTGCTGAGTGTTTTTTGGGTGATCAAGAGAGTTTGTCTTCTCCCCTTTCTTTGAGCTTTTTAGACCAGAGTTTTAAAATAAAGAAAACTTTGGGCACAGAAATTTTATTATTGTGTTAAAATATATTTAAGGGAAATGAATGATATTTTTGGCTTCAAGATTAAAATCTTTTATTCACACAAAATGACTATTTATGTAATTATTGAGAAAAGGAAATGAAGATCATTTACTCTCACCTTCAGTTTCACCTCTTGGTCCTTTTCTCACCGAATGTATAGGAAGCCAGAGGAATGGACTAGGGACCCTTGGTGCCCATGATTCTTTTTCAAAGAACATACTCACCTCCCAAGTCCTTCTCAGGCTCTAATGCCCATGGCTTTCTCTCCACCTTCTCTTCCTCCAACACTCTGTCCTGGCCAACTCAACTCTGGAACAGTAGCTCCATCCTGTCTTCCAACAAGCTGAATATCCTCCTGCCTTGGAACGTCTGGACCTGCTGCTTCCCAGCAGAGCGAGCTTGGTCCGCAGCTAAATCAACAGCGCACCTCGCATTTTCTTCACGTGTTTGTTCAAATGCTGCTTCTCAGAGAGGCGTCTCTTGCTGTTGGATGCTGCAGCCCTTATCTCTTTTTTCTTCTTATCTGACTCTTAGATTCCATCTGCCTTACCTATCTCCCCTCGGAGAAGGCAGAATCCATGAGAACAGGGACTCTGTTTCATTCGCTGTTCACTTGTCCATGTCCTCAGGTCTTAGAACAGTGCTTGGCATATCACAAGAGAGCACCACATACTTAATGGATGAGTGAATAATTTATTAGTGCCTGGGTGGAGAGATCCTGGTAGCACATACACAAAGAAGGAAACCAAGAATACACGCAAGAGTAATTAAGGGGGAACTCAATGTGTTCTTCCATTTACTTTACTTCAACACATTCCTACTGGGACTACACAGAACTATGTGATTCCATAAAGATTTTAATAAGACTTCTTTCTATTTTAGATAATCCGAACACTCAAATAGAAATGCACATTTTCTGGCCAATCTAACTAAAATGTTCCATTTCAATACCAACATATTACAACACAAAGGGGAAGCACACTCTGACCAGAAATTCTTTGGCAGGTACCAGAATTTTATTATGCTGCTAAAGTAAAAATAAATAAATTTTTGCTCAATATGTGTTGTTACAGGAAAAATAAAAGCTAGAAGGGCTGTTCCCAGTTTCAGATCAACAAATTAGTAAACAAAAGTACTGTCAAAAATGTCGTTATTGAATGAAAACGAGAAATGTCTGTTTGATTCTGTTTTTATGGTCTCTTTTACTCCATGATTGAGGTTGGTGCAGTATGGCAAAGTTCAGGCGGGGTCAGCTGTTGGTAAAAGGCAACATTTTTGGCCCACATACTAGTAACTTCCATCATTCAGGAAGAAGTACCGATACAAAACCAAAAACACCTGAAAGCAAAACAACACAAAATCCCTCCATTTTGCTTTATGAGTAATGTAAGGTTTTTTTTTGTTGTTGTTGTTGTTGTTTTAAAGATTTTACTTATTTATTTGACAGAGATAGAGACAGCCAGCAAGAGAGGGAACACAAGCAGGGGGACTGGGAGAGGAAGAAGCAGGCTCATAGCAGAGGAGCCTGATGTGGGGCTCGATCCCATAATGCTGGGATCACACCCTGAGCCGAAGGCAGACGCTTAACGACTGCGCCACCTAGGCGCCCCTGTAAGTTTTGACATGAGAACCCAAGTACGTTAAAGAATAATGGGGATATTCTCTGGTGGTAGGCAGAGACAAATTCTCCCTGTGTTTTTCTGTAGTTTTGAGAGTTGACTGTAGAAGAAATAATAACTACTTGTCAAACTATTACTTGGAAAAAACTTGTAGAGGGTAAGCAGTGCTGCTGTGCCGAGCTTGGGCGCCACAAGAGTCAGGTGGGCTCCGCACCAGTGCTCAAGAAGCAAGCGGGTTGATCAAAGGTGGCAGGTGGTAACTTGGAGCCTTTGAACATAGAAACCCTAGAGATTTATGAGAGGAGGGAGAGAGAAACCTGAAGAAAATAAAATCTTTCAGCTGCACTTCTCTGGAAAGGACATTTTTCATGGCTGATCCAAACTTTCCTTCTCACTCTCTCTGTCATAAAGTTACTTATTTAATTTTGTCTAGTGGTTCTTTGTATTATGAAAAAGAGTCATAGAGACAGTAGGAAAAAAATCTATTAAAATATCCCTGCACGTTACCCAATTACACTACCTCCCAGCTGCTGGGTTTTGTGGCACTTATATTTGTTCAAGGAATATTCTTTAGGATGTGTGATCCCTTTACAATTCAGACGTGCAGTGCTTATTGGTAAAGAAGGTTAATGTGGGTCCTGGAATTGAAGGTGCTGATGAGAAGCTGAAACAGTATAGCTGGGATCAACGTCTAAGGAGTGAGGGGAGTGGAGCCAAGCAGGTGCCATTGGATCAGGCAAGAGACAGTGGCCGAGAATATGGAGGTGCTGAAAAAGGTGAAGAACTACTTATGCTGTGAGCGTGAGAGTATACGTGTGTGCGTGTGTGAAGAATTACTATGCAGTGATATCTGCTCTGGAGGCTCAAGGATTTTGGACGATGATGAAGACTGAGATTAAGGGAGGTGATGAGAAAATCTGAAGGACAGCTGGGAAATCTAATTGTTGGGGTTCGGTAGAAATGACAGATGTTGACGATAAGACAGTGACGGGAGTGTGCAGTGTCATGCTGGCATGGGATGCCTGTCTTTGTAAGTGCTGTCTGCAATGACTGAGGAGAGCCACTTGCCAAGGGCATCAGGAGTGTGGGGCAAGGTCACTGACATAGTAGATCATGACTTAAAAAATCAATCGGTGGGGCACCCAGGTGGCTCAGTCGGTTAAGCGTCTGCCTTTGGCTTAGGTCATGATCCCAGGGTCCTGGGATTGAGCCCTGCATCAGGTTCCCTACTCAGCGGGGAGTCTGCTTCTCCCTCTGCCTGCTGCTCCCCCTGCTTGTGCTCTCTTTCTCTCTGTCAAATAAATAAATAAAATCTTTTAAAAAGTTGATTACTGATCTATAGTCATGCAAGATACTGTGCTGCATTTCTTCCTGGCCTCTAACTATGTGGTCTCACAAGCAAAATTGTCTCCAGCAGTGACAGTTGTAAGGGTCACAGTGCTGTTAGGGCTTTCCAGGCTTCACTTAATATGTTAGGGGAAAAAAATAGCAGATATTAGGAGGAAACCCGTCCATGATAGGAAAATGAAGGTTAAAATAGCCATAAAAAATGAGTCAGAATCAGAAAGGGAAGACCTATGAAGTGATAAGAACAGGAAGGTAATACGTCTTTAGGAAGATGGATAGTCTTGTTAGTAATGGGGGCACAGAGATGATGGGCATGGGTTGGATTTTGAATGTCCTGTGCATGGTTCCAGGGGAGACCTCAGTGCACACATCAAAGGGCCAGTGGTGAGCTCTGTCTCTTGGGGGCTTCTAAGTCTACCATTTTTCAACTAACGGCAGTGAAATGTGTTCATACTCGTGCTGAGGTTCGCTTCAATGTCTTAGCTTCTTAAAAGAGGATGAACTGTCTAAACCGTTGCCATTGTTGTGGAGACCATTCCTGTCTGGTGTGGATTCTTCTGCCCTAAATGTGGACTACGTAGCCCTTGATCACATGAAAGAATGTAGTAGGATTTAATAAAATCAGAGCCAAGTCCTTACTGAAGTTTGTGTTGCTCGATATGTGTTCACTAATCACAGTACATTTTTGCATCTTTAAGGTGTGTGGTTGAATTTCTTTTGAGTGGCGTTCTGTTTCCATGGGCTACTCTCTTGGCCATGTGTATCTTAATATGATAATCATCTTTTGGGTGAATAACACAATCTTATGTATTGAAAGTTCAGTTTTGTTTTGTTTTTGGTCTTTTTGTCATATAGAAGAGTAAAAGAAGCTCAGACTCATTTTTGAAATGCAACTGTTCAGTTCGCAACTGTTGTAATTCTATGAAGGTGACATTTAATCCTTCCAGGAGGGAGTTGGGGAATTTTTCCTGTCAGGTGTCAGTACTTTGGTACGTATGTACTCTCACCTGTGTTGGAAATGGCACAAACGTTGTGAGGGGCCAGATGCACAGTTTGGGAAGGTGGACATTAGCCAAGAACTCACCTCTCCTACCATCTTCAGCTTCAGTTCTGTAGCCAAAAAGCAATTACTGAGAATAAGAATCACAGTCTTCTACAGTGTGGAGCAGAGAATATCACCCGGCACCTGCATGTGGGTGGGAGAGAATCATCACAGTTGGTGTGGGAGGCCTCCCTGTGGTGGGCTCTGGGTTCTTTGCATGCAGCCAAACCAGAGAGAAGCCCACCTGATTCCATTTCTGACACCTTTCTTATTTCTCTGGAAAACGTGTCATTCCTGTGGGTCTTTGGGAGTGGAGTGTGAGTAACTTGCTTCTGTTGGTGGAAGGGGCAGATAGTTTCTGGCTTGACGTCCCTGATTTGCATGTTCCAGATGTCTGTAATGCAGGTATCGTGTTGTTTATAGCCCTGCTTCTCAAAATTTTCTGATGCTGAGAATAACTGGGAGTACCTAATAGAGACATCCCCAGGCTCCCTCTGGGACCCTCCAACTGAGAACCCCCAGGGTACGAGCCTGTAGAGCTACTTATACAGTGAGCTCTCTGCTCACTGTACTCAGAGAAATTTGAGGAACAAGGGTTTTGTGATGATTGTACATGGATATCTCTAGTCAGAGTCTGGAAGAACATGCTTACATTTGCCCCAGTGAACGAAATCTTGTATCCCTAAGGTTTAAGAAGCTCCTATGCTTTTTATACTGAATATACACACCTGTCTTTAACTTTTTCTACTGGAAGGGTAGGAATATCATGGGTAATTAACATCCGAAGGAAACATGGAAAGCAAACAAAAAGAAAACAGCACCTCTGTTTAAGCAAAATTCCTGGGGCATCACAGACATTCAGAGGCTCCATAAAACCACCGAACTGTACGGTACATTGTTCTCACAGTCTCCTCTTCGAAGAGACTCATTAGACCTATGAACAATCAAAACTGCACAGAGAAGGTGCAGGAGGGGTGCAGAGAGGCTGAGTTTGGGAGTGGGAAGCAGAGGTGCCACACAGAGACCTGGGCTCAGATCCCCGGTTGCTGCTAACCACGCATGTCACCTGCGGGGGTCCCTCACCCACAAAGCCAGGGAGACAGTAAAAAGATCAGTGGTTGCCAGGGGTGCAGGGAAGGATAACTATGGGCAGCACAGATTTTGGGGGCAGTGAGACTGCTCTATAAGACTAGACTAGACTAGAATGATAGGCAAACGCCAGTGTACATTTGCCCAAGCCCATAGAATGTGTGACACCAAGAGTGACCTCCAAGGTAAAGTGTGGACTCTGGGGGATGACGATGTACCCATGGAGGGTCACCGATGATAACCAACGTACCCTCTCGTGAAGCCTGTTGATATGGGGGAGGCTGTGCATATGGGGGGTTTAGGGAGTATAGGGGAAATCTCTGTACTTACTGCTCAAGTGCTCTGTGAATCTAAAAGTGCTTTTAAAAAATAACAGTTACTAATTGGGGGAAAGAAAAACAGAAGGAAAGGGATGGTTCTCTCTGATGCTTTGCTATTTCAGGTAGACCAGCTGATATATCACACTGAGGTGGCAGGCGCCGTGGATCTCTCATGGCCATCCTGAAAGAGAAAAATGGACAATTTTTAGACTTAACCATCTTTTCAGATTAGGTTACTCTGACCAAAATATACCATTATTAAGGAACCAACAGATCCGTTTCCTGCAGGATTTTTCTATGGAATTGTAGTGAAAATCTCTTTTCAATCAAGTTCCACTGTCTGTCAGGAGGAAAAAATCAATTGTGGGTCACACACAAGGAAAACAACCTGAATTTAACAAGTATATTTACTCTGAAAAATACTTCAGTTCCCTATCCTGACAGTTAAGGTTAAATGTTAGAGGAAGATAGGAAGAGTCGTTAGAGAAGAGAGAGCCAGAGAGTCAAGGGATAATAAAGGCCGGCAACTGGGAGAGAAATACATTACAAGAGAGGGATACCAGGGTTGAGTAGGAAGAATAATAGACTCAAGAAAGCAGATTTCCTTCAGAGCCCCCAGATCACTCGGACTACAGGCATAAGATCAGTTAGCACGTGTTGTCACGCCTGTAAGATTTGGATGAGCTCTTTTGCAGTTTGAAATCACTTTTTCTACAAGATGGGATAGATTCCCCACTTCCACTTCACATTCGCACTCGCACGTGTGCTTTTAAAGAAAGGTTTATTTTCTCCGTGAAACTCTTAAGCCTTTGTAAACGTCGAGGTAATGAGTTAGCTTTAGACACTGACTATGGAAGCCCAGCATTATCCATGTATCTACCATCTAGGAGTGGCTTTTTTCCCTGACTCACAATATTATTTGCTTCTTGCTTGCTTTAGCTTTTAATCTGTTGTTCTGAATTAATCTTGAAATGATATGTAATTTAAAAAATCTTTGTGGTTGGAAATAATATAGTCAGGAGAACAGCAGTAGCTCTTATTGAAAGTATCATTAAAAGGAAGTATATACAACCACTGGTCACTTTTCGCTCCTAAGAGGGTGCTTGTGCCAAGGCTATGGGGAGGGACAGGGCAGCCTTCAGCTCATGGGCATCCCTGAATAAACCTAGGTGTGTGCCATTGCTTCAAGGTTGGGCAAAAGGTTGACTGTCCATATCTGTCAGGGAATTTGGTCTTAATATACAAATGGGGGTCCAATCAAAGTTGTTCGGTAAGAAGAGCAATTATGGTGGCTCCCTGATGTGTGGGAAAGACAGTGGATGGTCACTGGGGCCAAAGACACCACGACATCTGCCGTTGATGGGGGAGGGAGATTAGCAGTCGGTACAGTCAAGAAAGGAATATACCAGATACATTTTACTGGTAAAGTGTAAGGGGGTAAGTGGCTAACTCCCTGTGGCAGATGGAGGAAAAAGGAGTCATGGAATCCATCGGTTTCCTGATGTGCTCTAGCATGAATTTGGAGCCCAGGCTGTATTAACCTATATGCTGAGTAAACTTGGGAGTGCTGGTCGATCTCAGTGTGTGTCTCTGTGTTTGTGTTTCTCTGTTTTAGCACCATTTGTATGTTAAAAGGAAAAATGAAGATGCTGAACACTTTTACTTTAGATGTTTATATTATTTTGATGATATCATTTTGTTTATATTATTTCAGAAAAGCATGGACGGGAGGGGGGCTGTTAGGTGACATGAGGACTAGTGTCACCCTCAAGGGAAGAGTGTTGTTTGTGTGGGCTTGTTTTGTTTTCATCTATCTTTCTGTCTATCTTTTTGTTTATTTATTTCTGAGTCCCCGTTACTCAACACAGTATCTGGTGCATAATGTGTGCACCGTGTGTAGCGCTGGCTCAATTTCAGGTGACCGGGAAACCTGCTGTTTGAAGGCAAGGTTATAAATAAAGAAGAGGAGGGGGCATTGATCATAGGGAATGAATCTAAAGTAGAGATAGGGCATTTCTGTTGTTTCTCCCCAGAATTTTAAATGATTATTTATTGCAACTATCATTTTACACTTATAAGTATAGAACAGCTAGAATCGACATTCTTAGGAAATTATGGTGAGGGAGGGACTCGTTGAACTCACTTTCAGTCTGTCCTTTTGCACAGCAGCACTTACCCTGTATGTGGGCAGCTGTTCGCTGAGGTTGACCGCCTTTTCTAGGCTCATGCTCCTGACTGTCCCTGACCCACTCTCCAGAGAGGCCAGGAGTTCGTTGTCAGCAGCAGAGTCTCAAGGAAGGAAACTCAGCAATATCACGCCAATGAGATTTCCAGAAAACTCAAACAAATCACAGAATCATGTTGTCGTTTTTAATCAAGACAACAGAGGACATAGGGTAAAGGCTATGCTTAAGGAAAAGGGAAAATCCTTGGGCAGAAGCTCAGCATTCTGTAGGAGGACAGCCCAGGCAGAGGGTGTTCCCAGCGTCCTCCAGTTTCATCGAGACACAGCTGAGGCTTCGTGGATGCAGAAATGTCCTCCCGACTGCTCCCAGTGCCTCAAGTCCTGCTCCCCTTCTCTCTTGTTCTCTCTGTCTCTGTCAACCTGTCTCTCTCCAGCCACAGTGCAGATGTGGTACGAGGTCCTGTATAACATCACCTCTCCTTAGCTCCATCCAAACCCATCCGTTTTGTTTCTTATATTTTCAGTATTTTCTTTAATTAATCACCACTCGGTATCATCCCATATGAGGTAATGTTTTAGCTGTTCCCAAACCCTTCCCGTTTCCCCCAACTCCTCCTCAAGGTGGAGCTAGCTTGCCTCCGCCATGTTGTTCCAGCCCCGTTTGCAGGTGAGTTTTCCATTTGTGGTGTGACAAACAGGAGAGGGTGCAGGACAGGTGGGCTGGTGGCCACAAGGTTTAGTCTTTGCAGGGTCCTCTTTTCAACCCACTTGGCCTCCAGGCATGTCCGTGGCTCCCCTCCCTCCCACCACCTCAAGGAGGTGAACACTCGGCAGCCTCTGAGTTATCTTGCCTGTTTCTTCCCTTGTCTTGAGAAGCTCTTCATCTTTTCTTTTCTTTTTTCTTTTCTTTTCTTTCGTGTCCCTTGGTGCCCTGATTTTAAATGATTGCGTCATGTGGAGGAAGTCTCTTCAATGAATGAAGCTTCAGAATTTATATCTGAGAAATGACGTTGCTATTACCCATTCTTCCAATGTTACAGACTTGCTGTGAATTATAATTTGGGTATTTTGAAAGTACTTTGCAAATTGTAAACCACTCTAAAAATTTCAGCGTAATATTAGATTAGGTCAAGATGGAGCTGCCAAAGGAAAATTCAGATAAAAAGGTTGAGTGCCTGCCTTTGTTACTCATGCAAGGATGGTCTTATCGGCTCTCTCAGAGGCTAGAGGCCAGCCACTAGCAAGAGAAAAAGGGGATCCTTTCTCAGGCAAGGCCAATGGAAAGAAATGCTGTTGTTGAGTACCATGCAAGAAAAATCTCGATGAAGAAAGTAACTCCAGTTCTTCCCAGAAATTAGAACCCAGTCATGGTTTCATTATTTTCTGGTTATAGACATAATGGACAGAAGTCTCAGGTATGAGCCTGCCACCTGTTCTGCCCTTGGAATCCCTGGTTTGTAAGTAACCAGCTGGCCCGGTTGCTCCCTTTAAACTTCTTTCAGCTATGTATTGGTGTTGTGTCACTGAGGTGCCCTCCGTGACACCGTGATCAGGTACTGTGGTGGGACAGGTAAACCTGGATTCTGTCCACAGTCACAGGTTGTGCCCAAGCCCTTTGTGCCAGAATTGATCCAGTCATTATGCCAGTTCAGAGTAATGATTTCTTGATTTTATAGCTGCTGAACCTATTAGAAACATTTCCTTGGTCCCAGGGATCACCTTAGGGTAGGACAAGAGATCTAGCTCCACACTGCAGGTGGAGAGGGTCCCAGGGATCACCTTAGGGTAGGACAGGAGATCTAGCTCCACACTGCAGGTGGAGAGGGTCCCAGGGATCACCTTAGGGTAGGACAGGAGATCTAGCTCCACATTGCAGGTGGAGAGGGTCCCAGGGATCACCTTAGGGTAGGACAGGAGATCTAGCTCCACATTGCAGGTGGAGAGGGTCCCAGGGATCACCTTAGGGTAGGACAAGAGATCTAGCTCCACATTGCAGGTGGAGAGGGTCCCAGGGATCACCTTAGGGTAGGACAGGAGATCTAGCTCCACATTGCAGGTGGAGAGGGTCCCAGGGATCACCTTAGGGTAGGACAGGAGATCTACAGGTGGAGAGGGTGAGCTTTGAGAGACAGCTGACCTACAGGTCGCAGGAGGTTGCAAGCAGGTGAAAGAATATCAGAGTCCATTGGCAGCTCTGGTTCTGAACCCTGGTGTGGCACTTAGTAACTGTGCACCTTCAGAAATTTTCTAAAAAAGATTTTATTTATTTGAGAGAGAGAGAGCAGGAGAGAGAGAAGGAGAGAGCGTGAGAGAGCACATGAGCAAAGGGGGCAGAGAATCCCAAGCAGATTCTGCACGTAGCATGACCCTGATATCATGACCTGAGCCGAAACCAAGAGTCAGACACCTGACTGCCTGAGCCACCCAGGCTCTCCCTTCGGAAATTTATTTAACCTCTTCTTGTTCAGTTATTTCATCTAATAAGCCTATGTATTGGGATTAAATAAGCTAACTTCTGTAAGGTACTTAACATCATACCCTGCATATATTTGGTACCCAGTAAATATTAATATAATACTAATACAATGATCTTTATTATTTGTATCCATAACAACGGACAAAAAGTAGAAAAGAAGGAGCATAGCAGTGGGTATCCTGGCTCTGTTTTAGTGCAATTCCATATTACACAGAAATCAGGATGGCTTACCAGTGCTGTGATGACCATGGCCAGGGGTCTATCAGCTTGCAGAGGCCACATGCCAAGTCTCGAGGCATTCATACTCTCATTAACGGTGGTGCATGCCAGCGATAATGCATTGAGGGATAATGGGATCTTTTAAACCCCAAATGGGAGTTTACTCTCTCTGGAAGAGTTTGTCACTATGTTCATGACTTTGGACAAAAGTAATCAGCTGTTTCAGCCGAAACTGTTGTTGTTGACCAGGCTGCAGGAATCGAAGTCAAGAGACAGAGAATTCCAGGTGTTTGGGTGTCCTGTCGAGCAAACAGAATGACTGGAAAGGAAGGTCAGTGCCTGGACCTGCTTCGCTCTATGACTTGGGCCACCAGGCTGCTATAGTCGGTTGATGTGCCACCTTCAGCCTGTGTGACGTCATTGGCTGATACCCAAGCTACAACTCTACAACTTGTTCGTTCTAACTTACTTATCTATGTATGAGGAAGGAGTAACTATAACATTGTTTTAAGTTAGACTGACTAGCAGGAAACCCCAGTGAGTGTTGGAAAAGATGAGTAGTTGAGCATGTCACCTTCGGATTTGATGATAGTAAAGACATTGTAAAAAATTGCATTGTGCAATTTACTTATAATGCTTTGCATGGAGGATGTGGCAGGGCAAACTGAATTTGGGGCCTGCTATTTGGCCATGCAGGCTGAGCACTGCTCAGTTCTATGTGTCTCTGGCCAACGCAGTCACCTGAGCCACCATATACAGTGGCCCCTTGGGTTTTGGGTTTGTTTGGGGAAAACTTTCCTCAATTCAAAGCATGGTCAGATTTACAAATATGTTGGGGTTAATTCTTTTCTTTTTTTTAAAGATTTTATTTATTTATTCGACAGAGATAGAGATAGCCAGCGAGAGAGGGAACACAAGCAGGGGGAGTGGGAGAGGAAGAAGCAGGCTCATAGCAGAAGAGCCTGATGTGGAGAAGAGCCTGATGTGGGGCTCGATCCCACAACGCCAGGATCACGCCCTGAGCCGAAGGCAGGCGCTTAACCGCTGTGCCACCCAGGCGCCCCATGTTGGGGTTAATTCTTAAAACGAATTAAAGAAAATCATTTTTCGTAATTATCCCACTGCCCCTATTTGACCATATTAGGATGGCACATAATCACCGTAGGGAACAGACGCAGGCATGTTGCCGAATATCCCTGTCAGCCTCTGGAAGAAGTCATTGGGATTGATTACATGCTACTATCCTGGGGCCCTTTCACACTGTAGTCCTGCATAAGGGAAAGTCTGTAATACCCAGTACGTATTTTACAGCTTTGAAGTTAGCTTTCGGGCACTCATACATACGCAAACTTGTTTTAGCCCAACACCCAAATTTTTACTTTTAAAAAAATTAATAATTAATGATAAATATTCATTTAAACATTATTTTTATTGTGTTTAGTGCTTTTTTTCTTTTCAGCCAAGGCCCGAGAGTAGGTCTTCCCTTCCCTGGCCTGGGTATCCTTGTCCTTGTCTTCCTTTCCACAGTACATATAAGCTTACATGTGATATTCTCTTCAGAATGTCTCAGTACCTAGTAGGTCTTCAGTAAATATGAGTTGAACAATTGAAATTTATTTGGCATATGATTCAAGGGAATTGTTGTGACAAGAGTAGAGTAAAAAGGGCCTCTGGGCATCCCCGTTGGTTAGGCATCTGACACTTTGGCTCAGGTCATGATCTCAAGGTCGGGAGATCAAGCTCCACGATGGACTGTATGCTGGGTGTGGAGCCTGCTTGAAATTCTCGCTCACTTGCCCTCTGCCCCTCTCTCTCCCTTTAAAAAAAAAAAAAAGAGTAAAAAGACCTTAGAGTCCTTACTCATGAGTAAGATTTAGAAATATCTGCTTCTATTTATTAAGGGCTTACAATGTATTTTATAAAATACACCATTTAATTTAATCCTTATAATAACCCTCTGCAGCTGGTTTACAGTCTTTTTTGTAAGGCTTTATTTTTTAGAGCACGTTGGGGCTCACAGCAAGATCAAGAGGGTGGTACAGAGGTTTCCCATGAGCCCCCTGTACCCACACGTGCACAACCTCCCCCACATCAACACTCCCCCCAGACGGGTGCATTTGTTACGAGGGATGAACCCACGGTGACACACCGTTATCACCCTCAGTGCACAGTTGGCATTAGAGTTCAATCTAGGTGTCGTATGTCCTGTGGGTTTAGACAAATATATGATGACACCCGTCTATCACTACAGTATCACACAGGAGTTTCACTGCCTAAAAAATCCTCTGTGCTCCATCTATTCATTTCTCCCTCCCCACAAACCCTGGAAACCACTGATCTTTCTACTGTCTCCATAGTTTTATTTTTCCCAGAATGTCGTACAGTTGGAATCATGCAGGACGTAGCCTTTTCAGACTGACTTCTTTCCCTTGGTGATATGTGTTTAAGGTTTCTCTGTGTCTTCTCACGGCTTGATGGCTTATGCCTTTTTAGTGCTGGATAATAACCTGTCGTCTGGGTGGATCACAGGTGATCCATTCATCTGTGGAAGGACATTTTCATTGCGTCTAGGTTTTGGCAGTTATGAATAAAGCTGCTGTAGAAATCTACATGCGGGGTTTTGTGTAGACATGTTCTCAGCTCCTTTGGGTGCATGGGGTTCCTCAAAAAGTTAAAAAATAGAGCTACCCTATGACCCAGCAATTGCACTACTGGGTATTTACCCCAAAGATACAAATGTAGTAATCTGAAGGGACACCTGCACCCCAATGTTCATAGCAGCAATGTCCACAAGAGCCAAGCTGTGGGAGGAGCCCAGATGTCCATCGACAGATGAATGGATAAAGACACACACACACACAATGGAACATTACTCAGCCATCAAAAAAATGAAACCTTGCCATTTGCAACAACATGGATGTAACTAGAGGGTATTATGCTAAACAAAATAAGTCAATCAGAGAAAGACAATTATCATATGATCTCACTTGTATGTGGAATCAGAGAAACAAAACAGAGGATCATAGGGGAAGGGAGGGGAAAATAAAATGAGATGAAACCAGAGAGGGAGACAAACAATAAGAGACTCTTAATCATAGGAAACAAACTGAGGGTTGCTGGACAGGAGGGAGGTGGGGGATGGAGTAACTGGGTGAAGGGCATTAAGGAGGGCAGGTGATGTAATGAGCACTGGGTGTTATATGCAACTGATGAATCACTGACCTCTACCTCTGAAAGCAATAATACATTATATGTTAATTAATTGAATTTAAAAAGAAAAAGCTATTAGATTGGGTAATATTATGTGAAAATGCATTCGTTGTCTGACGAGAAGCATGTACATTTTAATAAACAGTTCGGCTCTTTCAAAAAAAATTGCAGTGTCTTGGGCTTTGTAAATCTTCAGGAGGGTAAGAGATACTGGGTGGGCAGTAATCATCAGTACTCGTGCCAAGAGGCAAGAGGCAGTGGGTCAAATGCACAGACACTGGAGGAAGGGCTAGATGTTGGGATGCTGAATAGATACTAAGTTCCAGTCTACCTCGAGGAAAAGACCATGTGACTTATTGCAAGGAACTCCACCAGATGGCCAATTTGATGGCTGATGGCAGCGAGGAAGGCAGCAGCCTCTGCTGACGAGCGGGTAAGGGCGTGACCACTTATGATCAAGGAGACGTTCAGTCAAGTGTGCAGGTGGAGTTGGAGATACCCCGGGTTTCTTCCTTTTTATGTCTTTTTGTCTCTTTTAATTTCTTAGAGCAAAATTCCATAACCCATTTTAATAATTAATAAATGGAATTGTGGTGATCATTGAAGAATTAGATAGGAGCTGTTATTCTGGTGGAATACTGATAGTGATCCTTTTTTTGCCCTCCTAACATACATGGAGGTTCTGGGCTCATGTCAACTTGCAGGTCTAGATGGAATCACAGGATTTTTATAGCGATGAAACAAACTCCTTTTTAAACTGATGGATACATGATGACGACGCGCTATGGATGGGCGTTTTTATAGATATATTATAGGAATGAGAATATTAGCTTATATTGCAACATTATCAGATTTCTCATCCATAAAGCTAAATTCTACAATCCATTTTCATAGTCAATTTTGAGTACAGAATTCTTTTTTGCTCTGTAACTTTATTATGTGCATTAGAGAAATGTTTTCTCTACTCCCTTTTCAGAGAGCTCACTTTTATAAAAAGTGATTTTGCTGCAGCAGAATGTTGGGACAATAGCTTCAAATCTTGTACCACTGATTCAGAAACACCGTTATTATTAACACCTTAGTCCATTGGTTCTAGACAGAAAAGTTCAATAGGAGCAGACAAACACACTTGCCTATTTCGAGAATGCAGACGGAAATATGTGGCCTGAGGGATTGCAGTAACAAAGCAACGAGGGTGAGGGAGCTCAGTGCTTGCTTCGAGCACAAGGACAGTTTTGACGGCTTTGACCGCACCGCAGCAGATGCTTCCTGGGGTAGGTTAATTTGCAGAAACATGAAATAAAATAAAGCTACCCTTTAAAACCTTCTCATTTAAGCCCCATTTTGAACTGGGCATCAGAGAACGCTAGATAGCTGCTGTGGGATCAGGGAATGATGTGTTTTGTTCTGCGGAGTTGTTTTATTGATGCATAATTTGATGCTTCACATTCTGATTGGTCACTGGCCATCCGTTATGATCCCTTCCCTAAAGGGCACAATTGCCCATTCAAGTGTTTATTAATCAGAGAGTGAGACTGATTTAGCCCACAAACACTGTCACCTCCATTTACTGTAGTGCATTATTTAAGAGCTATTTGCAGCATATCAGAGATAATAATTGCCGATATTATCAGGTGGAATATTGCAGTGAAGAATCCACTAATATAATGTAGTGAGCTCCCTGAGAGGGACACGGCACTTTTTGGGAACCAGAGACCCTTGCTCTTAGCTGCCAAGTAGTGTTTTTGGCAGATTACTGTCACAGAACGCTCACAGAAGTACTCTTCGGTGGACAGTAAAGCATGCAAATGGCAATTCATTCATCAAGTAATGATCGCTTTGGACAGACTCTGAAGTGTAATGTATCGTAAACACTAAACTATCAGCCTTATTTATGATGCACTGTTTCTGTGCTCACCAACTCTTGTGGTGATTTTCAGCTGGTAGCGTAGATATATTTCTTAATTGCGTGTTACTGTTGTGGGTGATTAAACATTATCTCTCCTAGATCCAGGGTATGTAGGTTTGAAACACTACCATATTCATTCAAGAGAGAATGTGTAGTTGACACAGTTGCTGCTGGTGGGAGCAGGTCCAGAGGAGGCCAGCCCAGGGACACCGGCATTCTTCCGAGCAGAACCCACTGCAGTAGTCGGAGGCACTTCTCACTCGGATTCCCAGACCTCTCCTCTCAGTCACCCTCTGCTAGATTTGACCCAAATATGATCATAGACTCCAAGTCCTTTCTCAGTCTGTTCAAATGGAAAGCCTTCTGCTACAACCACATCTGACTTCAGCTTTCCTTCCCCATCTCTTTATTGTGCAGGTCAGTGTCACCCCAGATCTTACTGGAATCTGACCTCAGCCCACCCATGACTTTCCCTTTGCACTTTGCTTCTCTCGACTGCTGACCATGAGTCTGCTCTGTCATGTAGCCTAGACACACAAGCTGCATGTAAATGCATTAAACCATGACACACACTGTTAGTCGTTAAAGGTGGGCCAGTCTTTGTTTTCCCAGCCAGTAGTGTTGGGCAGTGGTTGCCAGGCCATGGGAATCCTCTACAGCGAGAAGAAAAATAAGCTTACTTGGCAGGTCCGTTAAAACTTCATAGATAAGAAGACATCAGGAGACTTTCCTGGGAAAAAAAGACTCATTATTTGTAAGCCAGGAAGAGGAACGATATTTTGTGTTGTGTTGTGTTTTTTCCAAATTTGCTTAGCAATTTTATCTCTTATGAACTTGGAGATCCTCTCAAAGTCCTTGGCTTTAATATTTCTTCTCTAAGTACCCACCATTACTCGGCAGGCCCATACATGGGCCATTGATTGGGCTACTAACGATTTGTCTATAGGCTCACTGAATTCTGAGGACTGTCCAATAGAAGAAAAAAAGAGAGAAATGCCTCCCTCATGTAGACAGCTTAGTCCATGAAGCAATTTAATGCTTTCTTGTAACCAGCAGGTTTTTTTTTCCTTTTTGATTATGAAACTCACCGAGTGCCCCACTGTAATGACAAACACCAAATAAAGCTCCCTTCACATGGTGAAAGTGACTGCAGGGGAACATCCTTATTTTAGAGACGTTGCACAGAGCTAGATTTTCACCGACGGTAAATCAGAATGCTGTTTTTCTTATACTTTGAGGTAAGATGCACCTGTTAGAATAAAGCTATCTATGTGCTAAACCTCTTTGTTGGCTTTGAGACACATTTTTGTTTCTCCTCTTAAAATGAAAATCAGCTCGGAGATAGAGGTAAGGGAGAAACAAGGCTTATTGAAAGAGGAAAACATTTAACAATAGAAAGAGAAAAATCCTTTATACGTCTTAGGAGGTACTTTCTTTAAAGAGAGGAAAATCTGCTTTTCTGTTTCTAAAAGTTAAACTGTATGGGGTCTTCGTTCGGCATTGTAGAATCATGAAAAGCGAGCCCATCTGTAATGAGAAATCGAAATCTCACCCTTTGTAAGGAATTTTCTTTTTTTGTGTGTGCGGACCACCAAGATGGACACTTCCAAACCACGTTGCCTCGCTCCTGCCAAGGTTGGAATTGAAATTTCTTCTCACGATGACTGAGCTGCGGGTGAGATATCAGCCTCTCACTCTACACACGGAGAGGATGGCACGACACTGACTTGGGCAGACTTGGTATGGATTTCCATTCAGCAAATTAAAATCTACCCCCCTTGATGGGACCAAAGAGAGGATGCAGTCACATTTCGTGGTGTCTCACCTGGGGTATCCCAGCATCCACCACTTCCAGAAAATTCTTCTTTAAAGTTTTTTATATTTGAGAGATTCTTTTTAAGGTGTGTCTGTGTTTCACATTTTCTAGGAAGAAAAATTTCCCCTGAAAGCAAAAAATCACCTTGAGAGAGTGGTGAAGTACCAATAAAAGAGGTCGTTTTTTTTTTTTTCTGGAAAAACAATAACAAATATATATACACACACACACACACACACACACACACACACACCACATTATTGGATTGGTACTTGGTGTGTGATGGTAAACAAGTGGTTTGTCATCTGAATGATGGTAACATGGCTGGTGGGTGATTTGATTGACACCCATTTATCATTCATTTTGTTCCTACTTCTGTAGGATATCTGCTGTGCATGGTCATGGGTCAGAATCTGTGGTAGATACAGAAATAAATGAGAACCTATGATGGTTAACTTTATGCATCAGCTTGACTGGGCCACAGCTGCCCAGATAGCTGTCCAAGCGTCCTATCTGGGTGTGCATGTGAGGGTGTTTCTAGAAGAGGTTAGCATCTGAGTTAGTTTTCAAGGGTGGACTTGGTAAAGCCGATGACCCTCCCCAGTGTGGGTGGACACCATCCAATCCACTGAGGGATGGAGTAGAACAAAAGTGCAGAGGAGGGTGAATTTGCTATTTGCCTCTGAGGCCCTAAAATGACACCATTGGCTTTCTGGGTCCCCAGCTTGTGGATGGCACATCATGGGACCCTTCAGCCTTCATGGTTGGTCCTGTTTCTCTGGAGGCCCTGACTAATACAGACCTGCTCCAGTGTTTCTCCAAATGGGGTTAGTGACTGCTAGTGGTACAGAAAACATGTGATATTTGAATGCAGTTTGTGTTTTTTTGTTTTTCATGGGGTTTTTTTTGTGTTTTTTTGTAGAAAGAATCTATTTCACTAGATTTGTGGAAATTGGAAACTTCCATCACAATTACTATGAGAATTGGAAGACATAGAACATCAGTGTTCAAGTAGAAAAATAAAGATGACAATAGTAATAGCTCATGTTTATTGTATGAATTCTATATATATGTGAAATAAGCATTCACTGTTTTAGAAAGTTATGGGGTTTTGTGTGAGGCTTTTATCACTGAGGAAGTGGTTCCTCTTATTGGAAAATTGGAATCACATCATGGCCGCCACAGAAAAGTCCGCTGTGAGTGCCCTTGGGTTAGGCAGTGCAAGCTGGGTCTGAGATGGTTCTTCAGATGGTTCTCCTTCCCAAAGATGGTTTCAGTTCCAGCTTCCTCCACCACCTTAAATGGTGATGTGGAATATTGATTGTCGAATATTTTTAGGGCTCCAGAAAACTCAGTGCTTGGATAAATGCATGATAGAAAGGAAAGAAAAGATGAAAAAAAGAATGCTAAGACTGTACCCCTTGCCCGTGGAGCCGTGTGTCTAGCTCCAGGGCAAGTAGGAAAATTAGAGAATTGTCATGGTGGTTTTTAGACTTGGGCCAGGGAGCTATCACCGGCGAGCGTGTCGGAGTTTAATCATGGGTATTATGACATTGTGTGAGTGTAAGACAAAAAACCTCAAAAAATGTTAAATTGGATTGAGGGAAGGAGACACAGAGAGGTGGGTAAAAGAAGTACCAGGGAGGACAAAATATCATTTTCTAAGCTTTTTAATCAATAAGCTCAAGAGATTATTTCAGACCTAGGGTCTTTGAGATAAGGAGATGCAGCAAGAAGAGAAAGCACAAGAATGAGCTGTGAATTTGTAAGGCTATCGGAACCTTGCTAAGCTGCTAGAGAAATAAGCATCTCTGCGATGTTGGCACATTGCCCTGAGAAGCGAGGATGCTGTGCTTTCTTCTTGACCTAGTATATACCTCCTGCCTTCCGGTGGAAACTTTCCTGATGTTTCTGGGTGGAAAGAGACTGTGAAGGGTGACTAAACCAAAAAGAAGATAGAAGTGATAAAAATGTGAAAAAAATACCTGAGTGCAAAGTTTAAAGTCTAAACCTACTTTGAAGCCGCAGGAACCCTTAGCCAAAGAGCTGAAGCCCTAGATGACAGTTTACAAAATCCAAGGGGCCAGAGCACTGTTTCTGTGAGTGATTCTAAACTGCTCAGCTCTGCCCCGTCTCAGGAGTATTTGGACCATGATCATTCATTGTACTGTGAAATTATTTCCTTATATAACTGTATCTTGCTATTGTTTGCATATTTTTCACCCATTTGTCATCAACATATTGATAGTAAAAATGCCTATTTTAATAATGTAAGTAAGGATTATGATATAAGGCAGAGTGTAATGAACCCAGCAAGTGAAATAGAGTGGATTTTAGGTGGGGGCTAGAGGAAGCGGCTTCCTTAGTAGGGGAGGCTCAAGGAAGACAAGTGGTATTGGGGGGTAAATGGGTTCCATCAGACTGTTAGGAGGGGTAGAAGGGCATTTCAGAGTAAGAATGGTGGCTTAGCAATTGCACGAAGGGCACGCACAGAGCACGTCAGAGGAGTGACATCTAGTTTAGTGAGGCTGGCGGTAGAAACAAGAAGTACTATTGGACTTAGGTTGAATATTTAGTGCAGAAGTTGGAGCTTTGTCCTATAGAAATGGAGAGGCTTTAAAAAAATGTTTCTGTAGAATTATTGAATAATATATATACTCATAGTGTTAAAAAATACATACTGTGTATCTCTTCCCCCTGCCCTGCGCCCAGCCCCGCCTGTAACATCCTCAGATAACCATTTTTATTTGTTTCTATCTGTATCCTCCCACAGGCTCTTTATGCTAGAAATACAGATTATTTTTCCCTCCTTTTACACAAAAAGTAGCATCATACTCATTCCTTTTGCTGCTTTGCTCTTTTCCCTTAAAGTTTGCCTCCTAGAGACTTTTCCTGCTTTTGTAAAAGCCGAATGCTATGCAAGTATGTATTATGCTGTGTAACGTATTTATTAGTCTCCTACTGACGTTTGGATGGTTTTATCTTTCACTGTTAAAATGTAAAATCATCAGTTCGCATGTAGCAAGGATACTTCCAGAATAAATTGCAAGAACCAGGATTGTTGAGTTCAAAAGATATTGAATCTCTAATTTGGATCATTATCAACACTTGTCATTTCTGGACTTATGTTAATTTATATTCGACGTGGTGCTTCTCTTGCGATAGCATTACCGACAGCGTGCTACCCAACTTTTAGATTTTGACAATCTGGTTGGGGAGATAAGTAATTTTGGGATAGTTTCATAACCACTTTTATTTTTAAGAGTGAATTTGCGCATCTTTTTTTGGATGTTGAGATTTTTTTTGTGTGGTTATCATCAGTGAACACACTGTGCACCATTTTGGCCCTTTACTGAGTCAGTGTTCTTATAAATTCAAAGGTGTTAATTATAAGTTTGTGATAGAATCCCTTAAAGATCCCATGAGTGGCAAATAGCATTTTTCCTAATAGATTGTTTGCTGTTTGACTTTGCTCATGGCACCTTGTCTGTCTTGCCCTCATACACTTGGCTTAGTGGTTAGAAGGGTCCATACCTTCCCAGTATTCCATACACATGCTACCATTCTAAAATTTTCAGGCTTTTATTTAATATCGACTCTTACACTTGATCCTCTCTTTAGTTAATCTGACGTAAAATGTGGGATAACACAGGTAATCTGATAACATCTAGTCAGTTGTCTAAACACAGACTGTTTCTTAATAATCTACCTTTCCTCAAGCAGGTTGCCAGCCACCTTTTATCAGGCACCCAGAAGAGATGGCAGGTCCCTCTCCATGAAATAATAAATGTAATGCCAGACTGACACACACAACCAGATTCTTAAAATTAGCTGGGTCTTGATAGTCTGCAGAAGAAAAGGTGATGGTAAAAATAACAAAACCCATGGAAACACTCAAAAATGAAAGATGAAAAGGAAAATGAAAAGAAAGTAAATGAAGGGAAATACACTATCACATACCAAAAAAAAAAAAAAAAAGTATTTTCAGGCACTCGGGATAATGCCACAGGGTGCAAGCCCACGGGAGAAGACACGGATGGATGGAACACAGTAGGGTTGCCCACCCCCAGGGTGTTTATGCAGACACCACTTCACTTGGTTTGGGTTTTGTGTTTTTAATATATCTTCTGTTTTCATTGTAATCAATATGATTTCCTGTGTGTTTCCATTTTGGGTTTTTGTTGTGTGTTTTTGTTTTTTTTTTCCTTTCTGCATTTCTCTTCTCTCTGTTGGCCACTTGTTTCCTGCACTATTTGGATTCTCCCTTAGGATCTCACCACTTTTGTCTTAAATTCGGATACATTTTTCTTCTCTCCTCAGTTCTGCAAGCTCACGTTTTATCCTCTCCTGTGGCTTCATCACCTCTTCACAGAGTTATTTCGTTTGTGCTTTGTGATAGTGAGTGCTACCTTTAAGATTATTTTTTGAAAGGCAGAGAAATTTTTCTCCTAATTTTTAATTGCAGTATGACATCATCTTCCTAAGAATATTTGCCCATCTGTTGACAGAATTGTCATCTTTTTTTGTACTTTGAAAAATTTGAGTGAATATATCTCCTTTTTTGTCTTAGTCTTTTCCTCACCAGCTGTTGGCAGAAGCCCCTGGAGGGCAGGAGCAGGACGACTTAGCTGGCTCCCAGCCCAACGGCCTCTCTTCCCTCCAGAAGGAAGAGAAGGACCAAGTCCATCCAGTGCCCTCTCCATCAGTTCTCTGATAGCCTCTCCTTTTTTCTTCTCTGGACCAACATGACTGCCCGAGAACCGCTGGGGCTCGTGCGCCTGGCCCGGTCCCATAGCAGGTGTTGCAGGAAAGGTGGCCGCTTCCGCGAGCGCCCGCCAGCTTCCGATGCCATGCCGGGAAGTCACGCATCTTTCCTTCAGCCAGTAGGACGGCCTTTGGCTGCACCTCTGTGACTTTGTCAGGCCTTGCATATGCCTGTCTCCCCGTATAGCTGAAAGCCGAGCTTATGTTTTCTGCCCCTTGTCCTGATGGCGTTTGTCTAAGGCACAGGTGGAATGTAGTAATTGAAGAGGCGGGTGCAGTAGCAGGGGTGGTGGTCATAGTGTGCGGGACAAATTCTCTTGCACACCACCTTGCAGGCATGTCACCCTCACGACACCCCGTGAGCTGAGCACAGCCATCTCCACTTCACAGATAAGGAAGCAGGCACAGAGGAGGTGAGGCTGCTGGACCCCTGGTTTGCACTTAGCTGGTCAATGGAGCAGTGAGGATAGGAACCAAGATGGTCTGGCTCAAGTCTCCATGCTTTTAATTACCATGTTGTGTGTGGTCATGCCTATGCCAGAAGTCTGGTTTGACCATTTCATTTTTTAAATTTTTTAAAAAAGATTTTCTTTATTTATTTGACATAGAGAGCAAGCACAAGCAGGGGGAGCAGCAGGCAGGGGGAGCAGCAGGCAGAGGGAGAAGCAGGCTCCCCACTGAGCAAGGAGTCCAATGCGCCACTCGATCTCAGGACCCTGGGATCATGACCTGAGCCAAAGGTAGACACTTAACTGACTGAGCCACCCAGGCCTCCTAGGTTTGAACATTTTAGAGCTTAGAAGTTACATGTGTTTTAAATTGTAAGTGGCAGCAGCATGAGGGAGAAAGACAGAGGGTCCCTCAGGTAGGCAATGAGAAAGGGACAGGTGGGGCTAGATAGGTAGAGATAGATAGGGGCTACATGATAAGGCTCACAGAAATCCCCAAAATGTGGAGGTGTAAGGAAACCAGAGATAGGGGAACCCTCCAGACCACCCTGCCCTGGGTGTTTGAGGGGGAAATCTTGTTTATGACAGTCTCCTGTGGTCATTGGAAATTAAACAGACCCTAAAAAGAAGTGAGCCATTAAAGATGTTATCACTAGTCCTTAATCAATGGTGCTGCCAATAGAGAAGTCAAAAAGATTTAGGTTCCCTGGTTAGCCTTCAACAAAAGACCAACCCTAAAAGCCCTCAGTGGTAACCCTATCAGGACCCCTTTCTCTCCTGAGAGTTTTTTCTGTATCCTTGCTTAATGAAACTATCGCTTTACTGACTCTCCTTGGGCCGCGAGATTCATTCTTCGACTCCAAGACAAGAGCCTTGTTCTCCCACTTCAGCAATTTTCTCAAAGTTTTGTGCATGCAGGAACCACCTGGGAGTCCTGCTAAGATGCAGATCTGACTCAGTGGGACCTGGGAGTCTGCATTTGTAACAGGCTATCCAGGCGCTGCTAATGTACTCTGATAGCTAGGATGGAGGACACTGGTCAGGTAGCTCAGGGCAGAGATAAGGGAGTCTGAGCTAGCACATCATCCTCAGGTATGAAAAGAATCAGACAGAAGTGAGAGAACGTAGCTGCAGGATCATGAAAACTTGACAGGTGGCATATGGGCGATGAGGAATGAATGGGAAAAGATGACTCCGTTTTCTAACCGGGGAGATGCTTTCAACCTCTGAAAAGCAAACGTAGGAGGCAGATAGCTAGGCAGCTTTGGAGATGTTGGGTCTGAGTTTTCGATTTTGAGTTAAAAGATACCCATTTGGGAATGCATAGCATGCCTGAACCATGGCCACAGGTGACTCACCAGATAGCATAGAGAACTTCCGGAACTTTGAGACACATCTGCATTTAAAATATGGTAATGTAGACTAGTCAGCAGGTGGGCAAATGCAAAGGCAACTGTGGAGGAAGTCCTTTGATGACTGGCCTCCATTCTCTCATTTCTGGGACATAGATGACAGTGATGTGATTGGGGTCCCCCGGTCCTTAGGGACAGACAGGAAAAGGAAAGGAGGTCCTCCCTGATTCAGAGTACTTGAGACAAGCCTGTAAGTATGGAAAGAAGGAAAAGTTTCTTGTCTGATTTCGGTCAGGAAATTCAACCAGAAACAGACTATAAAAGCTCATCTCTTAAAACATTCCTGAGTCTCTTGGAATATTTCCTTTGATAACGAGTCCACAATTCTAGGAACCAGCCTTTCTCTTGCTTATCAACCTCCGTATTTGTTTGGTTTCCACAAATTAAAATCCAATTAAAATTCAATCTGCCTCTCTTTACCTACAGTCCCTTGGTTAGTTCTGGTCTCTGAAATGAATGCACGATGGAAACAATGAAGATAATAGTGAGAGCCGAGAAATTGAAAGTAATGTGTCTCATTTCAGTCCAGTGCTGAAAACTGAAAGATGAATTTTGATTAAACTTTGCATTGATCTGAGAATCTGTTTATCCATAACGAGCTCCCATAAAATGCCTTCTGAAGTGGACATATGGAAACTCTAACAAGATCAGTCTAAATCAGGGATTGACGTTTCAGGAGGTAATACCACAGAGCATTCCTCACTTCTCCCATGTGAACTCTCACCTTTCATCAGGATTCCATTGCCCAAACCGTGTATCTTTTGGAAATGCCTGTGCCTCTCAGTTACTTAGGCCTAGCAGACATGATTCATGCCCCCAGGGAATGTGGGCTGTATTGGAGCAGGGGAATGAGAGGCAGTTTTGAAGTATTCCACATCTTCAAGAGAGGAAATTGGAAAGAATCCCTTATGGGTCATTAAAGTAGGCAATGTTGTTAACTAGAAGGTGATGAAAAGTCACCAGGCACCTACAGTTTTGGATTTGAAAGGGCACAGAGGGGTAGATGGGAAATCTCAGACTCTCCTTTGCCAAATTTCCTTGTAGACAGTCCTGTCTGGTATCTACTTTGAACACAAATATTATGAGATCCTTGTGTCAGCTCTGTATTTGCCTGAAGTCTAAATATGATAGAAGTTTTTAATTTTGATACTTTTGTTACCTCTACAGGTGTATATGCCACCCACCTACCCCACCTTTTTTGGGCTGGAGAATGGAATCACATGCTGTCTGCAAAATCATTTAATTCCCTTGCCCTTGGTTTTTCTGCTTTTCTTCTCATTCTTTAATCATAGTCTCCTGTTTATTTTCTTCCTCTTTTCAAAGAACAGTACATAAATAAGGTTTTAAGAGTACATCAAGAGTGCAATCAATCTATTTTGTACAAGCCCAAAATACACATAAGCATTTCAGCATTTATGAAAAATATAGCTGAATTGCAAGTATTCTTAGGATTAAGTACATTTCCTTTTTTTTTTTGTTAGATTTACCAAATCACTCCTATTAATATGATATTCTCATGCATTATGTAACATCTGAGAGCAAAGAGTAAAGTCTGAGAGCCCTACATTTTAGACTCTTGATTGCTTTCATGAAGGGCGGGAAGCCTTGTGAGCCAAACCCCCACCAGCCACATTGAATCGGACCTGTAATGCAACGGTAGTGCAAATTGCCTAAACTCCTACTGCAACTACTATCAGAACATTTCGTGGGAGTTAATTAAATTTTCCAATATTTCTTGAGAGAAGAACAAGGCATTATGACTTTAAAAATAGATCTGTAAACAGAAGTAATAAAGAGTTTGGGATACAGAACTTTAATGAAACAAGAAAGGGAAAAATACATTAAGGAGAAAATCATAAGGAATCATAGAATGTTTAGAGTTTAAGCAGTCTTCGGAGATCTTTGTTCCAAGCCCGCATTTTAAGTCTGCAGCAGGTGGTAGGTGAGGTCACAGAGCATCATAACGATTTGGGTGCCCACTCTGTGAACATAACTCTCTAGGAGACTGTTAGGCACTTGTGAATGTTTCTTTCTTTTTTTTCCTTCAGCCCACTAGGGCACTCTTGGGTGCTTTAGCAGCACTAATTTCCCTACGGTAATCTTGAGCACTGAGGCTATGAGACTGTGTAGAAATTAAGCTGGGCCTTAGGAATCACTCAGAATGGCCTAGGATCTGGGTTCTCAGACTTGTAACTCCAGAAATTCAATTTTGACCATTTACCAAGAATTGATCAGGCTCTGGGGGGTGGACAGATGCAGAAGTGACTTATGAGCCATAAATATAAATATGCTCATGTACTGGAAGTGGGAATCAGCGAGACAATGAACTTCGTAAAACGTGTAATACTGTGCATGGCAATTAGCATTGGTAACAATGAAAATAAGGTAATTATAATTGTTATCATTCTACATGGTTAGGTCCTTGCAGAAATCCCAGTTATGTCTGAAGCATTTTCATTATGGTTATAGCCTGACAAGATAACCCACATCATCTTCGGGGACACTATGGTTTAAATAACCTGTTTCTAAAAATTACCCTCTTGGGAGTAGTGGGGGAATTTAGCTAGTCCTTACTAGATCCAAAATGATACAGAGGAAAGCGTTCTGATTAAGACTCCCAAGATACGGTTCCAGTCTCAACTGTCTATTGTGCGGTTATACAACCCAGGAAAAGTCCAGAGATTGCTCTGACCTTTACCCTTCTCATTTCTAAAATGTGGAAGTTGATTTTGGCGAGTTCCAAAGTTGTTTCCAGGGCTCACACTCTGAAACATCAAGGAACTTCCCTTTCTAGACACCCTAAGCCCTTCTCTTACCTTCCTGCTTTTTACTGACCCTCGTCATGGTATTACCAATCATTTATCATATTTTTATGAGGTACAGTGATTTCTCAGTCAGCTGCACTGCCCAAAATCTTCAAGAAGGCAGAACCCGAGGCACAGAAGGAACGCTGGCACTGAATCCTGGAGGCCCGAGACTAGAGCAGTGCAGGTGAGGAACATGGCGGGGGCGAGCATGGACAGCGTGCTGGGAGATGAAGAGTGGACTCGTGTGCTGCAGACCCAGAGTGCAGGATACTGATCAGGTCTGTTTGCTCCACAAGTGCAGTAGTTCCAGGGTGCTGTGCACAGGGAACCCATACCTTGGAGCGGTCCCCACAGGAAGAAAAAAGTGGGGGGAGAGATCTATCTCTGCCTTGCGCGTTGGTTGAGTTTCGCCACTCTGGGGAGCTAACTCCCCTGCACCTCTGGGCCGTGTCATGTAGTGCCATGGCAGACCCCGAGGGAGCCCGAAGTCCCACGTGCACACCTCCCGTGACATAAGTGAAGGGCATCCGTGTGCAGGTAGGACTCTGGTGTCAGAGCCTGGAAAACCTAACAGGGGCCTTGACAGGGGTGATAGTGATTGGGAGGGCTTTGCAGAAAGAATGCAAAGGCAGCTTATCTGACAGGTCACACAAAGTGTGTGTCCCGCATGGTCCTCCCTTGTACCATATGTACCACTCTGACGTGCCTGTGCTCTCTGGCTGCCTTGTGCACTGTGATGTGCATTTTCCCTCTTCTGTTTCTGTGGAAATGAAAGCATTTTCACTCTTTCTATACAAGTGCAGTCAGAGGACTCTCCCCTCCCTGAAGCTCAAGGCTATTTGTTGTCTTCTGTAAATCCTAGGATAAAAGATTAGTGATCCGAACAGCAGTCTGCATTGCTTCAGTTGGGATGAGGCCATAATTGATATTCACTGTCTTTCTCCTTGACTACGCATCTTAGGGTTCCCTTATCCTCACTGTGACCCATCTGGGTTTATGGTCTGGTGGGGTGATCCAGACCTTGAACCTGAGGGTCTGGATCCTTGGTTTATCTCCCTTTGTTGGGTTGTAGTTGTTATATTTCCTCCCCAAATGGTCATTGCCAGGCCATGGAAATGCAAAGAGGTTCCCCAGGTGGGGTCCAGCTGTCCTGCCTGCCTGCACTGTGCTGTGGCAACCCTACCTCTTTCTGGTAATTAGGACGGGACCCAGCCAGGGCAGAAACCCCATTTTTGCCCATGCATCCCTTGCCCCAAGAAGCTAAAAGAGCCAGGAGGTGGTTGCAGCTTCTACTCCAGTGGAACTCAGATGTCTTGGGGTATTACTGCCTTGCCCTCTCCTGGGATTAGGGCACTAACCAGCAGAGTGCTAGATTTTGGCAACAGGAAGCCCAAATACTGAAAATAGGTCATTGGGTGTGATAGTGAGAGGGACAACTTCCATTTACACACATTGGTGACGGGACCCTATTGTGGGCCATTTGGATCTACTGTGGGACAGATTTGGGTTCACAGTCCCTTTTGTTACCTGTCTTCTCTGAGCTCCCAGTCTACCCTGGGGTTGATGGTGGTGCTTTTAGGTTCTCAGCTCAGACCTGACTTGTGCCTGTCACTGAGAAGTCCAGATACTCCATTTTGCCCATTGCCTGGGCACCCTGGAGGGTGACCACAGACCCCTTTACAGAACGGTCAGAAGAATGACACAATCTTCTTGTGGAATGGCACAGCCCTTCTGCAGAAAGTGTCTTCCCATGGCAGTGGCTTCTGTTCAGTAACAATCTAGTCCTTATGATTATGCAAATAACCCATTAGTCAGCTGTTCATGTGTCTGACTCCTAAGGAAATCATGACCTGGTTCATTGTCACAAATAAACACCCAGATTTCCACTCTGGTTTTACTGCCATGACAGCAACGACACCCACTTTACCTCTGATGCTGGAAGACTGCCCCTGCCTGGCCTTTGCCTTTCCATAGCCCTAAGACCCCAGTGATAGCCTGGTGGTCCCAGGACCACAGCACTGTCAACCTAGTCAGGCAGGACAGTTACTAAATTTCAAAAAATATGCAGGAGCCCACCCTTAAGAGTCTTTTTTTTCCACATTCTTAGTGGAGTGTCCTCTGGGTACCAGGCACTATAAATCCATTCTAATTTCCTACTTCCCGCTTCAGATTCCTTCAACACTAGACTAGGAAAATTCTGGCAGGTCCAACTCATTTATGATAGGCCATCATTCAGTCTTTGTTACTAGGAACTTCCTCAAATGTTTAGAGCCATCTCCAGGGATTCATGACAAAACATGAAATCCAAAGTCACAGGTGAGCGTTCTCATGTCGAGGAATTGTCCCCTACCCAGTCTTGTACTCTGCTCTCAGATATGCCAGCAATGTACGGATGGCCCTTTTGCATCTCCACCCCCTTTATAGTCAGGTCCTCCTCTTGATTCTCAGCACTCTGAGAGGTAAGGTCCTCTTGAAAGATGCCTGAGGGACTTCAGCCTTGTGCACCTGTTGTAAGTTGGAAATAAGTGTCCTGTGGCTAATATTGTGTTGCACTCCCTCTGGTGCCGTCAGAACAACTGCACGGCCACTGTCCCCATGCTGGCTGGGTCTGCAGCATCTTGCTGTCACGCCGATTTGTCCTCCACCTGTACCTCATCTCAGTTAACCACTGGTGAATGCCGAAGCACTTTTGATGCCACTGTTTGCCAGAGGTTAGTATCATCTTGCTATGGACTGAAAGTTTGTGTTCTGCCAAAATTCATTCATTGAAACTCTAATCTCCAGTGTGAGGGCACTTGGAGGTGGGCCCTTTGGGAGTAATTAGGTTTAGATGAGGTCATGAGGATAGAGTCCCCAGCATGCAGATTAAGCCCTTATCAAAAGAAGAAGAGTCAAGATCTCTCTCTGTGTTCCAAGGAAAGGCCAAGCAAGGACATACTCAGCAGGGCCCTCATCAAGAATCTGACCATGTTATTGGACTTTCAGTCTGCAGAAGCATGAGAAATAAATGTTTGTTGATTAAGGCTCCCAGCCTGTGGTATTTGCTATAGCCTCTTGAGCTGACTAAGACACTTGCCACCCATAAAGGGCAGTTTGAGATGGAGGAGCAGTCCTACTGCACATCTTCATGCTGAGAGCTGCTTTTCAGAAGCACTCTGGCCCCAGATGTCTTAGCCTGGGTCTTTCATAAAGCAGAGTCCAAGGAGAACCTCAGTATGTTCACAATATTTTGGGATTTTCAAGCCTAAAGTGGTAAGGCTGTGGCTAAAAGGGGAAGTGTGGGAGAAGGAAACAGGTGTAGCAGTGATCCTTCTTATGACTGCACTGGCCACCACTTCACTCAGGGCCAGGAAGATACCCAGTGCCTCTGTCAGCGGTGTGTCTCTCAGAGTGTGGGATTTTGAATGTGTGCAAGGGAGAAAATCACACACATACATACACACACACACACACACACAGAGCTCAGAGCAATCCATGGAGGGGAGAAAGAAGGTATGTCATGTACTTGGTTCTATCTCGTTTCTCCTCTCTGACTGGTGAGGATCTACACCACAGCAGTTTCTCTGTAGTTCTGGGTTGTGACTTCTGATCCCTTAGGGGCTTCTGAGGATGCTGCACACTGTTCCTGGGCTTGACACTTCATCTGCACCCAGAAGTGGAGGAGTCCACATTATGTAGCATGTGAGTGTCCTGAAGACCAGGGCTCAGTGAGGCTCTCAGCTGTTTGGGAAGCATGGCCAGACATGACCAAAAGATGTACTTCCAGATGTGGATGGAGTGTTCATAAATAAGGAGGGAGTCTGCAAAAATCTGAGAATGTGCATGGCATTTTTGGCTCCATGATAGCTTGAGTCCTAGAGATCTATAGTACAGCATAGTGTTTGTAATTAATAATCATGTATGCATAAAAATGGATTAAGATGTTAGACCTTATGCAAAGTATCCTTATCCCAAAAATACTAATAAAAAGGGTTGAGGAAATGTGTGGAGGTGGAGGATGTTTACGGCCTAGATTGTGGTGATGGCTTCATGGTGTACACTTATTTCCAAACTCATCAAGGTGTAGACATTAGGTTATGTCCAGCTTTGTGTGTGTCAGTCCCACTCCAGTGCAGTGGTTTGTTTACTTAATTACTGCATTCAAAGAATTGTTTCATAGTTAATGGAGGATCTCGTGAGGAGTCACATCTTAGATTTGTTCTAACTTGGAGACAGTCCTTGCATGAGGAGCCGGTTGGTTCCATCAAAGAAATGGCTTGGGTGGAGGGATGGAGTGACTGGGTGCATGGGCATTAAAGAGGGTCTGTGATATCATGGGCACTGTGTGTTATACTCAACTAATGAATCATTGGACATTATATCAAAAACTAATGATGTACTATAACTTGGCCAATTGAATTTAAATAAAAAATAAAATAAGTTTAAAAATTTTAAAAAATAAAGTGGGAATGGGATTTAAAAAAGAAAGAAAAGGCTTTTTCTGCCTTGATTTGAGGAATTTGAGGTTTCCTTTCTGACCAGTTCCTTCTTTTCCTGGAAGGGTAGTCATGGGTAAAGACCCTTGGCACACAGGTGTGAGAGCTAGGATTTAGACATGCATGGGAGGGCTTGGAAGATGCCTCACCTTCATCGTGCCTGTTACCCACGGCAGACAAATAGGAGAGAAACACAGGTTTCCCCAGTCTCAGCACAGTCCATATGTGTTCTCTTCTTGCTGGTGTGCAGCAGGACTGCTTCTCACTCTTGGGACTCTGGTGTTTTGCCTTTAGACTGATGTTTGCCAATGGACAGAATATAAAGCTTTGCTCTCCCAGATTATCCGTGCACAAATAGATCTTAAATAGCATCTAATCCAGCATTTCGTTTGAGAGACGGGGGTTTTGAGGGCTATAGTGTTTGTAGCTGTCCACAGTGTACACAATGCTTCTCTTTACAAAATCTTTCTTTTTCTTACTGTTTGGGGAGGAAATATGCCAGCAACTTTCTCTGAGTAGCAGAGAACCAACAAGCTCGGAGGGAAATTAAACAGAGGAACATTTTGCTTATCTTTATAATCTAAAAAGTATCATCTACCAAAGTATTTCCCTAAATATTAATTACTGAATCATAAGGACATGTTGTCTCAGGATTTTAAGAGTGGAGTGAAAAATAGCCAGCTAGACAGCATGAAGTGGCATCACAGGAATGCTGTAATCACAACGCACCTGTTCCCCACGTCACCCTTCGTGCAGCATTTGTGAGCTCCTGAGTTGGTGATGATCCGGAAGACAACAATCAGACAGTGCCCTCCTCTTTCCCCAGAGATAGCTGTTTGCTCTAGCTAAGACTTATGTCAGCCACTGGATTTTGCCAAAATTAATGTTGATAAAAATAATAGTATCCCAAAATTCTGTAGTTCAAAAAACACATAGCCTTATGTTCTGAGAAATTGGTTTTTAGGGCTTAAATTTGTATTTTTAGGACCCGTGTGTATGTATAAGATAGAGAAAGAGAGATGGCTATAACAGTAATGTCATCCATTCACAACATTTTTGGATTGAAAGTGATCTTAGAGTTTCTCTAGAAGAATCTCCTTAATTTTAGGGAAAATCAAGGTGAGACTAAAAGGAGCAGATTGACCACTGAGGACAGACACACAGTGATCATTTAATTTTCGAGTCTCGAAGACTTCTCTCATTTTTGCTAGAGGACAAAATAGTTATTAATACATGAATATTTAAATAATGAGCAAAGAGGAAGTCTCAGTCCAATAAAGAAACACAGGCATTCATTACATCGGTGTTTTATAGCTTCTTCACCTGCTCCTTCTTTTCCCTCATTTGGGTTGTAGAAACTGCCTGCCTCAGAGTACATTGAATTCCTCTGCATGTGTTCTGAGGGATTGAGCTCATTTGACTGCTGATTCCTTGGTGCTACAATGTATCCTAGAAAGAGATAGAGAGGTAATTTAATTGAATTACAGTAACATTCATTTCAGTTCTTCCTTTCAGATGCCCATGCGGTATTCTGGCACAGTCACGGAATCCTGCAGACTAGAAGTGAAAAGTCTATTATAGAAACTCATGAACATTACACTCACACGGTACATTTATAAGGCTCAATGATCACAAAATATAAAGGATCCAAGCAACATACTCTGCAGAATTCTATCACTCGAAACTGGAAGCCTTCAGGAAGTAGAGTGCATAGGAGAGCCACGAAGGACATGCTGCAGAGTCAGGGTGGCTGAGCTTAGACTGCTGTCTGCACGTGGTGACACGTCGCTGTTAGGGAATCCTGGGTCCAGGCCTTCCACTCTGCAGAAAGGCCTTTTGCGGGTGATTCAGAGAATGTTTGTAATGTATTGAAAGCATTTACTACCATGGATTTCAACCAAGTCTCTTTGAAAAGCCCTGAGCTCTCCTTTGTATATATGTTAAAGATGTGTATATATATTAAAAATAAATTCTATGATGCCTCTTCTTGGGTAGTTTTGAAAAGGCACTGCCAAGATATTCCTGAGGTCAGAGTGATACTGGAAGATTGTATGAGAAGGCACCTTTGCATGGGGAGAACTGACAGAAATTGCTATCAGGAGCCCCAAAGAGCGTGAAACTTTCAAGTGAAGTAAACCCTTAAGTCTCCCACACGTTTGATGTCTCCTGTGCAATTACCAGCATGCAGTAGCGGACTTGCTGGCTAGCAGCTCCCATGGCGGGCACAGTTCTGAGTGGCATTGACTCGGCTAGCGTGGCATTCCCGGGCCCCGCGGGTGGTGCCTTCGCGCCCACCCAGGATGCCTTGTTTGCAGCACGCTGCTCTTTAGCAGTGAGCCCCTTAGCTCCATGGCTTCCTGCGGATTGTTTTCCTTTCAAGGACCATTCCAGGGGCAGGCTCTGGGCTATTATCTAATAAGAGAGAGACGTTCTGGGTCCCAGGGACCCCCTCAGTGGACGACAGGACCAGCGGCACGGCTGTGGGTGTGTGTCCCTGAAGGAATGCTGCTTGTGCATGTGAGTGGATGTTTTGGGTATAGTTTCCTGAACAAAACCAAGTAGAATGGTGGGCATTTAAAAAATATTTCCCAGTTTTATAGGGGAAAATGCCATTTTATTTGAGCACGTATTTTTGTAGTTGATTTACTTGATTTTCTAGTTTTTCAAACAAAAAGTAGCATTAATGAGTTACACTTGAGCAGTGATATTTACAACATTACTTTGGGGGGTGGGGAGAAAAACTGAAATTTGACTTCAGTTTTGTGTTAATATTTTTGGTGTCCTGCCTCACTCTAATTCTTCTCTGCCAGACTTTTTTTTTTTCTTCTGACATCACTAGGACACACCAGGTTCCATACTCTAAGATCCTGAAAGAATCCTGTAAATCCATCCACAGGGATAAAGGCTTATTAAATGATAAGACTTTATTGAAAGGTTATCACTACTAGTACTGTTAGTGTTTGTTTTGAGTGTTGTTTGCATTTTACTGGAAAGTAGGCTTAAGCAATTTCAGGAACTCATTTACTCTCTGAAGTCTTAGAATCAAACAGTGTTTTTAGCTGCCAATTCCAGCTATGTGTGTGCCTGTCCCCTTGTGATCTTGTTCACAGAGGACTTGTCAGGATCCGTGGGTAGTTACACAGTCTGAACAATAGGGGAGGAGAGGCAGGTCAAGGAGGGCAAAGGCACAAGTTCCACCAAGGATTTGAAACAAACCCTCAGGCACTCACCTGGAGCTCTGCCTCTCTGGGTTATTTGAAATGTCCTCTCGCCTGCGATCAAGGGCTTCATCTAGGGGCACCTGGGTGGCTCAGTCGTTAAGCGTCTGCCTTCGGCTCAGGGCGTGATCCCGGCGTTGTGGGATCGAGCCCCACATCAGGCTCCTCTGCTATGAGCCTGCTTCTTCCTCTCCCACTCCCCCTGCTTGTGTTCCCTCTCTTGCTGGCTGTCTCTCTCTCTCTGTGTGTGTGTCAAATAAATAAATAAAATATTAAAAAAGAAAAGGCCTCATCTAAAACACCCTGATCGAGGGCTAGCCAGTCTATATCTGACTGTCACCTGGGGAGGAGTAACTACTATTGAAAGAACGAACACAGTCTATTTTAAGAAAGCGTTTGAAAAGTCATGCTTGTATTGAGCTACGACCTCTTAGTAGCGTAGATTTTTAAAAAATTACATCACACCTAAAATGTACCAGGCACTAACTACTCTAGGTGCTTTACACGTTTTAATTAATTTAATCCTTAAAGGGGAGGTACTATTTTCCCCATTGTGCAGATGAGAAAACTGAGACAGAGTTGAGGAGCTTTGTGCTAGCTTAGCACAGTTGGTAAATAACAGCCTGATTCAAACCCAGGTGGTTAGACTCCAGAATCTGTGCTTCAAAACACTGTGTATGCTGTCCTGACTTTATGTGTTGGGTACTTGGAAGGGAGAAGTAGTAACTGGTCTTTTCCATAGCGCTGAAAATTGCAGTCTTCTAGGAAATTAAAACAGGGTTCATAACAATATCAGCAGCGTGCATTCTGAACAAGAAGGTGACCACAAATATAAGATTTGATATATATTGAGTATATATACACAAATATAAGACTTCATATAAATATAGAAAACAAATGTAAGACTCGATTCAGCCCTTGGCTACCGGATTCAATAGCTCTGAATAAATTGGTTTGATTCACTGGTTTTTGTACCTGTGAGTCAAGGTTACCTGGAGAGCTAAGACCAGTGCAGATGATTAAATCATGTACCCTGTAAATTTTGATTCCTGAGATCTGGATGGTGATTAGGATTCTGCATTTATTATTATTTTTATTGCTTTTTTTGTGTGTTTGTTTTATTGAACTAAAATTGACATACAATATCCTATTGATCTCAGATGTACGTCATCGTGAGGGTGATCCCCGCGATGAGCCCAGTTACCTCCTGCCCCCACACAGAGTTACTGCAGTATCACGGGCCGTATTCCCCACCCCATACATCGCATCCCCATGACTGGCTTATTCTCTAACTGCAGTTTGTACCTCTTCATCCACTTGACTGTTTCGTCCTCCTCTCAACACCTCCTCCCTTTGGCAACCAGCATTTTGTTTCCTACATCCATGTGTCTGTGTCTGTTTTGTTTTATTTTTATTTTCTTTTAGATTCCACAAATAAGTGAAATTATACTGTATTTGTCTTTCTCAGTCGGACTGACTTCACTTTGCATAATACCCTCTAGGTCCATCCATGTTGTCGCGAATGGCAAGTTTCATTCTTTTCTTATGGTTCAGTAACACTCCAGTGTGTCTGTATCGTATATATACTGAAGGTAGAAGTATATATAGTATGTATAGTGTGTGTGTGTGTGTGTGTGTGTGTGTGTGTGTGTGTGTGTACATCTTTTCCATTCATCTATCAGCGGACACTTCGGTTGCTTGCATATATCTTTTTGAATTGGTGTTTTCTTTCTCTTTGGATAAATACCCAGAAGTGGAATTGCTGACTGTATGGTAGTTCTATTTTTGATTTTTTGAGGAGCCTCCACACTGTTTTCTACAGTGAATGCACCAGTCTGCATTCCCACCAACAGTGTAGGAGGGTGCCTTTTGTCCACATTCTTGCCATCATTTTTGTTTTTTGTCTTTTGATAATAGTTAATCTGACAGGTGTAAGGGGATATCTCATTGTAGTTCTAATTTTCATTTCTGTGATGAGTGCTGTGGAGCATATTATCATGAGCTCTTGACCATCTGTATGTCTTCTTTGGAAAAATGTCTAATCAAGTCCTTTGTCCTTTTTAAAATCAGTTTGCCTTTTAAAAAAATTAAGTTATATAAGTTCTTTGTAAAATCTGCATATTAATCCCTTATCAGATGTATGATTTGCAAATATCTTCTCCCATTCAGTAGGTTGCCTTTTCATTTTCTTGATTGGTTTCCTTCGCTGTGCAAGAGCTTTTTAGTTTCATATAGTTCCATTTGTTCATTTTAGATTTGTCACCCTTGCCTGAGGAGACTGGTCCAAAAAATAGCACTGAAACTGGTATCGGAGGGCTTACCACCTATGTTTTCTTCTAGGAGTTTTATAGTTTCAGGTCTTACATTTAAGTCATCAATCCATTTTGAATGTATTTTTATACATGGTGTAAAGTAGTGTGGCCATTTCGGGCTTCAGCACGCAGCTGTACGTGTTTCCCCACACCGTTTATTGAAGAGACATCTTCCCCCATTGTATATTCTTGCCTCCTTTGTCGTAGGTTAATTGACCACATATGCATGGTTTATTTCTGGGCCCTCTGTTCTGTTCCCTTGATCTGTGTGTCTCATTTCATGCCATTACAACACTGTTTTGATTACTCTAGCTTTGTAGTATAGTTGGAACTCATGGAACATGTTACCTCCAGCTTTGTTCTTCTTTCTCAGGATTGCTTTGAGTGTTCCAGGTCTTTGTGGATTCATGCACATTTTTGGATGCTTTGTTCTAGTTCTGTAAAAAAATGCCATTCGTATTTCGATGGGGATCACAGTGACTATGTTGATTGCTTTTGGTTGTATGGACATTTTAAACAATATTCTATCAATCTATGAGCACAGTGTATCTTCCCATTTATTTGTGTTGTCTTCAGTTTCTTTCATCAGTGCCAGTTTTCAGTGCACATATCTTTCACCTCCTTGTTTAAATTTGTTCCTAGGTATTTTATTTTTGTTGATGCATTTGTAAACAGGGTTGGTTTCTTAATTTCTCTTTCTTTCTTAAGATTTATTTATTTTAGAGAGAGCAGGTACAGGGGGGAGAGGCAAATGGAGAGGGAGAGAAAAACTTAAGCCGACTCGCTGCTGAGCATGGAGTTCAATGCAGGGCTCGATCTAATGATCCTCAGATCATGACCTGAGCCAAAAATCAAGAATCAGACAGCTTAACCTACTGTACCACCCAGGCACCCCATTAATTTCTCTAATAGTTCATTATTAGTGTATAGAAATGCAACTGATTTCTGTATATTAATTTTGTGTCCTACAACTTTACTGAATTCATTTATTAGTACTAATTTTTTTTGTGGTCTTTAGGGTTTTCTATGTATAGTATCATGTCATCCACAAGTAGTGACCGTTTTACTTTTTCCTCACCAATTTGTGTGCCTTTTATTTCTTTTTTTTTTTTTTCTTGTCTGATTGCTACAGCTAGGAACGTCCAGCACTATGTTAAAAAAAATGGTGAGACTGAACATCCTTATCTTGTTCCTGATCTTAGGAACATCCACTGAGTATGATGTTAGCTGTGGGTTTGTCATATATGGCCTTTATTATGTTGAGGTATGTTTCCTCTAAACCCACTTTGTTGAGCTTTTATCATAAAGGGATGTCAGATTTTGTCAAATGCTTTCTCTGCATCTGTTGAGATAATAATATGATTTGTGTTCTTCATTTTATTAATGTATTGTATCATGTTGATTGATTTGTGTATGTTGAACCATCCTTGCATCCCTAGAATAAATCCCACTTGATTGTGGTGAATGATCATTTAATGTATCTTTGAATTTTGTATGCTAATATTTTGTGGGAGACTTCTAATTTATGTTTACCAGGGATATTGAGCTGTAGTTTTCTTTTCTTTTCTTTCTTTCTTTCTTTCTTTCTTTCTTTCTTTCTTTCTTTCTTTCTTTCTTTCTTTTTATAACGTGTCTGTCTGGTTTTAGTGTCAGAGTAACGCTGGCCTTGTAGAAGGAATTTGGACATGTTCCTTCCTCTTCTATTTTTTGGAATAGTTTGAGAAGGATAAGTGTTAACTCCTTTTTAAATGTTTGGAGTTTTTCGATTACTAATTCAGTTTTGTTACCAGTAATTGATCCATTCGGATTGTCTGTGTCTACCTGATTGAGACTTGGCAGGTTATATGTTTTTCTCTTGATGAGTCTTGCTAAAGATTTATCAATTTTGCTTATCTTTTTAAAGAAGCAGCTCTTAAATTTATAAAGCTTTCCTATTGTTCTTTCATCTCTGTTTTATTTATTTCTACTCTAATCTTTATTATTTCCTTCCTTCTAACTTTGGGCTTTGGTTTTTTTCTAGTTCCTTCAAGCGTAAGGTTTGATTTTTTTATTTGAGATTTTTCTTGTTTCTTGAGGTAGGGCTGTATTGCTATAAACTTCCCTCTTATAACTGCTTTTGCTGTGTTCCAAAGGTTTTGAACTATAGTGTTTCCATTTTCATTTGACTCCATGTGATTTTTTAAAAATTTCCTCTTTGATTATTTAGTAACATGTTTTTTAGCCTCCACCGCTCATGTTTCTGCCATTTTCTTCTTGTAATTGATTTCAAGTTTCATACCGTTGTGGTCAGAAAAGATACTAGATATGATTTCACTCTTTTTTTTTTTAAAAGATTTTATTTATTCATTTGAGAGAGAGAGGCAGAGAGACCACAAGCAGAGGGAGAGGCAGAAGGAGAGAGAGAAGCAGATTCCCCGCTAAGCTGGGAGCCCAGCATGGGGCTCCATCCCAGGACCTGGAGATCATGACCTGAGCCGAAAGCAGACTCTTAACCAACTGAGCCACCCAGGTGCCCCTGATTTCAATCTTCTTAAGATACGTGATATAATATCATTCTTCTTAAATTTACTGATACTTGTTTTCTAGCCTGTAATGTGATCTATCTAGAGAATGTGACATGTGCACTTGAGGAGAGTATGTATTGTTTTGGGATGGAATGTTCTGTATATATCTGTTAAGTCCATCTGGCTTAACATGTCATTCAAAGCCAATTATTGTTTCCTTATTGATTTTCTGTCTGATCTATTCATTGCTGTAAGTAGGGTGTTAAGTCCCCAATTATTATTGTATTTCTGTAAATTTCTCCCTTTATGTCTGATAATATTTGATTTATGTATTTATGTGATTATATATTGGGTGCATAGATATTTACTCTAGTGTATCTTTTATTTCCATTATTGTTCTTCAGCTCTTGTTGGTTCGTTCTTGTATTTTCTAACACTGCTGAAGTTCTCAGTGTATTCTTCCATTCTTCTACCAAGGTCAGTGAGCATCTTTATGACTATTACTTTGAACTCCTTATCAGGCAAGTTACATTTCTCCATTTCATGAGGTTTTTTTCTCAGAGCTTTTATCTTATTCTTTCATTCGGAATATATTTCTCTGTCCCCTCATTTTGTTTGACTTTCTGTGTTTGTCTCTATGAATTTGGTGGAACAGCTACTGCTCTTGAACATATGGTCTTATAAAGGTGTGTTTCCTGTGTAGACTGTGCGTGCCTGCCCGGCAGCTATGTCAGGCCAGATGGAACAGGAGCAGGCATGGACCAGCAGTATATCTGAGTGTGTTGTGTCTGGCCGTCTTGGCAGGACAGCTGTAATGGGCATGCCTGGGGAGTCCTCGGATATCCTTGCTTAGGCCACCTTGGTGGGTTGGCTTGAGTAGGTGTGACATGGTCTGGGGGTCTTGGTGTATACCCTTGCCAGGGCTGCCTTGGTGGGTTGACTGGAGCTAGTACAGGCATAGTCCAGAGGTCCTGGGGTATGCCCTTCTGGGGTCACCTTGGTGAGATAGGTGGAATGAATGTGAGCTGGCTGGAGCTGAGGTGTGTGTGGTTAGGGGGCTCCAGCACACACTGTGCTGAGACTGCCTTGGGGAGATGGCTGGATGTAGTGTGGGCCAAGGGTACAGAGCACACTGGGGAGGCCCTACGAAGCTGGCTGGCTAGAGCACCAGGACCTTGTTCCCGCCATGCTATCTAGGTGTAAGGGAAATGTAAAAATGCTACTCACCTGTGCCTGTGACCCTGGAGAGAGTTCCAACAGTTCTCTGCCTGTTTGGCAGATGCTCTAGGGTTAGTAAACAGATTTCCTTCACTTATAGTCTAGTTTCCCTTTAAGCCATTGCTTTTGTTGTTTGTTTGTTTGTTTGTTCTGCTGTGCCTAGGGCAGGTGCGTCTGTGTGCCAGTCCCTCGGTGGTACCCCCCCCATCGCAAGCCACTGCCTTGGGGGTGGGGTTCCCACCGTAACCATATTTTTATCTCTCCTACCCTTCTCTGTGGGGCCCCTGTATCATTTGTTGTGGAGAAGCTGTTCAGTTAACCCTTAGCTCTTTTTCAGGCGAGATTCTCTATAAGTGTAGATTCGGTGTATCTATGGGAAGAGGCGAGTTCAGGGTCTTCCTATACTACCACGTTGGACTGCTCTCCAGGATTCTGCATTTTGATTTATTTTATTTTTTAAATTTAATTTAATTTTACTTATATTTTTTTCAGGATTCTGCATTTTTAAAAAGGCTCTCTGGGTGAATCAGATGGCTCTGGTTTGGAAAACATTGGATATCCTTGGTGCTTCTCAAACTGTGGTTCCTAGAGCAGCACAGCAGTACCGGCTGGAAATTGTTAGATGCACAAATTCTCAGATCCCCACCTAGACTTCCTGAATCTGGAACTCTGTGTTTTAACAATCCCTATAGGTGATTGAAATGCCTGTTACAGTTTGAAAACCATTGTCCTAACTTACCTTTAAATCACAGGAAACAGAGCATTAGTTTAGACATGAGCTCTCCGGAGAATAATATTAGTGCTCAGACAACCTTCTACATCATTTTGCATTATAGCTCCTTCTCCTACTCTTTTTTAATCACGCTTCAATGTTTGTCCCCCCTGTGCAAGAAGGAAATTGGGTTGCATGTAGTATTTCTCCAGGGCAAAAGGTAAGAGAAAAGAGAACCTACTTTCATAGTTGTTTCTGAATCATCTTGTAATTATTCAGTCATTATTGATAGAAGTTATGCTTTTGATTTAAAAAATCAGTTTCCTCATTTATCACTCAAATAACACTGGAAGGATCAGACCCTATTTGACACCTTTCTCTGAACCAAGGTATTAAAAAGTCTTCGCAAATACTAGTTACTCTCCTTACCATTTTGGGAAAGTAGAGTCAAAGTATTGCCCTCATTGTATGTGAGAGAAACTTGAGGCACATAAGCAATTGTCTCCAAATTTATATTCAGTTGCCAACAATTTAATAATGGTGTTCCTTCCATTTTTAGCTGACTGTATAGTGACACATAGTTGACTTTCAGTGGCTAATTTCTTATATTTTTAGAAGCATTCATTTGTAATTAACCTTTGGACATATTTTAAATATGTCATTTTGGCATACAGCTCATAACAGGCTGTACCTAAGAATAAAACATTATTTTGTGTAATAATTTAAAATAAATGAAGTAACTAGTTTTTAAAAAATGACTCACCAATTATCAGTGACCTTTTGTTATTTGTCATGTAATTACAGAGTGTGCTCTTTTTAACAAATCCCCTTCTAATCATTTAACCAAAAATTAGAGATACCAATATTCAAATTATCAGAAATTTTACGCGCTTTTCCTAAATATGCCCATGTTATCTATTTTTTCATAGTACTAATATTGAATGCACATGTATTAGTTAGGCTGACAGAAGACTTAACACATTAATAAGTATACATACCACTGCATATCACCCAGCTAGCTAGCTAGCTAAATTGATAAAAACAATAAATAAATTGATAGATGGTTAATACACAGGTAGATAGATGATTGATAGATGGCAGATAGCTAGATGGATAGAGGTAGATAAGCTCACCATTTCTCAGTGCTTATTTGGCATACAGAGTGCTCGTGTGTGTGTGTGTGTGTGTGTGTGTGTGTGTAAACACTTTAGGTCAACCACTAATTAGATATGCGTTGTTGGTCCCTACTACTAAGTCAGTTGAAGTTGAGATGGTTAAACTAATTTATTAGAGCTTAAATCACTCCACCAAGAGGCCAGGTCTCTCTGTGCTATTAAAATACTGTCCTGGGAGTGTGTCAAGTCTGCTCATCTACTCTTAGGCATACTAATCACGGCTCTTCACCCAAAGTCTTGTCCTCGAGGCTCCTCTTCTCACTGGTACATGTGACGCACTTTAGTTAACGCCCATTACTGACCAGCCGCCGTGCTCAGTGAGGAGCGTTAGAAGATCGAGAGATACACTACTATTTGTTCAGTCACGATCACACACCACGCCGGCACACTGAACCTCTCGTCCGTGGTTCACGCTCTTTTGTCATGACTTTATCCACGTTATGGATGTCGCCTTACTCTGTGTCATCGGGAAGGAAAGAGGGTGGACCCTGCAGCCACTTACCGGTTCTCTGACCTTGGGCTCCGCACATAATGCCTTCACATGTGAAATGGGGATGGTAATAGTATCCACCCAACAGGGATTTGCCATAGTGCCCGCAGTGTTCATGAAGCAATATCTAGGAAGGGTTCATGACTGTTGTGCTTACTCTTTGTAAAGATGCCCCTTGGCAGAAGGCGACCCTGGAGTGCGGGGGTGATCAGGCTGCCGCGCTCTGAGCACCTGCAGTGTGGAGACACTGAAAAGAAGCAAAGCGACCTACTGCAAAGCATCACACTGCCTTTTTTCCCCAGAAGAGACTCTGGGAATTTGTTCAATGGACCTTATTTGGAGTGGTTTTTGGAGAAGTGGTAATGGATTGATCCTAATTCTGTGAGGCTGCCTTGAGCAGGGAAAAGGCAACAGTTCTTTCTTTTTCCTTTTTCCTCCAAGTTTCGCGTGTTCAGCTTCATGCTCCAACATTGGTATACACCACGGCGATCACCACCACCGCCCAGCGCCACTCCATTACCCACCCCACCCCCCCCGGGGTAGCTACCGTCTGTGATCCGTGTCTAAGAGTTTGTTTTTCTCTGATTTTGTTTGTTCATTTGTTTTGTGTTTTAGATTCCACATGCGAGTGCGATCATACGGTGTTTGTCTGTCTCTGACCGATTCTGCCGAGCATAGTCCCCTCAAGGGCCGTCCATGTTGCTGCAAATGGGAGATTTCCTCCTTTTTATGCCTTGATCCCTATAGCTTTTGAATTTCTCCAGGAAGGGAGAGTGGCCTTTGTTCAGTTCTGTGTATTTAAATTCCCTTCATTTCATAAATGATTTTATAAATATTCTTCTCAAACCGTGCAGGACCATAAGAGCTCAGCTGTGGAGAGGTTGTGCATGGTTCTAATTCATGCCCTTAGAATGAAGATGCCATCACTCTTTACAGAGCCCTAGGGTCAGCCCCACACAGCATCTACTTTCATGCATGGCAGGAAGCTCCATTTTCATGATGGACAAGTCCATTTCGACCGGCTCCCACTGTGAGAAGGAGAAGCGGTTGCTGGCCCAGGCTCTTGACAAGGAGACAGCTACAACAGGTGGCTCGGAGATGGGGAACGGAGTGCTTGCTGTTGGCTCACAGTCAGCAAATCCGAATGTCAAAATGTAAACATTTTAAGGCAATCTGGGAGGAGGGAATAAAGCCTGATTTTAGTAAGCATGGAGTGAAGGGTTCTTAGCAAATCCGTCTTCCTTCCCCACCTTGCTCCCGGTGAGGTCCCCTGCCAGGGTGGCCGCTTTCTCTGCGAGTGCGGGAGGTGTCCCCCCACAGCAGTTTCAAGCACTCTGCGCTCATAGCCGGAGCCAATGGAAATGGAGCGGTCTTCCCTGAAAATAGAAATGCCTTGGTGGAAATTAAATAACAGAGTAGGAGAAAGTGCACTGCTCTCCATAGATCTGTGCTTGATAACATAACTCAAAGCATCTTCTCTTTACACTAGGCTGCAAACCCATTTTGGAAAACAGTTGTCCATGTGTGTCGGTCTGCTGGTGCTAACCCCGGTGACAATGGCTGGGGTGGATGGGGACTTGACAAAGCCACCGCTTTCTGATCCCTCTCTGTTTGAAGTACATCAACGCTAGACGTTTTTCTTTCTTCTTTTCCAAGGAGAGTACTTTAGTGGCTCATTATTTTTGATTGTGAAGTCCCATCAGAGATGTTCCTTTGCTCTCACAGGTGGATTTCATTGATTCTTAGCTCATTGGGTCCTGCTTGCTGCCAGGTGGGTGGTCGTGAGCACTTTCTGCAGCGTCCTGGCCAGAGGTTGTCCAGTTCCAGCGATGAGGACAGTCTCTGTCACAGCATTCACCGAGCTCCTAGCATACATCCGTCATTGTTCCAAGTGCTTTTCCCCTGTCACTCCTTAAATCTTGGTGACCCCCGGGGGTAGCTGGTGGTGGCATGCTCATTAGGCAGACCTAGAACTGACAAAATTTGTTCAAGGTCATACAGCTGGCGAGGAAAACCTCGGTCATCCCTTACTGTCTTGTGGCACTGTGTTCTGAAAACATTGTTTGAGAAAAGTGTCACTGAACTCTAGGACACTATTTCCCTCAGTCAGTACCACCTACCCCTGACCATTTTTCCTTTTTCCTCCCATTTTCCTTGGTATTTGTCTTTTTGGCTATTCACTCTAAATCAGTGGTCTACAATTTGGGTGGCATTAAAGTCCTTTTATCTTATCTACCTCTCCAAGAACTTTCTGTTGTGGAATATTTCATATTCTAGCCAGAGGGATTAATGAGGGACTATTAATATTTCCATTTTAAAGGTTTAATCATGTGTAATGATACATCTGTCTAACCACACTGAGTTGAAATCAATCTGGTAGAAGATGTGGTCTCTCCTGTAGAACTCATGGTTCACTCATCTCCAAGAAGCTTTGAAATATTACAAAAAAGTCACTGGCCCACAACACAAACTCTCGAGCTTTCCAAGGGGTTCAGAAACATCACCATACAAATTTCATTTTCATTTTGTTTTGCTGTCATTGACTCTCCTGTGATAGAAATGAAGTCGTCTCCATGGCTAGCCCTGTGTGCGTCTTCCTTCCTCTTCTCCCTAACAGCCATTTTTCCACCCTCGTCTAGATGTGTCATTGTACCCGATGCTTCCCTCTTCCATTTGTCACTTCATCTCCGTCTCCTGTATCCCCCCTCTGCACGCACTTCACCCTCCAGCCATATCAGATGGTGCACCAGAATAATGTGAAATTGAAAATGAATTATTTAAGGGATATTTACCACAGGCTATTCTGTGAGCATGCTCTCAACTTTTAACCACTCTTCTTTACCTTGTCAGTTTCCACGGTGGTAAATGCCCTTACCTGAAGCTGCTGGCCAAGGAAAGAGCTTCATGAAAAGCTAGTTCGTTTGCAAATACCTGTTTGTTTGTTTGTTTTTAGGGATTTATTTATGTATTTGAGAGACAGAGAATGCACATGCACAGTGGGGAGGAGCAAAGCGAGAAAGAGCCCCAGTGCTCTGCACTGAGCGTGGAGGCCACAGAGGGCTCGAGCTCATGACCTTGAGATCGTGACCTGAGCTGAAACCAAGAGTCCTGGACACTCAACTGACTGAGTCACCCAGGTGCCCTGTGAAGACCTGTTAGAAGCCTGGCCTGACTTCCTGTGTGGCAGAGGGAAGGGCTGTCTCATCTTCACTTCTCTTGTCTTTATTGTAACCCCTTACACAGAGCATCACCCTGGAGGACAGAGTTTGTGTTCTGTTTATCCGTGTTTCCAGAATCTATTATGGCATGGCTTACTCAATAAGAATTATTGCATTGGGTCCTTACTAAGGTATTGCTCTGCTCATGTGTATTTGAATTTTAATGGGAAGCTCAAAGAGAGTAGGAAAAGGGAAGGGGAAGGAAAGAAAGACATTCTTTAAGGAATGACACCCTGTGGCTGTGGGGATTTGTGGTAGAATTTATCCCGGGGAATGGTTCAGGGAGGACACTTGTCTTTGTAAAAGGCTGTCTGTATTAAGGTGACTATGTTCGCTGTAATTTCTCAGGACCCAAATTCTTTGTGTTTTTGAAGCATAACTTGCTGAAAGTGTATGAAGGCTCAGTCATTACCTCTTACTCAGAGGAAGAGGGAATCTCTCACATCGTGGGGAAGGATAAAATAGCGTAATGGTTGTCCCATCTCAGAAATCTCAGAGGCCACTATCACACCAGTGAGGGGTATTTGGGAACACGCACAGAATAATGCATTATGTCATTCATGCTTTCAGAGATTCAATATAGACCAGTGTTTTCAAACCAGAATGCACATATGAGCTGCAGTATGTTTCTAGTATAATCTTGAGAGTCAGACAACAATTCTGTTGCAGTTTTACAATTTGCGGGTTAGAATGATGCAGTATATATCAAGTGTTGTGGATTCTTAAAGCATCATGCTTTTCAGATGCACTATGGAGTTACAGGTGTTTATTTATAGAAGCTTGATAAATTGAGAAATATTTGTTGAGCACTTCTTCTAGGCATTGCCTGAAATCCAAAAACAAATCAGGCCTGGATCTTGTCCTCAGAGAAATTGATATACTAAGGAAGATGAAAAGAAATGAAGGTTAATAATGGGAATCAAGATAGGCGATATCCTATTAAGGGAGAGACCTTCAGAGAAAGTAGCATAAGAGAGAAGGAGGAGAATTTTCATGAAATTGCTGACCTTCTGGCTTGCTTTTGAGAGAGTGATGGGAGATGGGTAGCCTTTGAATGTGTGACACTGGGAGAGAAAGGGCTCCATGAGCCAGGGATGATAGAAGTGCCATCTGAAGGTGGCGATGCATGGCTTTCGTGAATACGGGACGTATGGAGCACAGTAGCGCGCTTACCTGTGACAGCGGAGAGATGGGAGGACCGAAGATTCACGTCTGCCTTGGAGGGTGAATCGGACCGCAGGAGGAGCTTACTGCTTGTTGGTGTGCGGCTCACGCATGTGGATGAGGACATCCGACAGGCATGAACGGTGTCTTGAAAGGACAAGAGAAAATGGGCTGGTGGTTGATCAGGGAAGTGACGGCGTCATTGAGTTATGGTAGAGGGGTGATCCTGTAAGTTACCGGAAATTGTTGTACATGTACACAAACATTCTACATTCGTACGAGTTTTCCCCTTTAAAAAAAATGCATTTCTCATCTATTATGGAAGAAGTCACTGATACAACAAGCCATTTCAAGTTCATACTGGACTAAATCCATTGTGAGAATTGGGAGAACTTCACAAACATGATGAATTATCAGAAGAATTAAGAAAATAAATCGTTCTTAATGAAAACCTTTGGGAATCGTCATCAGGATTGTGCAATGCTTTGGGTTTCAAGGAGTGCAATGTTTGGATTTTTATTAGATTCTTTATTAACATGTATTTGCAAATATATATCATATTTTAAATACCTGTGCATCCCCTAAGTATCTTCCTTCCTTGGAAGACACTGTATTGCCAGCAGAAATTGATTTTAAATTGACAAATGGAGGACTGCGGGCACAGACCTAGTGATGGATCCATTAGGAGCTGAAGTTCCCAAAATTGATCTCGGGTGAAATTTCAGTCTTTTAAGGTAGACTCTGTGTTTTCTCTCCCTTATATCACTTCCTCCGAACTTCTGCATTTAAAGGAAGGGGTGCAGCCTATCCTGAAGACTTTTATTTATTTACATGTTTTTACCTTCCTTCATTTATTAATCTGTCTGATTTGCTTTGGTTTTCATTACTGTTCTTTTCTTCTTTGCATTACTACTCAGGTCAGATTATTTGTTATCTCATCAAATGCATAATGAAATAGAATAAAAATCCATACATGTCACTTTCCTAATGGACCAATCGCTCTTTAAAAAGAATGACAGAGATGAAAAAAAAGTCACAGCACTCCACGCTCGTAGGTGACACGACTGCTAGCCGTCAGTCTCCAAGGCAGAAGGAGGAGCCCCCAGACACTGCAGATAGGAAGATAAACTATGGCACATACCTAGTGACAAAGGGGTACAAAATACTATGCAAATATTAGCGATACTTTTTTTTTAAAGCCTGAAAAGAGCTGTGTCTTTATATTGAATACTACTATTTGATGTAATGGTTAAAAAAAGGAGGCTCAGGAGGCCACTAGAGCTTTTGAAAAAATTCCTGAGATATTTTCAAAAACATTAATATTTTTTGACATTAGTGTTTCAGGACACTCAAAAAATAGAGTATTGCTCTATTGTTAAAAAAAGTAAATAATACATAACAAGTAAAGTAAAAAGTAAAAGCTTCTATTAATCTCTTAACCAAAAACCCTCTCCAAATTAAAAACTATTAGATGTCTGTTTTCTCCAGGCCCTTCCATATAATATATTTATAAGCACCTTGATGTCTGACTCATTTAGCCGTGTTTCCATTGATCTTGCCAATTTCTGTCAGAACCACATGACTATTTCTCTAACTTAATTTTCTTTTTTTTTTTTAAGATTTTATTTATTTATTTGACAGAGGTAGAGACAGCCAGCGAGAGAGGGAACACAAGCAGGGGGAGTGGGAGAGGAAGAAGCAGGCTCCTAGCGGAGGAGCCTGATGTGGGGCTCGATCCCGTAATGCCGGGATCACGCCCTGAGCAAAGGCAGCCGCTTAACGACTGCGCCACCCAGGCGCCCCTCTAACTTAATTTTGATCATACTGTGCATATTATTATTTGACCTGTTGGTTCATTTTGTAATATTTGATGCATATCACCCTTTATCTGTATATATAACCTTACCTTTTTGTTTTCAGAAATTGCATAAAGTACCATAATATTACTGTACCATATTTTAACCATTCTCTCCCTAAGAGAAGTTCGATTTTCAGTTGCTAGTGTAACAAACAGCAATTTACAGTACATTAGTACACAAATATATATATTTTCCCCATGTACAAGTGTACGTAGGATGGATTTTGATAAAAACAAACAATATACCCCTCAAAAACGTTGCAACAAATAATACTGCCAGTATTTGCTGTGAAAGGGGTGTTGTCTTGCAGTAAGTGATACATCATTTTCTGAATTGACCAAACTTAAAAGTGAAGATTGTTTTTGTTGCCCTAGTGATCCTCACTTCTCTGATAATTGGTGACCTCAAACTCCTCTTGTCATGTTCAGTGGCTGTTTATGGTTCTCTGTCTGAAAATTGTCTGCTTATTTTCATCTGCCTGCTTTTTCTTCTGGGTTATTTTTCTTTGTAATTTATGGAGGCATTCTCTATGTCATAGATTTTAAGAATGCTAAGAATTCACGTATCGTAGATATTTTAGGGTTGGCAATATTTAGGCTCTGTTGCTTCTCTTTGAACTTGAGTATATCATTCATAATCTCGTAAAAGCAGTTTTAAATGTATTTTTTAAATGTCTGTCGGTTTTTTCCTTTGTGTCTTCTCATGGCCCAATGGGGCCCAATGGCTTGTTGAGAAACCTTCCTCTATTAATGGGGGTTCTAAAAGAAACAAGTTTCAACTAAAGTTGATGTAATGAAAGTTTCAGATATAGGGGTGGTGTTATAGGCGCAAACAAGGGTGGGAGGGTTCAGAGTCTGACAACACTGAGAAGGTTGCAGGCTCTCTAGGACTGGATGGAGAAGGTGAATGAATAGTGGTTCTAGAGCCCGGCCATACCCAGAATGTTGGAATGATGGATGCCTGGTAGGGCGTACAGTCTCAGACGGACCCTCATTATTGACAGTGATGAGGCCCACAGCTAGATAAGAATGAAGACATACTTCTATTTCTCTCTCTCTCTGGCATCTTATCCTTTGTCTGTTACTGATTCAACCCGGTGAGAACCCCGGTGGCAGAGCACCCCTGAGATAGTGTCTCCAGGGTTGGCCTCCTGAGGCACATGGCTGGGCAGAGGCTGTCCGAGACTGAGAGAGCCCTCAGAGACTAGCCAGAACATGCACCCTAGAAGTGCAGAAACAATTATCCCAATTTTTCTTCTAGGACGTTTATTATTTGAAATTGTTTCTTGACCGTGTGAGATCTTCTTGGTGTTCTGGGTAAAAACTGCTGCGTAGCAAATCATTCGTGCCCAAATCTTAGTGACCCCAAACAATCATAATTGTGTACCATCTCTCCTGGTGTGCATGGATCTGAAATCCCACATGGTGTAAGTGGGAGCTCTGACGGAGTGGTTAGATGACTCTGGGGTTGGGCCATCTTGAAAGCTTGAAATCACATCTGACGCCTGCACAGGAAGCCTAGAAGAGCTAGTGGGGACGTCTCTACCTATCCGGGGTCTTGCTACCATGTTGCCTTATCAGGGCTCCAGAGATGCAAGAGCCAGCTGGCCAGGCAGAATCCTTATCACCTGTCACCTTCCATTAACAGTACTTCTGCTGAACTTCATCAAGGGGCACAGTCCAAAATACCTCCCGACTCAAAAGGAAGGGACTTGGGTTCTGCCTTTGGAAGGGGAGGTGTCAAGATTCGGTAAGAGCCTCTGGGGCCAGAAATACCATGGAGACCATTCTTGAAAAATTGATTCTGCCACCCTTGCCTCCCTTTTCTTATAATGTCCATTTATATTTCATGGGTCACGTGTTTCCTGTGCATTAACATAGGAATTTATTAGGTGTATTAGTCTGCTGGACTAGCATAATAAAATACTACAGGCTGGGTGGCTTTAACAGCAGACATCTATTTTGTCATAACCCTAGAAGTTCAAAGTCCAAAATCAAGGTGCTGGCATGGTTGGTTTCTTCTGAGGCCTCTCTCCTTGGCTAGCAGTTGACCACCTTCTCCCGCTGTCCTCACATGGTCCCTCTTCTGAATGTGTCTGTGTCCTAATCTACTCTTCTTATGAGGGCACCAGTCATACTGGATTAGACCCACCGTAATAACCTCATTTTAACTTAATCACCTTTTTAAAGCTTCCATCTCTAACTATGGTCAGTTCTGAGGTCCTAGTCTTCAACATATGGATTTGGCAGGGGCACAATTCAGGTCCATAACACTAGCCGTCCTTCTAAGTCGTCAGACGTGCTTTTCAGTACATTGACATGAAAATGGAACAAAGGGAGAGAATTAAGATGGTATCCTTAGGGAATGTGGAAGATCCAGAAACAGAAGGTGCAGAATGGGGCTGGGGCATCTATGCAGGAAGAGGTGATGTGAAGCAGACCTCACTGGGCAGTAATTACAGACCCCAACAAATAAGAAGCAGGATTTTTGTAAGGCAGGATAGGAGAGGCTGTGGGATATGTGGTCCCGGTCAGCCCAGCAGAGATCCTTGTCATCTCAAACAGCCCGGCTTTGAGAAGTTTGAGAGAAGAGGTCAGGAGGAGTGCCTGCAACTTAACGACTTAGACTCAACTTGGGTTCGAAGTAAGTCCTCAACTATAAAATATTTGATTCCATTTTTCTCAGATTAAAAATTGTTTTACCAGAAATAGGGAAATAAACATTTTGAATTTGCAATGGAAAATTTAAAGGATTCACAAAGGCTAGGGGCTCCTTTTAATTTTCTTAAAGATTATTTAGACTTCTCCAAGTGAAAAAAATAAATAACACTTTAGTGCTGACGGTGCTCAGAATATGTACTCTAACCTGTAGGTTACGAATCTATACAGACATTCATTGTAAACAAGTCAGGTATTTCCTAAGTACACGACAGTGCAGCAAACACTGGGTTTTCTTCTTTTTATAACTCTTGCTCTCAAAAATTTAAATCACTTTGGGGATAAAAGACACATACATTTGAAATAAAATGACACAGAATGTTTTATGGTTACCCATAATTGGTAGTAGAGAAAATACTAGTTAAAGCAGTCTGATTAAGGAGAGATAATCTTAGAATGATCTGATTAGAGGAGAGTCAGCTGGATTCTGAAGGTTTGATAATTTGTAGTTCTGAGAAGAATTATGGGAAAGGGTTTCCAAGTTTGAAAACAAAATACAAGCAAAGGTCTGATGGTAGAATGTACAATTTCTATTATTTTAGGAAAAGTAGGAAAATAAGCCGATATGACTAACAACCACTTTTTCATTTTCCATAAATATTATGTATAAAATGAATAAGAAACCATATTCTCAACATTTCAGATTTATTTGACTTGCCTGAACACATATAGGCAAAATACAATCTGTATTTAAAATGCTAATTTGGGGGGCACCTGGGTGGCTCAGTCAGTTAAGCGTTTGCCTTCAGCTCAGGTCATGATCTCAGGGTCCTGGGATTGAGCCCCGGGTCAGACTCCCTGCTCAAGGGGAGCCTGCTTCTCCCTCTGCCTCTGCTCCTGCCCCCTGCTAGTGCTCTGTCTTTCTCAAATGAATAAATAAATAAATAAATAAAAATAAAATGCTAATTTGGCCTTTAAAATCTGACTATGTTAATTAGGATGAATTAGAGCAAACCTGTCTATCGGATTTGCCAATTAATATGCATGACCATTAGACTGACTGATGAAAACATTAGCGCACAGGTAAAATGCTTTAAAACAAAGATGCTTCCAACTCTGCCCTAGGAATCGTGAATATTGCATAGTTTGTAGAGCGTGTTTACATGCTCCCATCGTCCTGATGGGTTAACTGTGGCAGCTGAAGTCCATGGCAGAGTTCCTATCTCATAATAGACACTAGACTCGAACGTGGAATTCTGGGGTGCATTGGACTGGACATGTGGGAGGCATATCATCACTCTTTAGTTGATTCATGTTACAGGTTAGAGGCTAGGAATTTTTCTTAATCTACAAAATACACTATAGAATCCTAGAACTCAATGCCACAGAAGATTTATCCTATCTTTTTTTATTATTATTATTAATTCAAAGACAAATCAACAGATAACTACCTATGAAGGACGGAAAGCAAATCGCATACATGCTGGGAACACGAACGGGAAAACGTGTGTGGGTCAAGTGCCAAGAGACATCCTGGAATTTGAAGACCCAGTCGTTGACTCTTCGCCTTGGAAGTGCAGAATCTGGCACTTCCAATGTCTTCAGAGTCATGGATCTGACCACATTCTGTAAATCAGTTACAAACTCATCCACACGTTGCCCAAATATATAAAATAATACGGCAGTAAAATGGTATTCTTTTTTTTTTTTTAAAGATTTTTTATTTATGTATTCGACAGGATAGAGACAGCCAGCGAGAGAGGGAACACAAGCAGGGGGAGTGGGAAAGGAAGAAGCAGGCTCATAGCGGAGGAGCCTGATGTGGGGCTCGATCCCATAACGCCGGGATCACGCCCTGAGCCGAAGGCAGACGCTTAACTGCTGTGCCACCCAGGCACCCCAGTAAAATGGTATTTTTAGTAGAGTCTCCTGACGATTTAAAATAGTTTGTAATAACCTAAGTTATACATAAAATAAGTATTATTTGGTGAGCATGAGACTACAGATATTTATTGAAATAGCACAAAAGCAAACATCTGTAATTCTGACCTGTTAGTAAAAGAGAGCACCAGCTAAAATCAGTGCATCTCACTCAGATCTGATAAAAACAGGTGGAAAGAGTATTGGTTTCCCACAAGAAACAGGTGTTGGTGGGAATGCAAACTGGTGCAGCCACTGGGGAAAACCATATAGAGGCTCCTCAAAATTAAAAATGAAACTACCATAGGATTCACTAATTCCACCACTGGGCGTTTACCCAGAGGAAATGAAAACACTAATTTGAAAAGAGATGTGCACCCCTAAGTTTATGCGGCATGATTATATAATGTGTGTGTGTGTGTGTGTGTGTGTGTGTATATATGTATATATATATATATACACACACACACACACACATACATACTTATATAATAGCCATGGTATGGAAGGAACCCATGTCCATTGATGGATGAATGGACAAAGATGTGGTATATATGCATATATAATGGATATTACTCAGCTGTAAAAAAAAAAGAAAAAAAAGAGATCTTGCCATTTGCAATGACATGGGTGGATGTAGAGGGCATAATGCTAAGTGAAACGTGTCCATCAGAGAAAGACAAATACCATATGATTTTATTTGATTTAAGAAACACACAAATGAACAAAGAAAAAAAGAGACAAACTAAAAAACCCTTAACTACAGAGAACAAACTGGTAGTTGCCAGAGGGGTGGTAAGTGGGGCGATGTGGGGGAAAGGTGAAAGGAATTAAGAGTACACTTATAGTAATGAGCACTGAGTAGTGTACAGAATTGTTGAATCACTGTATTGTGCACCTGAAACTGTATGTTAACTACACATCCCGGAATTTAAAAAATAAGAGTGATGGTGTCTATTACTCTGGGTGCTGAAGAATATATATATAATATTTATTATATTATAATATATATATTTATATAATTTATATTATATTAAATATATATATATTTAAGATTTTATTTATTTGACAGAGAGAGACAGTGAGAGAGGGAACACAAGCAGAGGGAGTGGGAGAGGGAGAAGCAGTCTCCTCACTGAGCAGGGAGCCCGACGTGGGGCTCGATCCCAGGACCCTGGGATCTGACCTGAGCCAAAGGCAGATGCTTAATGAGTGAGTCACCCAGGCACCCTGAAGAATATATTTTTAACACAATACTTCCCCCTCACCCTAAGGGGGTGGGGTCCTGAAACCCACTGTGGGAAAATAGAAATTAAGAAAAATGAATGGGCTCAGAGGATATCACATTTGAATCTATTAAAACCCCAACATAAAACAATAATATGTAAAATAAAACTAGGTAATAGTGTTTCTCTCATGTTAAATTAGTCAGATTAGGAACTGTGCTGTTAATTGTGTCTCGGCATAATGAGACTTCAGCCTTCCTCTCTTAGGAAGGAGTTCACTACCTACAAGCTCCCTCGTGCACTCATTGGCTCGTGACAAGGTCTCTCTCATGGGAGATTAGTTAATGGTTATCCAACTCAGAGGTTTACTGTGAGATATAAATGAAAAATGGCATGGAAACACAGTGAAGCCCTCACTAAAAGCTAGTCATTACTGATACTATGATCATTATTGTTTCCATCCTTAATAATACTTTTGTTGCTAGTTACATAGGAACTTTCTTCTCCAAGGATCCACAGTTGCTTGCAAATTTGTTTCTTTACACTGTGCAAACTGTGAAGGGTGAAGGGTGTTTTTGTTTTGTTTTGTTGGTTTTTTCCTTCTTCTTAATCTGAGATGACACTGAGTCTCATAGTCCCATTGGCAAGGGCTGTTCAGAGTTTATTGTGAGGAGTGTTCTGGGGCTGAGCCCGGTGCCTACGAGAGAGAGTTGCCCTTTGTAAATTGTCAGAAATTCCTAGGAGCCCAGGGGAGCCTGGGTGGCTCAGTCAGTTAAGCATCTGACTCTTGATTTCGGCTCAGGTCGCGATCTCAGGGTTGTGAGATCGAGTTCCTCAACAGGTTCCATAGTCAGCAGGGAGTCTGTTTGAGATTCTCTCTCCTTCTCCCCCTCCTCCCCCCAACTTGCACACGCTCTCTCTCTCTCAAATCAATCAATCTCTTTAAAAAAAATTCCTAGGAGCCCAGAGTGTGGAAGTGGCAGATCACGTGGTGTGTATATGCTGATACTGGGATATGCACACCCAGGTATAAACATACATACACCGTATGTGCACCTGCACACATGTGTGGTCAGTGCCTTTCTGAATTCCTTGTTTTTGACCGCACTTATGTAATTTACAGAATCTCTCCGATGCCTATTTGGAAATGGTCTGGTTAATTTCAGTTTTTCAAATTGCTACTGTTGAGGAGTTATTTTTGCAAACCGCCTTCCTAATCCTGAGAACGGATTCCCCACTACAGTAGGAACTGTGTAAGGGCAGAGATCATTTCCCTGCTCTTAGCCTGTAGATTCATTCTTGCCTAAGTAGGCGCGGCACGTGGTGAATATCAGGGGGCAGGGGAGAGAAGGGCTTGCAGAGTCAGCTCAGTCAGGGTTTCCTCTTGGCCACAGGCTAGAGCATCAGCCTTATATAGTCAGGGCAAAGCTCTTTCCTCCCTGAAAGGAAATCACAGTTATGACTGCTATTCTTTTAAAGAAATAGGAAGGCTATCACTTCCTTTTCTCAAGACTTTATTCTGTTTATGGAAGTATTCACTTTTTCTCTGCCTTATGGATGATTTCTTTTGTTCTGTTCTTAATCCCCGACTTCATCTTTTACTAGCTCTTACCCATGAGAATGTTCAGAAGGTTGTGTATGTCAGATGTACAGGATCCATTCTCCAGGAATGTGAAATGTAGAAGGAAAACACTCTTTACCAGAATTTCAAGAGACTTTATGAAATAAATACGCTATCTGTGTGGCAACTCTCAAATCATTACTGTTGATGTTCCTGCCTGAAATTTTTTTGTCTCCAAGATAATCTGGAATGTGTTGATTTTACAGTTTAGTTTCAGAATTTTGGAGATTTTTGTTGCCACTCCTCAATGAAAAAAAAAAAAAGACAATCAATTAGTTAATGCATGCGAAAGTGTTCTATGAGCTACAAAGAACAATAAAAGAGCTTCCATTGCTCTTTACAAAATATTGCTCTTTATTGTACCTCTTTACAATGCACAGTTGTGTCCCAGAATTATTCTAAGTGTGTCTCATAGATGCATATTCCATTTTTATGTATGTAGATAGTTAAGGTAAAAATAATAAAATTTAGGCTGTTGTAGAGTATCACTTATGGAGATCCTCCCAATGTTTCATAATAACCAACACATTTTGGTCACCCACAGAAATTTCGTTGGTATTTTGAAGTTTTAAAGTTCTGTGAATGATCAATACAAACAAAACAAGCAATTTATTTGGTCAAGGCCCTGATACCCCTAAGTGGCACTATGACTGAGGTGTTTGCTACTTCATTCATAATTGTGTGGATGGATGGATGGATGGATGGATGGATGGATGGATGGATGATAGGTGGGTAGATAAATAGAGTGGAACTTCTGATCCTTTTTGTTTTAGAATAATTTTTGGAAAAATCACAATTTGGACTGTTTTGCATTACTTTATAGAATCTCATACACAAAAATGTGAATTCATGTTATTTTTATTTCAGCATACACATTTAAATAGTTTTTAGATGGGATTTCTAAGGTATATTTAGACTATGCCTGCTTTATGAAGAAATCCTCTCTCACTATGATTCTCAGAAGGAAAATATCCCAGTTGAGATGGAGAGTTCCCTCCCTCGGTAGCTCCTACCTCATTTTCCCCACTGGCAGGAATCTGTAAACTAGTTTTGAGTTAAAATGCAGGCCTTTCTTAAAGCTTTTTACCACATTCTATAAACTGTCAGTTTATAAGATCGAGTCTCCCACTGGAACATAAATTGCTAGAGGATTGACACTGGATCTCATTCATCTGTGCACCTTCTGTGCTCATTGTTGAAGTAAATTAAACTGAGTTCATCTCTTGAAGCCTTTGAACCTGGACACAATTCATCCTCTTTACCTAAGGAGGCTTTGCCTTTAATGGAAATTTTATTCTCTTTGCATGTTCTTCTCAAACTTAGAGAAGGCCCTACCACAGCTCCTGTTGTCCATGGTATGTGCCCCCCCTCTTCTTCCAGAGGCAGAAGCTAGAGTGGTGATGGAAACATGGGGGTCTCACTTGTGTCTGATGAACCAGCATGACCAGCTCGGATTTCTGTCTGTGTCTTCTCACTCACCTGGAACCCCATGTCATCCCGGGTATTGACCGGGAGCCACTTCTTTAGGGCTTTCTCCATTAGAGCAGTCTTTAGGGAAATTTTGTTAAGACTCTCTTTTCCTTTCTAAACATCACAGTGTCATTGGGGTTTGTTTTTCATGCTTTTTGAACAGTGATTAACCAACAGAAATCCAGCATAAAAAGTATTCTTTTCCTTTTTCAGTTGTAGAAAATGTATTTTCTTTAAAAAAAAAATCATAAGACATCTAAGGAAAGATCAGTACATTTTAGGTAAAGTGATAGCTCTTGAAGAAGGTGCTGCTAGAACAGGACATTTTAGTTTATTCATTTTTTTAAAAGATTTATTTTTAAGTAATCTCTACACTCAATGAGCGGCTAGAACTCACAACCGCAAGATCAAGAGTCGTGCTTTGTGGCTGAGCCAGCCAGATGCCCTCATAACAGGACATTTTAGTCTGGAGACATGGATGCTGAGTTGCCAGAGGATAGAATTCTATAAAATGTAGCGCATTTGAACAGCTTCGTTCAGCAAACTTTCACTGACGCCTACAATGTGGCTGGTATACCAGATGTCTAGGATATACATGTGTATGTGCACACACGCACAGACACAAACTATTCAGTCATTATTTTATGAAGACGTTTTTTAAGAGCAGTTTTATGTTCTCCGCAAAATTAAGAGGAAGTGTGTGTGTGTGTGTCCCTGTCTGTCCCCTGTCCCACACATGCACGGCTTACCGCGTTACCAACATCTCCCACCAGAGGGCGCATTTATTACAATCAGTGAACCTTGGGCACAGATACAATGCCATGTATCCAACATTAGATCGTCGCACAGCATAGTTTCACTGCCCTAAAAATGCTCCCTGCTTCACCTATTCATCCCTCCCCCATTCTGGTCACCTTTTTAAGTCCATAATTTAGAAAGGGAAAACAATTAGAGAAGAATATTATGTGCCATAAAAAAGTCAATAGAGCTGTGAAAAATCAGTTCTGCTTATAGAAATTAGAAAAAACATTACAAAATAGGTGGCCTTTAAGTTGGACCACAGAGAAAAAGAGAATTATTCCAGGTGGTGAAATCTAGGGCTTTCCAGACTGTATAAACAGAAAGAGATTTTAAATGGCACGTTGTGTTCAGTGATGTGCGAGACATTTTGGGGTAGTTTTGTGCAAGAAGGGAGATGGTAAATGGTGAGGATGGGGAAAGAGATTAGGGTCAGACAGGAATGGATCTTACATGTCATGAGAAGGGACTTAGATTTCATGCTGTAGACAGTGGAGAAGTGATGGACAGCTTGAATAGAAGGGTGATAACGAAGGCCATAATGAAGTGGAGATTTTAAGACAATTTTATGGGAAGACTGAAGACTTTAGAGGAATGGAAAGACACTCAAAGTAGGTGATCAGAGAGGAACGATTACAACAGTACAGGAGGGAGATTCTGCTCAGGAGGCAAGGTCACTCCCACTGTGACACTTACTGCTTATGAATATCTTTTTATAAATATCGTCGGGGATTACAGGTAGAATCATGACATAACTTGGACATGATGCTCAGTATCTGACAGTGGGTTTTCATCTTATTTTCCTGCATATTTCTCTGTTGTTAATCATTCAACAAATACTAGAAAATATATATAAGAGACCATGGCTTTGGACATATAAAATGCAAACAAAACAAACCAAACAAAACCACCTAGAACTTTGGGATATACTCTGATTTGATTGAAGGACAGCAAGGACATTTATATTCTGGCTTCAACCCTTCCTCTCTGTGCCGTCTTGGGATAGTAAATTATAAACCCCTTCTCTATATGGAAGACTTCACGATACCTCCCCTTATTTTTCCTGCTGCCAGTGCCTGCAGGTTAAATGGGACCCCCTAGGGTGAGGGTGGGGTCTGGTAGAAAGTGGGAAAATATGGGATCATTTACATGTGGCTTCACATTACAAGTTAAGGGGCATGCTGTCTAGTCAGGGGAACAGATGAAGATTGGAGCCTGATAAAGGCTTGATATATAAAGAGAGTAGATTTTCCTGAAATGGAAATCTCCCTGGGGAGCACTTTCTTCAGAAAATAAGACAGAGTTGTGGTGAGAGGTAAAATATGACCGAGGTCCAATGCAGAGTTAATGCTGGGGTCTTTCCACATGCCCTGTATTTCATCACTACTAGCGTTTGGACTGTCATTTGGAACATGAAACTCACCTGTTTGCCAAGTCTTATAATAAGTTGTAACGCGGATCTCCTCAGCCTTCTGGGGGCACTAGGGCCTAATGTCTTTATCTTTGATTCTTCAAAGTGTTAAGAAGCAGGGATCCTCATTTTGCCCTTTATTAATCATAGGCTGAGTTAATAACAGTTTCCATTTCTCAGAAACTGCAGAGAAGCAATGTCTTAAAGAAATTAGAGATATCCTTTTCTTACTCTCGATGGAGCCAACCAGCTCTGCAACGGGCTTAAGCTCCAGGAGAGCCGAATGAGCTTGCAACCCTGTTAGAGTCTCCTGGACCCCACATACTGAGGATTTGGGCAGAGTCCATGAGGGACAAAATAATCTCTTTGAGCAAAAGAGGTTGGCTTGTCTGGAAAGATCATTTATAATGTGCCTAAGTCCGGCTGAGGCTCCATTCCATTTAGCTCCTTTAAGTTGCTCGTGGGTGATCCACTGCTGGGGCTGGAAGGAATCAGAGGTTCGTCTTGGTGCCATGGACGGTTTTCCATACTGGTTAATTTTTGGCACTGAGACTCGTCTGCCCTGCCTTTTCAGAAGTCATGTGGTGTCAACAGTTTTTCAGGGACATGATTCATCCTAGATTGGAAGATTTGCAGGGGAGCTGATTGCACAACCTTTATTGCTAAATCATTTTGACGTTTAACAACGTCCCCTGCCAGGAAGTTCTTCCTTCTGTCTGAGAGGTCGGCAGCCTCTGGCAGGGGTTCCCCATCGTTTGATTAAGAGGAGATTCTTTTCATTTCACAAAGCTTTAAGGTAACTGGCGGGAGGAACAGAAGCTTGCAAAATATGTTCAGTGTGAGGGGGTATTCACTTTTCCCTGGTGGGAATCCTAAGAGGCTTAGGGGAAGTGGATCCACGTGGAGGTGTGTAAGAGGGACGACACGGGCGTGTCCACAGCTTTGCCTGCATGGGTGAGGGGCTGCTGGTCTGCCATTTACCTCCTGCGGCCGGCGAAGGGCGAATATCACATCAGGAGTAATAACCAGCGGGAAAATGTGACCAACACCCGCTTCTCAACATTGACCTCTCTATTCTTACGTTCCTTTTCCCCTTAAACTCTTGCTTTTGGTATCACTGTCCCACGAGTCCTTTGTAATGTAGATGACTGGAAACTAGTCAGTTTCTGCCTGCCACTGGAATCTTTGGATCTTCCGGATGTCTCCGTGAAGCACTTAGAGTCTCTTCCAAGTCATCCTGTTATTTTCTGCTTTTCTTTTCTGCCTCCTTGTCTTAATTACAACGAAGCGAGTGAGACTGGAGATCCCTCCCCATTCCATCCAGAATATTCAGTACCTTTCCTCCTGGGACCCAACCCCAGCCATATCTGTCCATTAATACAACTTTCTCTTATTGCTTTCTTGGCCGTGGAAACTGGTCGGATTTAATTAGCTTCTAAGTTACTTATTGAAGATACTCACTCATTTCCTACCGTGCGGTGAGGTGCGTGGCTCCCGCTACAGCGGCGTCATCAGACCTCTGCTCTTGGCAGCCTGGCGGGGTGTCTTCCCAGCGCCCAGCAGCGCCCTCCCTGAACCAAGCGGACGATGACCACTCTCTGGCCATAGGCAATGAAGTATTCAGTTTTCTGCTCCCCGGGTTTATGTATTAAGACAGAAAAGACCATCATGACACAAAGCATGCTGGTTTTGGATGGCCGCTGAATCGGTCATTAATCCTGCTTTGCAGTTTTCTTTACAGGAACATCATGCAGGTTACCTTTTGTTCCTTGAGGATTCTCAAGAGGTCTAGAATAAACCTGTGGCCTCGTCTCTGTCTTCAGATAGCTCTTATTTCAGTCGAGAGAGAGAAATAACACAAACGAGATGGAACTGGAATGCAGGATGTGACGATGAGTAAGTCATAACGCGTGTGAGGCAAAGCCCTCGTTCTGAGGGAAGCCCGGTGAGAGGGGTGCCGTTCCTGAAGGTTCTAGCCAAAGATGCAGGTACAGCCCCAGATCCAGTTCGGTGCAGGAGGAGGGGGATGGCCCTGGACTCTGTTACAACCTGTGCTGAGTGGTAGGAAATCCAGTGAAATCAAGGCTCCGGCAGGGCCAGGCCACCTCTGAAGCTGTATTGGACCCACCCTTGCTCTTGCTTGCTTCTGGTGGCTCGTTGGCATCTTTGGGGTTCCTGGGTTTGCAGCTACATCGCCCCACTTTGCCTTCATCATCGTACCCTGTTCTCTTGGCATGGCTCCGTCTTCACAGGGCTGTCTTCTTATAACTACTGGGTGCCTCGGACTAAAACTCTGCCCCACTCCTCATCTTAACCCATCATCCTACCTAATTCCATATGTAAAACCCTTCTTCCAGATAAGGTCACATTCTCATGTACTGGGAGTTAGGACTTCAACATGTCTTTTTTTTTTGCGGGGGGGGGGTGTTACACAATTCAACCCATAACAAGGGATAAAATGACACAATCTGAAAAGAATTAAATTTCTTCTTCATCTTTAATTTGTATACTTGTAAGGGTAGGGGCAGAAGGAGAGGGAGAAGCAGACTCCCCGCTGAGCAGGGAGCCCAATATGGGGCTCAATCCCAGGATCCCGGGATCATGACCTGAGCCAAAGGCAGATGCTTCACTGACTGAGCCACCTAGGCGTCCCACTATACTTGTGAATTTTTTGTGTCTAGATTGCATGATGAAAAATCTTCAAAAAATACTAAAAAGTATAACGATAAAGGATTTTCATCTCTTTAAAAGAGTGTACACTATTTAAGCTAAGTGTAGTATGTTTAAATTGATTTTTAACAGGTTTTAGCAACTGTTTTCAAAAGCCAGATGATGGATTGATGGTGTGAACAGAGAAGGAGCTCTCTGCTGGCAGCATGCAGTACTGTCTGTCCTCCTTATTAGAATTATTAACGGCATAGAAAGATGAGTATTTCACTGATACAGTTATTGGTAACACACAGTATGCCAGTTGCAACTGAAAGTTAAGAAAAACAAACAGAATAAATACAAAATCATTTATTTAAGTTTTTTTTTTAAAGATTAACCTTACAATTCTCAGGTAAGATATTCTCAGTTATCAAACCTAATTTTAAAAAGAGCAGAAGCTTTGGGCATAGCTGTCAAAATTCAATGCAACTTTAGATAAAAGTGGCATAAATATAATATGGAGAACATTCAAAGTATTGTCTAATCCTTAGTGCGTCATTCAATGAGGACATACACAAAAAGGCTTAAGCTCGGAGAAAATTGACTGAGGAAATAAATTTAGTAGGTGAGAAAGAAAAAAATGTTAATACAGCTGTAACACAGTACTTTGAATTCTGCAGTCCAAGTATTTCTTCCAGGTACCATCCCTGGCATTGCAGATCCAGGGAAAGCAGCCGTCAGAGGCAGGGGGAATGCTGATGTAGGACTCTCGAAGTCTGACAGTCTCCAGGGACAAGGAGATAAGCCCTTGAAAGCACAATTGCATTTATAATCAACATACGTCCTTCAATTTATTGTATCTTTCTCTGATGTATTTTTTCCATCCCACCACTAGTTAGAATTGTAGAACAGTTTGCTACCACTCCAAATTAGAGGATGCACTTTGGCTCCAAAGACATTTTACAGTCTCATTTTTAAATGAGCAAATGGTTAGCAAAAGAGCTGCCCCCACCCCACCCTGACAGATGACACTAATGCTCGTCTCCGATAGATGGCGCTCTTGAAACTAAAAGCACATTTCTGCACACTGTGCAGTTCTGAGGAAGGTGCCTGAGGTAGTTTTTTCTGCTGTCTTCCAGAGATCTCTTGTTTATGAATGGATATTGTTGGTGCTTACTTTCTCATTAACAACAGTTTCTCTCCCTACATCTAATTTTAATAAAAGTGCAACATCCTTCATCCGCAATGAAGTGTTCTTGACATACTGACCAGCCTTCAAAGCAATTTAAACCCTCGTAGATATTGAATGTTGAGTGTGAATGTTCAGTGGCTTCTAAAAATTCAACATAAATACACTTGACTCTGTTATGAAGCGAATATTGTTATAACCCAGGAAGCCTTTTTAGACCATTATTTGATAGAAGTGGATAGTTGAATGGGGGCTTAACATTAAGAATTAGGATCTATTTAGAAAGAAATGAAATCTGCTTGAAAGTGTGTTTCGTTTTGCTTTACCCCCCACTCTCTGTGGCTTCTGGCTTCATTAATTACTGTGATTGCTTGAGTCCACCAATTCCCGATTACACTGTCACCTGGATTCTTGTCAAACCTTCTGCTCATACTTCCTTCATCCTTTCACTCGTTATCTTTTCCCCATGCATTTATTGTGCACTCAGCCTGGTCCAGGATTGCACCAGACCATGGATATATCGAGAAGAATGAAATGAACAATGAAACAGAGTCTTAGCATTTAAAGATTTTGCAATCCAGTGGAGGTGATAAACAGCAAAAAATGAACACACAATTTAATAAGTACTGTCTGCCTTCCAATTCCCAGCCCAGTGAGCAAGAGAGATTAATCACTCAATAAATGAGTGATGGCTGATCCCATTACTCTAGACAGTCTTGCTATTTAAATATATAAAATGCAGTAGATAGGGAAAGTTACTGGACATTTTGTTAACAGAAATGGAAGGACCACAGCCCCTTGTGAAAGACTTGGGCCACAAATATTGCCAACATGGTCATGGGATGTCACTGGAAGTCCATCCAGTTAGACGGCTTATGGCAGAACGGTTTCCTGAGAAGGATTTATTCAGTTGGAGTTTGGGATTTTCTGTTTCCTCCCTGATATGCATGACTGTGTTCATTGTTTTGCTGAGACCACGCTGTGTTCCAAGTGTTCTTTGTATTAACAAACACCAAGCTGATGACTCTCCTGTTATTTTTGTAACCTGATTAGGCAACACTTAATATTAACTCTTCTTGACTCACGTTAATACATGGAATTTGCAAATTAGAGTCAACTATGATTTGCAAATTGAAGTTAATTAGAAAGTCCTAATACAGCACCTCCTAAAAAGGCCAAAACACTTTGCATAGACATAGCCAATTTAGAAGTCACAATTTTCCAACTGCTTTTTGGCAAACAATTATTCCTCTGAGCTGTCCTCGGGTTTGGAATGAGGAGATAAATATTCACACAGTTAAGTGAGGACTTAGAAAGTGACGACAGGCCTTCTTTTCTTAAATGCTCGGGGTGCTGCTATGGAGCTCACTTTCCAGTGACAATATTTAATCATTGGAGAAACTACAATAGCTCATCAATGGAAGAAAGAATGACCTTACTGGAGAGTTTCAGAAAGGATAAATGCATGATAACCTGGTGAGAGCCTCACAGTATTGTTGGTCCTCATTCTTTTTTCTCACAGGGTTTCAGAGTGCTAAAAACAAAACAAAACAAAACACCCGGAAAAAAGTTACCTGTGGCAATAACGGAAGTGTGTCACTTAAAATCCAAGATACGAATATTATGAATAAGTGCTTCAAAAAATTGAGAGCGTATATCAGAGAATATCACAGTGTAACTTACCTGATGAATCGAGGGATGACATAGCCTTCTCAGTGAATGCTGAAAAAGTATTTGATATAATTCACTATCCAGAAATTATAGAAGAGAGCTTCTTTCATATACACCATTATGGTATCCTACAACAAAGAGCATATGCAATACAGACATTTTAGACTCAATATTTCTAAGAAATTTCTAAGAACAAGGCAAGGATGTCTCTAAGATCAAGGAAAGAATGTTCTTCAACCTAGAACTAGAAGTTTTAGGCACAGCAATAAGTATGAATATGAATTAAGGAGTAGAAAAATTGGAATAAAAATAAATGTCATGATTTACAGAAAACATGGTTGTCTGATTCTGTGATCGCATATATAAATAGCACAATATTAAGAGACAAACTATTAAAAATAAAAAATTAGGTAAAATTTCTGGATACATAATCAATTTACAAAAAGTGTATATGGCACTAACAGTGTAGAAAATACATTAGGAAAAAAAATTGACAAAATCCTCAAAAAATAAATAGAAATTGACATCATAAACTATGCCCTAGATGTTTAGGGGGAGAAATTTAAAATCTGTTAAAGGATCGTAAAAGTTACCTAAAATAAGAGCAGTTATAGTCATATTAATTTCTAAATTCAGTGCAATTTTAATGAGAATTTCTACAACTTGTTTTAGTAGGGAAATTGAAAATTTAATCTTATTGTCTATATATGATCCTTCAATTTATATTTTCCTACAGTCTATAACCTAAAATACATAAATCTCTATGACAGTTTGAAAAATAAGATCAAAGGAGGTAAAAATCTCTATTAAATACTAATATATAAAATACTGTAGTAAAAACACAGTGTGTATTGAATTTCAGAAACATACAAATTAATGAAAGGACTAGAAATCCTTAGGTAGAGACCATGGATAGAAGAACTTGGTACACCATGTGGCAAGTAACACCTCAAATTACTGAGGAAAAGATGAATAGAAAATCACACTCAGCAAATTGCCTCATTAATGTGAATTTTAAGATAGGATCCCCAAATCATACATATTCAAAATATATCCCACTGAATTAGTGACTGAAATATATAAAACTCTTAAAGTAATAGGAAAAAAAAATTAAAAAATGTTTTCATATCCTTTGGAAAAGATGAATTTCTTAGTTTAAAAAAACTTCTCTATTCACAGGAGAATACCCCAGCGGATGTGAATATAGCAAAATGAATGATTTCCAGTCAATAGTAGGCATATATACAAAGTGAAAACAGAGGTAATATCGGGGGAAGAATCAGAGTTGGCAGTATCTGATAGTAACAAGAAGTGCATATCTAGAACGTGCAAGGAAATTCTGTGGCACAAAACTCGATAGGAAGCAGCTTGGATGTCTAGGATAGGACTGGACGGCCAACCGCCTTCAGTAATAATCAGAGGACTGAAAAAGAAGCGGTAGGAAACGTTAAGTCGTACCACAAGATTAGAAAAGGAAGTCACAAAAATGGCAACTGCCAGTGTGGGTATTTGGGAAGAGAAAGTTGCTGCGTTGTCCATTGTTACCAAGTTAAAATAGATCGTTAAGGTGGCCCCCTGCCAGTGTGACTGGTGTCTTCATACAAAAGAGAAGTTTGGATTCAGAGACAGACACGCGCAGAGGGAAGGTGAAGTGATGACAGCCAGGGAAGAGACGGCCGTGAGCCTGGAGCCAGGCGTCTGTAAGCCTGGGCACCCCACGGGCTGTGGCAAGCAGCAGGCGCTAGCGTGAGGCCAAGACGATTGTCTAGAGCAGTGCGCTGCCAGCACCTTGACTTCGGAGCACCGTGAAGCCACCAAGTTTTTGCCACTTTGTTACCCAATATACTGAATTTACATACTAATAGAATACAACTAATTTCATTTAAATTGGTGTAAATATTTTGAAGAGTAACCCAACAGTACTCCTTTGTGTGTGTCCTGTGACAATACGAAGATCTCACTGACAGGGAGCACACAACAGAAAATCTCTCCCATGGCATCTGTATGGCACAAACCTAATTTGCTAAATATTTATAGCAAATGAGCTGAGGGCCGTGGGCTCCTTCACCACAGAGGTGGGATAAGAGTAATTGGGTCCTATTATGGGATATTATGGAGTAGTCAGAAGGCATACGGGATAGCTCTGCGTAAGGCAGTGGGGAGAGGGGTTTTTTTTTTGTTGTTGTTGTTTTTAACATGGCTTTGTGTGCATGGAATCCACATTTTGCAAAATGTTTGCCTCTCAAATGCAGTGTTTTCTTTTTTTTTTTTTTTTTAAAATTTTTTTTTTTTTTTTTTAAAGATTTTATTTATTTATTTGACAGAGATAGAGACAGCCAGCGAGAGAGGGAACACAAGCAGGGGGAGTGGGAGAGGAAGAAGCAGGCTCATAGCAGAGGAGCCTGATGTGGGGCTCGATCCCAGAACACCGGGATCACGCCCTGAGCTGAAGGCAGACGTTTAACCGCTGTGCCACCCAGGCGCCCCAACAAATGCAGTGTTTTCTTAAGTAACTGTTTTATTGTTTTAATCAAACGTACAAATTTCCAGTACTCTTAACCAGTGTTCTATTAAAGTCATTGGAAATTTTAGCAGCTCTGTAAAGGCTTTCAAGGAGAACACAATTTTTGTTATAATAGAAAAATTTTTCGGACTTCAAATATTATCATTTCAGATGCCTTCCCCCTCAGGGTAGGCAAGTTGTCACTAATTTGGTTTTTATCACTTATGCCACATTGGCACAGAGTTTGAACTTTGTAGGAGATAAATTCAAAAGTGTAAGGGAAAGTAGCTTTTGATTGGCTTGAGATTTTGAAAATTGGAAGAAAAAAATACTAATGAATAGAAATTTTGTATAGTTTGAGAATTTCTTACCAAATTAGACATTTGACATCTAGAAATACACGGTCAAGTCCCTGTCTGAAATCTTTCATTGTTCTGAGTGATGTTTACCCCTGAAGCCTCACCTTATCATCAAAGAAATCTGGTATCATTAGGCTGCTTCCAACACCAGAAGTAGCCCTTCTTTGGAGAAACACTTACAGAGAATAAAATACAAATTAGTAATATTTCTGAAATGCTCCCAAAAGCTTATTCTAAAGAGGAAAAAGCTCAATCTCATTGTAATTTCATCCCAGTTTTTCCCAGGCTAATTTTATCTCAAAAGGATCATAACATAGATCCATAGAACCATAACATACTCAACATGCAAGCTCCCTTGGAGTCTTTTTTTAGCTCAACCTAATCATTTATAAGAAAACTGGGAAATAGATAGGTCACTTAATGTGATCCAGCTCGTCACCAAAGATTTAAAATTGTGCCTCATCCTGTAATTAAGACCTGTGATTAGGCTGTCTTCCTATTTTCCCCTAAACCAGGAAGAGCCTTGACCTCTAGGGCTGGTAGCCTGCAAGGCTTGTAACACTTGACCATTTGTATTTAAATGTTCACCAAAGTCGATCTAGGAATTTTACCCTATATACAAAGTGACGATGTGATTTCTTATCCAAATGGGGGCACTTTTGAGGGGAAAAAGGAGCACCAAATAAATCCAACACCAAAGCCACGGAAAAAAACTGGAATGGTCTCTGACCAACCAGGTCATGCATTCCACTCCCCATTTGTACATAGCATTACTTGTAAATCATAAATGGATGCCGTTGCAGGCCAGGGACAAGGGCAAAAATAAAAAGACGACTTTTAATCTTCAAAAAGCCTTATCCTCTTTTATTTTGTTGTAAGTAATTAAATAATTTTTTGGCTCGTGATAGAAATTAGGTGTTAATTAAGAATGATTTAAGAGGCTTATGGAAATCACGTTGAAGGCATTTCTTTTGTATCTGCGTCAGGGTGAATCACAGGCTTCATGGAACAGATGTTTTGATTATGGGAAGAACAGTAGGATAAAATAATATGGTATGTAGCTAGTGGACAGACCTGCATCCTTCCCTTGCTCACCACTAAGTTTAGAAAATGCTTTATCTGAAGTCAGTTCTACTACTACACATCAGTTCATGGACTGAACGCGATTTACTGCAGTTCTAAAAGGTTTTTTTTTTTTTTTTTTAATGAAGCTTTTAAGTGATGTTCCAACTCATCCTTTGAAATCCTCCCAGCTCTAAATTTTTCAAGAGCATGATGACTACCCAATGTTTCTGCCACCCCGATGTGCCTTTTTATCTTTTGTCAGCCATGATGACATCTGCACAGGAAGGAGGAGAAACTGATTTCTACCACTCGAATCCATCTACCGGATTACTTTGTGAAGCTATGATTAAATATTTGGCCAACACCGGTACCAAGAGTCCTCTAAATTTCATTTTATCCTTTGGATTATTTCCTTTATGACTATGGGGAGTTACAAAAACATTGCTAATTGACTCTCACCATGACCTATTTTTTAAGCATTGGGTGTAGATTTCATGTTGTTTGATGCTAGAGGTCAGAGCTAGGTTTGTGCTGGTTAGATTTTTGTAGGAAATAAGACATAGAATTCATCTGGTGGCATCGGAGCTGTGTGCGCGTGTCTGTGGTCACCTTGGTTTTGTTGGTTGATAAGTTACCTGTAATCAAGGTAATGGGCTCCCCTTCTCTTCAGGAATTGAGAGCATGAGATCTTCTGCATTGCAAAATTGTGGTGTCTTGGAAAACATTATAATAGATATTCTTAGAAGTTTGAGTCGCTCAGCCTCTCTTCGGGAATGAGGATAGCTGGATGCTCTGTTTTGAGGATGGAATATGAAAATTAGTTCTTTTTTAAACATATGGAGAGAAAGGGGAGCGTTTTCTTTCCTGTGTCTGTGTGAGTCGGATATCTGTGTGTCTGCATCATTTCTGGCAGCTCTCTTGACAGTTGTGGGATATCATTTCAGCATAAATTATTCTAAAATCTTTGGCCGCTCATACTTTCCAGCTAGTGCACATATCTCTAGGACCCAGACAGATACCCTAAGGACATCCAAGATATGGGGAGGTGACTCACATAAGTCTATAAAGGGCATTGATTTTGTCCGCTGTCACTGGCCAGAAAGCAATATCTGTTTTATTTAGAAGTCATCTAGAGTAGAGTAGCAATACAAGCACCCTGTATGTTCTCCATGCTTGCCTTCAGGGATATCATACAGGAGAAGAATGTCTAGAATGAGGATAAAGAGGCCACCATTTTATAACCTGGGCTACTAAGGGACAGGTGCTATTTCATTTACACAGATTTCCATCTAAATTATTAATTTAAAAAATTTAGCTTTTAAATTGTGAATCTTCTATTATTAATAAAAAGACATATTCACTTAAAAAAAAACTACCTCAATCCATCTTCCCTAGAGAAATCTTATATAGTTCAAATTTTAAGTATCAAAGTCATTTTAATATAATAAAGAATCTTTAAAGTAAAACTCATGAATCCTTTGAGTAATGCAAAAATATAGTCCTTATTTACTTCTAAATGTTTTATAGTGTTTTCCATTTTTTAATTATTTGAAATACAATTATTTATATATAGTAGAAAAATAAAGATACAGATAAGCGAGGCATTCAATGTTAATTGCACTGACCAGCAATAATCACTATTATCACATGTGATATGCATCATTCCAGAATTCCTTCAGTATGTCCGTGGGTATGCCTGCTCACATGGACACTAACATTTTTGAAGGGATTTCCATACTTAACTCTTGGTGACCACCCTTTCCCTCTAATCAGTATATTATCCATGAAGAGGCATTTTATTGCTTTTTAATGGTTCCATCCTTAACACTTTAAGAGAATGGATTTTCCTGCAACAGTCATACATCTGTTTGGTAACACGTAGAAGGCGTGTTTTTCTCTTTATCGAACTCAACATACTTGGATATTCTTGCCAGAGAGCAATTTCACAGGCATAGTGTGCTCGTGGAATTAGTTGGCACACAGGAGTGATCTTTATAGACCTACAGTCTAGTAGGGGAGATTTTCAAACCTATCCCTGAAATTCACGGGGCTGAGCATTAGGATAAAGGTCTGTACAGAGTTTGTGGGGAAACAAAGGGCAGTGAACATGTTTACTTGGTTAGGGAGGAGGTTGGGAAAATTTTAAAACAAAGGGAGTCATGTTTAAAGTGAATCTTAACAAGGCATTAGGTATTTATCAGGTGAACAAACTAAGTAAATATATTCTCATCAGAAGAAATAACATGAGCAAAGGTCATGTGGATGGCTTGCCAAAGAGTCGTGTAAACATCGTCCTGGTTCGAAAATACAATGTAGAGAGGTAGAGATCAGTGAAGCATTTCATTCAGCCGCTCAGTAGCTTACTCCCCAAAAAGGGGCTTATGTATTTTCTCACGTGAAACTTTGGGAGAGTCAGTTGCTGGAACTGGCTTGGAAGCATGGATGTCAAGGTGTATGACTCCCACAGCTCTCTGGGCCTTACCCCCATGAGCACAGGATGGCTGCTGATCATTTTCTCTCTCTAACGACTTTGCCTTTTCTGGACTTTTCTCCAAGACACATTTAATCTGCCCCTGAGAATGAGGGCTGTTAGATATTCTAGGCTACTGGATCTCACTAAGAAGAGTAACTATTTAAACCAAACCAAACCAAACGAAGTAAGAGTAACTGAGTGGTTTACCACAGCGTGGATCCTAATATCACTACAAGGTCTCCTGGAATTCGTTATAGGAAAAGCTGAAAGAGGATGGGGAGATGCCTCTGACTGTTTGCGCTTTGGAAGATGGGAGATGGAAGGATTTCTGGGAGGCTCAGATGCCATTCTAGTTTGCAGATTGCTTGGGAGGGTAAGATGATCTGTGCCCTAGTTCATTGGACATCACACCGATTACTGAGATAATTGTGTGTATGTGTGTGTGTGAAATGTACTTGCCACAGCCCATTATGATTGCCAAATGTAGAAGTCAGGGTAAGGGTTTTAGAAAAGTTAGTGTTTATTGTTTACTGGCTGGTATTACTTTCAATAGGAAAAAAGTTGCTTGGGGTTATGCCTTTAAATCAACTTTTATTTTAGAACGAGTTTTAGATTTTCAGGAAGATTACTAAGACGGTTCAAAGAATTCTTATATACCCCTACCCTGTCTCTATTATTAATATCTTTCATTGGTATGGTCCATTTGTTCTAATTAATGGACCAATGATGATACATTATTATTAACAAATACCCATATTTTTTTAAAGATTTTATTTATTTACCTGACAGAGAGAGAGACACAGCCAGTGAGAGAGGGAACACAAGCAGGGGGAGTGGGAGAGGAAGAAGCAGGCTCCCAGCAGAGGAGCCCGATGTGGGCCTTGATCCCAGAACGCCGGGATCACGCCCTGAGCTGAAGGCAGACGCTTAACGACGGAGCCACCCAGGCGCCCCTACAAATACCCATATTTTATTCAGATTTTCTGGTTTGTCCACTAATGTACTCCTACTGTTCCAGGATCCCATCTAAAAACCATATTACGTTTGTCCTGCCTCCTTAGGTGTCCCTTTTCCGTGGCAATTTTTCAAACTTTCTCTGTTTTGAGGCCTTTGACTGAAGAGTGCTAATCAGATATTTTGTCCACTTCCATCATTTGAGTTTTCTCTGATGTTTTCTTCATAATTAGACATGGATTATGGGTGTTTGGGGAAAAGATCACAGAAGTTAAGTGTCATTTCATCTCATTATGTCAAGGAAATCTACTCTTCATATGAATGACCAGTATTGGCGTTGACCTTGATCACTTAGCTGAGGTCATGCTTGTCAGGTTTTTCTGCTTAAAGTGCCTCCTCCACTGATCACATCTGAACTGTGCTCTTGGATGGAAATTACTATGCACAGCCCAAATGTAAGGAATGAGGACTTATGCTCTATATCCTTGAGGGCAGAGTGTAATTTATATCCCAAATATAAATTATTTGGAATCGTAGTGCATGAGAGATTTGTCTCAGTTTCTCTATTAGTTGATTAGATAGTTAATTAGCTAATTAGTTAGATCATTTATTTTTATTATTCAGGATGGCTTCATGGCTGTACATTGTACACTTTGGGTTACGTTCCTACCACTTCATTTTATTTATTTACTTATTTTGTTTCTCAGATTGTTCCAGCTTTGGCTATTGAGAATTCTTGGGGTTTGACCCTGTGTCTCTGTAACCTTCTTCCGTCATTGTGTGTGTGTGTCTGTGCGTATGTGTTTAGTGCTTAATTTCTGGCACTACGAGATGTGCAAGGCTCACGTTGTGTATTTCCTGCTCCAGTCCGAGAATCAGCCCATTCTCCAAGGAGCCCTCATTCATTTTATTAGAGTATGGTATTAGAGAAAAGACCTGAGTACTAGGACACTCGGTACTACTGGGGGTCATTGATTTTAGCCCCTCAGCTTACAGAGAAAGAAGCACGTAAGTACACACTAACCCTTTCCCATGTACACATATTTATAACTGTTTTCATAGGTGAACAGATGTATCTGTATTAATATATGCATGAATTCATTCTCATATCTCCAGCTTTCATCTGTTACCACATGGATCATATTAACCTGTTGTTGTTTACCTGTAAACTCACACTTCTAAAGTGAGAAGTCTGACTCTCATTTTCCACCATCCATGTAATTATTCAGTCTCAGTGTACATGTATAGCAATATTAGAATTGTTAACTCTAATCATGCAGAAATAGCTGTAGCGACTGTACTGTGGTCAACAGCTTCTCCCGCCCCCTTCAGGGGAGTGGGTCCACGCATTGGTGGTCCACTTGGGTTCTCTGGTCACACCATTCCCTCTTAGGATCCTCTTACCTCCTTGTGACTTAAAAATTTGCATGCATTAAGGTAGCTTGGGGCTATAAAGATATATGGGCTTTGACAAACGCATGATGCCATCTATTCACCATGACAGTTACACAGAATAATTTCACTATTCTAAAAAGTCCCTTGTTCTGCCCCAAAGCAGCCCTTCCCACTTCTTCTAATCCCATAGAAACCACTGGTGATTTCATCTTTCGGTAGCTTTTCTTTTTCCATAATGTCATGTAATTGGAATCATACACTAATGTAACCTTTTCAAATTGACTTATTTTAATTAGCAGTGTGATTTAAGATGTCATATGTGTCTCCGCATGGTTTGATAGCTCATTTTTTAGTACTGAGTAATTTTTCATTGTCTGAATTGTATAGCAGTTTGCTTTTCTATTCATTAATTGAAGGACACCTTGATTGTTTCTTGTTTTTAATAATTATGAATAAAATTGCTGTAAACATCTGCATGCGGGTTTTGTGCATGCATATATTTTTAAATCTGTGAAGTAAATGCCTAGGAGCTTGATTACAGGATCAAATAGTAAAGCTATGTTTCAGCTTTATCAGAAACTGCTGAACTGCTTTGCAAAGTGGCTGTCCTACTTTGCACTCCCACCAGGAATGGCGGAGAGCTGCCCTTGGTTCACATTTGGACCCTCAAATGATATTGTCAACTTTTTGGATTTTAGACATCCTGATGGGAGTGTGGTGGTATGTCATTGTTAGAATTTTCAAGTCCCTGGTAAAAGCTGATGCTGACTGTCTTATATGGCCATCTGCCATCTGTCTATTTTCTTTGGGGAGGTGTCCATCCAGATTTTTGTCCATTCTTTACTAGTTATTTTTCTTATTGAGCTTTAAGATTTTTTTGTATATCTTAGATACAAATCTTACATTAAATATGTGTTTTGTAGGTGCTTTTTGTTTGTTTGTTTTGCAATCAATGGCTTGTTTTTTAACTCTCTAAACAGTGCATTTCACAGAGCAGAAGATTTTAATTTTAATGAAATTTAATTATCATTGTTTTCTTTTGTGGATTGTGCTTTTGGTGTTATGTCTTAAAAAATCATCACCAAACCAAAGATCATCTAGATTTTTCTCTTATATTTCCTTTTTAAAATTTTTTTATAATTTTTATTTTGTTATATTAGTTACCATACAGTACATCCCCAGTTTTTGATGCAATGTTCCATGATTCATTATTTGCGTATAACACCCAGTGCACCATGCAATACGTGCCCTCCTTAATACCCATCACCGGCCTATCCCAATCCCCCACCCCCCTCCCCTCTGAAGCCCTCAGTTTGTTTCCCGGAGTCCACAGTCTCTCATGGTTCATTCCCCTCTCTTACATTTTCTTACAGAAGTTCTGTAGTTTTGTGTTTTACATTTAGGCCATTTAGACCCATTTTTTTGTCAATTTATGTGAGAGCTATATAGTTTATGTCTGTGTTCATTCTTTTGCTTACTGATGTCCAATTGTTCCAGCACCACTGAGTGAAAACACTACTCTTTTTAAGTTTAATTTTTTTTTAGTTCTTTGTCAAAAGGAAATTAAGTCAACTGACTGTATATACTTGTGTGGGCTTATATATGAGCTCTCTGTTTCGTTACCTTGGTATGCATCTTTCTGTAAGATTGGTGAACCAGATCATGCAGAATTGGTGTCATGTTTTTCCTTAAATGTTTGGTGTAATTTACCAGTGAAGTTATGTAGGTATGGTCCTTTCTTTTTTGGAAGGTTATTAATTATTGATTAAATTCCTCAATAGAGACAGGCTGATTCAGATGGTCTATTTCTTCTTGTATGAATTTTGGTAGTTTGTATCTCTCAAGGAATTTACTCATCTCACCTCTGTGGTCAAATTTATGGGCACAGAGCTGTTTATGGTACTCACTATTTCTCTGTCATTACCCCTGGGATCAGTAGTGATAATACACTCTNNNNTGTCTAATATTAGTAACTTGAATCTTGTCTCTTTTTTTCTTGGTGAGTCCGACTAGGGATATAACGGGTTATTGATCTTTGCAAGTAAACAGCTTTTGGTTTTGTTGATTTTCCCCTGTTGTCTTTTTGTTTTCAGTTTTATCAATATATGCTCTCATTTTTATTATTTCTTCTATTATATTTGCTATAGGCTTAAATTTCTTTTTTTTTTTTTTTACTTTTCCAAGGTGGAAACTTAGATTACAGATTGTATATCTCCCTTCTTTTCTAATATGTTTATTCAGTAATATAAATTCCCATGCTTTTGCTGCAGTTCACAAATTCTGATAATTTGTCTTCTCCATTTCATTTAGTTAAAAATATTTTAAAATATCTCTTAAGACTTCTTTGACCCATGTGTTATTTAGAAATGTGTTATGTTGTCTCCAAACATTTTGATATTTTCCAGCGATTCTTCTGTTATCGTTTCATAGTTTAATCCTGTGATCTGAGAAAATACTTTGTATGATTTTTGTCAACATAAATTTGCTGTTATATGTATTGTGACCCAGAATATGGACTATATTGGTGAATACTCCTTGTGAACTTGGGAGGCACATGCGTTCTGCTGTTTTGGGGACAGTATATTCTCTAAATGTTAATTAGGTTGACTGTGCCATTCAGCTCAATTACATACTTACTTTCTACCTGTTGGATCTATCATTTCTGGAAGAGTGATGTTCAACACTCTGACTATAGTAGTAGATTTGTCTATTTCCTCTTTCAATTCTTTGAGTTTTGCCTCATATATTTTGATGTTCTGTTGTTAGGTTCGTACATATTTAGGACTGTGGCGTCTCCTTGGAAAGTTGATCCGTTTATTGCTATGTAATACCCCTCTACATCCCTGATGATTTTCCTTGTTCTCAAGGTGTTTGTTTTTTCTTATCTGAATATAATACTTCTCCTGATAAGTGTTAGCATGATCTATTTTTCTCTATCCCTTTACTTTTAATCTATTTGTGACTTTATGTTAAAATGGGTTTCTTTCAGGCAAAATATAGATGGTCCTGTGTTTTTATCTACTTTGAGGACCTCCATTAATTGATTTATTTAGACCATTTCCATTTAAAGAGATTATTGATATTGTCAAATTAGTATCTGTAATGTTTGTAACTTTTTAATTATTTATTTCATTTTTTCTTTATTTCTTTTCATTTTCCTTCTTTTTCTGGTTTTTCTTTTCCCCCCTTAGGTTTTCATTAAGCATCTTATAAGATTCCACTTTAGGCTAATGACAAATTCCCTCATTTTTGTTTGTTTGAGAATATCTTAAGTTTTTTTTTTCCTTCACTTAGAACGATACTTTCACTAGATAGAATTCCAGGTTAGAGGCTTTTTTTTTTTTTTCCAGGTAAAATATTTTACTTCACTCTCTTCTCGTTTACCACATTTCTAATTTCAGATCCAACCTATTGATAAGCCCACTGAAGACATTCTTCATTTCTGTTAGTGCTTTGATTTCAAGCATTTCTTTGTGTTTCTTCCTTACAGTTTTCATCCATTTTGCACGCTGTCCCTTTTGTCATTAAAGCACTTAACATATTAATCATTGTTACTTTAAATGCCATGTCGATAATAAAATCTGTGTCATATCCAAGTATAGATCTGCAATGTGCTTTGTTTCTTCAGACTGTAGTTCTTCTTGAGTTAAACTATTCTTTCCAAGGTTTTGTTGAGAGCTGGATATGATGTCATAAAGAGTAGGAACTCGGGTAAACAGGCCCTTCTCATGAGGTCCCATGTTTATTTGACTAGGACTTGGGTTATGTTTGATGTTTGCTGTAGCTGTTGGTGCTGGAGGCTTCCGTCTGCTCCAGAGTGAATGCGTTTGGCTCTCATGTTGTCTTTGGGCTTAGCTAAGACCTTGCCCTCAGGCACAGACTTCATCTTGCCACTCTTTCAGCTGGACTCTGGGCTGTTCTACTGGAGTCCTGCCGGCTGGTGGCAAGGTACGGGAGAGGGAAACAGCCCATGATTTTATAGCTCAATCTCAGTCTCTAGGTGGGCCTGTGTCTCTGGGCTGTGACCCTCACATGGGCTTCTTAGCTTCTTTCCTCTTGAAGGTGAGATAGGAAATCCAGAGCAGACAGGAGGGGAAGTCTCTGGTAAAGTTTTTGCCCCTGGAGAATACATTTTTGTTGTGCAGAGTGCATTTTGTAAGCGCCATTCTTCTGCTTGTTCTGCCAGAGTCAAGGGCAGGTCTTTCTTGACTCTGCACCAAGAGAATGATGGGCTTTCCAGAGGTAAAAGTCACAAATGTGTGCCACCCTGAAGCCTGCAGCCTCCAGGAGATTCTCCTTCTCATGCTGGCCCACACTCCACCTCCGCCTCCAGCAGTTTGTCAGATTTCCCATTTCAGTGTTTCCACTGGTGGACAGCCCCCTCAGTGCCAGCTCCAGGGAAGCAGATCTCAGCTGTGACCTTCTGACTCCTCTGTATCTCCAGATTTCAGGCCGGTGGCTTTCCCTTTAGTCTCCTTTCTCTAACGGGTCCCAGAAAAGTCATTGATTCTCATTGTGTCCAGTTTTGTGTTGTTGTAAGGATGGAAGTGACAACTTTTGAGTTTTTACATGTAAAGGTATTCCTTGTTTTGGAGTTTTTTTAAAAAGATTTTGTTTCTTTGAGAGAGAGAGAGTGCACAGGAAAGAGTAGGAGCAGGGGGAGGGGCAAGGGCAGAGGCAGAGGCAGAGGGAGAAGCAGACTCCCCGCTCAGCAGGGAGCGGGACAAGGACCACGTGGGACTCTATCCCAGGACCTGAGGACCATGATCTGAGCCGAAGGCTGATGCTTAACCCACTGAGCCACCCAGGCACCCGTTTTTGTTTTTTAAAGAAACTTCAAGAATCTCGTGTTATGTGCCTTGATAAGACCAAGAGGTCTAGGTATATCTGCATAACAAATTTCTGGGCAAAGCTGTATTCTCATTCTATGCTTTGTTTTCAGTCTGTTCCTATTATACTCATTTTTATTTCTCCAAATAAGACCAGGAAAGTACCAGCCACATACGCTCAACAGTGTCCATTATATACTCAAACATCCCTTAGGTCCTTGGAGATAACGGTAAACTTTTTGCAATTTCCCCACATTGTAATATAAAGGTAATTCCTGTTGGGTTCTCTAAGCCGTTCAACAGCAAGGCTTTCTAAATGAAAGACGGGCGTTTCACTTGGATAAAATAAAGAATGGAACACTTCGAGATACGCAGTAAGTGTAAGAGATGTCCTATAAAGTAGGATATATAGGGTGAGCTGGGAAGGAGGGCAAATGGAGGGAATTCTGTGACACCTGTGGGAAGAATCAAGGAAGGGGACATCTTTTTTTTTTTAATATTTTTTTATTATATTATGTTAGTCACCGTACAGTACATCCCTGGTTTCTGATGTAAAGTTCGATGATTCATTAGTTGCGTATAACACCCAGTGCAGCATGCAATACGTGCCCTCCAAGGGGACATCTTTGAGGCACAGGTGAGCAGGTCACCGAACCACCTTCTAGGCCTCCATGACTTCAGTATGATCAGTGCTTAATTCCTGGGATCCCTTGTTGTTATTTTCCAAATAAACAGTATTGAGCCATAATTTTCGCTGAATAACAAATACCAATTTTAAGTGTAGATTTTGGTGAGTTTGATCCATTGACACACCTGTATAACCACCAAATCAAACAAGATAAATAACAGTCAATTTAATGTGTTCTTTTGCTACCAAATTATGGAGGAAATTTAGTTTGCTGGGTTTAGATTTTCCTTCTTTTCCTGTGTTAGCTTTTGCACCTACACATTTTCTTTCAAGCATGGCTTTCACTGGGTTTCATAAATTTTTATATGTTCTGTTTCCATTTTTATTCAATGTCAAGTATTTAAAATTTTTTCTTCTGAGTTCTTCATTGAGCCATAGCCTAGTTGGAAATGTGATGTTTAAATGCCTGATATTTATGTATTTCCCACGCTTCCTCCATTTGTTGAGTTCTAATTTGATTCCACCATAATTGGAGAACATACTGTCTATGATTTCAGTCCTTATAAGTGTAGTGGCCTAACCTGTGGTCTGTACCGGAGAATACCCCACGCTTGCTTGAGAAGCATGTGTGCTCTACTGTTGTTTGCTGGACTTCTCTGTAGATGTCAGTTAGATGAAATGTCATGATCTCTAGCTTAATCTTTCCCGATTTTCTCTCTCATCGTTTTGTCCATTACTGACAGAAGAATAGAGAAATATCAGAGTATAATTGCTGAATTGATTATTTCTTCTTTTTGAGTCTGGCAGATTTTTGCCTCAGGTGTTGCAGGGGTCCTTTGCTAGGTTTGTATGTATTTATTGTTGTCATTATACCTTCTGATGTATTGAGCCAAGACTCCATCATATACAAAGTCTAGTGGCTTTGCACATTTCTATTTCCTGATATTTTCTGAAAGCATGCAGACTCTAGAGGGTTATTTTTACGCTATGGCTTCTGGTGCAGTAGCATCCACATCACCTGGGAGTAGAATTGCTAAGTTTAGCAAATAAAAACACAGGCACTGAGTTAAATTTGAACTTCGATATATATGAAAGAAAGTTGTGTATCTCTCTTTGAGTATCTGAAATTGAACTTTACCTGTGTGTCCTGTATTTTCACTCTCAGTCCTAACTCAGAGCATTTTAGAGATGCAGAATCAGAAGTCCCACTTCAGCCCTATTGAATGAGAAATTACATTTTAATGAGAGCTTCTGACAAGCTATATGCATAGTAAAGTTTAGGAAGTCCTCTTTAGTGACTTGGTTGGACCCAGGCAGGAAGACTCAGATGGAATATCACAATGGTGTCCTAGCTTTCCATACAGAGTACCAGGGGGAGATACAAGCTCTTGAGGAGAGTCTGTGGTCATGGGTTCTAGTCATTTCTGCAACTCTCCAATTAAACCATTTACTGGGCTTTCTTAATCTCATGTTTAATCAAAACAATTTCCAAATTAATTATAGCTTTGGGCATTAATAATTGTTATAAAGTAATAAAAGAGAAAATAATTCAGAAATGTAGTCATGAGAATATTACTTGTTTGAATAAGATTCTTCTTTTGTAATCACATACAAAACAAAGTGTTTGGTCAAAGCCATTAGGATTTTTTAATATCGAGACATTTAGAAATACATATTGAGTTGTTCTTTCCATCTTACCCCTCACCCTCAATTCACATCCAATGTGGCTTTTATTTCCCTAATGATCACATTGTTTACTATAATTGTTTCTGTATAATTATTTGTAATAATACCTCGGCTATCTCACCTAACTATATGTGCACTGACAGTTGACCTGTAAATTAATTAGCTTGTATTTTTGAAGTATCGGAAATCAGAATCCTTTATCACTTTTTCTTTAATAGCTACAATTGAAGAACATTATTTTTTATTCAAGAGGTTTGTTCTTCAACAACCCCGTGTTGATTTTTCATGGAATCATTGCAAGTAGAAGCCACTGGGAAAGGATGAGCTGAGGCCACGCCACTCCCAGCCAGCGTGACATTTGGTTGGCCACTTCAGCACCCTGGCCCTCTGCCTCCTCAACTTTAAAATGATAATTCTTCTCACTTTCTTTTCCAGTGTTGCCTTGTGAGAAAAATGTGAAAAGGCATGCAGTGAAAGCACCCTTCTCTTTAGTTTTCAGTGGGACCATGAAGCCCTCGACTTAGAATACCCCGGTGCTGATTATTCATATTAGCCATTCCCATCTCCAGATGGACTTTTATGAGGACTTAATTCTTCTAAGGAGGGTAATATGTATTAGTTAAGTGTTTCTGCTAAAAATTAATAGGGGCTGGTTTATTTTGCCTTAAATAGAGTTAAGTGCAAGTGTTGATAATTATGAGTAAGGATTCAGGAAGGAGAGCATTCTGGATGGCAGAACAATGGTAGACACATGGGGAGTCAGACCTAGGAAAGGTAAGCGAAGCAGGATGCGCCCTGAACCCTGGAACGCAACTCTGTCCCCTAAAATAGGAATTGAACTGATGCAAAATAGTCACACATTTTCCTAGTATCAGGGAAGAATGCGTGCATCCTTGTATACTTAAGCATTTATTGACTCAAATTCACTACAGGTCAATTCTGGCATTTCTGCAATTGTCTTGAAATTCATCACGTAATCATTGCGCGGATGGTTGACCAATTTCACGAAGGTCTCACTTGTTCATGTTCTCTTATAAGGTCAGCTTTTTCCTCGTGTTTATTCTGGGAAGTTTTATCATCTCTAAGCTGTTTTGCCATTTATTTTTAGGATGGTATCCTTCCTGCCTTCAAAGAACACCACCCGGATAACTGGGCTTTAAGAAGTTTGTTAGGCTGGTGAACACATGAACTCTCACACCTGGTCAGCATTTCTTAGGAGATACTGTTGTTTAATGATTATTTTTAAAAGATAATCTTTTAGAACAGTTTTAGGTTTCCAGAAAAAATAAGCAGAGTCCCCATACATACCCCCTCTTCTTCTTCACCATGGTTTCCCCAGTTACTGCATTCGTGTGGTACTTTTTTTGCGATTGATGAACTGATATCCATTCATTATTACTAAGGTCCACAGTTTATATTAGGGTACACTCCTTTTGTTTGATGGTTCAATGGGTTTTGACACAGGCATGGTGTCTTAGTCACTCTTACAATATTACATAGACTAGTTCATTGCTGTAAATGTTCTCTGTGCTCCACCTAGTCAACCCTCCTCCCACCTTCTGAACCCCTGGCAGCAATTCATCTTTATACTTTCTCTGTAGTTTTGTCTTTTCCAGAATGTCATATAGTTGGAGTCCTGCAGTATGTTGACCTTTGAGACTGGCTTCTTTCACTAAGTGATAAGCATTTAAGATTCCTCCCCATCTTTTCAGGGCTTGATAGCTTATGTTTATTTAGTGCTGAATACTCTTCCACTGTTTGGGTGTGCCGCAGTTTATTTATCCATTCAGTTACTAAAGGACAAATCTTGGAAGTTTCCAAATTTTAGTGATTATGAATAAAGCGGCTAGAGATATTTGTTTGCAGGTTTTTATGTGGATATAAATTTTCAACTCCTTTGAGTAAATACCAAGAAATGAGATTGCTAGAGCCTATGGTACGAGTCTATGTCATTTTGTAAGAAACTGCCATGCTGTCTTCCAAAGCGTCTATATCATTTTGCATTCCCACCAGCAATGAAAGGGTTCCCTTGCTCCACGTCCTGGCCAGTATTTCGTGTTGTCAGTGTCTGGATTATAAACATTCTACTAGGTGTGCAGTGATATTTCATTGTTGCTTTAATTTTCAGTTCCTTAGTGATCTATGTTGTTAGTCATCTTTTCATACACTTATTCTGCATCTGTATATCTTCTTTTGTAAAGTGTCTGTTCAGGTGTTTTTTTGCTCTATTTAGTTGGATTGTTTTGTTATTGTTTAGTTTTAAGTATTCTTTGTATAGTTTGCATAAAAGCCCATTATCAGATACATGTGTTGCTAATGTTTGCTCCCAGTCCATGGCTTGTCTTTTCATTCTCTTAACGATGTATTTCACAAAGCAGAATTTTTTAATATTAAAGAAGTACAATTTCCCAATTTTTTTTTCTTTTTATGGATCATGATTTTGGTGTTGAATCTAAAAGTCATCACCAAACTCAAGGTCACCTGTATTTTCTCCTGTGTTTTCTTTGAAATATTATAGTTTTGCATTTTACATTTACATTTATGATACATTTTGAGTTAATTTTTCTGAATAGTATAAATTCTGTGTCTACATTCTTTTTTTTTTTTTTTTTGCATGTGAATGTCCATTCCTTCAAACACTATTGAAAAGACTACCTTTGACCAACCATTGTATTCCCTTTGCTTCTTTGTCAAAGATCAGGACTATATTTCTATAGGTCTATTTCTGGGTTCTCTGTTCCTTTGGTCTGTTCGTTTATTATTTCACCACTATCACACTGTCTTGATTATTATAGTAAGTCTTGAAGTCAGATAGTATCAGTTCTGACTTTGTTCTTCTTCAATATTATGTTGACTCTTCTGGGTCTCTTGTTTCTCCATATAAATATTAGAATCAGTTTCTTGATACCCACAAAAATCTTGCTGGTAGTTTGACTGGGATTATGTTGAATCTACTGATTGAGTTGGGAACAATATTGAGTCTTCTGATCCATGAACTTGGACTATCTATCATGCATCCATGAACATGGAATATCCATGAGCATGGAATATAACAATATTACAATACTCAAGGTTTTTTTTTTCCTTTTCATCAGAGTTTTGTAGCTTTAATCATATTTGTTGTGTGTGTGTGTGTGTGTGTATATATATATATATATATATATACAGATTTATACTAAATATTTTATTTTAGGGGTGTTAATGTAAATTCTAATAGGCTTTAAATGTCAAATTCCAACTGTGCCTTGCTGATTTATAGCTTTTGTGTATTGCTTTGTGTCCTACATGCTCCACATCATCACTTACTAGTTCCAGGAGTTTTTTTGTTGACTCTTTAGGAATTTCTACATAAACAATCATATAACCTGCATATGCAGTTTTTATTTTTTCCTTTCCATTTGTATACTTTTTATTTCTTTCTCTTTTCTTACCAAATTAGCTAGGACTCCCAGTACTGTGTTGAATGGAAGTGGTAAGAGGGGGCATCCTTGCCTTATTCCTGATTTTAGTGGGAGGGCATCTGATTTTTCACTCTTAAGTGTGATTCTAGTTGTAGGTTTTTTGTAGATGTTCTTTATCAAGTTGTGGGATTTCTCTTCCATATCTAGTGTACTAAGAGTTATTTTTTTTTAAATCATGAATGGGAGTTGGATTTTGTCAAATGATTTTCTGCATTTACTGATAAGATCATGTAATTCTTTTTTCTTTTTTAACCTGCTGATGTGATAGATTATCTTAATATTTGGATGTTGAACCAGCCTTGCATACATGGAATAAATTTCACTTGATCATGGTGTATAATTTTTTTTTACATTGTTCGATTCAATTTGCTAATATTCTATCTTGGATTTTTTTCATCTGTGTTCATTAGAGATATTGGTCTTAAGTTTTCCCTTTTTGTAGTGTCTTGTTCTATTCTTGATATTAGGTTAATGCTGAATGCAGAGTGAGTTAGGATGTATTCGCTCTCTTTCTGTTTTTTGAAAGTAATAGTAGAGAATTGGTACAACATCTTCCTTCAATTTTTTAGTGGAATTCACCAGTGAAACCACCTGGGTCTGGTACTTTCTCTCTTGGAAAGTTATTAATTATTGATTGTATTTCCTTAATAGATGTGGGCCAGATGGTCTGAATGTGTTAATTTTGATAGATTAAATCTTTAAAAGCATTTGTCCATTTCAGCTGTTATCAAGTCTGTAGACATACTGTTGTAAATAATATTTAATGTTCTTGGGATCCATAGGGATAACCTGTCTCGTGTCTGGATTCTGGGTTTTGAATGTTTGCAGGTCCCCACTTTGGTCATATTCAAGTCATTTCCAGAAACTCACTTTCCACAGTAGTGAGTGTATTAGCCACAGTACTTCTAATAGCTTCTGCTTTACTTCTCATATTACTGTTACTATGTCTTGGTCATACATTTTTTTTAAATTAATACATAAAAAGTTCTGGTAGAGGAAAAGTAATTGCTGTCTAATAAAGTTATCAAGGAAAGAGTCAAGACTTTATAAGCCTATGCATTATTAACAGCTTGAAATACTCTCTGGCATTTTGTGAGTGACTTTTTTCCTTAGTTATGCTACTTACCATCACAAAAGTCTTGCAGTTTGGGTGTATCTCTGATTCTGGCACCATTCCAATACCTTGAAATAAATACTCAGCGCCACCTGAGGTGGTGGATTGGAAAAACCAGAAGAAAGAAACATAGAATTGAGAAACTATCTCTACCAAGATAATTTATCTTATTTTTTTCTGGTAATCAGTTGTGTTTCTAGGTGTTGTACATAGAAGGAAAAATAATACACTCCTCTGTTGTGCACTGGGCCCTGACATGGTCAGTTGACGTTAGCAAGCCTGTGTTATGGATCACCTCAGGACCACCTCAGGACTACTACAATGGCTGCCTGAATAGAGTTTCCAGGGCTGTAGTTAGGAGGCTCTGCACATATGAACCCAATATCATGGTCTTCCTCTTATTGAGGCTACTGATGTTCCTAATGACCAACTGCAATTTTGACTGGAAAAGAAACATGTTCTGGATATTGGTTTGCTTTTCCCTACTTTATGACCTCAGTCACCAAAATAATCCAAGAGTTCGCTGTGATTCATCCACCAATATGGAACCCGCATCACACTGAGTCAGATCAAGGGATCCACTTTATAGCAAAGCAGATGTGTCTGTGGGCACTGGGACAACTGAATCCACCATTGTCACACACTGGGCCACCCAGAGGCTGCCATCCTGAAAAAGGATGGACTGTCTTGTAGACGGCACAGCTGAAGTTCACAGTTCAGAGATGACATCCTACAAGGATAGGGCCTCATCCTCTGAGATGCAGTATATACTCTAAATCAGTGACCACCCTGTAGTGTGGGACCCACATTAGGTAAAATGCATAGGTCCAGGAATCAATAATGAAAGTAGATGTGGGTCTGCTGATGTCACCCCTAGTGAGCAGATTGGGGTAATTGTTCTTACTGCCTCAGCACCTCTGGGCTCTTTAGGTTCTCTTGTTCCTAAAGAGAACCAGGAAACATAGTAAGAGACCTTGGTTTTTACATGACTCCTCAGGCACGTTGGACTTTTACACAAAGAGACCAGCAGGCAAAGATCCACTTTCCTGGCAGGGGTAACCGTCATCAATGATCAGGAGACAGGATGATTTTATAATACGTGACTGGGAGGAATATGTTTCACATAAAGGTGATTTATTTCAGCATCTCTTAATACCCCTTGCCCAATTTTAAGAGTAACTGGAAAAATGGGGTACCCACAACCTATGAAAACCATAGTTACTAGGGGATTAGAATGCTCGCGACGAAGGTCTGGAACAAAGCATGAGTTTCCTCACCCAGACCCCATAGATAGAAGCTGAGTGTGAGGGGCCTTGAGAAAGGATAGTGGAGAAGGGGATGATATCAGCTAGGGCCTTGGGACAGGATACAGGAGTGGGAGCCGCATTTCATTCTACAGATTTTCTAAGTTGCCCTGGGAAGAGAGGTATAGCAGAGTCTTGCTGCTCCCAGAGATCAGAAGGAAAAGTAGATACGAGCTGCTCAAGGGATGGGTAATGGTTGGCATTGTAATACATGTCCAGATCCCACTTCAGGAATTAAACCCTTATTCACTAAATGGTAGGGAGCCCTTCTGGCTGACAGGTCAGACATTAGCTCCCCCTGGGCATTGCTGTCCTCTGAAGAGAGTTGTATTGGCAGTGGGCATCTGCCGACTGCACCATACAGGGGTATACAGGCTCTCCCCTCTCACCTGATATCAAGATAACTTAGATGGGCCACCTCAGCTTCAAAGTTCCCTTTGTCATACCTGAGTTGTTCATTCAAGTTGCAATGCGCTCCAGACTCCCCTTGTATCCAGTCCTGCAACTTCTTTTTCCTGCCCTGGTGTTGACACAGGAGCACACATTAATGAACTTCCTGTGTGCTGTTCTCTGAGTCTGAATCTGCTTCCCAGGGACCCCATCCAGCAATGATAGTGTTTTAAAAATTATCCAAAGAGCAACATCAGCAATATGGCAGGGTAGGCAGGTCCAGGCTCTCATTTCCTTAGAGAAATATCGAAAATATTGAAAAACAAGCGGAAAACTGTCAGGATAAAATTTGTCAGAACTCTGGAAAAGAGGAGACAAGTTTAGAGGAGACAAGTGAACACTGAATGAGGGAAAATGTGACTTGAAAATGGTAGAAGATCTTTGAGTGTTGCTCTTACCCCATACTTCCCCCAAGGTGGCAGCTAATTCTGGAATATCAGCATTAACTAGAGAACAGAGGTAAGAGTATACAAATGGAGGCCAAAAAGCCAACAGAATATGGATATTATCATCATTGTGTCCTCAAGGTCCCTAAATGCAGTTGAGACCTACAAAAACATACTTTTTCCCCTCATTCCACAAAACAACCAGCATGCTTCTGTTTGAAAATGCAGCAACAAACAGAAAAGTGTTGCTGAGTGATTATCCAGTAGCATGATGACTTTATTCCTAAAATTTGTATCATACTGCATGTGTCATCGAATATGCTTCAAAAATATGATTTCCAGTTGTAAAAATGCATCTTGTCAACCGGATGTACGTGAGCTTACGCAATTGTTAAATTCTTATTGATAATTCAGATCATTCTGTTTTTTCTCTGTTGTGAAGACTAAGGAGTATCCTCATAGGTATATTTCTGTTCATATCGCTATATATTCAAAAATACTGATTTATTTCTTCCTCGAGATTTTTTTTCATTATGTTTGTGCTTAGGAAAGGCTCATCCTCCCTCAAGAAAAGTTAAATATTCTGTCAATAAGTAATTATTGATACAGAATATTAACTATTTTCACATTTATACTACATTGTTGGCTGCATAAAGAACTAATTCTTACTTTATTAAAACATTATTTAGCATATCCCAGTAAAATCTTAAAAATTTCCGCATGTATAGTTTCAATATATTTTCTTAATGTTCTTATTAAGGTTTTATATTTTTCTCTGCTATTATAAAAAAGAATAGAAATGTAGATATCGATTAAAACAAATTATCACTGGTATATAATGAAGTTATTGATTTTTGCATCTTTATTTTTTGTTGGGTCATATTATTAAATTATCTAATTAGTTTTAAAATTTTAGTCAATTCCCTTCTGTTTTCTAAGTCAATAAGCATCGTGTCTAAATTATGATAAATGTGTCTCTTGCTAATAATTTTTTCTGATGTATAAGCTCATTCCTTAGCTAAAAATTCAAAACACTATAAACTATAGTGGTAATAGTCATAATTATTTTATTCTTTACTTCAAAGAGGATTGAACTTTATTTTACATTGAATTTAGCTCCAATGAAAAGAAAAATTAGCAGGTTATGGAAACATCTTCCTGTACCTAATATATAATATGTTCTCAAAAATTAAGAATAATATTGGGCACCCGGGTGGCTCAGTTGGTTAAGCATCTGACTCTTGGTTTCAGCTCAAGTCATGATCTTGTGGTTGTGGGATTGAGTCCCAAGTTGGGCTCTTTTCTCTGCTGGGAGTCTACCTCAGATTCTCTCTCCCTTTCCCTCCCACTCACTTTCTCTCCTTCTCTCTCTCAAATACATAAAACCTTTTTTAAAAAAGTTAAGGATAATGTCAGAATTTGTGGAAAGCCTTTACAGAAACTATGGAGGCATTTTCTTTGTTATTCATGTGTTTTTGAAATGCATTACAATAGCAATTTCGTAAGTGAAACCATTCTGGAAATAAAACCTGCCTGATGGGATGAACAAGAGTTTTAGAGTTAGATATATAAACTCAAGCTACAATAATAGCTGAATGTTTAATCTATACTTGCTTCTTTCATTTAGGCAAAGTTATCTAAATATTTTGGTATCATGACTTCAAGGCTTATTAAAATTAGTTACCTTCAATGTTTCCCTCTGACTTGAAGCAGATTATGTATTATGGGAATTATCTATTTATTTAGCATGCAAGAAAAGTTGTCTGTGAAACCGTATGGGTGGAGATGAAAGGCTTGGGGAGAGAATTTAAAGTAGAAAGAGGAGAAGGAGGAATTGTGACATTTGGGGATGGAGGATGGTAGGCCTACAGAAAAGAAAATGAACAGTCACTTAAAAAGAACAGAAATAAGTATCCTGGGCAGTGACAAGGGACGAGCATTCCTGGGGGAAGGTTCATGACTGGGGGTTCATGAGAAGCGCATTGTGGTGACAAGTCCACGTGGTCCAAGAATGGAAAAGAACCCAGGGACACAGGTACTCATCTGCAGTGATGTTCTTAATAATGTAAGTGAAACTAGGCTTCTACTGCACTGATACTGAAAATGATGTTGCAACAAAATATTTAGGAAGAGAAAAAGAAGTTTTCCCTAAAATTTTATGTGAACAAAAGGAAATCACGTAACCTTGTGTAATCAGGACTGTGAAGGGCTTGCATTTGTGTCACTTTGCTTATCTGCCTAGTCTAGTCTAGTCTAGTCTGTTCTATTCTGTTCTATTTTGTTTTTTTTTGCTTATCTGCCTATTTTAAAGATTCTACAGTGATCATGTTTAACTTGTATCACAGGAAAACGCCATAAGAGCTCTTCAACAAGTGCCCTCTGGATCTGGCTACACAGCGGTCTTCGGGGATCCTAGTGAAAGCTGTCTCAGTGGACTGATGGTGCCCACAGGCAAGGGGCAGCCAGCCGAGGAATGAAGGTACGGTGTGAAAAAGCAAATAAGTATGCACTGCTGTGTTGGGATTCTACCCATGAAGGAGAGGACACAGACAGACTAGTGACCTGAGGGACATGCAAAAGTGAGTGAGGATTTGATTGTTTAAATGGAAGTGTCTGGCATGGTGACTGATACAATGGAAAGTGTGCAGGTGAGAGACAAACTATAAACATACTAGTGAAAAAGGGTAAAGAATATCATTCCTGATAAAATGAGAGTAGGTGGACTCCAACACATGGGTGAAAATTCCTTTGTCCCAAGAGGACAAGAGGCAGATAGGTATAAGGAACAGAAGGAAGAAGACGTTGTTCTTTCTGACAGAATATCCTCTCTTTCAAGTGAGAGGGTGGGGTCATGTTCTGAGGGTGAGTGGAGACCAGGTGGTCAGCGGTGTGAGGAGAGGAGAGACCATTTGGAATAGGTCCCGTGAGGAACAGGAGAATGAGCTGACCTGAGAAATACAGTAGAATTGTGTTGTTCCTATGTGCAGGCATCTATAGCTGGTGATTGAGAATTTATAATGGAAACAGTCTGTTTCCTGGATCTATCTTCTCTGGCAGTGACCTGCCCCTGGGGTCCAGACAAGCACATTATCCGAAAGTGGATAGGTGGGTTCAACTGCTAGATTGTAAAATAAGATCAGTGAGTACACCTCCTGGGGCTTCTTTGGAAATTAAATGAGATAATGCTAACTGAATGCTTAGATCACAGCCTGCCACCTCAAAACTGTGAATTACTAGTTCAGTATTGAATTGTATTCCTGAGCCAGAGTTCTCACAAGCACACACACACACACCTAAAATAAATACTTACACATCAATAAAATAGGTACACTTACATGTATACATTTTATAAAGTAGGCTATCAGTGATACTTAAACTTTAGCCTCCAACTGCTTCTATTGCATTGCTTCAAATCCCTATTTCCCTCATTATAAAAATCATTTATTCTCCTTTTTTGCATATTTTCATTTTACTTCTCTTCTCTTAGTTCTAGAACTAAATGGTTTCATTCGTTCTTTCCAGTAGTTTTAATTATTAATCAAGGGATAGTTTTCTCCTGTTTTCAAATTCATTTTTTTGTATTTTAATCTTGTTTTCTTCATCCTGTTTTGTTTGTTTCAACTCGAGTTCCTGTAATGAATCCTATGAATGAGTATTTACTGATGTGTTTCATTGGATGATTGGGGTGATCTCTGAGTTATCTCTTTGATAATATCAGCTGAGTCTAGATACCCAGTTTTAAGAGGGTTTTTATCTGTAGTACTCATTTAATTGACCTATAGGGTTCATTCATGACAGCACTGTGTTAAGAGGTGATAGGCATGTGTTCTGATTAGTAGCCCATCGTAATGAATAAAGACAAACACAAATCAGAACAATGCAGCTATCATGACTTCACCCAAAGAGAATTCCTACTGGTATATTTGGGTATGTTTTTGGAGACTGTGGAAAACTCACAGATTGATGGAGCCGGAAGCCAGATGGCAGAGTTGCCAAGTGAGTTTACAGTTCTATTTCTGTGTTTATATTTTTTGTGTGTCTCTAAACAGACATTTTAATGAAAATCACACAATGTATATCAGGAAACCTATACTTCATTTTTGCTCTAGAGGTTTGCAACATTGGTTTTTTACTTGAACTTTAAATCAGATATTTACTTAACATTTTTTTTTCTACCATGTTTCTGGAGGTGGGCATTTCCGCCTTCTGGTTGTAAATTAATATTTACTTAAAACTCATTCAGATGGTTTGGGTGTACTGGACCTCCTCCCGTCTCTCACTGATCAATGATTTTGTGATCAAGTAGTTCTTGTTCTCTATTATCACCTTGAATTTGACACATTAGGAAACAGAATGAGAAGAAATCAATTAGCATCAGAGAACACGGTTTCCTTTGCATTTTTTTTTCTGGGTAATTGCTTTCAGAGTCTATGCTTGCAAATGTTGGCTGTCACTATGTCTTGTACATCAATTGCTAAACTGTACTATAATTTTGCAACTCTTTTTTTTTTATTAACATATTTCAGTGTTACCTTTCAACACCTCTTCTTTACTTTCTCGAACTCACCATCTATCAGAATTGCAGGCAGGGGGCCCGAGTGTTGTGAGAACATTAGTCTTTGTGTGTAGCGTTCCATTTGTGTGTGTGTTAATGAAATGTGAGCAGTTCAAGTTGGAAAGAGAACTGTTTCCCTTTCTAAAGTTTATATTCCCTTAAACAATATTGAAACAAAATGTCAGAATATCTTCTGAGAGACATTGATCATTATTTTTCTTTTAATTTTCTTTATTTTGTAGGGGAGGGAAAAAATTCCCTTTCCTCTTTAGGGTTCTTGGCTGGGGTTATTAACATGTATACTTCATGTGTACATGGGAGATGTTCAGGGAAAAATGAGTAACCCCCTACGGTGGCTGAGACTTCAGGCATAAATACCATCATCATAGGGAAAGTGGAAGGGATGTTGGCCTTTCAGGGGAGAGGAAATGGTTTTCAGAAAAGTTGAATGGGACCTTGTAAGAATAGTTGGGAGGTGTGATAGTTTGTGAGAAGGTATATATGGGTATGATGTTGACTTCTAACTTCTAGGCTTCTCTCTTGTGACAAGACTCATTCCTCCCTGATTGGTGACACTCCTTGGAGGGGATTTTTGACAATTGAGTTCTTTTTGGATGATCTGTCTTCAGACAGATAACAGAGTTCAGAGAAAGCTTCTCTCTGCATTGGTGTTTTTCAAGTGCCTAAGGCTCAAAATAATTGGTGTACCAAAGTTGTATATTTTAGGCAGTATGTCCTGAAATCCTACAGTCTTATTTTGGAGTGGCATATTCTGCTACCCCTCAATTTCTGAGTTCCAAGTCTGTTGAGTTGGGGTGGGGAATAGTGTGGACTGTGGAATGTTAGTCCAACAAATTGTTTTCCAATACAAAATTTAACGTAGAAGACCTGTTTATTTCTTGCTTTAAAACAAAACAGAGTATTTTGTGGTAATAAATTTAACTTCCTGTAGAAATAAACCCAGATGTTTAAAAGCAAAGCAAATATCTTCTCCCATTCTGTAGGTTGCCTTTTAGTTTTGTTAATTGTTTCCTTTGCTGTGCAGAAGCTTTTTATTTTGATGAAGCCCCAGTAGTTTATTTTTGCTTTTGTTTCCCTTGCCTCAGGAGATGTATCTAGAAAGATGTTGCTATGGCTAATGTTAAAGAGGTTACTGCCTTTGTCCTCCTCTAGGATTTTTATGGTTTCAGGTCTCACATTCAGGTCTTTCATCTGTTGGGAATTTACTTTTGTGTATGGTGTAAGAAAGTGGTCCAGTTTCATTCTTTTGCATGTTTCTGTCCAGTTTTCCCAACACCATTTGTTGAAGAGACCATCTTTTCCCATTGTGTAGTCTTTCCTGCTTTGTCAAAAATTAATTGACCATATAGTCATGGGTTCGTTTCTGGGTTTTCTATTCTGTTCCATTGATATATATGTCATTTTTTATGATAGTATCATACTATCTTGATAATTACAGCTTTGTAGTATAGCTCAAAGTCTAGAATTGTGATGCCTCCAGCTTTGGTTTACTTTTTCAAGATCGCTTTGGCAATTCGAGGTCTTTTGTGGTTCCATACACATATTAGGATTGTTTTTTCTCTTTCTGTGAAAAATACTGTTGGTATTTTTTAACATTTTTTATTTAAATTCAATTAATTAACATAAAATGTATTTTTGGCTTCAGAGATACAGGCCTGTGATTCATCAGCCTTATATAATACCCACTGCTCATTACATCACATGCTCTCCTTAATGGTATCTTGATAGAGATTGCATTAAATGTATGGATTACTTTGGGTAGTATAGACATTTTAACAATATTTGTTCTTCTAATCCATGAGCTAATATTACACTGTATGTTAAGTAACTGGAATTTAAGTAAAAACTTAAAAAAAATAAAAGCAAAGCAAAAATTTTTTTATAAGTGCTGGTAAGAGTCTAATTAAAACTAAAAAAAATAAGACTTTTACAGTTAGATAATGTGTACTCAGTTTTTTTTTTTAATTTTATTTATTTATTTGTCAGAGAGAAAGCACACAAACAGGGTGCGGCAGGCAGAGGGAGAGGCAGGCTCCTTGCTGAGCAGGGAGCCCGATGTAGGACTTGATCCCAACATCCTGGGATCATGACCTCAGCTGAAGGCAGACGCTTAACCCACTGAGCCACCCAGGCGCCCCTGCACTTCCTTTTTAAAATTCCACAAACCTGCAATTTTTACCTCCATGTGGACTGAACGGCTTTGCTACGCTTACTGTTTATTAACTGTTTATATTTCTGGCAAGTCTGTTCTACTCAGTGCCCCTTACGATGGGGAGTAGGTAGGGATGGTGTTAATGACTTTGCTGTGTAACTACTTGTCCTATTTATAATGCAGGCTCTACTGGTCTGAGCTACGTGAGATACTTAAAATTCCCTTAAAAAAAGCTGCTAGCCAGTCAGACTGCATTGTTCCATGTCAGAAGAATGAAATGAGCCACTTCAAATAAAAACGCTGGCCACAGCAAGCAGGTGCAGTGATGTGCTGCTGCCTACAGGGTCAGCATAACAGAGAAGTAAACTTCAGAACGTCTTCAGAATAGCTTAGACACACTGTGCTCACAGGAACCAGAAAGGGAGAACAGATTCTGCAAGAGAAAAAATACTACAACATTATCCCCTCCAGATTGAAATCCATCACAACTCAGGAAGTAGCACAGTAATTCGGTTCACACTTTATGAGATTAGGTGATTTAAACTTTTTATATCTCAGTGAAACCTTAGAAGTGTATCATATCTAAAAAGATTTTTAAAAATTATGTCACACCATAATGAAGTGCTTAAAACAGTACTTATGCAACACTGAGAACATGGCCCTCGTCAAAGATAATTAGACCACAATGAACATTTCAAGGTTCCAGTGAAGCGGTAGTGAGGCAGTAATTCCTAATTTTGAAAGGTCTATCATAAAGGTATAGCACAGTGTTACTATTGTAAAGGTGTTGTAAGAAGTGCCTTGGTAAGTACTTTTCTGCCATTTCTGATCAGTATACAAGGCATGGAGTCATCTCAGAATGCCCCAAATGCAGATAGATTTTCTCTTTTATTAATTAAATTTTTAATTAAATTGTGGTATGGCAAACATACAGTATTTTATTAGTTTCCGGTGTACAATATAGTGATTTGACACTCTGTACAACATCAGTGTTCATCACGACAGGTGCACTCCTTCAACGCCCCCATCTGTTTCCCATCACCCCACTCTGTCCCCCCATAACCATCTCTTTGTTCTCTAGAGTTAAGAGTCTGTTTCTTGCTTTCCCTCTCTCTCTCTCTCTCTTTTTCTTCTCTCCTCTCTCTCTTTCCTTTGATTATTTTCTTTCTTAAATTCTACATATAAGTGAAATCATGGTATTTGTCTTTCTCTGACTGATTTATTTTGCTAGCATTCTACTCTAGATTCATCCATGTCGTTGCAAATGGCAAAATTTCGTTTTTATGTCTGAATAATATTCCATCGTGTATGTATATACCTCATTTTCTTTATCCATTCATTAATCAGTGGACACTTGGGCTGCTTCCATATCTTGGCTTTTGTAAATAATGCTGCTATAAACATAGGTGTGCATGTATCCCTTTGAATAACTGTTTTGTACGTTTTAGGTAAATACTCAGTAGGGTGATTGCTGGATCATAGGGTAGTTCTATTTTGAACTTTTTGAGGAACCTCCGTACTGTTTTCCATAGTGACTGCCTCAGTTTATATTCCCACCAACAGTGTAAAAGGGTTTCTCTTTTTCCACATCCTCACCAATGCTTGTCTCTTATGTTGTTAATTTTAGCCATTCTGACTGGTGTGAGGTGTATCTTATTGTAGTTTTGATTTGCATTTCCATGATTATGAGTGATATTGAGCATCTTCTATGTGGCTGTTGGCCATCTGTTAGATTTTTTTTTTCTTAAGTGCTGTGGTCTAAATGTCTGTGTCCCCCCAAAATTCATATGTTGAAATCCATATTCTCGAAGATAACGTGATTACCAGGTGGGGCCTTTGTAAAGTGTTTAAATCATTAAAGCAGAACTGTCAGGAATTGGACTGGGCCCTTATCAAAAGGACCCCAGAGAGCTCTCTAGCTGTTTCCACCATGTGAGGACACAGTGAGAAGGCACCAGCCGTGAACTGGGAAGAGGGCCTTCCCAAGAACATAACCATGCTGCATCTTGCTCTCAGACTTCCAATCTCCAGACCGCAAACAATACGTTTTTTTTTTTTTAAGATTTTATTTATTTATTCGACAGAGATAGAGACAGCCAGTGAGAGAGGGAACACAAGCAGGGGGAGTGGGAGAGGAAGAAGCAGGCTCATAGCGGAGGAGCCTGATGTGGGGCTCGATCCCACAACGCTGGGATCACGCCCTGAGCTGAAGGCAGAAGCTCAACCGCTGTGCCACCCAGGCGCCCCTGCAAACAATAAGTTTCTACTGTTCATAAGATACCAGGACTAAGGTATTTTTTTATAGCAGCTTGAATGGACAAAGAGAGAACAGCGATACTGCGAAGTGGGGGTGCTAGTGTAACACATACCTGGAAATGTGGAAGCGGCTTAGGAAGTGGATAATGGATAGAGGCTGGTTTGGAGGTGCATGCTGGGAAAAGCCCACATTACTGTCAATGGACTGTTATCAGCAATTCTGATGGCCACTCAGGAGAGAAGGAGTGCTGTAGAGAGAGCCTTGGTCTTCCTAGAGATTACCTAAGTGGTCATGAACAGAATGTTAGTAAAAAATATGTACAGTAGATGTCATTCTAATGAGGTCTCAGATGGAAATGAGGAGTGTTACTGGGAACTGGAGGAAAGGTGATTTTGTCATAACATGCCAGAGGACTTGGCTGAACTGGGTTCACACCCTAGGATTCTGTAGAACTTGTGAGTGCTCATAGTGGATATTTGGCTGAAGAAATTTCTAAGAAAAGTTGAAAGAGCAGCCTTGCTCGTCTTGAATGCCTACAATAAAATGTCAGAAGAGAGTAATGACTCAAAGATAGAATGGTTCACAAAAGAGAAGCAGAAATTTAAAAATCTGGAAAATTCTTAGCCTCTTCATATTGAAAGAAATAAGGAAATATAGCCAGGAGAGAACAAGGGTGTGTGGCCCGACAACTGTTTGAGGAGATGAGTCAGCTGTCCAAACAAAAGCCAGGCCAGTAATTAACGTAGACTGGCCAACACCATTTACTAGCTACGTTTTGGATATTCTCTGGGCTGTCACATCACACACAGTTTTGGGGTAGAGGAAGAAATGGCTAAAATTAGAAATCCTGACAATTTTGAATGTTGGTGAGGACGTGGAGGTTTTAGACCTATAATTATGTTTGGGTGAGAACAGAAAATGGTCCAATCAATTATCTCAATCAGTTGATTGAGAGTTAAGTGTTAAGCTTACACCTACTCTGTGACTTAGCCATTCCATTCATAGATATTTAGCCAAGAGAAATTTAATCATATTTTTACCAAAAAAAAAAAAATTGTACAGAAGCATTCATAGCAGTTTTATTCACAATAGTAAAAAACTAGAAACAGGAACAAAAACTTAAATTTGCATCAACTGGTAAATGGATGAACAAAATGGGATATATTCCGATGAAATAGTACTTAGCAATAAAATGAAATAAATTACTTTCATGTGCAGTGACTGGATAGGTTTTATTCATTTTGCTTAGCGAAAGAAACCAAATCATACTACTGTATGATTCTGTTTTTATATAAAATTCTAGAAAGTGAAATCTCATTTATTGTGCCACAAAGCAGATCAGTGGCTCCCTGTGATTGGGGTTGGAAAGATGGCTTGCAATGCATCACTAGGAAACTGTGGAGGTAGGGTAGAAATTCTGTCTTGGTGGCAGTTTCACAGTTATAAAATATTTGGATTGTATACTTTAAATTGAAGCATTTTCTTTTCTTTTTTTTTTTTTTTAAAGATTTTATTTATTTATTCGACAGAGATAGAGACAGCCAGTGAGAGAGGGAACACAAGCAGGGGGAGTGGGAGAGGAAGAAGCAGGCTTATAGCGGAAGAGCCTGATGTGGGGCTCGATCCCATAACGCCGGGATCACACCCTGAGCCGAAGACAGACGCTTAACCGCTGTGCCACCCAGGCGCCCCTGAAGCATTTTCTAGTATGCAATTATACCTCAAAAATATAGTTAACTAAATGAATGTTTTTATTTATGCCATGAATATGTGTTTTCACATGATCGATCGTTTTATTTTAACTTAATTTTAATTCCAGTTGATGGATCATTTTCTTACCCTAAATTTCCTATACTTGCATTTAAAGGGAAATATTCTGGAGTGAATGAATGAGCACTTGGATGGAATTCCTGCATTTTATTTGCCCATTTTGTATTGCCAGTAAAATCAACAAGATATTACAAACTCTAATCATTTTTATTATAATCTTTAGTTATAATGCTAGTTTAATTTTTTAATGTATCCAGCAGTAATTTCTAACATAGGTAAATAGATTAGCTTCCTATTGAATATTCGTCAGAAAATAGAATGTTTTTTTCTTTCAGCTTCGAAAGTTCTGCATCACATTGAGTGGGAATCTGGAATTTAGCTTGTGGTTTGGGTTATGTGCTTTAAGCTCAATCTAAAAATTTAGCTTATGTGTATAGTGTATATTTTCTTTCCCCTCGCTCCTTCCTCCCCCTCCCCTTCCCCCTCCCCTTCCTTCCTTCCTTCCTTCCTTCCTTCCTTCCTTCCTTCCTTCCTTCTTTCTTTCTTTCTTTCTTTCTTTCTTTCTTTCTTTCTTTCTTTCTTTCTTTCCCCCTCTCTCTTTGTCTCTGTCTCTCTCTCTGTTTCTTTCTTTCTCTCACTTGGAATTCTTTCCCTTGCTGTGTTACTATAACTGATGTCTTTAAACTATAACCCAAGTCAGTGACACAGATGTAATAAAGCAAGTGTATTTATTCTTTGCTTTAATCTAAAGAAGTCATAATTTTATTTCATAGAATCTTAGCTAATATAAATGGCATAATTGGCTGGTAGTAACCATTTATATGCTTTTTGCTCAGAGTAAATCTTTGGACCTCTTGTAATAGTCAAGTTACATTTACAGTCACCTTACTACAGAGAAATTAAAGTCCTTCATTAAATATATTTTGAGAAACTATTAAGGAAGCGACTTTGTGTCTCTTAAAACATTACCGTCTCAGGGGTTGTATTCGTTTGTTCCTTGGAGAGGATGGAGTAACAGTGGGAATGTGCCATCTGTAGACACCTGGAGTCCTTCCAAGCAAGGCCAAATACACCAGAGGAGTAGAGCAAAGGAAACACGTGTCCAGGCTTTCCTGGGAGGGGCCATGGCATGAAGAATCACTGTCATCATAACACCTCTCTAAGCAGAGCTGGAACCTGGTCAGCACTCTTGCCCAGGTGCTGGAGTGGTTTCTGTGGAATGCTAAACAAGTTACAGATAAAGCCTGGTGACTTTAAATAACCCAGGAAAAGGTACATGAGCCGGCCAAGAGCAGAGTCAGAATATCTCCGCCTTCCTTTCAGTAGTGGCACTTGACAACCTCGATATCTATATTCTTAATTTTGGCAAACACACATGCACAATTTACCATTGTAAACATTTTTTTAAAGATTTTATTTGTTTATTTATTTGAGAGGGAGAGAGAGAGCGAAAGAGAGAGAGAATACAAGCAGGGGGGAGAGGGGAGAGGGAGAAGTAGATTCCCCACTGAGCAGGGAGCCTGATGTGGGACTCGATCCCTAGACCCCGGGATCATGACCTGAGCCCAAGGCAAATGCTTAACCGACTGAGCCCCCCAGGCCCCCGCATGGTAAACATTCTTAGGTGCACAGGTCAGTAGTGTTAGGTACATTTATATTGCTGGCAATAGATTTCCAGAAGGTTTTCATCTTGCGAAACTGAAGCTCTATACCCATTGAAGAAAAACTCCCCATTTCCTCCGGCCCTGGTGACCACCATTCTACATTCTGTCTCTATGAGGCTACTTGAGTTTTTCCAAGTTTTTATTTTAATTCCAGTTAGTTAACATACAGTGTAATATTAGTTTCAGGTGTGCAATATGGTGATTCAGCACTTCCGTACATCACCCAGTGGTCCTCATGACAGGTGCTCTCCTTCATCCCCAGCACCTGTTCCCCCATCCCCACTCATCTTCCTTCTAGTAACCAGCAGTTTATTCTTTATAGTTAAGAGTCTGTTCCTTGATTTGCCTCTCTCTCTTTTTACCATTTGCTCATTTGTTCTATTTCTTAAATTCCATATATGAGTGAAATCATATGGTATTAGTCTTTCTCTGACTAATATTTCACTTAGCATTGTACTCTCTAGTTCCATCTATGTTGTTGCAAATGGCAAGATTTCGTTCTTCCTTATGGCTGAGTAATATTCCATTGTGTATATATACCACATCTTCTTTATCTGTTCATCAATTGATGGACACTTGGGCTGCTTCCATAATTTGACTATTGTAAATAATGCTGCTATAAACTTTGAGGTGCATGTTTCCCTTTGAATTCATGTTTTCGTAGTTTTTGAGTAAATACACATTAGTGCAATTACTGGATCATAGAGTAGTTCTATTTTTAACTTTCCGAGGAACTTCCATACTGTTTTCTTCAGTGGCTGTGCTGGTTTGCATTCCCACCAATAGTACACAAGGGCTCCCGTTTCTCCACAACCTCACCAACACCTGTTGTTTCTGGTGTTGTTGATTTAACCACTCTGACAGGTGTGAGGTGCTATCTCAGTGTAGTTTTTTTTTTTAATTTTTTTTCCCTAAAGATTTTATTTATTTATTCGACAGAGACAGCCAGCGAGAGAGGAAACACAAGCAGGGACAGTGGGAGAGGAAGAAGCAGGCTCATAGAGGAGGAGCCTGATGTGGGGCTCGATCCCATAATGCCGGGATCACACCCTGAGCCAAAGGCAGACGCTTAACCGCTGTGCCACCCAGGCGCCCCTCTCAGTGTAGTTTTGATTTACACTTCCCTGATGATGATTGGTGTTGAGCACCTTTTCATGTGTCTTTTGGCCATGTGTAGGTCTTCTTTGGAGAAAGGTGTGTTCATGTTTTCTGCCTATTTTTCAATTAGATTATTTGTTTTTTGGGTGTTGAATTGTATACATTCTTTATATATTTTGGATACTAACCCTTTATCAGATATTCGTTTGCAAATATCTTCTCCCATTCTGTAGGTTACCTTTCAGTTTTGTTGAGTGTTTACTTCACTGTGCAGAAGCTTTTTATTTTGGTGTAGTCCTGATAATTTAGTTTTGATTTTATTTGCCTTGCCTCAGATGACCTGTCTTGAAAAATTTTGCTGTAGTCCATGTCAAAGAGTTACTGCCTGTGTTCTCTTCTAGGATTTCTATAGTTTCAGATCCGATATTTTGGTCTTTAATCCATTTTGAGATTATTTTTGTGTTTGGTGAAAGAAAGTGGTCCACTTTCATTCTTCTGCATGTGGCTTTCCAGTTTTCCCAACAACATTTGTTGAAGAGACTGTCTTTTTCCCATTGAATATTCTTTCTTGCTTTGTCAAAGATTAATTGACCATATAATTGTGGGTTTACTTTTTGGTTTTCTATTATGTTCTATTGATCTACGTGTCTACTTTTGTGTCCGTGCCATACTATTTTGGTTACTATAGCTTTGTAATAGAACTTGAAATCTGGAATTGTGTTGCCTCTAGCTTTGCTTTTCTTTTTTGAGGTTGCTTTTGGCTATTTGCTGTCTTTTTTTTTTTAAGGATTATTTGTTCTATTTCTGTGGAAAATGCTCTTGGTATTTTAATAGGGATTGAATCAAATGTGTAGATTGCTTTGGGTAGTGTAGACATTTTAACAATATTTGTTCTTCCAATCCATGAGCATGGAATGTCCTTCCATTTCTTTGTGTCATCCTCAATTTCTTTCATCAGTGTTTTATGGTTTTCAGAGTACGGGCCTTTTAGGTCTTTAGTTATGTTTATTCCTAATTATTGTATTGTTTTTGGTGTAATTATAAACTTAATTGTGTTCTTAATTTCCCTTTCTGCTGCTTCATTATTGGTGTATAGAAATGGAACAGATTTCTGTATGTTGATTTTGTATCCTGTGAATTTACTGAATTTGTTTATCAGTTTTAGTAATTTTTGATGGACTCTTTCATGTTTTCTATGTATAGTATCTGTCATCTGTGAATAGTAAAGTTTTATTTCTTCTTTGCTGATTTGGGTGCCTTTTATTTCTTTTTGTGTTCTGATTGCTGTCGCTAGGACTTCCAGTACTATGTTGAATAAAAGTGGTGAGAGTGGGCATCCCTGTCTTGTTCCTAACCTTAGGGAGGGGAAAAACTCTCAGTTTTTCCCCATTGAGGATGATGTTAGGTGTGGGATTTTCATGTATGAACATAATTATGTTGAGGTATATTGCCTCTAAACCTACTTTGTTGAGGTAAGCTTTATTATGAATGGATGTTGTACTTTGTCAGATGATTTTCCTCCATCTATTGAAATGATCATATAGTTTTTATCCTTTCTCTTACTGATGTGTTATATCATGTTGATTGATTTGCAAATATTGAACCATCCTTACAACCCAGAAATAAATCCCAGTTGATTGCAATGAATGATTTTTTTTTAATTCATTGTTGGATTGGGTTTGCTAGTATTTTGTTGAGGATTTTTGCATCTATATTCATCAGAGATATTGGCCTGTAGTTCCCTTTTTTGAGGTATCTTTATCTGGTTTTGGTATCAGGATAATGCTGAGTAATGCTCATAAAATGAATTTGGAAGTTTACCTTCTTTTCTATCCTTTAGAATAATTGGAGAAGAATGGGTATTAGCTCTTCTTTACTTGTTTGGTAGAATTCCCCTGTGAAGCCATCTGATCTGCGCTTTTGTTTGTTGGGAGTTTTCTGGTTACTGATTCAATTTATTTGCTGGTTATCAGTCAGTTTAAGTTTCCTATTTCTTCCTGTTTCAGTTTTGGTGATTTATATGCTGTTAGGAATTTATCCATTTCTTCCAGGTTGTCCAATTTGTTGGCATACCGTTCTTTATACTACTCTCATAATTATTTGTATTTCTGCGGTGTTGGTTGTTATTTCTCCTCTGTCATTTGTGATTTTATTTATGTGAGTCTCTTCTCTTTTTCTCTTGATATGTCTGAATAGAGGATTATCAAGTTTATTGATTTTTTTCAAAATCCAGCGCTTCGTTTCACTGATCTGTTTTATTGTTTCTTTAGTTTCTATGTCATTTATTTCTGCCGTAATCTTTCTAATTTGCCTTCTTCTGCTGGCTTTAGGCTTTTGTTGTTGTTCTTTCTCTAGCTCTTTTAGGTGAGGTGTAAGGTTAGGTTGTTTGTTTGAGATTGTTCTTGCTTCGTGAGGTAGGCCTGTATTGCTATGCACTTTTCTCTTACTACTGCTTTTGCTGCATCCCAGAGGTTTTGAACTGCTGTGTGTTCATTTTCATTTGTTCCATGTACTTTTATCTTCCTTCTTTTATTGATGCTGACTACTTTAGATACTTCTTTTGCAGAGATTGATTCAAGTCCTGACAATTTATGGAAAGATTTCTTTTTTTTTAATTTTTTTTTAAAGATTTTGTTTATTTATTTGACAGAGAGAGAGCATAAGCAGGGGGAGCAACAGGCAGAGGGAGAGGGAGAAGCAGACTCCCTGCTGAGCAGAGAGCCCAATGCGAGGCTCAATCCCAGGACCCCCGGATCATGACCTGAGCCAAAGGCAGATGCTTAACCAACTGAGCCACCCAGGTGCCTCAAAGATTTCTTTGTCATTAAAGTAAATATCATAAGAGATAAATTACAATTCTGTAGAGCCTCTGTGCTCATACTCAAGATTTGCTTAAAATGTTAATAAGTCAAAATTTACAATTTTAAGATGTCAGCCTAAGTCACAAATAATTTAGTTGGTGGTTTTTAATTCAATTTAGCACATATTTATAGCATAGCTCTTACGTACCAAACGCTGTCCAGGTGCTGTGGAGGCTATAGCAATGATTGTCCCTTCTTGGAATGGCTTGTCATGTGGTTGAGAAAATGATTGTGTAAGAACTCATGTTAGGCTGAGCTGACATTGTTGCTCTAGAGACACATAGGACTGTGAGAACTGTGTACGGAGGGAGAGGTACTTTTCAAGGAGACCAGGGAAAGTATTATAAAATAGTTGAACTAGGTAGGCCTTGAAGATTTCTAAGTCAGTGACAAGGAATATTTCAAACTTTGAGCTCATTGAGTTTTGTCTTTAGAGAACCAAATAATGTCCCAGTATTGATTATGCAAAACTCTTTCTTACCTATGACTACATTAAAAACGTTTTTAAAAAATATTTTATTTATTTATTTGACACACACACACACACAGAGCATGCACAAGCAGGGGGAGCAGGGAGGGAGAGGGAGAAGCAGGCTCCCCGCTGAGCAGGGAGCCTGATGTGGGGTTCAATCCCAGGACCCTGGGATCATGACCTGAGCCAGAGGCAGACACATAACCGATTGAGCCACCTAGGTGCTCCTCCATTAAAAAGTTTTAATTAATGGTCAGGTGTGATACTCGCAACAAACATTTACATAGTTGGGCAAAAACGAGTCACATTCCAAACCTGACAATGGGGAAGGGAGGTATCTTCCCTCCTGGAGAGGCATTAGATCTTTGTTAGAAACCAGTTCTAGATACATGTGCGAAGCTCTGGTCAACTATTGATTGACATGATGTTACTTTATAAAAGTAAAATTAGTTAAGGGACATAACATGCCTTTTGCATGTGAGAAGAAATCTGTATGCACAAGATCAAGAAAGTAGCTTCAAAAGAAAATATATATATATATAAAATTGATACTCTTGGAGTAGAATATTTGGGTTGTAAGCACCTGGTGAATAAAATGGATTGAGTTCCACATGCTGATCCTTGAAGTCAGAGTCTGGAAGAGGACGTACACTCAGAATCTCAGCGATGAGTAAACAACTGCAAATAGTGCTCTCCGTGTGTTTCCAGATCACTATGGAGTACTAGTGGCAAGCTTGGGTTAAAAAGCCCTTTCACATCTGAGAAAGAAAGTCATGAACACCAGACACATGAAATCGATGGCTTCACTAGGGCAGTGTAGGAAAAGGCATTGCATTTTCTTGATGCTATTGGAGAGTGTTTTTGGTTTTTTTTAACTTCAAAGTCATGTCAGCATGGAATTCAAAGCCACGTAGTCTGGACTATCGTCTGCTCTCGTGTCAGTGGAGAGAGATTGTAGATGCATATTGCACAAGATCCATTCATGGATAATTAGAAGCCGGGTGACCATAAACCCCTAGGCCTTTGAATAAATATGCTCCCTTATCAACTCTAAAGACATTACACTTAAGACACACACCATGCATCAGCATTCTCCGAAAATAAATCATCATGTGTTCTGAAGCCATTGGAAAATAATTAGCCATGTTCTAGCTAAGTGGTATGAAATGCTGAAAGTAGAACAATCAATAAAAAATGAGAGGCAGTGAAGCTGGCTTTGCTCTGCGGTGAGCTCTGGTCTCTTCTCTGGCACTGGGTAGTCATGACTTATCTCCTAACTGCGTCCTCTCAGGGTAAGTTCACCCATATTGTTCAGTTCATTATCACAGCAGTGAATACACATCAAAATCATTGTTGCATTTGAAAGAGAGATTGGTTCCGTTTCCTTGGTTTCTTTTTTTGTTTTGCTTTCAAGGCTTTGTTAACAATGCACGAAACAGCAACAGCGTGAGGGTTTTCGTGGTTTCAGCCTTTCAGATTGTTTGTCTCAGTTTTGCCCACAGGTAATAAATATTTTATTGTAATTGTCATATAGAGAGGTGGTGAGTGTGGGTGACATTATTGGTCCTTTATACTCCCAAGTATTATGATTCCATATGTAGTTTTATCAGAAAGTGTGTTCCTTAGTTGGATATTTGGAGGCATTTCTTTTTATTCTCTCATCTGTGCTTTTTGTGTTTGCATCCTTAACAATTTGAAAGTGTTTTGAGGTGACTGTCATTAGTACATACATCTAAAAATGAATAGAAAGTGAAATGTGGTCGATGCTAAATCGCCGAAGTGCATTCTGTTTGCAAATTAATCATCAGTCTAACACAGGAGGAACCAGAGGCACTATTCACGGGAGAAGCAGCGGGCGATTAGCAATGTCCCCCGCAGGTGGACTAAGGGACTCATGTGACATCAGGTGTCCTAGGGAAGGTTGGCAGAAGGCTGAACCCAGCTCGCTCTTCTCCGACGCCTCCACCATGATTGAGCCAGCACAAAAAATTAAGAATTCACTTAAATCAATAGGACAGGGCGATTTGTAATATTTTCCTTCTATTTGCCCATTTAATAAGAAGTTGACCATAATTAGGTATAAGAATTGGGAAAAAATTCAGATGAGCTCGAGGATGAAAGCAAGAACATGAGAGAAATGAGGAAGGGAGTTTGGTACTAGTGGCCCTCAGATTTGGTGCTGAGTTCTGAGCAACCAGAGAGTAAGAGGGACCTGCTCTGTTGCAGGAAATGCATGCTCGGGTCTCCTCAGAGAAAACATGGCTACATCAGCCACCGGTGTCTGAGAGAGCTTTCTCACGTGGAACTTTCTAGACGACCCTGAGTAGTATCCTCACACCAGCACTCAGCAACCCTTGGCAGCACACAGACGTGTCGTGAAGGACTCCAAGCAAGGCTGTGTTCAGGGAGTCCAGGGAAACTCCTATGTCATAGGTCCTCTTTGTTCAACCCCACCTGGCTGACAGAGCGGGTGTAATTTAAGCCAGAACTTGTATTGTTGTTGAATTTTAAAGCCTTATGGATTTATGAAATAGAAGATCAGTTTTCAGGAGCGTATGGTGGGGTGATCAGTCAAGGCTTTCAAGAGTAGAAATATGTCACATTAGGACAAAATTCTGTGGGGTAAATGGAAGAGAGCTTCAGGTTCACTGAGGACAGAGTCACAATCTATAATTTCTTTCTCCAAAGGAAGAGCTTGTTCCTATTTTTAAGTGGAAAGTGGGGAGTTTCATAGTGTATGGGGTTTGGATGTTACTGGATATTAAAAAAAAATGATAGTTTTATTTTTCAGTGTTGCTATTTGCAACATCAGAAATAATATCCCTTGTAATTATTTCAATTTATTATAAACGTTTTAGATTCAGATTAAAAAGTCTGAATGGATAGGTCATTTTCCAAAATTCTTTGACAGGTTATAAGAGCAAAAAAAAATTGATGACTCTAGTTATAGAGAACTGAATTTCAACAATATCCAATAATAAATGTAATGGCCAGTTTCATATGAATGGTTTTCTAAGTGTCACTCAGCTCTGTGAAAAGAGCATGAGGTGAAAACTTACGGGTGTACATGCCTGCTCAAAAGAAGGAGAGGAAGGTGTCAGCTGGTGAAGACAAGGTCTTCTGAGAACATGTCCCCAGGGCATGTGACGTCAAAGCTTGGACTCTTCAGGGACGGTTCCTCCAGCCACGGGTGGGGTTGTAAATGTAGCTTACGTAATAGTAACGGAAGTTAACGCCCCGTTCTGCTGCCACACCGTCTGTTTCAGGAGCTCACTAGGACCATGTGCCCCGCGCCAGCCCCATCACATGGCAAGGAGAGAATATTTTCGCATTGCTCACAGTTGTGTTGGACTCTAGGTATCTGGAGGAATGGGCGGGTTGTGTAAATATCACTTTTCCACATGGACTTGACCTCGGATTTAGGCAGCAGTGCATGTCTGTTTTTCTCTGACGGGGTCTAGAGGGTATAAAATCGTCGGTATCCTGTGTTGCAGACTAGGGGGTGATTCATGAATATCTGAGAATGTGGTGGGCTTGACACACGAAGGAGAATGCAAGAAACTCATATTTGAGCTGATCTGGAGGCTAGACTTTAATAAAGATGTTAAAAATTGAGTTTTACCTTGGGCCTTATCTTTATAGAATGGGGTATTTCTGAATATATCCCTTTTCTGTAGAATCAGAAAAACCCAGGCATTAAACTCAGCATCAGCTCTCTGTTATATTATTCAGTATTCACAATAAAAACACACCAGAAAAAATTGATGAAGCCCTCTTATCTAAGCGTGTAATGCTTTGATGTGTCACTAAATCGTTTTCCTTGATTGAATTCTGTCTTAGGTTAAAGATGCTGTGATGTGTTCCAATTTGACACAAATTGTAGTCATTTATTCTTAGAAAATTTCTGAAAACTTTCCGTGGCTTATTATGAAAATTAGTTGTTTCTGAATATTTAGAAATGAAGTCTCTCATTTTGAAAAAGGCACAAATGAATTTAATTAATTGAGCATAATGACACTGATTAGAATGAAAGGCTTTTACTGAAAAGTCAAGTGAAAGTAAATCCAAGCAGTTTTTAGATTAATAAATTTCAAGAATTAGAAATATCATTTAAAATAAAAAAAATACCAAATTAATACAGAAAAACCTATTTGACACACTTACAGAAAAATTGCTATTGGCTTGTGGGGAGATAAACATCTAGTTGCATTTATACCAAAGGGGACATATCAGTTGAGGTTATTAAGGTCAAAACTTTTCTCAAGTGAAAAATAAATCTTGAATTTTTCATTGAGTCAAAATGCCAATAAATATTTTGTTACAAAAATGCTAAAAATGCACTTTAGTCATATTTTAATATTTTCTTATACTGATTTTCAGGGAAGACCTCTATTTCTCTTATCATAGTTTTGAAAGCAATCAAATCTATGGAGATATTGGGGCAAGGAATTTATCATGACAAACTTGGATGCACCTTTCTTTGCCTTTTTCCCCCTTTTTTTATGTCTCCTATGAGAGGTGACTTTGCTCACACCTCTGACTTAGCTGTTTATTTTTAGTCGAGAAGAAGCAACTGTTAATCTTGTAAAAAGGAAAAACAGGTTCCCACAGGCAGCATAATGGCCTCCAGGAGCTCCAGATTGCCCATCGATGTGCACGAGGGCGCTCCTGGGGGGTGTCCGCGGATTCCCAGTTTGGCTGAAAGAGCAGAGAAAGGTCTGTGATTTTAAATTTCACAGTCTATGAACCATGACTAAGACTTGATTTTCATTCCTCAGGTGAGAAGAGGTGCTGTGGGCAAGTTGTCGTGTGCTGCAGAGGGTGTGTATAAACGTGTGTGTGCCCGTGTGCAGGGCTAGCAGGGACTACAGGATGGTTTAGAAATCTCTGCCTCTGATCAGAGAAAGACAGTTATCATATGATCTCACTCATATGTGGAATTTAAGAGACAAAACAGAGGAGCATAGGGGAAGAGAGGAAAAAATAAAACAAGATGAAATCAGAGAGGGAGACAAACCATAAGAGAGTCCGAACTCTAGGAAACAAACTGAGGGCTGCTGGAGGGGAGGAGGGTGGGGGGATGGGGTAGCTGGGTGACGGGCATTAAGGAGGGCGCATGATGTGATGAGCATGGGTGTTGTATAAGACTGATGAATCGCTGAACTCTACCTCTGAAAGCAATAATATGCTCTATGTTAATTAATTGAATTTAAAAAAAAAGAAACTAAAATTGACAATAAAACAAGAGGTAAAATTTAAAAAAAGAAATCTCTGCTTTTGTAGGTCTGTTTGTTTGCTTGATTGTTTCCTTGTTTCTTTTGGGGGTGATTTCGGGGAAGAATAATTGTCTTCTCTGTCATTAGCACTACCTTGTCACTTAGGTCAGTCTTATCCACACACACCATTGTACTAACAATACTGAGATGAGTCTAGTAGCAGAGACAGTTTGGAGCAACACTCACGAGCATCCGCTTGCTCTGAAAATACCCAGATTGGAGCCTGTGGCCAAGTCCCACAGACCTGTAGGGACACCCGTTCTCCTCTGTAAACTGAGCTTTGCTCCTGGGGGTTATGCGCGGCGTGGGGCTGCAGCCGAGGGAGGGGGCTCTGCTGACCGTCAGGAGCAGGCCTCGTGCACCCCCATCCTGCCTGCTCCCACCTCCCCTGGGCCTCCTGGAATCCACCCCCATGGCCTCATCTGGAGTCCCAAGTGCCTTAATCCAGGGCAGTGTGGAGGAAAGCAAACTAATTCTGGTTTCAGAAAATGTGGCATGTTCTGCTGACATGTCCCAAAAGTGGACAGTGACTGGTGATCCTTCTGCTCAAATGTAACCTTGAAGCCTGGGGTACAAGGGGAGGGCTCTCCCTGGCAGAACTCTGAGCTCTTCTCATCGTACCGCCTCAGGAAAGGCCCTGAGGTGCGCATCCACACCGACCTATACAAGGTGGGCCAGCCGTGGCCCTGCGCTCAAAGCCTTGGAAGAGGTGAGGTCACAAGATTGTTTACAAGGAGTTTTGGGGCAGAAGTGTGCTGACTGGGCAATCAGAATGAGCCCAGAAAGTAAGTTGAGGAGCTGTCCCAATTTTCTTAGAACTTTCCTGCATCTTGGGAAACCCCTCAGGTCCCAGGCACATTTGGACAGCTGATGACCCTGACAGAGGGAGAGAATATTTTGTCCCACATGAGTAATCATTAAAAGGGTGCCCTCCGAAAGAATGCTCTTCAGAAGACAGACACCTGAGCCTGACATGGTCAGCTAGCTCTGCCAGACCCCCAGCATCGCTCAGCAGGCTCAGGAACAAAGCAGCCTTGTGACGGGGCTGTGGGCTTGACCTGAGCTCAGTAACCAGATTGCCATGGCTGGTCTGGCTGCTGTCACTGCAGGGAACCTTGTTTGCCAGGGGGAGAACCCACTGTCTGCATACCATGGTGGCATCTTCTCTCAGGGCACCAGCCTCTCCTGGCACAGTGGGGACATCAGGCTGCTTCTGGAACAGAAGTGGTGCTCATCGCTCACTGGAATAAGCATGGATTCTGGAGTTGGACTTGCTTTCTCTTTCCGCCACGCTTCTGCTAGCACCGTTCCTGTGCATGTGGTAACCTAACTACTACTGGGCTGACTTTTCCAGAAGGATGGCCTTATGGAGCCCTGCTGTGGCATAAGGAGAGTCAGGGGTGGCATCCTCCAGCAGCCGACACCTTCTCAGGCGGGGTTGCTGGGCTGCAGGACCTGGCGTCTGGGGCTCTTCCTTCTGTAGCCCGAACACAGGTCCTCGCCGATGTTACCGTCAGAAATGACTTCTTTGCCTCTAGTCCTGGGTGTGAGTGTGGATGTCATGATGACAGAGGATGTTTGCTGCCACTGGCCCAAGCTCAGCTCTCCAGCCTTCCCCACAGATGCTTAATGCCCGTACAGAATTTTTCTTTTCTGTTGAATTTAGCCAGAGCCAGTTTATTATCTTCCTGATGGCGACACTGACCGTCCAGAAGGGAATGTCTCCTGTGAGCTTTCAGATGTCATTGTGCTTATGTGAGAACTAGCCTCTGGCTGGGACACTTCTGACAAATTAGGGCCCCAAGCGCTGTGCTGATGGAAGCCTGACTATTGCCCGGTTAGTGTGTGTTCTCTGCCTGTGCTTCCTTCTATGTAGAAACAAGTCATTTACGCACGATTTCTGGGTCTTCTCATTTACAGAGCTGATGGCTGAGTGTGTTGTGAAAAGTAACTCCTAGTGGGATTTCTACAGCTGTGGGGGTTCTGGGATCCCCCATAGAGCCCTGCCTATGGTGGGCACAGAGCCAGCAGCTACTCTAGAAGTTTCCATCTCAACATATTCCCTAAAGCATGTCTGTACCTGACACCATGTACTTTTTTTTTTTTTTTCTTATCACTCCTACCGTATTTCTTCAGTGTGCTATGCAAGGTGTTGCTGCAGTGTGTGGTGTTAGAATGTCCTAACAGAAAAATGGACTTTCAGTGAGAAACGCTTGGTTTAAGTCCCCGCTTATTAAATGTGTCATTTAAGTTGTCCCAGTGTTCGGAACCTCAAGCCCAGACTCAGGGTATGTTTTTGAACGAGGGTTCAGTTTTTGGAGTTTTAAGTCTTGGCCAGTTACAGGTAATGTGAATTTTGCACTTTCCCCCTCATTCGCTGCTCTCCCCGTTTGCTGGTGATCCCCACAGGATGCATTTTCCAGCTTCTCCTGCTCTCTGGCGAGAACATGAGGTTCAGCACGAGACACTGCTATCACAGGTGGATTATTATTGATGAAGGAGGGAGCTGTTCATCACGAAAGTTTAATAGTTTTGCTCAACCCTGTCATCAATGAAGTTATATTTCTCTCCCTGTAATTGGTAAATTATTCATTTTGAAGTTTCTTTGGTAAAAAAAAAATTCAATAAAGAACAGTTCTATGCTTAATGCGCAAGTAGAAAAATATAAACAAACTCCTTGGCTCAACATGACCCATCAATTTTGGCGCCCTGACTTTTCCAAGACTATCTAACTGCTTCTTGAATATGCATTAATATATATATTTTTAAAGTGGCCCATTGGCTTTGTGGAGTGTTTATTGTTTTGCTTATGAAAAACTGCCTTCCTGTGTCTGATTTGAGTTTTTCGTTACCTTTTATTTAAACCCTCCAGCTCGATCATCTATCACTGTCTAATAGGGATTGTCTCGGATGAATTGTTGGCTCGCAATGTCTGTTTTTCCTGAGTTCCTATGGTGTTTCCAGGCCTTGTTCCCCTTTGAGCCGGGGATTGCAGCCCTCACTGGTTTTCCTTGTGGAGAAAGTTTGCCTTAATTACATGCAGAGAAGTCTATCTAGCATATCAACTCTCATTTAGATGGTGTTCCAGAAACTGGAAACTACTATTGCCTGTATTAATATTAACACCCCCTTCCTTCCCCTCCCTACAATTTTAGTCTGGTGCCTGGCTGCACAGAATAAACTCCATGTTTCCTCTCCCCCCTTGCAGTGAGATGGTGAACCGGCACCTCAGAGACAAGGAGCTGTGTACCTGTAAATATCGAATGGAAACTCTAAAAAAACTCTCTTTAAAAGATAGCTGATCTATGCACTCAGCCCCTTCCCCATTGCTTCTCTGTTGGACTGCCTGGAATGTGTATAGACAGGGAGGCCAAGAATTCCAGTTTAAAGGCTGGCGAGTGAGAAGCCCTCCTTAGCTGAGAACAAGTCACAGGGGTGGTAGGGGGTGAGCTGGAAGCCGGGGACGCTTCACGACTTAGCGCACTGTCCAAACGTTTATACGGACAAGCAGAAAATTGATATTATACTTATGCCACTTGTGTTGTGGATTTTTCTCTCATGTGCAGCTGAACTTAATCCTAGATGATAGGTAATTGTTTTTTCCTGGCTCAATGAAACAGAAACAAGACTGGATGTTGTCTTGTCCAAATACCACACCCAATATCTGAAACCTTCCTGTTGCATCTGCTACAAATAGGTTTCAAGATCCATTTGAACATCTTCTGGTACATGGATGCTCTGTCTCCCCAGGTCAGCTAAGCAGTTTGAATATCTTTCTTTGGGATAAAACAGAACTCAGGTAATCCATCTGATACAAAGCTGATATTCACAAATTAAAGGCAGCTACTATGTCTTCTTTAATGTGGTTCTCCAGGCTAAAAACTCAGAATAACTGGAACTCCTTCTGTTTCCTCTACCGCTATAGCTACCGTCACTTGGACATTGGGCAGTTGTGGACATCCCATCTTTCAATATCTGATGGCCACATGGACACCACCATTTTCCAGGCCAGCTTAATGGGAGACAAGGGGAAAGAATACTCACCTTTTCTCTCTTCATCACACTGCCATCTTGTTAGATTCTAAAACCCCTCTGACTTCCTGAGGCACGTGATCATGACAAGAATAAATGAATGGTAATGCACATTCAGGTTGTCTTCTCTTTACAAACAACTGCTCTCTGCTCTGCACACCGCCTGGCTCGAGTGGGGTGGGGCTTGCTTATTACGGAGCCTGGATGTGGGGGCACCTGGGAGGTGCAGTCTGTTGAGCGTCTGACTCTTGGTTTGGGTTCAGGTCATGATCTCAGGGCCGTGAGATCGAGCCCCGCATGGGACTCCGTGCTCAGCCCAGAGTCTGCTTGAGATTCCCTCTCTCCCTCTGCCCCTGCCCTGCCGCACCCCCACACTCTCTCTAAAAATAAATAAATCTTAAAAGCCCAGATGTGAGTTACTCTTCTGAATGTTGTTCCCATCTCATCCTCTTACCTTTCTTCCAAGGTTAGTTTACTTACTGAGTTACCAAAAGCAGTCATGTTGATTTAAAGGTACATTGGGTTGTATTTTGATACCTAAAATAACTTACGTTTTATGGTCCACCATTTACCTTCTTTCTTATGGTGGTAGCCATCCTTGGGAAAATGTGTGTATGTCAAACTGACAGTTGCCTTTGGGAGCACTTATGTCAAATGGGCTCGCTAAATTAGTCACAGGTCATGGATAATCAGAAAGTATTAGATGTATGTAAGTAGATTAGAAAGGAGGTCATCTAGTACAACCCTCGTATTTGGCAGACAGAAAAAGGCCCAAGAGATGCAGGGGTGACAGTCACTTACTGTGTTAGAAAAAGATCTAAGCTAGGGGCGCTTGGGTGGCACAGTCGTTGGGCGTCTGCCTTCTGCTCAGGGTGTGATCCCAGCGTTCTGGGATCGAGCCCCACATCAGGCTCCTCTGCTAGGAGCCTGCTTCTTCCTCTCCCACTCCCCCTGCTTGTGGTCCCTCTCTCGCTGCCTGTCTCTCTCTGTCAAATAAATAAATAAAATCTTAAAAAAAGAAAAGAAAAGAAAAAGATCTAAGCTAGAAGAACGAACTCCTGATGTCAGGTTCTTTCTCCTATTGTATAACCTCTTGATTCATTCCATATCGATACAGAGGGGTGTTTCAGAGGGCGACACTGGGCCACCGAGTGATTCCTGCCACCTAATCCTGCAGCCAGCCAGAGTATCTTGTTAGATTCCAAAACCTGAGGCAGGTTATCATGACAAGAATAAATGAATGGTAATGCATACCCAGGTTGTCTTCTCTTTACAAACAACTGCTCTCTGCTCTGCATACCGCCTGGCTCAAGTGGGGTGGGGCTTGTGTATTATGTAGCCTGATTTGTGGGTGCCCGGGCAGCACAGTTGGTTGAACGTCTGACTCTTGGTTTGGGCTCAGGTCATGATCTCAGGGTCATGAGATTGAGCCCTGCATCCAGNNCTTTCCCTAAATAATCTTATTAAATTAGTGCTTCCAAGAGAACAGGTGATTATGCTAATTTATCTGGACAATTGAAATTTTGTCTCCATACTTTGAACTGAAAGAATCCTAGTCTTCACACAGTACCTATGCCAACATTTTTTACACTTAAAGAAAAAAAAAAAAAAACCCTTCTGTGTTGCATACTGAATGTGTGTAACAAGCTGATGTCAGTATGTTGCAAACATAAAGCAGCTAGACCGTTCCTCACGATCATCTCCACAAACCCTCTGTATAGACTCTTTCTCCAGAACTGGATGAAATCAATGGGAAGTGTAGTCAGTGTATCAGTTACTTCCAGATAATAAAAGAATCCAGTCCTGTCTAATATCAAATCTTTCTCTTCCAATTTAAAGCTTCTACCCTCTTATAACCCAGACTTGGTTCAAAATCGGAAATCCATAATGAAAAGCAGCTTTAGCTTTTTTTTTTTTCTTCCTGTTTTATGCTTTGCCTCCTTTTCCACTTATTAGCTATTTTTGGTTGAGCATTAGGCCCCCATGGTTGGACAGATAGAGAAAAAGGAAGGGTAGATTTCTGATAGAGTCTTAATTTTGCAGGATGTGTGTGTGTTGGGGGGCGGAGGGATGGTTACTGCAGGCTGACTCTTTTTTGCATGGGATGGCGTTGTGGGTTGCTCGGATATCCCCTTTCCTCACCCTTGCTGAGGCTTTCCAAATGAAATTATTCAGCAAAGGAGATACCTTACCAACAAGCATCTTAACATTTCCCTAATTTCCACTTCTGTAGCTGATAGACTTTTCACCTCCAGCCTCTGCCCCTAAGATCTTCTCTTTCCTGGTAGGAAGCCCTTGTATGTAGCTACTTTTCAAAAGAGCTGTGACTAATGTCCTCCTATGGGTTTCCACATCTGGCTCATGGAAAATAGCTGTATATTCTTGGATGGTCAGCTCCTGCCCAATGTCATGTTAACTTTGCCTTGGGTTGCTTGGGCCAGCCTATTTGCTTCTAGACCATTCATGTGTGAGTCACTTGCCAGTATCCATGTTGTTCAGATTCCACTGGATCAATGTTCAGCCATCTGAATGGATCTTTTAAGCATCCTCTTCATTGGCTTAGAGTGAAGGGTTATGTACCTCAATTAGTTTTCTATTGCTACTGTAACAAATTACAGTTGATCCCTAAATAGCATGGGTTTGAACTGAATGGGTCCACTTATATGCTTTTATTTTATTATTACTTTTTTTTACAGTACAGTAGTTTTAAATGTATTTTCTCTGAAGATTTTTTAATAGCATTTTCTTTTCTCTAGCTTTATTGTAGGAGCACAGTATAGAATACATACAGCATATAAAATACTGGTGAATTGACTATATTACTGGTAAGGGTTCTGATCACCCACAGGCTATTAGTCGTTTGGCAGGAGTCAAAAGTTATATGTGGATTTTTAACTGCATAGGAGTTGGTACCAAAGTCTGCATTGTTCAACAGTCAACTATACCACAAATCAGTGGCTGAAAATAACAGAAATATATTCTCTTTCGGTTCTAGAAATCAGATCAAAATCAGTTCTTAGGTCTGTCTCGCCTCTGGAGGCTCTAGGGAAGAATTTGTTTCCTTGCCTTTTTTATCTGTTAGAGATTGTCTGCATTCCTTGGATCAAGCCACTTTCTTCATCTTCAAAGCCAGCAATGTTATCTTCTCCAATCTCTAGCTCTCTCTTTCAGACTCTGCCTCTGACATCGCATTCTCTTCATCAGTCCTCCAACCTTGAACCTCCCTCTTTCCCACATAAGGACCCTTATGATTATAGGAAAATCCAGGATACTCTTTCCATGTCACGATCTTGAACGAATCACATCTGCAAAGTCCTTTTTGCAATGTCAGATGACATAGTTACAGTCTCTGGGGATGTGGAACATCTTTCGGGGGAGGGCACTGTTGTGCCTAACCAGCGCTCCTCCACTACAAGGAAGAATAAAGCACAGCTCACTTAACAATTCCACGTGATCTTTCATGGTTTCAAGAGAGGTAAGCCCAGAAGTCACAAAACTTTTAGCACGTACCACATAGGAGTTGTGAAAGTTGTGGGATGTCCATGAAACTGGGTCATAAAAAATATCACCTGTAACAAAATATTGCAAGAAATTTTATATTTCTCAATGTTGGCTGCATCTAACTTACTCAAATGTGGGGTGTGAGAGCATCCAGCATTACTTACATAAAATACCAAGGAAACTTGGATGTCTACCCTGAAATCTTCATATTATTCCAGGCAATGAAAGATTTTTGAGAAGCCAGAAAAAGCACTGTGTAGATGAGGAGATTTTGAAGTTAGTCGTTGGTATGCTGTAAGCTTCACCTCACCATCCAAGTTTAGAAAGGGATACTGAGTATTTCTCCCTTCACCTAACTCAGGTGAGATACATGGAGCACTCACATGTTTCCTCTGTAGGCTGGGGGTCATGAGGTGCTAAGTGAATGATTGTCCGGTAGGTTCCTTGAGCCTGGAGCAAACAGGGATTGCTAATGCATTGAGGCGGTGTGCACAGTCAGTGATTGCTTGGGTGAAGAGTGTGGAATAGTTCACATGGAACAAGTGTGAGATCTTGTTGAAGAGAGCAACCTTGAGATGCACCAGAAGTGGCCCCTTCCTTCCTGGAGGCTGAGCTATAGGCTTTTGGCTACGGGAGAGGACACCTGCAGCTTCAAATGAACCATCAGCAAGAGATTGCCAGTGCTACGAGAATGGGGTTTCCCAGGAGCATTGATGAAAACACCCCATTAGCGAAAGTCAGACCTGAACATCCATTGGCTCCGAAGAATGAGCTGCTGGCTCACCACAGAACCCCCTGCTAGGACCTCGAAGGGACAGCAGCCACAGCTTTCAGTCTGGTCGGGGTTGTCATGAAGAAGAGAAGACAAGCCCACTCAGCTCCCAGGTGACCCGTTGATGCTGCCGGGAGTGTACAGAAGAAAGAAGTTGTAAATTGCTTTGAAGTTTTGATTACCCTGGACTGGATGTATTCATTATTTTATTATCATAAAAAGAGATTCTGTTTGGTAAATGCAAGTAACCAGATGACTGGTTTTTGGTTTTTGGTTTTTGTTTTTAATACAAGAAATGTTGTAAGGCTTGCTCTAAATTTATCTGGAGACATGGGAACTTCGCAATAATGGTTCCACATTCATATATATTTACACTTAGAAAAAATTTCCTTAAACGGTAAATGACATTCTGCCAAATCCTGAAGGTTCCTTTCAGCTTCAAATTCCTATGATTCTAATAATTTTCTTCTCTCTTCTCTTGTGGATTACGGTTTTCCTCATTGAGAATTTTTAATAAAGCAGGCTATCTTTATCACAGGGTGTGCTGTGAAAGTGTATTTTGCACAATTGCACAATATTTAAATGTCAAACGTTTTATTAATGTACTTTTAAGTGCAATTTAGATTGTTTTCATAAAAATGAAGTTGGGATTTAAAAAGGCATAGAATTTAGAAAGGTGCTATTTATTATAATGCATCTCAGTAAACATAATATTAGTTCAATTTTGTATTAACAGTCATGTTTAGGAAAGACAACTGTAGAAATAACAATATAACCCAGAAATCAAACAAAATAATATTTAGATAGCTACAAAATTTATGTGAAATAGCTCCTTGCTTCTGTGTGCTCCTGTGGTTTTCAGCACACAGGTCTCTGATCTTTGAAGATGAAGACAAGAGCTCTATAAAAACATAGGTTAAGGAAACTGGCCCAAGCCAGCCACTTGATGGAATTACACTGTTGAAATAAACACTAGTATTATGATTCTAATTAATTTGTAATTTGCTCATAGCCAGACTACGATTTATATTGCTTAATCGTGTTAGTGTTTCTCTTATTTTTTTAGTCTCCTAGATATATAACAGAAGCTTAACCTTTTTGACCAAGGTCAATCAACCACCAAACTCAGCAGAAGAGAGGATCAAAAAGAAAAACTACTACCCTCTCAAACATCACCTCTGACCCTTGTCTGCAGCACAAAGGAAAAAAGAAGGCTGATTAAAACCAGTGAAACCACCTAAGCAATTGCTAAACATTTGCCACGTTCTTTATTTCCAACACAATAAAATCTGATAAATAGTAGCAGATAGGTTCTTGAAGCCCATGGAATGAATATTGCATTTTTCCTTTGATGAGTTTCTTGGCAACTCTTACACTTTAAGGCTGGTTTACATTATGATTATTTGTTTTAATTATGAGCACACTTGAATTTGTCCATATTAGAAAACTCTAGAATAAAACCCTCCTTTCCATATTTCCTATTTATTCATTAGTATTCATATTTCCTTTTTAACTTCTGTTCTGAGGAATGACATATTCAGTAAAGAACGTTGTATAAATATTTACATTTGTATTCTTGTATCACACCACACCCATGAAATGCTAATATGATGGTACTATATAACATGTAATGTATAATATATAAAATGTATCTGTATAACCTATAATGATATTTATAACATTAATGGATTTGTTATTCTACAATAGTGAATATTTTACATTCTTCTATGTTTATATTTTGAATATATATATTTATTTAAAAATCACAATAATCCTTTACATGTGAACTGCAGAAAAAATTTAACTGTGGCAAGAGCACTTAACATGAGATCTACCCTCTTAACACATTTTTAAGTGTACAGTATCAAAAAGACAGGCAACAAAAATGGCAGTCAGGTGAGACTACATCAAACCAAGCTTATGGATGGCAAAAGATACAACTCAGTGAAAGGCAACCTATGGAATGGGGGAGCATATTTATAATATCTGTTAAGAGGTTAATATCCAAAATATATAAGGAACTCATACAACTCCATGCCCCAAATACAAAGAACCTGATTAAAAACCAGGCAAAGGACTTGAACAGACATTTCTCCAAAGAAGACATACAAACAGCCAACAAGTATATGAAAGGTGCTTGACTTCACTCATCATCAGGGAAATGCAAATCAAAACCACAATAAGATATCACCTCACTCCTGCTGTTAGGATGACATGTTATCAAAAAACAAAACAATACAAAACCAGAAAGTATTGTGTTGGTGAGAATGTGGAGATACTGGAACCCTTGTATGGTGTAAAATTACGGAATCACTATGGAAAACGGTATAGAGTCGCCTCAGAAAATTAAAAATAGAACTATAATATGATCTCAGAACCCCACCTCTGAGTGTATACCCAAAACAATTGAAATTGGAATGTGTTTAAGTTTTAATACACTGAATATTGGTAAGTGTAATCCACAAAGACAAAATATTTGGGGGGGGGGGCTTAGTAATTTACAGTAATATGAAGGTTTCCTGAGACCAAAGATTTGAGAGCCAGTGATCTAGTCCATGGCATAGTGATTTCATCCCGACTATATACCTAAGAGAAATGTGTCTATACATCCCAGAAGACAAGTATAAGAATGCTAACAGGGTTTTTTATAGCCCCCCAATAAAAATAACCCAAGTGCCCACTATCAGGAGAACAGATGAATAAGTTGTAGTATATTTATAAATTGAACACTATAAATTAATAAAGAACAAGCTACAGCTCTGTGAAACAACATAGATAAATAGAATTGAAAATGGGTTGAGCAAAAGAATAAACAAGTGAAAACAAATGAATACTGATTGATTCCACTCATAGGAAGTCTGAGAACAGGCAAAACTAGTCAATGGTGATGAAAATCAAAATGGCACTCAACTCAGGGGCAGGGAAAGGAGTATGGACTGGATAGCGACACAAGAGAAATTTCTGAAAGGGGGCCTTGCCATCACTACCATTGGAAGCTTATTTAACATGTCTTGCCAGAATTTTATCCACTCTCCTTAAATGATGGAGACCATAGAAGTCAGGCAATAACAATACACAAATAGTATCATACACAAGAACACCAATGAACAATAGGCAATTGTAGAGCAGTCCTAGGAGCGTAAGGAATGGAGGACAATGGGCACCATTACTAACTCCTATCTGAAGAGATGACAGGGTTTGAGGCTGAAGAAAAATTGCTTCTGAAGAGACTTGTGTGTTCATGTTTTGACATTGTACACATGGTTCTCCTGGATGGGACAGGCTCCCTCTTCTCCGGAACTGACAGACTCTATCCTGTGTGCATTCTGGAGATGGGAAATTCATGGACCTTGTTAAGGCTCCTGTCATGTTGCTGTGATTTATTGACTGCTTGGCTGTGTCCTCTAGAGGACTCTGAACCCTTGCACATAGGGGCCACATTTCGTAGCCAATGTACCCCAATGCCTGCGCCACCTGACGCATAGTAGGCACTCACATGATAGGTTTTCTCAAGTGCATTAATTAGACAATTATACATTTAGTCATGGAAATGTATAATGTATTGAATATATCAAATACATAAGCATAGAGAAGAATAAGGATGTTTGTGAAAAAAGAATATATGAAAATATGGGAAGTCAGAATAAGCCCGTCCTGCAGGACCATTGTCCCAACCCACAGCAGACTGGTAACCACCAAAGATTGCCCCCTCTGTGCTGGGACAAGGTGGACATTGGATCTGGGTGTCCCAGACGGTCCCCCCACCATGGGGGCTGGGACAGATGTGCTACAGGCACATTCGGTGCCTCTTCCTGGCTTCCACCCTTTGTTCCCAACCCAGGCTGGGGAAGGGCAGCAGCTTTCATTGGTCGGGGAGGAGGGGCAAGTTTCAGGGATTCAGGGTGCCACCTAGTCGGGGGACAGGCATCCAGGAGAGGGTGAGGAGTCATGGCAGGAGGCAGGTTCTGTGGGAACTGAGCCCCTGGTGCAATCTCTGGTTTCCTACCAGATTTCACTTACAAAGCACAATACATGAAAGATAAAAATATTAAGAATGTTGGGACTCCAGCCACAGAGCAGAGACCTTCAGAGCATGGGACCCTCTACATGGATCCACTTGCACCCCATGAAAAGGGGTTGGGTCTGGGTGTAGTAAACCCAGCTGCACACATCTGACGATGCAGTGAAGGTCTACTGTGAGGAGCCCCACTAGTGGGAGAAGTGCCTTGAGGGGCATCCCCAAGTGTGCTTGCAATAGCACAGCCTGATGGAAAGGGAAGCACGAGCCCTTCGTCTTGTCCTCAGGGACAAAGCCAAGCAATGCCAAGATGGCGGCATCTCCCTCTTTCTCCTGGGACCCCCTACACTCAGGACTTCTTTTAGGATCTAACTGAAGGATGGTGGAAAGACCCAAATGATGACTGAGACTGAAGGTTCCATCTATCCTGAAAAACTGGAGCTTAAGACTTAGAAAATTGCGTCAGAGAAATTAAAAAAAAAAAAAAAGGACGTTTCTTGAAGCTGAGTGCTGTCAAACAAATTCATGCTAGTTACCCTTGAGAGTCTGCCTGTGTCTAGAGTTCGCAGACTATCAGTTAGAATTTCAAGGGCACCAATTCCAGACTTTTGTCTGTTCTGAGACACTATTGGCAAAGTACACCAGAACATATATAATCTAGTTACAATAGAAAGAAAAATTTCCTCTGGCCCCAGACAGCCTGGGGACACGCCCAAATCCATATATGAATTTTGGGGAGGGTGGATATTATTACAATTACAATGGAGACTGCAGAGATAAATGAGTATCTCTAGTATTAAGTAGTTTTGAATTTTTTTAATTTAATTTTTTAAACAAGGAAAGGACAAACAAAATCTTTGCACAATTCAATTACCCACTAAAAGTAAAGTTTAACACAGTTAAAACACTGGCTTATGAAATCAGCAACGATGCCATTTACATGTGGAACTCCAGTCTTTATAATAATTTATCTTTATGGCTCAGGTATTTCCGTATACTCTAGCATTTTTGATTATTTATGTTTTACAATGTAATTCTAGCTAGAAAAAAAAACAAATGCCAGGTTTTTGAAAGTTTTTAACAGGTATAATTTTTCTCTTTATAAAACTTAAAAGAAACTAACGTTTCAAAGATATCATATGCATGAGAATAAATAAGTAGACAAGATACAAAGACTATTTTAGAGACAGGTGGAAAGATTTCTGATTCTGAGATAAATTTACTGAGTCCTGTTCTTTAAAATGAGCTTCTGTTAGTTCCCCCAACATCCTGGTTATCTCTGGCTCCTTCCTGTCTTCCCCTCAAGCCCCAGCCCCCAACCCCCAGCCCCCAGCCCCCAGCCTGCCTTCTACATTGTTCTTTGTAGGGGCTTTCCAACTAATCTCATAACATATCCGAATTTGTTCATTCCCCTGTCCTTTTCTCCTCCTCCCTTCTGTTGCAATGTAGTTTTCTGATTTTTTTTTGAGGGGTGATACTGACCTGTTCTGTCATTGATCTGCCACATCGAGTCATGGATCTGGTGTGAGCTCTAAAGAGATGCAGGAATTACTTTTTGGAAAGTCAGGCAAGATCCAGTCAAGCTCCAGAGGAAGGCGAAACGTAGATAAGCAAAGTGGTGCAGGTGGATTAATAAAATAGTGGAATGTATATTGCATGTGTGTGTTCAGCTAAACCATTCTGTCCCGTTTGCAGACTTAAGTTAATCTTTTCCTATCAGACTGAAAGATTACAGGCATCCAGTGGGTGAAATACATCAGTGATTAAAATTCATATGCCCTGCAACTCCGCTCTCTTTCTCCGTCTCATGTGCACACACGTACACACACACACGCAAACACATGCACAGGGCCTGCATGTGCATTGCTATGGCGGTATTAGGTTTTGCTTTTTTCTTTTTGTTGCTCATTTTCTCATACTCCATGTCCTAACCTTCGAAAGGTATGCATGAGATAGATTATTGTCTTATTTGACTAGCATTGTCAGGGAATGAGGTACAATCCATCTAAACTGAAAATGAGCCTATCAGGACATCTATTTTGTATCCCCTGTTATGGATGGAGCCTGCTGTTGTCTGTCATGCACACCTTCCACTCTATAAGCACAAACACAGTGTCTCTTTTCCTGCATCTCTGACACCGAAGTCCGTTCTTATTGTACTGAGTCACATGTGCAGGTCTCTCCAGGAGCTGGGAAAGTGTCTGGGATGATATGCGTCACCATTGTATGAGGCCAGAATAATGGGCTTTTAAGAACATCTTTGTCTGTGTTTTGCACTATTTGGTCTCCTGTGCAGTCATACCTCATTCTTCCTGCTCTCTGGTCTCTGCCACTTGCATCCCTCATGCTCCAGAAGTCTAACTTGCTACTTCCAGTCTTCTTTTTAAAGATTTTATTTACTAATAAGAGACAGGGAGAAAGGCAGAAGCAGAGGGAGAAGCAGGCTCCCTGCAGAGCAGGGAACCCGATGCGGGACTTGATCCCAGGACCCTGGGACCATGACCTGAGCTGAAGCCAGATGCTTCATCGACTGAGCCACCCAGGCACCTGTTCTTCCCGTCATCTTTAGGCTCAGAAACAAAAGGACCCAAATGTTAGAAATTCTGTTTGAAAGTGTGCAGACTTCGCGTGAGGCTATTTTCATCCTTATTTTGGTGGCTGAGATGCTCTTTTCCTACTTCTGCCATCTTCTTGGTAAAGGGTCCAGCGCCCTTAATCAGTAGTGCAGTTGGATCTTGAGCAAGTCAGTTTATTTCTAAGGGTGCAGTTGCACATCACTAAGTGAGTAGACTGGATGGAGTGATCCCCCAAATTCCTGACGTGTGAAAAGCCTGTAACTCTAAGTGATCTGTGGCTCTGCGTAGGAATGAGAGTTGGAAGATGATTTTAGAAAATACCACAATGGAAATTTAATATATATTTGGAAAACGAATATCATTAATGAAGACCTAAAAGTACAAAAATAAAGACAATATAGAGTCATATATTGCATAAATATTTTCTCTTTATTATAAACATAATCACATTATGCTTTTAGAACAAATATCATTTTACCAGAAGGATACTTAAAATTATATGATTGTGTTTTCAAGCAGATCTATATAATATATATAACATGTATAATAATTATATATAATTATATAATATATATAATAATTTTATTTGCATATATAAGGAAGTTGTATATATAATTTTGTTGTGTCAAATGTATTAGCTAAATTTCGGCTGGTATGTCTCAGAGATTTTTCTAGAGTATTCCAACAGGGGGCATTTTAGATATCTTAATCCATTTGGTATATGTTAGAGTCTGTGCGGTTTTTTTGTTGAGATGGCTTTTTTTTAATCAGTAACATTTTTCACTTTTTTTTGGTCAACGTCATATTTCAAAGACAGTCCAGGTCATCCATTAGTGACAGTAAAAATATGTACATTCCACAATACATTTGCATTTTCTGTGATTGTTGGATTCTGGCTATACCTTTGTGATAGCAAATCTTTCTATAACCGTAAACCTAACACATCTGTACAGAAAACATCCCACTCTTCATGAGTTCATTTGATGGAAAGAATGCTTCTAATGATTTTATTTTCAGAAGCATGAGGGGCCATTGTTTCAGAAATTAATAACATTATGAATTATTAGTACATTTCAGAGCATCTGAAAACTGCCAGTGATGTTGATCTTCCATTTGGACCCAATTTCAAAAGGGAATGTGACACAATTGAGCACTGAGACAAAGCTAGAGAAATAACTAGCATGGGGTTTGTGAATCAATGGTTTTGCAGCTAAATGACTACCACCCTAGGGCTAGGAGAAACATATTGAAATATATAGATTTTCTGCTTGGTAGATTCCTGCAAGAACTGTCTCGTAGTTGGCGCCAATTGACAATGACCCAACAAGACATAGTAAACAGAAAAAGCTCCAAAGCCAAAATTATATTTTCCAAATGGTTTGTCTTGCTTGCTCTTTGCTGTAATTTTTGCTTGAATTTGACAGCTAATCATTGGTAGGCATATGTTGCTTGTGAGTCTTGATCTTGCAGCAATGAGGCTTAGAGCCAAATTGACAGTAATTGCATTGTAACTATCTATCAGCTCAAGAATTCACAAATATCCAAATGGTATTTGCAGAGATATTGACCATATGAAATCAAAGTATTTTGAAGTATAACCATCTTCATTAACTCATTCGTATTTACTGAATGCGTGTTATGAAGTAAGAGCCCAAAGTTTGCCAAGTGATATGAAAGAAAATTGGGGGAAAAATGCAGAGATTCTGCCTTATTGTCTGTCATCTAATAGTTGAAATAAAAACACGCGTATAACTATAATGCAAGACGTAATGTGGTGGGTACATTAAGAATTGTGAAAGCAGAGTGCTAAACTAATTTGGATGAGGGAGTGATCTGTTGTCACTGGAAATAACGAGAAATTATGTTCTATTTATTATCGAGGTGGCCTCTGAAGTAGGGTTGGCAATATCGCAACTGCAGATAAAATTAAGAGGATGATGTTAATAAAAGCATATATGGGGATGGGAGAGTAGAGGGTAATCATTTTCAAACACTGACAGGAGTTAGCACAGGCGAATAAAAGAAAGAAATGCTGGTATACTTAAAATTATGTTGAGTTAGATTGAGACATTTCAAAATTATTATAAATATATGTCTATTCTTAAATAGGGAGACAGCCTGAATAGAAGAAAGATACGTAGATAGAGGGAGAGAGTTATCTGAGTATCATCTTGTTTAATATTTATTAAAACCATTCACGTTGATACTGCTGTTATGCACATTGAGTACGTTATTTATTACATCCAGTGAGCTGGGTGAGGCAGCTGAGACCGAGGGAAGGTAAAGAAACTGACCAGAGCACCCAGCTTACACCTGACCTAGCAGGATCTAAGTATGTTCATTCTGAACATACTTTTTTTTTTTTTTTAAGATTTTATTTATTTATTCGGCAGAGATAGAGACAGCCAGCGAGAGAGGGAACACAAGCAGGGGGAGTGGGAGAGGAAGAAGCAGGCTCATAGCGGAGGAGCCTGATGTGGGGCTCGATCCCATAACGCCGGGATCACGCCCTGAGCCGAAGGCAGACGCTTAACCGCTGTGCCACCCAGGCGCCCCCAGAGCCTGGGCTCTTACACGTAACGGAACTCTGCATCCCTGCAGGTAGGTAATGGTACAAGAGTAATCACGTCGCACTGGTATACTTAGTTATACCTGCAAGTTCCATGGGAACTTGAAGTTCTCATTCAACCATAGATCCACACGGGACATTCTCTCTCCCTGAACTTTTCCAATCCTAGGGATCTCCTTGGTCATTAGAGCTCATTATTTTTCTAATGACCTTGTAATTTTTGAACAGCTTTAGATTTATGTAAGAATTGTGATGATAGTACAGAGAGGTGACACACACTTCACTGGGCTGAAAGACCAAAATTAATGTTAGGTGCGGCTTTGACATTTGAAGCTAGGAGGGCTTTGAATGGCTGAACTCCCAAGCTCTCCTCCCCCCCAAATTCCTGCAAATAAAGTCCCCTAGCCAAACAACCTTGCTTACTAAATGAACCAAATGAAGTTCCTGCTTATCTCTGAGTAGTGGGTTTGAGCTCCTGCCAGCTGTGGAATTATTCAATAAGGCGATCCTGTCTTCCAGTGGGAACCAGGGTCTGCCTCGCTCTCCTGAAGCTGCCTCGCCTGTTTCCCACAGCTCCTGGTGGTTCACTCCATCCTCAGGGCAAACCCCAGCTGGTGTCCTGTTATTAACATCTGACGTGAGAATGGGATATTTGCTACAACTATTGAACCAACACCGATGCACTGGGCTTAACCGAAGTCCACACTCGCTCAGATTTCCTTAGGGTGTCTGTGGTGCTCTTTTTCTGTTCCGGAATATTATGTGACCGTAGTCGCCATGCGTCCTTAGGCTCCTCTTGGCTACAACGCTGTGTCAGACTCTGCTTGTTTCTGGTGACCTTGGCGGTTTTGAGGACCACTGGTCATGTGTTTTGTGGAATGTCTCTCTATTGAGACTTGTCTGATGTTTTTCTCGTGATTTTACAGGGGTTATGGGTTTGGGGGAGGAAAGCCACAGAAACAAAGTACCGTTTCATCATGTCATTTCAAGGATCTGTGTTACCAACATGGCATTACTGTTGATGGTAACTCCATCGCTGGCTGAGGTAGGGTTTGTCAGGATTTCCCACCGGGGAATTGCCGTCCCCCTGCCTTTTCACTCTGTACCCTTTAGAAGGAAGTCGATACACACAGCCCACACTTAAGGAATGAAGAGTTACGCTGTATCCCCTTGAGGGATACATAACCGTTTCTTGAAATCTGCTATGAAGGAGATTTGTCTATTCTCCCCTATCTCTCTCTCTCTCTCTCTATTTCTATGTGGAGTCGTGGATATCTTATAGACAGTATATAATCCAATACGACTTTATTTTATCGCTCACGTTGTTCCAGCTTTGGCCAGCAGATGCTCTTCATTGGAAGTTGGCTCCTCTGTCCCTGTATCATTGTGTTCATGTTTGTGTGGGAGTTTTTTGTTGTTTGTTTGTTTTTGTTTTACTTTCTGGCACCACAGGATGCTCAGAATAATCTTGTCTATTTTTTACCTCAGTCCTAGAATGAGTCATTTCTCCGGGGAGCCTTGGCTCCTTGTATCTGAGAATGATATCGTATACCGAGATCTGGTTGGTAAGGGTGTTCATTGCTACTGGGCACTCTCATCACCAGACATGAGCAGCTGACAGAGCAAGCAAATAGGTGTGTGTCTACTGATCCGTGTATAAACACATATCTATAAATATACACATAAACATGAGAATTTAAGCTAAACATGAGTTTGTGTTTAATTATTCAGTTCCAGTATGCACGTACACGTAGCATCCGAATTGTTAGCCTGTACCCCACAGGGAACAACTTTATCAGCTGGAGCACAATGCTTCTGTACAACTCCTTCAGCCTTTATTCTTATGGAATCCACTCATTTCTGAAGCAACGTAGCTCAGCACCCTTTTCCCCACCTCTTTAAGTTAGATTATTTTATACATTTGTACTACAGTTCAGTATTTTGCCACAGTCTGCATCCCATCCCGGTATTCCTATTAATGATGTTTTGAAATGTGTAAATGTGTAAAAAGTCTCTGTTGGGGCCCCCGGATGGCTCAGTTGGTTAACCGTCTGCCTTCAGCTCAGGTCATGGTCCCAGGGTCCTGGGTTGGAGCCCCGTGTCCATCAGGCTCCCTGCTTAGCAAGGAGTCTGCTTCTCCCTCTGCCCACCCACCGCCCGCTTGTGCTCTCTTCTCTCTCTCTCTCTCTCTCAAATAAATAAAATCTTTTTTTAAAAAAAAGAATCTGTCTCGTTTTTGCAACTCCAGTATTTAGAGACATTTTTCTTTTTTTGTTAGAAAACATCTCTCTGTTTTTTAAAACATTGGTGTTTTTTATGTTCTCTGGTGTTGCACAAACGATATCTATTCTTTTAGTGTATGGTGATTCATCAGACAGTCTTTGAAAATAGCTCTTCTGTATTCCTGATTCTTCTCTAGAAAAGAGAAAGAGACCCCATGTTATTGCTGCATGTTAAGGTGATGTGATTTCCAGTGTTCTATTGAGATAGTTTCCTTTCTTATCCAGAGTGTTCATAACACGCCCCAAATTGAGCAAAATATTCTAGAAGTCATCTTTACAAGTGGCTTTGGTTTCCAGGGCCTCCTCCTGACATGAGACCAGATAAGTTTCCATTGCTTTTTGTTCTGTTTCGTTTTGTTATAGTTGTTGTCATTATTACTGCATGGTATTTTTCTGGGTTGGGACCCAGGCTCCTGTACTAACTATATTTCTAAGTTAGAGAATTTCTCTCAACTTGATCTTCTTCATGTGTAAATTACTTTCTCAGATATAACCTAATATTGCATTTAGAAACACTGGTAATTCCCTTCCCCTCCCATTTCCCTACAGCATTTGAAATATCAGGCAAAAATTCTTTAGACTTAATTCATCACGAATGGAGAGCTGATCAAGTCCTGAAGCAGAAGAGGCTTGATGCAGAATAGATGCATTTGGGAGATTAATCTGACATCTGTTCTGCAAGATGAATGAGTTTCTTCATTCAACAAATATTTGTTGAGCGTTCATAAAGTGCCAAACACTGTTACAGGCACCGAGATTACAGCAGTAAGCAAAACAGACAAATTCCCCTCTCTCATTAAGCTTCGATTCTAACGCAGAGATACAGCCGGTGTACAGACAATAGACGCAGGCACACGTGATATGTCTTTTAGGAATAGATTTTATTAAGACCTTAAGCAGCACAAATAGAGATGGATGGCAACGGGGTCCAATTTAATACAGGATGGCCACAGATAGGCTCTCTGACAAGCTAATTTTTAAGCAAGGACTGAAATGAAATGTGTGCATGCATACATAAGGAGAAAGAACATTTCAGTTTAAGGAGCCACGAAGCACAAAGCTTCTCAGACAAATCAGATGTGGTGCAAATCAGATTGAGGAACAGAATAGAGACTAATGTGGACTTGAGGCCACATGGAACCTACTTAAGAACCTGTCTGAGGTTCTTACTCCATTCTGTCACCACACCTGCCCAATCAAACCCTCTTCTCTTTCTCCTTTTCAAAAGACCATGGTGGCAAGGATAAGCAAGTCATTCAAAGACTCAGCTAGGACATTTTTAGAAATGACCGAGAGAGCTATTGATAACTACACTATATACAAAGCATAAATGGGATTGTCTTGGCCAAACTAGACTATGTAGTCATCATACTTTGTCCTAGTGAACAGAAAGTTATAAGCTAGAACTGGTTCATATTTTTTGATACATATTTTCTTCAAAGCAGGGAAAGAGTAATCTCTGTGTTTATTGGCAGTGAGGCAAAGAATTGGACCATCTTCTTTTAATACAACAATGGAAAGGAAGAGATACCAAGCAATTTGGTTCCTATTAAAACAAGCAACATATTCGTATCCTGCCACGTATATGTTAGAACCACGTTAGAACAAGACTTAACAGTGGGAGAATAAATCAAGGAGAACACAAAGAAAATTGCTTAATTCCTTAAATATTTAGATGAATGATAGTAGCATTTTAAGAAAAAATGAAGTTGGACACATATTGGATAAGTAGCAATGAGTATGGCTTTAAACTCAGGTTGTCATCTAAGTTGGATTGGATAAGTGAAGTCTTCTGGATTAATATGAGCATTGTTGGTTGACGCCAAGAGCAATGGATGACATAATGTAATGAGAAGCTATAGATGGGAGGAAAAAACAAAGGGATATTGGACAGTGTTCATATCCACAGGATGGGAGAAGGCAGAAGAGGGAACAGACATGGAAAAGAGTAGTCAAAAAGGTAGGGTGGCAGGAGGGCATTCTGTCAGCTTGGAAGTTTTTAAACTTCTCCCCTGTTCTGTCCTTGGTACCTCCATCTCCTCCAATGTGACACAAAAAGTATGAAGAATACAAAACAGAGACATATGGTTGACCCCTAAGTAGAGGAGGTAATGTGGAAAAATCAGAGCAAGGTGAGGACAACGAAGACGGAGATTTCCATATCAGAAGTGCATAGTAGAGGGGCGCCTGGGTGGCTCAGTCGTTAATCATCTGCCTTCGGCTCAGGGCGTGATCCTGGGGTCCTGGGATCGAGCCCCACATCGGGCTCCTCTGCTGGGAGCCTGCTTCTTCCTCTCCCACTCCCCCTGCCTGTGTTCCCTCTCTCGCTGGCTGTCTCTTTCTCTGTCAAATAAATAAACAAAATCTTAAAAAAAAAAAAAAAAAGATTCCTCCTTAAATAAATTTAAAAAAAAAAAGAAAAAAAAAGAAGTGCATAGTAGAGCCGGCTCCTTTCCTTGCTAAAAATGTGAATTGTTAAAAAAAATCATTTGCTTTTTCATCTCTAAAAATGGGAATAATAATCCTTGCACAAATTGCAGCATCCATTGCTCTACTACTTGAAATATTACAGAGAACATGTTTTGTGATGAAAGCTTTATAATATGACATAGAAATATGACACTTCTGAGGTTTAAAAGAGAGGCAAATGTTGCCCTCAGATCCCTTAGTTTCAGAAGTCGGAGATTTGTGTGATTACACCTTTATAGGTAAAACTGGAAAAAAGAGGGAGAGAGAGTAGCATAGTAGTCTTATGAGGTTCTGTCACTGCTTCGTTGGGTATGGCAGACAAGTCACTGAAACTCTCTGTGACTCAGTCACCTCATCTGTGAAATGGTGATAATATTCCCGAGCTCTCGTGGCATGGGGCTAAGGTACAGGAACATGGTCTGACACTCAGTGAAGACTCAGGTACAGAGACCATTAGGCTGGTCATTTGTATATGGCCAGTGGTGAGAAGGCAAACTGTGTGGACAGTTCGGTGCCATTGAGAAGGAAGAAGCCAACTGGCACTCTCCTGTTTCCCTGGACACTCCAATCCAGCTCACCAGCGTCAGAGCAGAAGAGACCCTTCTACAGGAAAGTTTCGAGGCAGTTTCTCTACTGCTAAAGTGTGTTCGACAGAGTTGAAGAGAAGGTAGAGCTGCAGACATTATGTGAGCTAGTGAGGTCAGACCGCTGTTTCTGAGCCCTGCCCTCGGGTCTGTCTGAATTGTAAGATCCAGGAGGCAAATTGGCATTGAATCTCTTTGGGAGTTACAGAGAGCACGATGGGAAGGGGAAATGCTGCTCCATGGCCCTTTGTTAGGCTTCCTTTGAAGACTGAGCAAGGACCTGAGAAAAAATAATTTGTGATTTGAAAGAGAATAGGAAATCTTGAGATTTTCACACCTAAATATTAAACTTAGACTCCTAATTAATTAGCTTTCAGGGCTATATTGCTTTGCAGGGAGACCACAGGCAAATCACTCCACCGTCTCTGGACTCTGTATCCTTCATTTACATTTTAGAAAATGAAAAGAATACCCACCTTCCCAAGCGAAGTAGTTCTGGAAGAAATTAATGGTTGTCATGCCTAGTGGAATCCGTGAGGAAAAAGTACGTTGTTTAGAGAACTTATGGTGCTTCGTGTGTTATCCTGTGTGTTGACAGTTACAGTCTCCTGTACAAAATGCACTTCTGAGGTAAAGCCCAGCAACCGAACCACAGACAGGATGTTCTGAGCCTGTATCATCACACTGCCCATTCATGCAGGGGATGAGGTTTGCAGACCGTCACTGGACTAAGCTGTAGGCCATCCATCCTCAGTGTTCTGCTAATGGTACTCTCAGCCTGCCCATTCTTACAACCGGAGAAACTCCGTGCTCCTCCTGGTGGGAGGCATCTGAGAAGTCTTCCCAGACCCTGTTCTGTCAGACTCAGCCCGAGGACGGACCTCCCTTAGCTGCAGCTCCGTCTCCCCCGTCATCTGTTCCCACCTTCCGGAGCGTCACAGGCTCACAGGGCCCCCTCTCCCTCTGGCAAAGGGACGTAACAGGCAGAATCCAAGGGAGCCACCTGGGTAGAGGGACCTTTTCTAGGCTGGTGAGGACTTTGACACTATAAGAAGCAAAGGCCGAGCTGGAGATTGGAACTCGACTGCAAAATTGAGGCGAGGATTCAGAGATCACCCATCTACCACCCTTTAATGTATGCATAACCTCCTCCTTCATCAACATCCCCTGCAGAGCTGGACATTTGTCGCGATTGATAAGCCTGTCATGAACATCATCATCACCCAGAGTCCACACTATACGTCGGAGTCGCTCTTGGTGTTGCACACTCAGTGGGTTTGGACAAACGTGTAACAACATGGATCCATCATTATAGCATCCCACAGAGTGTTTTCACTGCTCTGAAAATCCTCTGGCCTCCACCTCTTCATTCTTGCCCAACCTCGAGCGCTCACCACCACCGATCTCTTTACTGTCTCCATAGTTTTGCCTTTTCCAGGTTGGCGTAGAGTGGGGATCCTACAGGAGGCAGCCTTTGCAGACTGGCTTCTTTCACTTAGCACTAGGCATCCAAAGCCCCTCCATGTCTTTCCATGGCTTGAGGGCTCGTGGCTCTTACTGCCACCTGACATTCTTACCATTCATCTCTTTGTTTTCTGCTGGGCTGTGGATTGTTATTTACCATCATATGCATCTCTGTCAGCTTTTTCAGCTTCCCCACCTTCAGCCCACCCATCTGCATTATCTTCATTCCTACTGTGAGCCCCAGGACAGGCAGGGATCTTGTTGACTTGGTTATTGGGTAAGAGAGTTTTCCCCAGTGTTTGTCCTGTAGCAGGAGCTGTGCTTTAGGAGAGAGGAGGAGGGAGGGAGGAGGGACAGAAATAAGGGAGGAGAAAGGAAAGAACTAATCTTTATTCAGTTAATACTTCAACCACCATTCATAAGATGGTTCCTAATATTTCCGTATTCTTACCAATAGCTACACGTACAAAGTGTGAAATTCAGATTGAAATGTGTATTGAATTCAATTTAGGTGCAGGAAGAAACACTAAGTGCTCAAAATTTCTAATAGATAAGTAGAAAAATATCTCTTAATAGGTATGGCAGGGGTATTTGATGTCCAGATTCTGGAATCAGTTGTATGTGAATATTCGCATGGTTAGACTTGACAATTTATGATATTGGGCTAACAGGAAAGGCTTGACCATCTTTTTGAGGCTGGAGTGGTGTATCTGCACTGGAGAAACTTACCCCTTTGCCTCTGGCTGTATGGAGCCTGCCTTAGCTGGTTCTGATGGCTTCTGCTGCTCACGTGGTGGTGGGGAGGGGCAGATAGCACAATGGGGTTGAGACAGTGAGTATCCATGTCAATGCGGGGAGCACAATGGGCAGTAGGCTTGAAGTTTTTTAGGACAGGGGATGCATGTATATATAAATGTTAACGATGTAGTGTTACTTAATATGAAAACCTTTGCCAAGTTTTCCCATATAAACAACAGCCACAGAACAAGATTAAGTGCTAGCGAGTTATTAGGTGTTTAGGGGAAATTACCCTGTCATAAGATAACAAGCTATTTTCATAACGCTAATGAAAAACAGAGGGAGTGGGTTTATTGGAATAGCACCTTAACACCACAGGGCCCTAGATGAATGGGTAATTGTCTCATGAATTAGATAAAGACGTTCAGTTTCTAATGTATGTGTCTGCAAGTCCAGGAGAGATCTTAAAACAACCTCACGATTTCTGCTGAAAGCTGTGGAATCAATCAGCTGACTTCAGTAACTAATTAACTCTGTATTAGCAGCTTGAGAAATGGGCCACTAACTAATTCCAGAGGAGTGGAGCAGGCTGTTTGTTAAATGTGGTGAATTGGAATTTACTTAAAATATCTCACTTATGAGGATTCTTGAAAAAGAAGAGAATTTGACCAGAAAATACCATGAGGGGGTTACTGTATGTAGGAACTTTTTTTTGACTATCATCAGTTTCTGTGAAAAGTGAGAAGTGAAAAAACTCTTAGAGGAAAGAATGGTTCTTCTTGTATATTCCATCTCAAAACCTTAAGGACACTGTTCAAAGCACCATTGTGTATTTGTGTGTGTGCATGTCTGTGTGCGTATGTTCAAAGAAGGGCACAAGCTTTGCTGGGAGCCAAGCGCAGTGGAATGGGTAGTTTACTGTAGGGGAGGAAAAAGAACCTTCCCTCTTCCCTTCCCTACCGTTTCTTGGCTGAAACCCCCTATAACAGAAGACAGTTTAACAAGAGGAAAACAGTTCATTCACATGCAGCATCTCTCATTAACACATGGGAGATACCCAGAAGAACTTTGTAACCCCCATATGTGGCCCAGGCCACCACCTTAAATATCACTTCCAGCGAAAGACGGAAGAGAAGCTGGGAGGGAGATGCCGGCTGTGGGGGTGACCAGGAAAACACCGCAAACAAGGGTACAGTTGTTTTGCAGATCCTATTACTGTCCTTTCAGATCTGCTTGTCTGTGATGAGAAATAGGACACAAATTGGGTGTGGCAAAGGGGGTGAGGGAGCGGCCGCGACAGGATTATTGTTGGCGGTTTCATTTGACATTCACAGAGCAGACATCACGTGAGCTCTGGGAAAAGTGAATTAAAGCTCCCCGGAGACCCATGCTTTTATTCACACACACACACACACACACACACACACACACACACACCAACATATGCATGTGTGCGTGAGTGTGTGTGTGTGTGAATTGCTCATTCACAGACACACCTGATACAAGGAGAACAAATGCACATGAATGAGTCCCGTTCTCTCTCAAACTGGTGATGCTATTTTCATTCTTTTTTTGTGTCCATCGGGACGGATATACTCGATCTCAAATACCCTGTCTCATCTGCAGGCTAAGCAGCACACGTTATGTTCTGATTTTCACTACAGGACATCCGGTCTCAGACCTCGTGTACACCTAGTGTAAGCGGTAGGTGGGGTGGTGGCTGAGCCCTGGGCAGCACTGAGATTCCGGGATCTCCTCTGTTGGAAAGCTGCTGTGTGAATCGGGGCCAGTGGCTTTCCTACCTGCCTTTCAGAGGGTCCCAGTACCCACCCAGTACCCAGCCTGGCCTCCTCAAAGGGGCCTTGGGGCTCGGATAAGTAACAGCATCATTAGAGCTCTGAAAACCATAGAGCACTCTGCAGATTTCCGTGTTTACTAGTTACTCTTATGACCCGCATTTAAGTTTCGGAGGGCTACGCACGGTCACTCCTGGTTGCTTCTGTCTACTGCACAGGTAAAATAAAGTTAGCACCAACTAGACCTTGAATTCCTCTCCTCTGATGGCTACTATGAAGAAATTCCTACTATTTTTTACTTGTATTAGATGAATTTATTCTACTCCCTGTAACAATTTGTTTTTAACTTTTAAAAAGGCAAAATCCCGCTTCCCGCTTGAGGCACTCACGAGGAGGTCTTGAATAGATTCAAAGGGTCAGACTCACCCCTGGAATGAATAAATTAACTGTGTGATCTTAGGTCATCACATTTTCTGGCTCTCGGTTTCTTTAGCATTAAAATTAAGATGTAGGAATTAATGATTTCGAATGTCATTCCAGCTTTTAAATTATATGATGCTGGTAGTTAAAAAAAAAAATCCATTAGTTTGCCAGAATAGATGATTGACTGCTGCTTCAAAGAAAATCTTGAAGCATTTTAAAGATGAGCTTTTAGAAATGCTTACAGTTCTTCCTAATTGGTTTATGAGCGACTTAATACTAAAATAAGAGTAAGAAGAAAACCACAAATTTTGCCATCAACTGTCCCAAAGAATGTTCTTGTCTTTCAGTGCTTTTTAGACTTCTAGGTATAGAATTAATATAAATTACAAGTAGGACAATTAGCATCAAAGTTGAAGTAACCCGTGTGTTAATATTGCTAGAATTTGTATGTAAAATTAGCTGGCACTCAACGTTTGTTACTTTAAGCAAGAGTTCAAGAGTCCTACTGACTTGCTAATTGTGAGTGAAGAGGAACTTTGATTGGTGTCATGAGACTTTCTTTTATGTGTTCTCCATGAGCCGATTACCTTGGCAAGGCACAGAAAACACTTTGCCCTTGGCTTACACCTCAACTGGCTTTGCAAAGATTCAGCCTTAAGATGTCCCAGTGAAATTGGTCAGGCTTGGTTGTTCCATTCCACAGAAAAATTAAATGCCCATATGACACATTTCTCCCACGGTTCAGACTTGAAGTGGAAATCAGAACCAAAAGTAGAACAGAAAAGGAACAATGTGAGTCCAAACAGGAAGTCATGAACACCGGAGATGAAAAATGGTCTCCTTCAAGTCCCAGACTTGCTACAACGCTAATTTAACTTCCACACAACCGCAAAGTACTATGGGGGAGAAACACAGTATTATAAAAACATCCTTGCAACAGGTTTTAAAGAATGTTTTCTTTGTCTTAAATCTACGTTGTCTTCCACAAATAACTTCCATTTTGATGAAGAAAAGCAGATTCAACACATAACATGGTAAGCAAGGCATGAAAAAGAATAGTAATAAATAATAATTAAAATAATAATTATTTATTATTACTTTGCTAAACCCACATAGTCTTTTGCCATTCTAGTAGGAAAACAGTTTATGTTGCAAGGTTTCAGATGTCTGTTCTTTCTTAAAAGCAAGAACAAAATGGATTCACCTGTCTTACCGAGCTTTAGAGTTACCTGGCAGACAAGATGATTTAGATGTCAGCTGATACTTTATTATCTAAATTTCTTTCATTTAACCTATTTGGAAGAGAATCATCCTGGTAAACTTGCCATAAACGAAACTGTGAAGGGATAAGAGCGTTTCATTTGCCAATAATTCAGATTTCAACAGATTTTCAAAATTCCAGATGTGAAAGAGTTTCTGTGTTGAACTGGGTTTAAAATATATCTGCTGCTTTAAGAAGAGGAAGAGAAAAAGGAAGAGGAAAGATAAATGTAGAAGATATTAACAATTATATTTTCATGCATATGTGTTGATTTCCAGTATCAATGCATATGTGATAACTATCTAGCTAGATTTTCATAAAATGAGTTTAATTTAATGGAGAGGAGCTAATTTCATCTGTAAGAACTTACCCAGTGCAGAGAGAGACAGCTCAGAGTAATAGTTTAGAAAGGTAAATACGAGTTACAGCTGATGAAGGAAACGCAGCACCTCTGAGAGTTATTACTCTGCTCTGCCTAACAGAATATTCCAGTAGCCTGCCCCTCGCAGAAGACAACCAACCAACGGATGGATTCAGCGCCTTCTTAGTGACCAGATTGTCTCCAGTGTGAGACAGCCCACGGGCTGTTCAATGCAGTGCCTTGGGATAGGCAGGGTCTTGGGAAACAAAAGTATTTAGTGAATGGTTGATTCCATAAAAACTATTACAGGTGCTTAGACATCTAGCTTTGTGTGTGTGATTTAACTCTGAGAGTGAGGCCATCCAAGTATTCGGAAGCATCCTGATACTTTGTGACACCATGAAAAAATATTTTGGGAAGTTTTAAATGACTAACAAGTACTGATAAATAATGGATGTGTAAGCACATCATGACCGTAGTCCATGCAAACAATGCAGTAGTATTCAGGGCTAAATAGAAGTGAGCTCTCAAACCATGAGAAGAGTTGGGAGAGTTTTGAATGGACATTGCTAAGTGAAAGAAGCCAATCTGAAAAGGCTTCGCCTGTTGTAGGGTTCTAGCCATATGACCTCCTGGAAAAGGCACAGCTATGGAGACAGTAAGAAGATCACTGTTTGCCAGGGCTTGAGGGTACAGGGGAGGAGTGAACAGGTGGAGCACAGGATTTTTAGGGCAGGGAGACTACTCTATGTGATACAATAATGATGGGTACATGTCATTACACATTTGTGCAAACCCACAGAATGTACAAAGCCAACGGTGACCTCTAATGTAAACTATGGACTTGGGGCGATAATGACGTGTCAATGTAAGATCATCAGTTGTAACGAATAGAGCATCTGGTGGGGGATGTTAGTAGTGGGGGAGGTGGTACACGTGTAGGCAAGAGGTATATGGGAATGCTCTGTGCTTTCCACTCATTGTTGCTGTGAACCTAAAACTACTAATGTGTGTGTGTGTGTGTGTGTATGTGTATAATTTATATGTTTTATATATTACTACATTTATATATAATATGTTAATATTAGTATATAAATTATTAGCATATATTACATATATATACAATAAAAGGAAAATTTAAATGCAGCCACTGAGATTTTCTTGCTATTCACATTATTTTATTTAAAGTGTAAGTCATGCTACAGGTTAACTCATCTTCAAAGCTGAATTTGGTAGGCCCTCAATTAGTATGTTTCGTAGACTCAGTAAGAACGTAACTAGGAAGATTCTGCTAAAATACACATATCATGTGTGTTTAATGTTTGAAAAAAGCATCTACTAGTTTAAAAAGCTGTCTCATGAATGGTTCAGAATCCATTCATTCATTATATCGATTGAAAATTTACAATGTACCCAGCACTGTTTTAGCGCAATGATCTTGAAATGGCCTGGAGAAAAACCCTTGCCTTCCTGGACATTTCGTTCAAGTTGGAGGGTAACGTACAAAATGGTGAGATACCCGCAAAGCTACATAAGAACGGCTTCGGTGAAAATATAGAAGAGTAAAGAACATAGGACAATGGCCTGCAGATACAATAGGAAATGAGGCGGTCACGGAAGGCTTCCCTGAGGAAATTGTATTTAAGTGAACACATGAAGGAGGACAGGGAGCAAGGATGTGGACACGGCTGTGGGTGAAGAACGTTTCGGGGAGGGTATACCGCCAACGCAAAACACATAAGGCAGGAGTTTGCCGCGTGGCAAGGAAGCCACAGCGGGTGCTTGGAAAGAGCTGGCATTGGAAAGGTAACATGAGAGCTTCATAGAACTCACTGCTGTGTGCAGATCAGACTGTTGTCAGGTATTGTCTTTACCTAGTGTGAGCCGTGGACACGTTTTGAGCACAACTGAGCGATACAATTTGATTAGTATTTTTATTTTATTTTATTTTTAAGATTTTATTTATTTATGTCACAGAGAGACAGCCAGCAAGAGAGGGAACACAAGCAGGGGGAGTGGGAGAGGAAGAAGTAGGCTCCCAGCGGAGGAGCCTGATGTGGGGCTCGATCCCAGAACGCTGGGATCACGCCCTGAGCCAAAGGCAGACGCTTAACGACTGCGCTACCCAGGCGCCCCATGATTAGTATTTTTAGATACACGTTTCTGAGGAGCATCTGCTTTTGGAATGACCGAGTAACTTGCAGAAGGGCAACACCGTACAGAAAATCACTCGAGAAGCTACATAAATTCAAATAAAATAAAAATGGACAAGCAAAGACGTAACTCCCACATGTTTACTGCTCGCAAAGCATTTATCTTCCTTTCCTTCACTTTCAACCTGCGTCTTTGGATACAAATGGTGTCTCTTGTAAGCAGCGTGTCATAGGTCTTGATTTTTAATCCAGTCACACAGCCTCTGCATTTGGATTGAAATGTTTAGCTTATTCATACTTCATGTAACTATCCATCTGGCTGGAATCATGCCTCAATTTTGCAGTTATCCCGTACATGTGTATTATGTCTTACGCTTTTAGCTCTGTTCTTCCTTACTTGTTAGGCAGCTACTTTATGGTATGCTACTTTTATTTCCTCTCTTCTTTTAGCTATATTGTTTTATTATTGGTTTTAGTGGTTGCACTAGGGATTACAATGATTTTTAAACAAATTTATTGGTGTATCATCACCATATAAATGTTGTATATATTTAATGTGTATAAGTTGGTTTTTTTTTTTTTTAAGATTTTATTTATTTATTCAACAGAGATAGAGACAGCCAGCGAGGGAGGGAACACAAGCAGGGGGAGTGGGAGAGGAAGAAGCAGGCTCATAGCGGAGGAGCCTGATGTGGGGCTCGATCCCATAACGCCGGGCTCACGCCCTGAGCTGAAGGCAGACGCTTAACTGCTGTGCCACCCAGGCGCCCCAAGTTGGTGTTTTATACACATGTACATTGTGAAATGATCACCACTATCAAACTAATTACTGTGTCCGTCACCTATATGCAGTTATCGGTGTGTGTGTGTTTATATGTGTGGTGAGAAGATTTAGTTTATCCTCTGAGCAAATTTCAAGCATACAGTACAATATTTCAATTATCTTCAAACTTTATTCATCCTGCATAACGGAAAATTTGTACCCTATGACCAACATTCCCCTCCCCCTAGCTTCTGGCAACCACCATCCTCCTCTGCCTTTGTGAATTTCACTCTTCCATATTCTCCATATAAGTGAGATCATGCAGTATTTCTCTCTGTGTGTCTGGCTTATTTCACCCAGCATAATGTCCTCCAGCTCTATCCATGTGGTCACATATGGCAGAATTTCCTTCTTTCTGTAAGGCAGAATAGCATTCCATTGTGTATGTATGTGGACATATATATGCATTTCTCATATTTTCTGTATCCATTCATTCATCGAAGGACATTTCGGTTGTTTCCATATCTTGGCTATTGTGAATAATGCTGCAATGAACATGGGAATGCAGCTGTCTCTTTGAGATCCTGATTTCAATTCCTTTGGATACATACCCAGGAGTGGGATGGCTGGATAGTATGGTGGTTGCTCTATTTTCAAATTTTTGAGAAACATTCATATTGTTTTCCATAATAGCTGTAATAAGTGACATTCCCAACAGCAGTGTACAAGGCTTTGTTCTCTCTACATCCTTGCCAACACTTGTTACCTTTTGTCTTTTTGTTTACAGCCACTGTAACAGGTGTGAGGTAAGATCCCTGTGGTTTTGACGTTTCCCTGATGATTAGTGATGCTGAGTACCTGTTCTTATCCTTGTTAGCCTTTACATTTCTTCTTTTGAAAAGTGTCTATTTAGGTCCTTTGCCCATTTTTAAATCAAATTATTTACACTTTTTGGCATTGAGTTGTATGAGTTCATTATATATTTTGGATATTAACCCCTTATCAAGTATGTGGTTTGAGAATATTTTCTCCATTCCATGGGCTACTTTTCTTTTTGTTGATTATTTCCATGGCTATGCAGAAGGTATTTACACTTCTGTTCTTATATTTATTTTTAAACACACACAAGGGTTATCCAAGTGTCTGCAGCATTCAGCCAGGTATTTAGTCAAGGTTGGATTTAAATACCTCAAGTTTGTACGTTTTCCAACTAGTCTGTGTTTTGGTTGGGAACACATTCAAGGTCTCGTCCCCCTTGGCCTTCCCCATCCCGGGCTGTACCAGGTCTCCTGTGGGCATGCACACACATTCCAGTCAGTCAGCCAGAGGTGTTTACAGAGTGTATCTCCGCTCTGCTCTCCTCTCGTAGCCAAGGTCTCCTCACAATGTTTCTGGCTGGTCCCTCACTGACTCCAACACAGAGACCATAACCTCCTGGAAGTTTGCAAGTTTATTCCTGCCTGGGTTCATGACTTCTCACTTGGCAAGCCATGGCTCTGCCTTCCCAACCCAAATATCATTTATCACATTATGTAACAAATCTTATGGTTGGCAGATTTACACCTGTCATTGATGGAACCGGGCATTGAAAATAATCAGGTCCGGACAAGATGTCTTCGCCTTCCCCATTATTTTCCTAAACTCTCATTAGCTTTCTAAAAGTAAATGCTTCTCAATTTGTGTCTTCTTTGATTGATTTGCAGAGCCATGGAATTTTAGCTTTTGATCTACACCCAGCCCTCTCTGCTTTAGTGTTTTATTATAACTAAACCATAGAAGGTGCCAAACACAAAAATTAGATTATAGTGTTCATGTTGGGAGGATGAAGTAAAAGCACTGATTTATGTTTGATTTTATTTAGTAAATCATGGGATGCCTCGGTGTCTCATTTGGTTGAATGTCCGACTCTTGATTTTGGCTCGTGTCATGATGTCAGGGTCATGAGATCAAGCCCCACATTGAGTTCTGTGCTGGGCGTGGAGCCTGCTTAAGATTCTCTCTCTCCCTTTGCCCCTCCCCTGCTCATGCTCTCTCTCTATATATAGATATACGTAATAAATAAAAATTTAAAAACAATACATCAAAGCTGCTATGTTAATCCTAGCGATACCACTTAAAATCACAAAATCACTTACAGCTACAAGTTAATTGTAACATAATAAAGATGCTTGATTAGTAAGAAAGAGAGATGAAGAACAAAAATTAGCTGAGACAGAAAAAGAATTAAAATAGTATATAAACCCTACTGTACCCCGTGGTGGAAATAGAATATGGAATACATTGATATAAAGTACAAATATTGCCTAATGCTGTTTATAAGAGACACACTTTAAATATACTGAGAATAAAAATTGGAAAATGAAAGGGTGTAACAGGAAATCAAATGCAAACTCCACAGGAAGTAGTCCTACCATCCTATTATCGGACAGAGCACACCATGGAAAGGAGAATTACTTGAGAAAATGGGGTGACATTTCAAAGTGATTAAGTTGCTAAATCACCTGGAAGATATAAGAACTAAGTCTTTAGGTACATAATAATATAAGTGCAAAATATATCAAACCTAATTTTACAGACAAAGAAGAACCACAATGAGTATTAAAAATACGTGGAAAGAATAATAATGAAGATCTATGAAAACTTGGTGGAGACACCAAGCACTGTACTCAGAAGAAAATGTATACCTCTAGAGCAAAGATTAAACAAAAGCTGAAAGTTACTATATACCCATTTTAAGAATTTTCAAAAAGTATAACAAATTGAACTCAGAGAAAGTAAAAAGAAAGAATAAAGCAAAGAGTAGAATAAGATCAGAAAATGTCATATAGCAAAGAAACAGTGAGGTAAAAAGTGGATTCTTTGAAACCCTTAGTACAAATTGATAGACCCTAGGAAGGCTTTAAAGATAAAGCACAAGCGAATACATACAATTAAGAGTGTATTACAAAATGGAAACTGTAGTTTTTGCAGACATTAAAAAGGAGTAAGGCATACCATACCAAATAATTTAAAACTTTAAGATATAGTGGACAAGTTTATGGAAAAAGTACAATTACTGACACAAGGATAGACAGAAAAATCTGGACAACTCTATATTCAGGACACTGAAACTATAATCAAAGCCATCCCCAGGAAGAAGCCTCCAGAATCATATGAGCTCCCCAGTGAGTTTCTCCAAATGTTTACAAAAGGGAGGACAGTAGTCTTTCTCATTGTCTCTTACAGAAATTAAAGGGAAAGAAGGGGGACGTTTCCAACACCTTTTACGGAACAACAACATAACTCTGAAAACCACTATGACAAGGATACGGCAAGAAAGAAAAACTGGAAAGTTACAAGCTCGTTGCTCTTCTGAAAACAGAGCAAAAGGAAAAAAAAACAAACTAGCAAATTTAACTTACTGATCTATAAAGACAATATCAAATCAAAGCCAGGTGAGTTTATTCCTAGAAGCATTTCCTTTTAGTTATGCTGGGTTTTTTTAATACTTGTTAATTGACTGATGTAATTTTCCTCATTAAGTACATAAAGGAGCACAAATCATTAAGCTCACTTCAGTGGGTGCAGAAAAAGCATACAATAAAACTCGAAGCTATCAATTATAAAACATTAACAAAGTATAAGGAAAAAAGAGAACCAGGTCATCTTACAAGGATATCCAGCACACTAAGAAAAACACCGTACTACACGTCATACTTCATGGTAAATTATGAAAATGTTTCTTCTGTGATCCAGAATGAAGTGGGATGCCTGCTCTCACCACTTTGACTCAGAATTGCACAGAAGGTCACAGAGAAATAAAGCAAGGGATAGAAGTGGAAGGCATACAGATTTGAATATAAGGAATAAGAATATGATTTTTAAAAAGTCCAAAAGAATATGTAATCTATATGAATGGAAAGCACAACTTTAACATAAAAGCCAGTATAAGGCCATATAAAAATTAATTTTATTTCTATACACGAATAGAAAATAATTAGAAAATGAAATGTTAAAATGATACTATTTACAAGGTATCATAAAGCATCAAATAAATATGAATACATCTGATAAAGGTGTGCAAACTCTATACACAGAAAACTATAAGACACAAGTTAATTAAAGAAAACCTAAATAAATGGAGGGATGCACAGTGCTTTTTGGACTGGAGGACTGAGTGTGTACAGACTCCGTGCTCCACACACTCGTCCGAACATTCAAAGCAATTCCAGTGAACATCCCAGGAGCTCGTTTGCTTGTGTGTATGTTTGTATGTGTGTATTTATGTATTTGTTGACAAGGACCTACTGATTCTGAAATTCAAATTAGAATTCAAAGGGCCAAGAATAACCAAGATAATCATAAACAAGAAGAACCAAGCTGAAGTTTTTTGGTATCAAATATCAAGACTTATTATACAGGTAGAATCTCGAAGACTGCAGAATTGGCATGGACGTAGATGGATGGAAGAGACAGAATGAAAGCTCAGATACAGACTCGGGAAATGTTCTGTCATTTGATTTATGAGGATCAGGCCTCTGCCATGGAGTACAGAAGGATCTTTTTACAGTGAATGATACTAGGCCAATTGGATATTCATTTTTAAAAATCTTGACACATGAGATTATACATAAAAATCTATTCCAATTACTTCAATAAGTTTTATGAAATGTGATTTGACACCAATTACTTACACGTGATGGAAAAAAGGACTAACCGTAAGGGAAAATACCAATAAATTATACTAAACTCTTACTTTTTTTAGCACAGAAGGACTATTAAAGTGAGTGAAAAATCAATCCAGAGAGTGCGACGTGATATTAGTAATACTCATATCTGACAAAAGACACAGAAACAGAATAAAGAACTTCTACAAACCCTTATAAACAACAGATCACCTAGTAGACGGGTAGGCAAAAGAAGATTTCCATGTGGCCAATCAATTCCAAAAACAGTGCTGACTTCTGTAATCATTAGAATAAAACAAATTAAAACCCACCAAAGTGGCTCAAGTTTAAATACTGAAAATACCAGGTGGTCGTGAGTGTGAGAAGGAGTCGCTGGTGAGAGATAAATTGGTACAACCACTCTGGAAAACTTATGAGGTTTCTACCACAGCTGAAATCGTGTACACTTTCTGGGCCAGTATCTCACTTCTGGAAAGTGTGCAAAAACAACACACATATTTGTTCAGTGAAAGATAGTCATACATGTGCTCATAACAAAACAGAGTAGCCCCAACCTGGAAATAAATAGGAGGTTCACATGGACAAGTGCATTTTGTAGTGTTGATACAGGGGACATATTCATCAATGAGAAAGAGTGAACTTTACAATAGAACAACACGAATAGAACTGTTTTGCTCCCAGGAAGCCACTTACAAGAGATCGTACACTTAGGATTCCATTCATTTCCTGTTTCAAACCTGAAAACACTTAATAATAGAGACAAGTTAGCCTCGTCATTACTTTTGTGGAAAAGATGCTGGACCCAAGGCTTGTCTCTGGGAAGCTCGTACCACGTATCCCTTCTCTTCATCGGGGTTACGGTAACGCAAGGGTGTTCACCTGGCAGAGTCCACCAAGTCGAGGTGTTACATTCAATAAAAACTTTACTTTTAAAAAAGTTCGCTGTGCCTCCTGAGTTGGCAATGGGAGGGTGAGCATAGACCAGAGCTTCCCAGTGTTGCAGACGTGTGAAGACTGTTTAGACGAGGGTTTTGTGATGGTGGAGAGGAGAATTCTTTGGTCCCGACACACGTGCTGATGGGCTATGAGGCCCTGGGGGCAAGAATGGGTCTGGTTTGGGATGAGCATCTGGAGGGGTGGAGCTGCCTTGTGTGCCGAAGGCTGTAGGAGGAGCAGGTTTTGAGCGGAAGGGCAGGCGTTGGGTTTAAAATCTCTTGTTTGGGATCAATACATTAAATATTCAAGGCAGACATTGAAAACCCAGTTGTATATGCAACCACAGCTCTGGAGTGTGTCAGATGGTGTTGACTGGTCAGTAAACAATAACATGCATGTGGAGTGACCATAGACTTTCGAACACAGCCGTTCATAACCTCGACAGGAGCATTCTTCCTGGTGCAGTGGTTGCCGTGAAAGCCAGCTGGGCCTGAGTTTCATGGAGAATGGACGGAGAGGGAGGGCAGATGGTCAAGTAGGGCTTTATTAAGGAGCTCTACGTACATGGGAGTAAGCAAATTTAGGGATGTCGTATAAGACAGCTTTTTATTTTAAGACAAGAGGAGTCACAGTAAGTCACTGCTTCTGGCCTTTCTCAGCAGGGAGAACTGGGAAATCACGTGTATGTGAAGCCATTCACAGGCATACATCTGTGATTCTGATTCATGTATCTGGGATACACATGTGTCTGTGTGTATATACGTGTCCCCTGGGGACACACTCGCTAAAGATTGCTGTTCAGTCTCACGATGGTCCTCGCAGGATCCCCTCCTTGTCCCATCTGTCAGTTCACTCTCAACAGTAATAAACCCAGTCATCATTAGCTGCACTGTATGTGTATTTGTTGAATTTGAAGACACACTGTGAAGTTTCAGAATGGTTGACCTGTACCCCTGTGAGAAACAGTTATTAACTAGCTCACAGCTTTGAGGTGCCACTGCTTTTGTCTTAGGTTCACAGTGTTGGGTCAAAAGATTGGTTTCCCGATGTTCTCCACCCATGCCAGCGTGGTAACGCTTTCGGTTTGTAAGAGAGTTAGGTCGCTTTGTTGGTGTTTCTTTGGCATGTTTTGGCTCACCTCACATGCTGGTTGCTTTTAATTGTGTAACTTTGGGTATGGGAAGGGTATGTGGAATGTTCCTTTGTTTGTAAGAGTCAGAGCTGTACAAAAACTTACACTCGAAGAAATATGGCTCCCTCCTCATCCTTTCCACTCCACCCCTCCCTTCTTTCCACCCCCTTCCCACCCACTTCCTATAGGTAACCTGATGCTATGCTTTCTGATCTATTCTCCCTGTATTCTTTTTCTTTTTAATTTTAATTCCAGTAGCTAGTGTAGTGTTAAATTAGCTTTAGTTGTACAGAATGGTGATTCAACAATTACCTACCTTCCTGTATTTCTTTTGCATGAATGGGAATATGCTTATGTATTTATTATATCTCCCTTTTCATGTAAAAGCTGGCATGCTATAAATGCTCTTTTCTGCTTTGCTTGTTTTACTTAACAGGATACTCTAGTAAAATCACTTCATCGTCATTTATAAAAATCTTTTTTTTTAATAAGCAGTTGAATAACATTGCACTGTGTAGACATGTCATAGTTTATTAGCTTTTCAAATACTCTCCATATATGGGAATTCAGATTGTTTCCAGAAAGTTGGAATTAAACAATGCTGCCTTGAAAAATCGTGTGCATTTGTATTTTTGTAGTGTTGGTGGTAGGTAGATTCTTGGAAGTAGGACTTCTGGGGGCTCCTGGGTGGCCCAGTCGTTAAGCGTCTGCCTTCGGCTCAGGGCGTGATCCCAGAGTCCTGGGATCGAGCCCCACGTCAGGCTCCTCCACTATGAGCCTGCTTCTTCCTCTCCCACTCCCCCTGCTTGTGTTCCCTCTCTTGCTGGCTGTCTCTCTCTCTGTCAAATAAATTAATAAAATCTTAAAAAAAAAAAAAAAGAAGTAGGACTTCTGAGTCAAAAATTAAGCGCATATGTAGATCTTTATTTGGTTGTTTGGGTTTTTTAGGTATTAGAAAGTTTCCCTCTGGATGGATTGAAACGATGGGACTTCTCATTACTAATATATGAAAGTTTCTGCTTCCTGACAGGATCAGGAGCTAACTGTGTTGTCATATAATTAAAAAAATATTGTCTGATAGGTCAGAAATACTATCTCAGTGTTATTTTAATTTGTATTTCTCTAAAAATGAGTGAATTTGGACATTGGCTCGTCTCTGAAGAACACTTTTCTTTGTGAATTGTCTGTTCACTACAGTTTCATATTTTTCTCTTGGATTTTTATTTCTTTGTCCTACAATATTTAAGAGTGCTCTATATTAGGGGTATTAGCTCTTTGCCAGCAGTATATGCTGAGAATATTTCCTCCCAGAATATTATGTCTTTTGATTTTGCTTATGGTGTTTTTGTCATGCTTTTTTTTTTTTTCTCTTTTTTTAAGTAGGCTCCACACCCAGCATGGAGCCCAGTGCAGGGCTTGAACTCAGGACCCTGAGACCAAGACCTGAGCTCAGATCAAGAGTTGGATGCTTAACTGACTGAGCCACCCAGGCACCCTTGTCATGCATTTTATAAATTATTTTTTTTTTTGCATGTAGCTAAATTTATCAGTCTTTTCTTTTCTTGGCTCTGTGTTTTGAGGTATTATTAGAAAGCCAGTCCCTAGACCAATGTTATAAAGGAATTTATACATGTTATTTTCCGGTGTTTCTGTGGCTTCAGTTTTTGTTTAGTTCCTTAATCCACTGGGGGTTTATTCTCATGAATAATTTCAGACATGCCTCTGATTTTACACTTTTACAGACGACTGTCCATTTGTCCCAACAGCACATATAAAAGAGTCCATCTGTCCCCCTGTGATTTGAGATGCCACTTTGGTTATATTCTAAGGTTCCATGCGTATTTGGGTCTAACTGCAGACTTTCTCTTTGATTCCACTTGTCCAGATGTGTATTCATGCACTGATACCATAATGTTTTAGAAATGGAAGTTCTGTGTTTGAATATTGGGCAGGACCAGTTCTTCTCCACGGTTATTCTTTTTCAGTGTTTACCTGGCTTCTCCTTCATGTTTGTTATTCCATCTGAACTTTGTATCAGATTTACTCCGTAAGATTGCTTGTAGAGAGGCACCTGGGTGGCGCAGTCTGTTAAGCCTCTGACTCTTGATTTCAGTTCAGGTCTCGATCTCAGGGTGGTGAGATGGAGCCTCATGTGGGGCCCTGCACTGGGTGTGGTGTGTGCTCAAGATTCCCTCTCCGTCTGTCCCTCCTCCCCACCTCCCTCTCAAAAAAAAAAAAAAAAAAAAAAAAGATGGCTTATAGATATTTGTATCAATTGCACTGAACTTCAATTCAGGGAGAATTGACAGTTTTATGTTGAATTGCCCTCTCTCAGAAAAGGAAATACTTTCTGTTTGTTCAAATCTATTCTTGCCTCCTAGGAATTGTCTTCACATTTCATGGTTTAGGTTTTGCCTAGTTCTTAATAACTTTTTTCTAATTTTTTTGTCTTCTTTGTTGCAACTTTAAATGTACTTTTCTCTACCATCATGTTTTAAAACTATTATTCATTTGTATGAAGGCTATGGATTTTTGCATGTTACTCTGATAGTCTGCTCCTTCACGGAACCGTTGTAATGTTTTGTTAGTTTTATCATGGACACCCTGGGGTCCTATCATTTGCAATCGAGACAGCATTACTTTTCCTTTACATACTCTTATGTCTCCAGTTGACTTCTTTTGTCCAGTTGTACTAGCTAATACCCTAAGTAGGATGCTAAATCCTGGTGGAGATAGTGACCATCCTTATCTTTTTCCTTGTCTTGGTTGTAATGCTGGTCATAACGTTTTTCTCCAAAAAATAAAATAAGACACTAGCTTTACGAGTAAGTTATAACGATATCTAAACACACACAAGTATTTATATACTCATACACTTAATGTAAATACATCTATATACACACATACATACTGATATACATACTATCAAGTTGAAGTATCCCTCAGTTCCTATTTTCTTAGTGTTTTTATGACAGATAGATGTTGGGTTTTTGGCAAAGGGTCTCTGCACATCTATGGAGGTGATCATTTATTTTTTCCCCTTAAATTTGTTAATATTGTACGTGATGCTCCTGGACCTGTGGTATTGAATTAAGCTTAAATTCTTGGAATGCAAGCTGATCATGTTATTTTTCCAGAGTGGTGAGGGATTCTGTTTACTAATATTTTGCTCAGAATGTTTGCATCGATATTCATGAATGTCTTGGTCTGTAGCTTTATTTCTTTGTTCTGTCTTTATCTGGGTTGGTATCAGTGTTATATTTGCCTCACTAAAAAAATTTCAAAAGTGTCCTTCCTTCTTTGACACTGTGGAGTAATGTAGAGGCTTGGTGCCTTTTTTTTTTCCCCCATAGAAATGGTCCTTCACAATTTCCTCTCTTTCTTCTATGGAAACTGGGTCTGTTTAAACTCGGTAACACTGTAATTTCTTAGGAGACTACCCATTACATCTAGAAGGGTATCAAATTAATTTACATAGAAATCATCAAGATCATCTCATGACTTATTAAAATTTCTTTATTTTCAACAGTTATGTCTACCTTCTCATTTCTTATTTCAAACATTTGTGCTTTCTCCTTCTTTTCCAATAATTAAATTAGCTAGTGGTTTGCCTCTTTTGCAGTTTTTTAAAAAACAAAACTTAAATTTATTAATTAGACCTATTTTTCTATCATCTTCTTTATTAATCTATATGTTTATTTTTACTATGTCATTCCTCATGCTTTGTTGGTTTAATTTGTCATTCTTTTTCAATTATTTTGAGTTGGGCATTAAATTCTACTTTTAGTCTTTTGGTTTTATTGATTAAGTAGTTCGGGCAACATTTTCCTCTGACCGTGCCTTTACAGGCATCCCCCAAATCCTGAGAAGTAATGCATCATGGATGTACTTTTTAAACATTCTTTAATCTTAGCTTGTTCTTCCTCTTTCACCCAGAAGTGGGTTCATAAGAAGTTTTAAATTTCCAGGTAGAAGGATCTTCTGTCATTTTGTTAGTACCTTTGAATTCATTGCATTGTGACCAGAGAGCATTGTTGGAAAAGTTTCTGCTTATTGGAAATGACGTATACTTTCTTTGTGTTACATCATCACCTTCTACGATTGTGCTGTGAACGTGTGTTTGCTCTGGGATCCAAATGTAGAATCCAGTGGATGTCCACAAGAACTACCCCCCTAACATTGCTGTTGAAAGCTGCCATCTCTTCACTGATTTCGTGTCACTGCCCTGTCTTGGACTGGGAGGGCATCTGAGAGTCTCCTGTTCGTGGGGTTCTATGTCTCCTTGCACTGTCTTAGTGTTTGCTTCAAAAGGACGGTTATGGAGTTCCTTAGCTCATAAATATTCACACATGTTCTGTCTTCATTGTGGACTTTAGCTTTTAGCATTAAAAAGTATCATTTTCTTTTACACTGAGTGCTTTTAACCTTTCATACTATTTGATTTGGGGATTTTTTTTTTTTTTTTTTTTTTGCAGTTTGTGATCTGATCTGCCCATTTCTATACATTTTACATATAATGTAATTGTAGTCTGTTCAATTTGAGGGTGAATTTGACCATTCTGCTGATTCCTCCAACTCCCTACCAGACCCCTTCATCAGTGTCCCTGCTCATTCTGCTTGTCTTCCTCATGCTTTTGTTGCCTTGGCCCCCCTTTGCTCCCCACAGTGTTCAGTGATGGGGAGGGCTGCAGGAGGGGCACGTGGTATTATCTTTACCGTCGTTTCTTTTCTCTTCATGATTACAGTCCTATTTTAGTTTCGGCGTTCTCTTCAAGTATGTGAAAGGTGTGTGTGTATGTGTGTTCGGTCCCCATGTCACATTCAGGTCTGCTGATGTGTGGAAAGCACCCACAGAACTTACAGGTCCTTACAGCTAGGAGTTACCGTAGCACAAGATACACAGCAAAACCAGCCGCGGGAAAGGTCACTTGCAGGCGAGCCCAGAGGACCAGGCACAACTTGCACGGTCCTCCCCTGGAAGTGACACAAGACTTGCTTCGTTCTTCCAGCAATACGGCATCGCAACACATGCAGGTGGTCCCTGCCAAGCACACAGGAGGCCCCTGTTGGAGACTGTCCCAGAGGTGTCCCTTGCCCCAAAATCCCAGACGCCCAGACAGAAAGCAGGTGCTCAGCATAAACCACATTGTAAAGAAGTTTTAAGCCACAGGGAATGTGTTTATCATGTAGGGAAATCTCTGCGTCAGTGGAAGGAACTCTAATTCCCAGTCAAGTGCCCAGAGGCCAGGCCAGAAAAGCAGTCTCTGGATCGACCGATTCCAAGTCCGAAGGGTGTGTAGTCTCAGGCCTGCCCCTGGGGTTTTGCACGCAATTTTCACATCTGTGAAGTTACTTCACACTCTGTAGAGGAGTCTTGAGATATTGTTCACTGTATACCCAATACGGTCTGCCTCATTCCACATCTTACCAACCAAAAATAATCGCGTTATAACTTTGGGAAAATTTTATAACTATTTTTCTGTGTCGGCATTTCCTAAGAAACAGTGGGAAGGGGTAACGTATCAATGAAATAATGACAGAAATTCTGCAAAAAGTGGAAGGAAAGGTTAGAGGAACAGTAGTTAGCTTTGGGAAATTTGGAAATAACCAGTTATTTGCAGTATGCAGGTATAGTACTTTCATGACTATCAGTGTGTGTTATAGAACATGCATTTCAAATTTCTCAATCAGTGAACTTAGTATGAAACATGGGGACATATTTATTTTCATGCTTTCTTGAAACTTTTATTTTCTAGAAAGCACTGTGATACTAAGAGAAGGGGATGCTATGTGGCATGGGTTGCAAATCCCAAAGCCGTTGGGTGCTAGGTAGGTAATATGGAAGAGTGAAGGGACATTTGCTGCAAATAATGAGGGATGTCGCTGATGGTTCGTTGTCTTCCCTTAAAACTATTCAGATTCAACGAAACAACACAAATAGACTGAGTCAAGGAAAATAGCATGCTAGCCGAACAAGAGCAAAACAAAACAGAAACAGAACACATTTGAAAGCTTGGTTTATCCTTTTGACTGCCAGTTTGCAATCCCTGGTATAAAGACGTCCTACACATCTTTCAGATCTTGACCAATGGAGCTTTTCATTTATTTTTGGTCATTTGTGGGTAGTATTCATGGAACACATGTAGCAAACATTGTTCCATGTATATAATTATATGCAGCCAAATAGATACAATTTTAAATGGGTTCATGATATGCATGATATTAAAACTGCTCATTAACTTAATAATGTGTCAAAGGTATCTTTGCCTGTCAATGATTTTTTTTTTCTTTCATGGGTCTGTAATTAGGAAGAAAATTCATTTAAAACCATATCCGTAATAAATTTCTTTTTCAGTTAACAAAAATAATTCTATATGCGAATTCCAAATTCATTTTGAAAGATTATTTGGATGTCATGTCAGTGGTGTCATGCGGAAACCAAACCTCCCACCCCCCTGTTAGACCTGCACTCCTCGTCCTCTCTTTTGCCTGGTGTTACCTCTGACCCCAGTGACCTAAGTCATCTGGTTGAGAGCCATCTGGAAAGCATTGAATTATACTGGGTAAAAGTATAGTATTAGAGTCAGGCAAATGTGTGTTCAAAACACACTTTTGCTTATCAACTTTTGTTTTTTGTTTTTGTTTTTGACAAGAGCTTTTCTTTTAGTTGCTTGGTTACTACTGGGCTGGGCAGGTCTCCTGGCTGCCAGATGATCCCAGACTGCAGGTGCAGAAGGTGCAGCCCGGGAACAGCCGCGAGGTGGCGCTGCTGCAAGGCTGCTCCAAGGTGCTGGGAGCTGGGCACGTGTGGGGGATTCCAGGGGTCTCCAGGACCAGCCCTGCGCAGGGCCGGGGAGCCCGGGACCCCCTCCTCTCGCCTCAGAGGGGCTTCTTTCCGTCTGGGAGCTCGCCCCAGAGGCTGGGGCCATTTGAAGGGCAAAGCGGTGGCCACAGCCTAGGCTGAGGTCCAGCCCGCCCCCGGCCTGAGGTCAGCCTGAGGTCGGCCGGAGGTCAGCCCGAGGTCAGCGCCCAGCTCCTTCCGGCGCTGCAGAGGCCCTGGCCGCCCAGAGGCCCGAAGACGCCAGGCGGGGACGTGGCGTGGAGCCGCCCGCACTCCAGGCCCTGTGCCCCTGCGCCCCTGCGCCGGGCCACAGCTCCAGCCCTGCGACCTGCCTGCGCGCGCACATCAGTCCTGCAGCTCTCGAGGACTTGGGGGCCTCTCTGCAGCAGTGACTCACCTCGGGGACCCCAGGTAGGTGTTGTCCGAGCTGTGGGAGACAAGGGGGCGGAGGGCAGGGCATCGCGTCCGGTAGACGGGGCCGCGGCGGTCAACGTCCCGTGCCCTGCGTGTCCCAGGCGTGCAGGTGCGCGGGTGGGCCCTGCACGTGCAGGGTGGCGGGGAGCGCCCTGGCCTGGGCGGGGTGCAGCTGCGGGAAGGAGCGCATCGGTGTAATTAAATCTCCATTCCTCAGTTTTCTCAGTGAAGGGAGCTCATGGTTAGCCCGGGAGAGGATCCGTAAGGTACTCCCCGGGGCCCCGCACAGCACTCAACCTGGTGGATGATCTGCTGACCTTATCAGCATTGTTATCGCTGCGAATGCCGTTGACTTGTTTTCCACCCGCTCCCACACGCACCGGCGGATTTGGGGTGGGACGTCTCAGCTCTCCTTGGAGGATCCACTAGCAATCTCCCGATCCCATCTTAGCCCCTTTTGTGTCTCACTCATCTTTGTAAACACAAATTGGATCATGCCCTTCCCTTGCTAAAATCCTTCAGTAATCCCGTTGGAACTGTGCAGACTCCCAGCGTGGAACTCGACGACCCTTTGGGACCTGACCTCGCTTTCCCTTCCTTGTCCGGCCTCAGCTGTCCCGGTTCACTTCTCACCACTCCCCTCACACTGGTCTAGACAATGGGACGACTTCCTGTCTGCTGAGAACTTGTTGTCACCAGTTCCTCATCTTCCTACTTCTTTCCTTTCGCACTGATCCTGGGGCTCTTTCCCTGGACCCCATGGCGCATTCACTTTCCATGGAACCCTCGATTCCCGTAGCTGTTTCCCCCACAGTACTTTCCACGGCCCCTGGAGGCCACCTGGTTCCTTGTCTGTGTCACCACCCCTCTGTCTCCAGAGATTAAGTCCGTTCAGGGCAAGAGCTGTCTTTATGCATGTTGATCACCGAGTGTTCTAGATTCCCGGATAAAGTCAAGAGTCTCCTCCGTTAAGTTAGGCAGCTCCAGGTTGGCCTAGAATGAAGATTGTACGGAGATGTTCCAGTATGGAAAATAAGTAATGAAATGATTGGGTTTTACAACAAGGGAATGATCGATTGACTGTATACTTCTCTTGAGAATCTGCGAAGCAGGCTGCAGTTCACAGGGTGCACCCACATGGGCGGAGTACGGGTCAGAGGCCCCGCATTTCTCCACTCCTTCCCTGTCAATTCTACAAAATTGCTTGGTTACTACTGGGCTGGGCAGGTCTCCTGGCTGGGCATGTGCGGGGGATTCCAGCACTTCAGCTTTCACTCTTCTGAATCTCTTCTCATCCTTTGCCATTTCAAATGTCCATCCACTCAGCAGATCTAGGATTATCTGAGGCTCTTCCCAGGTGTTCCTCTGACTCTGCAATTCCAGGGTCCAGAATGTCGCCAGAGTAGACGTACTCTGGAAGGAAAAGCTATACATACTCTCACGTTTATATACTCCTGTCAGGCGGAACTGAACGAATGGATGCTGTTAATCCTCATTCTTGATTCTGTAATATGTTTTCTGACAACGAACGTTAAAGTAATTAAACAGGAAGGCCATCAGACGGAGGTGGTTCTAATGCCTCTGAGTCAAAATCAATGCCCTTGAATCTAAGCAAATGATATTTAAGGGCAGCTAACCACAGATAGCCAACTAGGCCCTCCCAAAAAAGGCAACTGCTTCCGCTACAATCAAATGCGCCGCTTTGTTTCTGCGTCTTCTCAAAATCTTTCCCCCCAGCTTGCATGGTGGAGCTCTTACCACTTTTGGCTTGGCACCGTCGTCTTGTAAATTTTCATGTGCCTCAGTTTACCTTTGAACACTAGCCTGATTCTTAAAGGTGTTTTCTAGTTAATGAACAGCTGAAGTTATTGTTCAAGGACCTGAAATATCCAAAGCGTGCAAATAAAGTTATAATAAAGTTGATGAAACTTAGTAGCACAAGGGAAATTGGCTGAGTAATTCTTCCCTGACGGTTCAGAAGGCACTTCAAAATGTGATGTATCCGAGAATGTTTTAGGTCAGTTTTATCGAGGTCAAATTTGAATTCAATAAAAATTTCCATTTTTAGGTGCACACTTCTGTGAATTTTGACAATTTTAGACAGTCATATAAGCAGCACGACGATTAAGATTTAGAATGTTACAGTCACAGCAAAAATTACTCTCCCGCTTTTTGGGAAGAAATCACCATCTGCCACCAGAGCTCCTGGCAGCCTGGATCTGAGTTTCTGTCCCTATAATTTGGTGTAGTTCAGAATGTCATATAAATGAAATTGTAGAGTTGGGGTTCTCGTGAGTCTGTCTTCTTTCACTTGCCCTACTGCTGTTGGGGTTTCTGTATGTTATGTCAGTGACTGATTCCTTGTCATCCCTGAAGATTTGAACGTGCTGCCTCTGTTCAGACACCCACACATGATGCCCATTAGGTGGTCCCCAGTATGTTTTGTGGACGTGCTTATTCATTCCTCTTAGGTTGGTACCCGAGAGCAGTGTTGCTGGGTCATATGGTAAATATATTTTTAACTTAATAAGAAACCACCAAAGTATTTCTTAAAGTGTTTTTTTTTTACACCGTTTTTTGCTCCCGCCAACAATGTGCCAGTGTTCTCGTTGTTCATATCTTCCTCACCCTGTATTTTTAGGACTTTCTCCCCTCTTTTAATTGGTATATAATAGTAGGTCATCTTGCTGTTAGGTTGAATGCCCCTGACTTTCCATTTGCTTCTTTCCTGTCGATATCTCTTCTTCATCGAAGTCTCTATGTAAATGTTTTGCCTATTTTTAAGTGGAATCTGTGCTTTTCTTACTGAGCTGGGCAAGAACTTTATATAGTCATCATACAAGTCCTTTATCGGCTGTGTGTTTTACAAGTATTTCCTGCCTCTGTGTTGCCGATCTTTTCCTTTTTTGAATAGTGTCTTTTGAAAAGCTAAAGGTTGGAATTTTGATGAAGTCAACTGTACTGATTTTTCCTTATTTTTCTTTCATATTCTATCCTACATAAGAAAAGGTGACCTAACTGAAGGTCACATAATGTTCCTCCTATGATTTCTGCCAAAAGCGTTACAGATTTATATTTAGATCTATGTTCTATTCCACGTCAACTTAGGCATAGGATGGTTATATATAACCTACCGCCACATTGTCTTGAATATTGGAGTGTTGTGGCAACTTTAAAATCAGATTGTCTGAATCCTGCAACTTTGCTCTTCTTTTTCAAAATTGACTACCCTGGGTACTTGTATTTTCAAGATGCATTTTAGTATCAGCGTGCTGACGTGTATTAAAACATCACGAGGTTTTTGATCAGAGTCACATTGGATTTATAGGTTCATTTGCGTAGAGGAGCTATCTTTACATTTTTAAGCCTTCTAATTCCTAATTTAGTGTATTCGCGTATTTGTTTGGGTTTTTGATTTGCTTCATTAAGGTTACATAATTTTTAGCATTCAAAGCTTGCATATGTTTGGTTAAATTTATCCTGAAGTATTTCATATATTTAATGCACATTATGATGGTACTCGTTTAAGTTTTCAATTTCCAACTATTCATTGCTATTACCGAGAAATACAGTTGAACTTACGTATATCGACATCATTTCCTGTCCTCTGGCTTCCATTGCAAGTTCCCTGTAGTGCTGTTTGGCGGGGTCTTTTTGATTTTCTGCATAGGCAGTCATGTCAGCTACAAATAAAAACAGGCTTTTATTTTTTTCTTTCCAGTCTCTGTGTCTTTTATCCGTATGTTTGTTTGTTCGTTTACTGGTGAGGTCCGTGCTGCTTTTGGGATCCTGGGACACATGTATTCGTTCTTTTCTTCATCAGTTACAGTTCACCAGTTACAGTATCATACTATTATTTGGTAATATGTTTGTAGATACTCTTTTCAGGTGGAGGAAGTTTTGAATTCGGTGAGAGTTTTTAGTCAAGAATGAGCACTGATTTTTGTCCAAAGCATTTCCTGGATTAATTAGGATGATCAGTGATCAGATAGCGTTGTTTTCTGTTTACTGGTGTGGTGAATCACAGGGATCGATGATAAATTCTTAGTCACCCAGCTTGCAATGAGATTTTTCTCAGTATGCTGAAGGAACTCGATTTTGTCTCTCCCCCGAAACTTAAACATTTTGTTCCTAGGAGAGAAGGGTCCAGAGAGGTGCATACTCCTGTTTCCTCACAGTTACAGCTGCCAATCACCTCCTACAGCCCCTGTAGTCCAGGAGACTCGCCTGTCTTCAGACCTGCCCCCAACCTCTTTGGACCCAGTGGAGGCCCATGGAATGGAGCTTCCATGTGATTTAAGAGGTACAGCTCTTCCCTCTCAGTTCTGTGGGTAACGCACATCGTAGCATTCCTAAGGGCGGTGGGGGGACTCTGGCTGAGAGTTGGAGCTGACAAATTTTAGAAGGACCTTTTAACTGACTTTCTCTTTAGCGAAAGTGCTTTCACACCTATAGTATTTTTACATTTACTTTTAGCGTAAATGCTGTCTTTGATTTCCTCCTAATAGATTACTTAATGTCTCTTATCGCTATTAGACTTCTGAATTTTTAACAGTTTCTTATATATTTGCTTTGCCCACTCTTCCTTTTTCCTTTGTCTATCTTCCCGCTGTTAAGATTATTGAATAGTTTTAAAAGTTTAGTTCTATACGCTATATATATTTTATGACTGCTCATCTTTAGTTCTTTTTCCAGATTTATTGAGATATATTTGATGTATAAGATAGTGGTGCAAAATGCGATCATTTAATAACTGTATATATATTGCAAAATGATTACTGCAGTAAGATTAGTTAATACATCCATTATGTCTCATAGTTGCCTTTTTTTTTATGGTGAGAACACTTAAGATCTATTTTCTCAGCAGCTTGCAAAGTATACAATATTGTTAACTGTGGTCATCTATATATTAGATCTCCAGAACTTATCCATCTTATAAATGGAAGTTTGTACACCTTAACCATCATCATCCTCAGGCCCTGGCAACCACCGGTCTACTCTCTCTTTCTATGAAATTTGTTGTTGTTGTTGTTGTTGTTTTTTGTTTGTTTTTTTAGATTTTACATATATATATATATATATAAGACCTTACACTATTTCTCTTTTTCTGCCTGATTTATTTCATTAGCATGATGCCCTCCAGTTTCATCCATATTGTCACAAATGGCAGGATTTCCTTCTTTTCAGTGGCTGAATAACATTCTGATACACCACACACACACACACACACACACAATCACAATCCATATCATATATCAATAGGTATCCTATTTTCTTTATTCATTCATCCAGTAATGCATACTTACATTGTTTCCGTGTCTTGGCTGTTGTAAATAATTCTTCAGTGAACATGGAGGTTCAGATAAATTTTTGAAGACCTGATTTTATTTCTTCAGGTGTATACCCAGAAGTGGGATTGCTGGATCATAGGTCAGTTCTGTTTTTATTTATTTTTTTGAGGAACTATTTTCCACGGTGAATGTAACAATTTACTTTCTAACAGTGCACAAGGGTTTCTTCTCCACATTCTAATGAAAAATCGCCATCTCTTGTCTTTTTTGGAGTAGCCGTTCTAGTAAGTGTGAGGTGATGTACTGTGGTTTTGATTTGCATTTCCCTGACGACTAGTGATGTTAAGCACCTTTTCATGTACCTGTTGGCCTGTTGTATGTGTCCTTTGGAAAAATGTCTGGTTTTTTTTTTTTAATAGGATTGCTTTTTCATTTGTTTCTTTTGTTTGTTTGTTTGCTGTTGAGTTGTATGAGTTCCTTATGTATTTTGGATCTTAACCGCTTATCAGATATATGGTTTGCAAAAATGTTTTCCCCATCTCATAGGTTGCCTTTTCGTTTTGTTGCTTCTTTTTTTCTTTACAGAAGCTTTTTAGTTTGATGTAGTTTATTTTTGCTTTTGTTTGTGCTTTTGGTGTCATACCAAAAGAATCATTATCAACACCATGTCAGGGAGCTTTTTCCCTATGTTTTCTGGTAGGAATTTTAGGGCTTCAGGGCTTACATTTAAGTCTTCAATCCATTTGAGTTAAGTTTTTTGGGTGGTATAAGGTAGGGGTCCAATTTCATTCTTTTACATGTGAATATCCAGTTTTCCCAACACTGTTTATCGAAGAGACTGTTCTTTCAGATTGAGTATTCTTGGCTCCCTTGTCAAATATTAGTTAAGCATGATGCAGGAGTTTATTTCTGGGTTCTCAATTCTGTTTCATTGGTCTGTGTGCCCATTTTTATGCCAACACCAAGTTGTATTGATTACTATGGCTTTGCAGTATAGTTTGAAATCAGAAAGTGTGATGCCTCTAGCTTTATTCTGCTCTCTGATAATTGCTTTGACTATTTGGGTTTTTTTTTTTTTTTTTTGTAGTTTCATATGCATTTTAGGATTTTTTTTTTTCTATTTCCATGATAAGTTCTATTGGAATTTTGATAGCAGTTTCACTGAATTTACAGATGACTTTGGGTAGTATCAACATTTTCACATTGTTAAATCTTCTGATCCATGAACACAGAATATCTTCCCACTTATGTGTGTCTTCTTCAGTTTCTTTCATCAGAGTCTTATAGTTTCAGTACACAAATCTTTAACCTTATTGATTAAATTTATATTCCTAAAGACTTTATTGTTTTGGTGCTATTGTAAGTGGAATTATTTTATTTCTCTTTCAGGTAATTTCTTGTTAGTATATAAAAATTGAACTGATTTTTCAACATTGATTTTGTATCCTGTAACTTTACTGAATTTGTTTATTACTTCTCATACTAATAAGAATATTTATAATAATATATAATATATTTAATAGATATAATATATATGTAATATATAATAATAAAGGTGGAATCTTTAGTTTTTATGTATATAAGATCATGTCATCTGAAACAATTTTGCTTCTTCCTTTCCAGTTTGGATGCCTTTTATTTCTTTTTCTTGCCTGATTGCTCTAGCTGGGACTTCTAGTACTGTATTGAATTAGAGGTGATGAGAGTGGGCAATTTTGTCTTGTTCTTATTCTTAGGGGAAAAGCTTTCAACCTTTCATCGTTGAGTACAATGTTAACTGCAGTCTTGTCGTATATAGGGTGTATTATGTTGAGGTATGCTCCTTTTATACCCACTTTGTTGAGTGTTTTGTTTGGTTTTTTAATCATGAAAGTATGTTGAATTTTGTCAAATGCCTTTTCTGCATCTGTTGAGATGAGCATATGGTTTTTATCCTTCATTCTTTGAATGTGGTGTATCACATTCACTGATTTGCATATGTTAAACTATCTTTGCATCTCAGGAATAAACCCCATAGGGTCATGGTGAATGATCCTGCCAATATGCTGTTGAATTTGGTTTGCTAGTATTTTGTTGAGAATTTTTACATCTGTATCGATCAGGGATGTTTTCTTGTGTTTATCTGTCTTTGTTATCAGGGTAATGCTGGCCTTATAAAATGAGTTTGGGAGTTTCTTGGTACAGAAATTATTCATAGTAGCCTTTTATGATCCTTTATATTTCTGTGGTGTCAGTTGTAATGTCTTCTCTTTCATTTATAATTTTTATTTGTGTCTCGCTTTTTTTCTCTTGGTTAGTTTAACAAAGTTTTGTCAATTTTACCTTTGCAAAAAGGCAGCTCTGTGTTTTATTGATTTTTTTTCTATTGTCTTTCTAGTCTCTATTGCATTTATTTCTGCTCTAATATTTATTATTTACTTCTTTCTATGAACTTTGGGCTTTAGGCTTAATTTGTTCCATTTTTTTCTAATTCCTGGAGGTGTAAATTTAGGTTGTTTATTTGAAATCTTTTTTCTTTAGGCCCTTATAGCTAGAAACTGCCTTCTTACAACTTCTTTTGCTTCATTTAGGTTTTGGTCTATATGGCATATGCAAAGATACTTTGGACAGGAGTTCTTTTCTGTAGGTCTGATATGTATTTAATATTCTCTTTACTGCTGGGTGGACTTCCTCCATTTTTGAATGAGTATCTATTTGATTAAGATTACATTTGGCATGCAGTTTAGCGAAGTTTCTGCTTGCATCTAAAGCATGATTTAGTTCCTCTCCTCCTTCATCTTGACTATGATTTTCTTTGTTATTTTAAGAAGTTTTCAGTTGAAAATGATCCTTGTATTTTTCCTGAGTGAGCAGATATAGATATTTTAGAATGTCTTAAGTTTCTTCTTACTTGGTATATAGCTGATATGATTTAGCTATTTTTATTCAAGTTGTTCTCATGAGGTTACATTTATTTATTCTTAGAAATGTGAGCTGTAATTTTATTATCCTATAAACATTGGTACTGACTGAATAGTGCCATGATTTGAAGTATCAAGTTACTGTGTTTGTTGATCGTTAACTTTTTAACTATAATGTGCTAGTAGCTTTCCATTTCTACTTATAGAGGGGAATTTTTTTTTTTTTTCAGGAAGAAATATGTCTCTATATACCTAAAGTAAAAAAAAAAAATGTTTTTAATACAGATTGCTATGCAAGGTACTTAGCATGAATCCTTGAGCGGCACGAGATGGATTATCTATCTGCAGAACCAGATTCTTAATTTTGTCCCGGGTTAATGTGGAAATGGCTCGAGAAAATATAAGCACTGAGAAAGGCAGGGCTTAAGCAGAGAATGTTTCAGAATTGTAAAATCTCTCTGTGTGTTGAGACCACCATTTTTTTTAAAATACAGCAGTCTCATTTGTTTTCATCTTTTATGCCAGGTTATACGAAGAGAAAAAAAGAATTGAAGTGGGGGGCTTGATGACAAAGCCAAATATTTCAAAAGAACATGTAGTCAAAAACTCAAAGTAACCAAAAAAGATATGTTTCAAAAGGCAGAAAGATTATGGTATGTTGACATGGCACCATGCAACACTGCTGAAAAAACAAACCAACTCAGTTTTCCTCATTTTATCACTTTAACTTATACCAAGTGATACCAACTATATCTGTTTATCTAGAGTGAGAAACAACTTCTGAGAGAGAAGGTGGTAACATTACATTCAGGCTGCTTTCCTTGAAAGTGGACAGCGCCCTGTGATGACTTGGTAAACACTATTACACCAAGTGAACTCCATGATACCGTATAGACGGAACACAGAAGCTACATCTGTTATTACTTTTCCACAAGCTGCTCGACACAGTCAACTTACACTGATGCATTACACATAGGAGAAAAGTCATTTCTACCTATTAATTTGCTTCTTATTAATGAAGAATATTTATTAGCTCATTAGTCAATTAAAATATACTCTTGTGATTAAAAGCATATTTTGGAATCTTACAAATAGTTTTGCTGATAATAAGGCTGGGATGAATTTAACCATTTTTTAGTATTTGTGAGCAGTTTAAGGAATAGCTCTTTGTAGAGGGGGAAAAAACATATTTCTGAACCATTCATTTTGCTGTCACAACAGTTTATTCCCCCGCCCCCACAGTATTTGTTATTTTGTAACAGAAGGCATATAAGCCTCCCTCCTGGGATCAGCATATTTTTACATGATCAAGGGTCGGGGTCATGAAAATGGTACTGAAGCAGAGTGGGGGTTGTCACCAGCATCGGAAGGAAGGTGGGATCTAAGGAGCATGTAGAACGGAAGCTATTAGAAACCAAAGAGAACACATCAAGCTGTGACCTTGTGTTCAGGATGTGGGATGTGAAGCGTGCCAGGCTCCGGGGTCTGACTATCCCCTGATACTGTCTGGCTCACACGGAAGTAGGGTGGACTCGTTGAAACTTACAGAGCAGTAAGATATTTACTTCCTTAAAGATAAAAGAAAATAAGCACCATGAGAGACTCTTAACTGTAGGAAACAAACTGACGGTTGCTGGAGGGGTGGTGATGGGGAGGGATAACTGGGTGATGGACATTAAGGAGGGCACCTGTCATGAGCACTGGCTGTTATATGCAGCTGATGAATTACTGACCTCTACGTCTGAAACCAATGATGTACTATGTGTTGGCCAATTGAATTTAAATTAAAGACAAAGGAAATAAGCAAATACTAATTTCTGACACACAAAGTTACTATTTAGGTGTGTTTTTGTAAATATTCCCTTGGAACTGCCCTTATAATGAATGAGACCACATATCATCTTCAAGAGTTGACTCCTTGACAGATACACACGCACAAATGCACACACATCGACTCTTTTCCTTTACTTTGTGATTTTTATTATTTTTACCTACATTAAAGAGTAAGAGAATAGAAAATTAGATGTAAACTATGTAGAAGACAGCTTACAAAAGAAATATCACACATATTTTGTTTTTATTGCATATAGTAGACAGTTTGAGGATGTGAGAAAGTGTTGAGGATTACAGGTTTATATATTTTTAGACAGATATAGATGTTTTTGCCAAAATATATGTAATACAAAATATATGTAATTGTCAAAATACATGTAATACATTGAAAAAGAAACATATTTAAGAAAGGCAAAAATTTAATTAATAAAATGAAAATGGAACTCTTTGAAAAAGAAATTTCATAAATATTGAGAATATAGGTTGTTCCAGTGACCAAAGAAAAGTAAAAAAAAAAAAAATGAGTAATCAAAAAAATTTCACAAAATGCTGTCAGAATCACAGACACACACGCAAGATCAGTCAATTTGGGCTTTTAATGTAGTGAATGAGTGTATATCCTGTGGTTTTGTGCTAAAACATGCTGATTTTGTGGGAAAGAGGAATTAGAAAATTAAAAATGACAACACTTTCTCCCCTAACTACAGGTTTTCTCTCAGTGTCATTTTTCTTTCCTTTAAATTAAATTGCAAGATACGTACCAAAAAAGTGTTCAACCATTGTGTGTGTGTTTAACCATTTAGCTCTTTATTGGATCTTACACATGGATGAACAACTTCAAATAGTCATTTAATAATAAAAAGTCAGTGATAGAGGTATACTAGTTGGTATTGTTTTCTTAATGATTCAGGAATCACTTTAGAACTTAAAGGACGAAGTCATAATCCTTGGTGATCCTTGCACTGTTTTTGTTGATGGTGTTAGTTCAAGTTACGGTGAATGACATTTAGAGAAATAGAAGTGTACGAATACTGTGTGATATACAATGTTGTAAATGCATGTTTTAAAAGTTACTTTTTAGAGTGGGATTTTTTTTATTACCCACCTTTTTTTCCTTCCTTTATATTTAATCTGAAATGTATTGTAATTATATCCTGGTCAATCGTCTTGATCCTTGATTCTTAGACCTCATGTTGTTCATCCGCTTTTCCTTTTGTGGCAGACAGACCACACAGTACCCCCAGTGTGCCTTATTTTCTTGTACTTCTGTTCTTGTAGAATCACTTCTCCTTGATTCTCCTTGATATGGACTGGACTGTGCTTGCTTGTAACCAGTAGAATAGTCAGAGGGGATGGATGGTCTCTTCGTGATTGTATTACGTGGGCCTGTAACTTCCATCTGGCTAGCCAGTGCTCGGTGTTGCTGGTTTTGGTCAAGTTGGGGCTGTGTGTGAATGGGTCCCATGACCTTGAATTCAGGGTGACCTCCAGCCAACAGCCAAATACAAGCTGAAGTCCTCAGTCCAGTGCCCCCAGAGGAAATGAATCCCTCTAATAACTCTATACATGAGCTGAGAAGCAGGTGCTTCCCTGGTGAACCATCAGATAAGACCCCAGCCCCGGCCGACACCATAATTGCAGTTCATGCATCCTCCCGAGTGTGTGTGTGTGTGTTTGTGTGTGTGTGTGTGTGTGTGTGTGTGTTTGTGTGTAACCTGCAGGCTGGCAGGGTGGTGGTATTTTATGTGTAAATGTAATTCTGCTATCTTGCAGATACTCTCAATAAAGAACACGATTGGGAAGATCGGTGTGGAATGAAAAAATAAGTAAATAAAGCTAAATCTCCAAGGATGGGGTTCTGACCTAAATCCATTAGATTAAGAGAAATTGTAAAGTTTTGTTGTTTTGTTGTTGTTTTTAGGGAAAGGATAAACAATTCCAAACATGCTAGTTCTGTAACCTTCAGAATAGTGTAAATCTAAGGACTCTTAATTGTTCCCTGTTTTGAAGTAGCGTGGTGCCAGGGAAGGCGTTTGCCACAGTCAGAGTCCACAGAGCCAGGTCAGCCACACAAGTCATCAGTGAGAACTGCACGCAGTTGACTGTGGTGCATGTCAGGACGGATCTGTGATGTGCTCATGTCATGTTGCAGTGCAGTCAAGGACGCTGAACTTGCAATGTCTTGCTTCAGGGGAATAGAGGTTTATACTTCCTTTCTTCATGGCAAACAGTTTTTCCATGGTCTTTCTTTGCTTTGTCTAATACAAAGCTAGTGATCAGAACAGAGACCCAGAAACAGCTCAGTTGTCAACAGCTCCTTTGTGAATTTATTCAAACCATTTAATGAAAATTCCCATCCCTCATGTACCTCACTGAGAATTAAGTACGTTAATTAACCCAGCTTTTGGAAGCTATGCTACTGATACGCGGCGATATTGTCAGAAGTTTTTGTACAAGTGAGCATATCCACTAGACTGATGTATAGGGCTTTGAAAGTCTTTATGTTGAGAAACTCTTATCAGTATTAGTCTGGGGGGGTCTCTTAGATATTATTAAACTCAACCCTTATTCATCTTGTTAAGAAGGTCTTAAGTACGTATGTGAGATTCAGATCAGACAGCTGCTTGATCCTTGTAATCTTACAGTCCAAGAACTGACAGGTAAATTGTATTTTTAAATAAATTCTCTATAATATAACAGTTTCACTTTTTATTAACAGAGTGTTTTAAAATTTATGTTTTTGTATTTCCCAAACTGGATCCTCAGTGATGTGTTTTTTTTCATAGTGCGGGTACAAAACTAAAACTACAGGTTAGTAAATGAATGAAGAAGAAAAAAGCAGTCATTTTCAATTGCTGAGCCAAGACTGGCCATTTTAAGAATCTGTCTTTTTGTTTTATGTATCTTGAAGGCTTCTAATTCTTGCAAAGCAGGGAAGAATTTAATTCGGTAGTTGCAATCAAAACATCTGGTAGGATTCCTTTCTTTATCGTCTTTTTATTCCTGACTGGTTTTGAGTAAATGGGAAAGGATAAAGCAGTGAGTACGGTCATTGAGAAGAGAAAAATGGAACAGCCCCGTAGGTGAAGTACCATTAGAGACGGGGGGTCCCTGTGCGCAGGAGACAAGCAGTTGACACATGGTGATTGGAAGTACGTTACACCCTTGCTGCCTAATAACAAAAAGCATACATGGCAGGCAAAACCAGATTCCCAATAAAAAGATGAACAGGCCATCAATAATCACCAAGACAATTAAGGAAGTGGTTAAAAACTAACAAATAGTGTATAGGATACGTATATTTTTTGTGCATTTTAAAACATTATTCTGAGAAGGTATTCATGGATTTCAACACAAAAGGAAGGTCCATGGCCCAAAGAACGTTAAGACATTCTGATAAAGAGATTCACAAAAAATAAATTGAACCCAAAAAGTGGAGAGTGAAAGAAATGACATGCAAATAAAGCTTATTTGACAAATTAAGTTTCAAATGTTAAATAAGGACCAATAATAACAATCGTGGGGCATCCTGACTGTGTGGGGACCAGCTGCACAGGGGGTGAAAGAATTCATCTAGGGCAGAGCGAAGGAGGTAGAAGTTTACTGAATACATGCAAGGGAGCAGCAGGCAGGACAGCAAAGGAGACGCTGTCCAGCTGGTGGTGGTGATGGTGAGGGCTGTAGTAACAGAGCGGAAAATGGGGACTATGGAATTGTCCCTTCAGTTGGTAATCTTAAGAGCTGTGTCTGGTTGTACGGAGCCTGTTTTAGGGCCAATGGCTTCATGAGCCTGTTTGCATTCAGCTCTGTGGTTGCTGTGGGCCCTTTTGCTTTGCTCATGTTTCCATTGCTCTGACCTGTTGCCTAAAAGCGGCCTCTCCATTCCCCCTAACAGATCACCGATGACAGATCTTTGACATTTGGGTGGAGGTCTCCTGAATGAGGGGCGTAGAGATGTCCCTGCCTGTGTATGGGTCAACCTTGGTCAGTTGGGAATTTGTATGTAGGAATTAGGAAAGAGGCAGCCAAATCCAAGGTAGACAACACGTATGAATCTCCCTGAGGAAAGGATTCTCTGTGGGCTCGAAGTTACGGCAGTGAAGGAATCTTGGCACCAGGTGGAAAGACATCACAAAAGACAACAAAATAAGATTAATATCATTATGAGAAAGAGAAGTCCAATAAAGAGGCCTTTCATAGTTGACCCAAATCCTCCTCTAGTCCAGGAGTTTAACCAATCATTTAAAGGAGAGGGAAGGATTTTTTAAAGCACTGTTTTGAGTATTCGTGTCTTCTAGTAACCCTGTCACATCTTTGTGGTAATCAGAAGTATCTACACAACACCCTGTTTTAATGATAGCACAGGTTCCTCCTTGAGCCTCAGGAATGGTATCAAGGGACACTCAGTTTTGGAGGGCCACCTTTTGAATTTGTGGGTGACTGCATGTCAAACTTGGTTAAGGTGGCTGCTGTATGCTTGGCTAAAGCCTCTATTTTCAGTTTTATATCATCAGAGACAGTTCCTAGGACCAATATGGCTGAGTATGGATAAAGCCATCGAGAAGCCCTCTTTGTCTGATGTCTGGCCTTAACAATGTCCCAATTCTAAGTTATCACTGGCAAGTGGGAGAAGACTTGTTTGGGGATATGGGCATTCCCCAGTCATTATCCAATCCAATCGTAAGGAAGTGAGGCCATCCATTATCTAGACAAGTCCATAGTTAACCCCATGGGGTGGGGTGCACTCTGGCTTTTAAGGAGTGACTTTGTCTTCCCAACCAGACAGAACTGGTCAAGGTGGTAGTTGAGTTATACAATTGTTGGGGAGTCCAGCCCACTTTCCAGTTTTTCACATAATCCTATGCCCGTGAGGTCCTGTTATTATTCCCACTGAGTAACAAGCACAGAAATTGTCTATCCATGAGCTATTGTGGCAATTTCTCTGAAGTTGACCTCAAGTTGTCTAGCTTAGGCAAACAGCAAACATTGAAAGACAATTAATCAGAATTAGAATTTAACATCCACAAAGGTGTGTTATTGAAACACAGTTTTTCTCTAGTTGATCACCCTCATATCCAAGGATAGCCAAAAGAAGAGTAATTCATTTGAAAACAAGTCCAGTTTTAACAAATGTGACCAAATCATTTATATGAGCTCAGCAAGAATAGTGATTGATTATATAAATTCTTTAAAACCTGCTTTGCTGGAACTTTTTATAAGGAATCACTAGAGTAAACTTTTAATAGCCTCTCAAGGCCAGAAGCCAAGCCAAATACTTGCCATTAGACATGCTGTATTATGTGTAGATTGGGGTGGATTTCTCTTCTTGAGGTCCCCAACATGTCCTGAGGTTGCTGCACCTGCCAGGAAATGACATTCTTTACTCACCTGGTAAGGCTGCTGGTAAGTAAGGTTATCAGGTCAGCGTTTCCAAGGGACTCTGTTGGCTTCATAAAATCAACCTTAATTCCTTAAAGCTGTCTGGTCGTATCTGAGTCTCTGCACGTCTCTCTCAAATAGGACATTGCAGTCAAAGCCTGGTTGGTAAAATAACCAACGTTTCCAATGGTGTCCAGTTACAAGGAGAGCAGATTCTTATCAAACTCACTCAAACAACCATGATTGCCATGGAAGAAAGAATACTAATTCAGAGTTTCTGGATTCTGTAGGGTTCAGGTAGGGAAAAAGTTAAATGTTTCAGTTTGTTCACAAAGGAATACTTCATCACATTTCTGCAAGTCATAAATATTTTAAGAGCAAACTTTCTCAGTCTGGAAGAGCTAACACTAGAGAACCAGCAATGCTTCAAATAAGAGTTATAAAAAATATAATCATCTTCTTTAATTCGGTCCTATGTTATTAATTTTTGTTAGAATGCAGCTTTCCCATTGGTTCTGGAAATTCTTACCCAGTTCAGTTTTATGATCTTAAAGATATCAAATACCCACATTTGTTGAAAAATGAACCTTCATGAAGACAAAACTCATTTTGCAAGAGCATCAGGACAATAACTATAAGTGACAAAAAACCCCTTAGCAATGGTCATGGCTAAAGATCTGATATGGGAGTTCATTATAATGCAACTGACAAGGAAATCCGCTTACTTCTGTGACACCTAGCGTTTTAATGATTAGAATGTGAAGTGATGACCTTACACCAGCACATATTAAAGCTTTAGGGATTTTATGTAATTTCTAAAACAGTCATAGCATTCACCCACACAATACAACCCAAGGCTTATCATTATTGGTTTGATAGTGCTTCCCAAGTAATATAACTTACCAAATAAAGGAGCCTGCTTAGTCAAAAAACGACTTCATTTACAATTCAAATCTCGGGGAAGTTTCTTAAAACCCTCAGAAGGTTTTAAAGCACATGACTAAATAGGATTATAGATCATTATAAATTTTGAGAAGTTTTAAGTTTAAGTAATCAAAGACCTGATAAAGACAAAAGTAGAAACTTCAGTTTTCTGCGCAAAGAAAATAACACCTTTGTTTACAGTTTCTTACCAAGAGCAGACCAACAATCCAAGAGACTTTACCTTTTTAACAGAGAGTAATGCAGAATTTTAATCTCGTATTAGTGTGCTTTTAAAATCTGTTCATTTCCATCTTCCTCAGCACTGACCACACATAAAATTCTGTCTAAAGCTTTCACTTCACAAATCTTCTACAACTTTCTTTCACATTCAGATTTTGTTCCCACCCTTTTCTCACTAAATGATCAGTCTCATTTTGCACAGAATTACTTTCTTTTACCCCAACAAAAATGTATTTTCATTCCGTGTATCTGTTTTACACATCTCCTACTTTCCTACATACAGTTACTTTTCTTATCACTTCCATCAGTCTTCATTGCATTTAGCAGAATTTTAACTCTTCGTAGAAACCTTAGTCTCCAGTAAAAACTAAGTAGTAGTCAATTGTGAACTGCCTTGTTACGCCACGATTCTTTAGATTGCAAATTCATGAATACATTACATAACTTTGAGGAACATGCATTTTTCATACTACAATCTTTCAGGAAGGCACAAGCATGTTTTCCAAGAGACCCAAGTATCTTTAGTTGCCAAAAGCAGATAAACCTTACGTTTCAGTATTTTATCTTATTTGGAAAAGACTTGGATATCCAATGAATTCCACCCAACTTATCATTTAAGGCAGCAAAACTTTGAACTTTCAGGTTACAGAAGATTTTGATAGCTGTCTTAACAATTACCCATGAGAAATTTATGAGACGGACAAAATTAACCATCATTTTAAGTCCTCTTTTGCCGGCAAATTGCAACAGAAATAACATGAGCTTATTTGTTTTTTAGTAAACCTTGGTAGAATGAAAGTTTTTAATTTAATGCTGATAACTCTAAAGACAGGTCTATTTTAGTTAAACCAACAAACTTTAATTAGCTTTAATACCGAGTATGTTGCATTTGCTTCCCCTAAACTCAGTCGGTTTGTTCCCCATTGTCAGTTTTTACCTGGGGTACCGTGGGAGAACCTAGAGTGGCCGGATTGAGTCCAGGAGAGGCCCTGGGCCTTCAGGGTAGGGTGAAAATGATGGAGTGGAATAAAAGAGAGGTCCTCTAGAATGTCCACAGGGTCATGTAGCCATGAAACCCAGTAAGACACATTGTACAGTTTTGTAGAGCTGGGGATTTTTGGGACCCTGCTGTGAAGGCTCACATGTATGGGACCTCCGACCATTTGGAGGAGTTCCAGCAAAAGAGGTCAAGCTGAAAAATAGTATTATAAGAACAGGTTTCCTGGAGGGGCCATAGCTCTTGGTCTAGGAGTTTGTACTGAGGCCAGGAAACATTACATAATGATGTGATTATTTTTCCTCAGCTTCAGGGGTCAAATTTGTTGCAGTTTTTAAAAATACAGACCAAGGGCAAGTCTGAAGGAATAGAGGGGGTTTATCCCATAATGGAAAAGACTGGCTGCCGATTCCCAAAGGGGTGTCCCGCGAAAGGGAATGAAGCACCCACTAGTGGTCAGGATTTCAGTCAGGGCGTCCCACTGGCCTGAGAAAGGAGCAGATCTCATGCAGGGACAAGGGACTCTACCAGGCATCCCACGGGGAGAGGGTCATAGCACAGGGCAGTAGCATCCCCTGCAACAGAGAAAGCCGGACACCTGCTGGCCCAACTGGGGTCGGAAAAAGGAGGTGTGGGCAGGACTCAACCACTCACACATGTAAGAATGCATTTTGCCTGTGGATCAAGATGGTGGCTGGATCCACGGAAACAAAAGAAAGGGGCGGGGGCAAAAGAAGCAAGGCCACCGAGAGCCAGCCAGCGTCCCTACCCTCTGTGGATTGGCCCTGGGCAAGCTGCAGGTGGAGTGGGAGAAGGGAGGGAAGGGGTCATTCACCCTTGCAGAAATAGACAGTACAGCCTATTTGCTCTCAGACCTTCAGACCACACCAGGGAGCCGCCCTGGCTGGAGGCCTTCAGTTGTCTGGAAGTACTAGGGTTAGGCCTCTGAAGGGCTGTAAAGAGAAAGGTGTGGGGCAAGAGCAGTCCAGCGCCACCCCCCCCCCCC